>NC_064626.1:747998223-748625009 GCF_023864275.1 Schistocerca cancellata | reverse complement strand
CCAGGATCACCTATCTATACCGACACCCCTCTCACCCACAGAGTAAGGGAGGCTAATATTGTGTTATTTTGTCATGATACATATCAACAAAACGCAACTACTCGTGACCGCAACGAATCAGTTATCATTTGGATGGGTACGTACAGCTAGTGAATGTTACATCTGTTACACATGAGCATTGTCATTTTGAGATATCCTTCTACTAGCGGATAGAACACCCTATTATCGTAACGTCGACGGCATAGTGATGTCGTATGTACCTCTCGTAGGCTGGTCCCGATCCATATTCATTGTAAAGACACGCAAAACTCATAGCGAATTGGCTGCAGCTTGATCCAAGGCACGTACATCAGGGATAGGCGGAATGGGAGGAGAGGAGATTAGTCTTTAACGTCTTCAGTGAGTTCATTATAGACGGGGGCTGAGTGGGACTGAGGTCAGGTAATACGATACGCCACACAAGAAACTTCATGTGCTTGAAGTGTTTCTCAAAACATTCTGGCATAATTCCGGTGGAGTACTATGCTAAATAATCTCACTGAAGGGTAAAAACCTACATGGCATTGGTGAGAAAGTCTGACGGCTAAGCACATACGATTGTGTCTAGACTGATCCCTGTTAGCAACAGTCAATATACCAAGAGAGCAAGCTGGCTGAAAATACAGTTGTCACATTAATATTTATGCTAATATATAAATAAAACCGGTAACTAGGGGCTTTCATCTATGAAATTCCTCACATAAGTTAGCGGATGTAAACTAGAAAATATTAGGTTGGTGCATAAGTTGTAGCGTTTCTGGTTTGCGTGTTACTATTCCTTTTGCTATGGGTTTATTTACCGACCTTACTTTTTTATTTGCTGGTATTTCAGTTTAAATATTGTCATTTTGTCATTTGGAAATAGTGATAGAGCTGTGGATGCTAGAAAATGGAGTGACAAGTGGAGAAATCTGAACATTTCCGACGTAGTTTTCTGTGTGGTTTCAGAAGAGGGATAACAGCAGTAGAGCAGCCACAAACATTTTCGTCGTGTACAGGGATAACGCTACTGGACAGAGCACGGCAAGAATATGGTTTTCTCCTTTTAAGGACAAACGTTTTGACATTAGTGACTGTCCACCTTCAGTTAGACCTTCGGGGTTTGATGAAGCATTAGTCCTCAATGATTCACGTCATTGTACCTTAGAATTTGCAAATGTGATGAACCGTCATCATTCCACTATCGTGCGACAATTGCATGCAATGGGGAATGCTCAAAATTGGATTGAGTGCGTATCGCGTGCTTTAAAGCAAAATCGCAAAAATCAGTAGATGGTCACATGTGCATCTCTGCTCGCTCGTCGTCAACTGGCTCTTGAACAACACTGATCATTACCATCAGGCAACGTTAGTAGTGACGAAAAATGGTATCTTTATGCTAACATACGGAAAAGGCAGGAATGATTGAGACCAAACAGAGAAGACCTGAGCGCACCCACAAAATGTAGTGTTAGGCATCTGGCGGAACAGTGAAGGTGTTGTACACTACGTACGAACTGCTTGCCGGAGGTGTGGCCATCACTGCTGACGTCTCAACAACTGAGGCGTCTTGCAGACGCAAACCAAGAACAACGACCAGGAAGACAGTGTGAAATGATGCCATTCCACGATAACGCCAGCCCTTATTCTGCTAGACTGATAAAAAGTAGTTGGTTTGGGAAGTAATTCTGAACCCACCTTATTTGCCTGACCTTGCGCCCTAAGATTTTCACCTTTTCCGCCCTTAATGGAACAACCTTCAAGGGACCTGCATTTTGGACGGAAATACCCTTGAAACATGATTCGACGAGTTCTTCGCATCAAACCCAACTGGTTTCTCCAGTCCCGGGATCTATAAGTTATGCAAGCACTGGCAGATTGTTGTAAATAGTGTAGGAGAATACGTTATTGCTGACTGCAGTGTTGTGTGTATCTGTTGTGTTTATTGAAGTTATGGAAGAACTCTACGAACATACGCACCAACCTATTAGATAAGAAGCGGAGGTATTAGAAATGAGCTTACAATATTTGCCATAACAGGAAAAATCGACACCTATAATCAAAAATGGAAGCAACATGTACGCAGACTGCAACAAGGCAGATATCATGAAGTTCTGCAGTACATAGCCAAAGGGGTAAGGGATGTAGTTTGGCCCAGGAAGCGATTGAGGTAAGACGCTGAAGCTGGAACACGTTTCTTGAACCATGAATTTAGATGATTATGATCAAGATTAGGGACATTTGGATTTATCGTGGTAACATTCCCAATGATTTTAGAAAAGTATTAACACAGCAAAAAAAAAAAAAAAAAAAAAGACATTACACGTCTAACGCGTTGCAGTCACAGCACAAATATCTCATAGAAAACCTGTGTACAAATATCCCACAATTAACAGAAATATAATGGTATCTTAAACCTCAAAACGAGTTGCAACACTGCAACACTGCAACCGGTTACCAGGCCGCCTATGCGTCTTATCTGCAGTCCGAGACAATATGACAAGTGAATACAACCAAGTCTCTGCTACAAGTGAGCCTTAGCACGTCTGTTCTGGGAGTAAGAGAGAATCAAAGTCAGACAGCATATCCACGTTCTGCTGAGTAAATACGGATGGCTTTCAATTAGTGTATCAACAAATTTATTTCTTTGCCAGTTTCTGTTGAGAAAATGGGGAATTTGCTGTGGGAAAACGTGCAATATTCCCTCTTGAGCGTCTATAGTTACATGGCGTCCGGCAGGTTGCGGCGCTGACGTAGCCTGTAAAATGGCGTCCGTAACGGAGGTACGTTCCAGACAGAGAGCTGTCATTGAGTTTTTTCGTTGGAAAGACAGAACATTGCAGATTTTCGTGGGCATTGCAGAACGTATGCGGAAACGCGGAGACATGCAAATGAACAAAAGCACGGTGAGTCGTACGGCGAGACGCCTGCCACCATCACAAAATGGTCGTGCAAACCTACCTAGATATCGTCAACTTCCATCTGTCTGGCACAATGAAGGACGTCCTCCACGGCAAAAAGTATTTGGATGTTGGGAAAAATATTGATACAGCAAGACGCTGTCTCCGGCGTCGATCAGTAGAATGTGGTCTTCAGGTAAGGTGGCGCACTGCCGTCGCATTGAACGAAGATTATGTTGAAAAATATGTAGCCAGAAGAACGGATAATAATGTAGTGTATTTTAATCCTTAATAAAACCGACCTGACATTAGAAAAAAAGAGTTGCATTGTTTACCTATTCCTCCTCGCACTGCTTAAATGCCGCTGCCAGCTATATGGTGGACATCCTATCACTTTTTAGTATTTTCTTGTATAAATTTTTTTTCTTTCTTGTGTCATTTAGTCTTGTCCTGTTCTTAAGCTCCTATTTTTCTCTCATCAGCATTAACTGTAATTATTGACAAATTACTCTAATGACCTTTGTTTTTTTACTTGAGCGCGCAGTCTATGCTAGCCACACCGGGAGGCCTGCCAGTCGCCTGCTGTGCCACTGCTCTGGCCGCCTGGGTGCCATTTAAGAGAACTTGCTGCAGCTTTGATCAACAACTGGCACTGTTCATCCGTTGCATCTGTCCTGACAGCACAGAGGATCCAACGCATGGAATCCGAGTGGCCAATATATTTAATTGTTAGTTAGTAGCTGCGTGGGAGAACAGTATCGGTACAAAGTGCATGATCGGGTAGGACACTGAATTTTTCGCCTCTGAAAGACGCTAAGAGAACTGTCACGAGTTACGTTATGTAACCATCCCCCACACGGGGATATCTCAGTCACCGGCCTGGATGGTGATCGCAAGTGGGATGCAGTGCCTCGTGTGGTTTTAGACGCAGCCTGACATCAGCCCGAATCAACGAGAAACGCTGCTCATCAGGCGACCTTGTTCTGGTTAGTCTTTACACTTTCGTCGATGCGTGACGTGATTTCTTGCTTTTGTGGATGTGTACTTCTGTTTCTTCAGTTGTATTATCCTTCTCCCTATGCAGTGCTCTTATACTTATACTACTGTTTCAAAATAAGGAACCATGTATTAATTCAAAAATTCTATATGCTGTAAAGTGTTCAAGTTTTGTAGTGACAGGGAAAGTAACCATATTGCAGGAACGACACCGTAAATGCGTTATTTTCTCTGTACGGCGGACAGTGCTCCCTATTTCACTTGAAATGTGACTGGATGTTGTCCTAATGAAGCAAAGTGTCTTTAATTCGCTGAAGAAACTTAAAGAAATGCATATAAAGACATTACTTTGTAACTACTGTTGCAGAAAACAGTCGTCGTAGGTACAAGTAATAGCGGTCCCGACGGTCAAGATATCGTTTTCTCCCGGCTCCGCAACATCGTTTGTAATATTCTGGTGATGTAAACTATGTTTCAACGTTCTTGTCAACTCAGGTTTAGTTCAATGTATTGTGCCCACGATGATTATATTATGTACAAAAAACCAAACAGTGTTTCCAACCTAAAAATATCATATCTTTGGGTGCACATATTCCTACTAGACATTAGCTGTACTAGCACATCCCGGATTTTGGCTGAGTCTGGCGACGCTCACTGCTATAAAATAACAATAACAACTATTGAATAATAGCCGAAATTGGTAACTGTGGATTGTAAAACAATGTTTATGTGATCAAGACGGACCTATACAAAGAAAGCGCCTTAATAGTGAATAGTGATTAACTCTGTGAAAGACAATGAGTATAAAAACTGCCACTTGACTGTTCACATGAGTACTATCTATACTGCTGCAGTAAACAGATAGATTAAATTCCTGATACAACTTGTCAAGTAATAAATACACAAGGCGAAACGACAAAGTTTTTCCATATTATCAAAGTGATACAACTAAAGTGTTCAACGTTACGGTACGAGTGTGACTAAGCAAACTTAAGTCTGCCTCGTCCGGATGTGAAACTGGTAAGACTCGAAAAGTATTTCATGAAAATAAAGGAAAACCAGTTGTTAATATGATTTGCTCTCAGTTTCCACAACCCTCAACAAAAGGACGTCCATGAGCACAGTCTTTCTTAGACGCCAGTCACACTTGTTATAACCAGAGTAGTTCGAGTCACGTGTTAGAAGAAAAATCAACTTTGTCGTAACGTTGCACCTTTCTCGGTTTACACCACTTTTGACATGCTTAACCTTGGCAATATCATCGTATATTCAATAATGTATATTACCAAGGGGGCGGAGGTGGGGAGGATACTTATGCTCGCCCTAAAACACTTTTTTAATAAATAAACTTTGTCTGGGGTTGTTGACTTATGTTAAGAACAGACTTTTTAAACAGGTGATGTGTAAGTATGGCCCATCCTTTGATAGTATCTTTTAGCATACGCTTTCAATAGCTAGTACTACAATCGTGGGAGATACATTGCGATAACGACAAAAAAATAAAAATACAAATGTCCTTAATTATGGTTGACTTCTACCTTCAACATACTTTTTAAAGAGATACTGGTATTGACCAGGAAAATATTGAATATGACATTCATTGTGAAATGTTACATCTACTACTGAGACAAATTTATGAGTTAAGTTCAGATGAATACCTTAAAATGTGTGGAGAATATGGTGGAAGATTTCATTAAAACCTATGAACATTTTCTTAAAAATATTAAAATATAAAATACCTAGATTTCAATAATTTCAAAAGGTAGCCACATAGTAGTCTCCCCTCCCCCATCCCCACCCCAAATCTTTCTATTGTGAGGGTTAATAACCACCTTGCTCATTAACCAATCTTCAGTGTGTAGCGTATTACTTACGGTGCATCACAGTTCATGACCATTATCTGGACAGAAAATACAGCAGCGTCATCATCTCTCAAGTGCTTCTTTACAGCACCGTAACATATTTTCATGCATCTCCTCTGTTATGCCAACAGTGCTACGATGAAACCATTCTTTACCTAATGAAGTGACAAGCAGTTACTAAAAATTATGACTAAGAGAATTTTCGTTTCTTTTACTTATTTGTAATTTTAGCAACTGGGAAATTCTCAGTCACGCCACACATCCACTCTTTTTATTATCAGAATGTACTGTCCCACTTAGGAGAATTCACAGTTAAAGTTTCAGTACGCGATCAGACATGGAGTCCGATGTAACTAAATAATATTTGCATGTCAGATCCCAGAACGACCGATCAAAGCCCTTTTTATAATCTACACGTACTGTCGTTCTGAATGTGTGACAGTGCAGTTGCAAAGGTGAAAAGTTCTCGCAGGCTTGTTCAGAAAATTCTGAAGCAACGATATTGGCAGCCGTGGAAGATCCTTAGCCTGGAATGTTCTAGACAGCGGCTGACTCATAAATACAAATCGCGCAGTAAGGAGCAACCAATAGAAGTTTCAGTACGTTCCTGCAGCAGTCTTCAGTTTGAAGACTGGTTTGATGCAGCTGTCCATGCTACTCCGTCCTGTGGATGCCTTTTCATCTCAGAATGGCTACTGCAACCTACATCCTTCTGAATCTGTTTATTGTATTCATCTCTTAGTCTTCCTCTACGATTTTTATCCCTCGCACTGCCCTGCAGTGCTAAACTGCTGATTGGCTAATGTCTCAGAATGTGTCCCATCAAGCGTTCCTTTCTTTTAGTCAGTTCATCTACATCTTCTTCCGTTTCTATAATATTGACTTCAATTTCATCTTCCTAGTGTAGATCCTCTATATACGCCTTCCATCTTCTAATTTCAACATTTTTGCCTAGGACTGATTTCCCATGTGACCTCTTGACATTCATACAGCTGCCTCTCTTTTCTGCAAAGGCCTCGATAATTTTCTTGGAGGAGGTATCTATCTTTCCTCTTGTGAAATAGACTTCTAAACCCTTACGTGTGTACTCTAGCCACTCCTGTTTAGCCATTTTACACTTCCTGTCGATTTCATTTTTTAAACGGTTTTATTCCCTTTCGCCTGCTTCGTTAACTGTGCTTTATATTTTATCCTTTCATCAACTAAATTCAGTATGTCCTGTGTTATCCAAGGATATCTGCTAGGCCTTATCTTTTTACCTATTTGATCCTCTGCTTCCTTCATTATTTCATTTCTTAAAGCTACCCATTTGTAGTTGATTGTATTCCTTACTCCTGTTCTCTTCAACCGTTGCCTATAGCTTCTTCTGTAACTGTCACCTACCTGTGGCTTTTTCAACTTATCAAGGTCCCACCTCCATAGTCTCTTGCCTTTTTGCAGTGTCTTCACTTTTAATCTACAGTTCATAACCAATAAATTGTGGGCAGATTTCACATCTGCTCCTGTAAATGTTCTAGAACCTAAAATCTGGTTCTGAAATCGCTGTATTATTATTATAAAATCAATCTGAAATCTTACGGTACGTCCAGGTCTCTTCCACATACACACCCTTCTTTCATGGTTCTTAAGCCAAGTGTTAACTATTCGTAAATTATGCCCTGTGCAAAATTCTAGCAGGCAGCTTCCTCTTTCATACCTTTCGCCCAGTCCGGACCCACCTACTATTTTTCCTTCTCTTCCCTCTTCTACTATCGAATTCCATTTCCCCACCTTAATTAAATTTCCGTCTCCCTTAACTATCTGAATAATTTCCCTTGTCTCATCGTACGTGTCCTCAATCACTTGATCATCTGCGGAGCTAGTTCGAGTATAATGCACTAATGTGGTAGGTGTTGGCTTTGTGTCTGTCTTGGGTACAATAATAGGTTCACTATCCTGTTCATAGCAGCTTACTCGCATTCCTATTTTCTTATTCATTATTAAAACTACTCCTGCGTTACCTATATTTGATTTTGTATTTATAACCCTGTATTCACCTGACCAAAAGTCTTTTCACCCTACCACCGAACTTCACTAATTACCACTATATCTAACTTCAACCTGTCCATTACCCTTTCTAAATTTTCCAACCTACCTGCCCGATTAAGAAATCTAAAGTTCCACACTTCGATCCGTAGAGCGCCAGGTTTTTTCTCCTCATGACTGCATTATCCTGAGTAGTTCCCTCCTCGAGATCCGAATGAGAGACTATTTTACTACAGGAATATTTTACCCATCATCATTTAACCGTACAGTAGAGCTGCATGCTCTTGCGAAAAATTATGGCCGTAGTTTCCCCTTGTTTTCAGTCAATCGCAGTACAAGCAGATCAAGGTCGTTTCGATTGATGTTGCAAGGCCAGATCAGTCAATCGTCCTGACTGTTGCTGCCGCAACTGCTGAAAAGGCTACTGCCCATCTTCAAGAATCACACTTTTGTTTGGTCTCTCAACAAATGGGTCAAATGGTTCAAATGGCTCTGAGCACTATGGGACTTAACATCTATGGTCATCAGTCCCCTAGAACTTAGAACTACTTAAACCTAACTAACCTAAGGACACCACACACATCCATGCCCGAGGCAGGATTCGAACCTGCGACCGTAGCGGTCACACGGATCCAGACTGAAGTGCCTAGAACCGTACGGCCACAGCGGCCGGCTCTCAACAAATACTCCAAGTAGCTATCTGTATCGCTGAGGCACGACAGCTACCCCACCGACGACAAAGTCCATGGTTTCAGTATAATAGACGAAATGTGCAGGAATAAAGTAAAAAACTAGTGAGGTAATAAAAGTTATGAATACTGTAGTTCCTAATGTCTTGTCGGACGTTCTTTTTCCCAGAGGAGTGCAGCAGATGCACGTAGCAATGGACTCAACTGCAGAAATATCGAGCCATTCTTCATCTATAGCTGCCCATAATTACAAAAGAGTTGCCGGTGCAGGGTTTGGTGCACGAATTGACCTCTCGGTTATGTCGCATAAAAGTTCGATGGCATTCACGTCGGGTGATTCCAGAATGTTCTTCAAATCAATCGCGAAAAGTTGTGGCGCTGTGACAAGACATAGGTGTCGGGGAACATGAAGGCCATGAATGGCTGCAAGTGGTCTCCAAGTATCCGAACAGAACCTTTTCCAGTCAACTACCTGTTCAGTTGGATAAGAAGACCTAGTCCATTCGATGTAAACAGAACTTACAGTTACACCACCAGCTTGCACAGTGTATTTTTGACAACTTGGGTCCCTCGAACAGTGCCATCAGATCTTACCAACGGAAATCGGGACTCATTAGGCCGCAGTTTTTCTCTTATCTAGGGTTCAACCGATATGGTCACTACCCCAGGTGTGGCGCTACAGGCGATGTCATGCTGTTAGCGAAGCACTCGAGTCTGTTTCCTGCTACAATAGCCCATTAATCCCACATTTCGCTGCACCGACCTAACGAATACGTTCGTCGTACGTCCCACGCATTTCACGCAATCTTGCTTACCTGTTAGCACTGACAACTCTACCAAACGCCGCTGCAATTTGTTGTTAAGTGAAGGCCGTCGGACACTGCGCTGTCCTTGGTGAGAGGTAATGCCTGAAATTTGGTATTCTCCCCACGCTTTTGACGTTATGGATCTTGGAATATTTAGTTCCCTACCGATTTCAGAAATGGAATGTACATGCGTCCAGCTCCAACTACCATCCCACGTTGAAAGTCTGTTAATTGCCGTCGTACGGCCATAATCAAGTGGGAAATCTTTTCACGTGAATCACCTGAGTACAAATGACAGTTCTGCCAATGCACTGGCTTTTTACACCTCGGGTGTGCAATACTACCCCCTCTGGGTATGTGCATATCGGTATCCCACGACTTATGTCACATCAGAGTATATCCTGTACATTTACAGTGTCACTTTATGGCTATTAAACACTGAGTATTTGATTATAATCAGAATAATCATAGGTGGCGTGAACTTCACGCTGTTCCGATAACCACAATATTTTATTGAATTTTCAGAAAAAAGCGAAAAGAAAAAAGCTGAATAAATAATAACCCAGCTACGAGTTCTATTCCGGAAAATGACAATACTGGTTTGGTGCTCATACAGCTAATAATGGAGGGAAATTTCCGATTGCATTACAATATCTTGTCATTAACCGCATTGGTTAAACGATGAGGTCAAGTTATGATTCATGGTAATGATAATAGCAATGGAAACATCTTAGTAAACAGGTACATAACAACTTTCCAAACACCCGTTAGTCACCAGTTCGTATGCAGATTTACATCATGGAACTCAAATTACGGGCAGGATTTGGCCGATAAATGACTGTATAATTTTACGAACACTTCCGCTTATTTTTGTTTTCAGTTCAAACACCGGCACACTATTATCATAGTCAGTTAGCTCCGCTTATAGTAAAAGTTTAATTAGTTGTATGGATTAGTTATTAATCTGTCAGAGCGACTGACAACTTTTATGTCTGCATTTTTTATCCTATTTTATTTTATTTATTTATTTATTTTTGAGTCACCAGTCTTCTGAGAGGTTTGATGCGGCCCGTCACGAATTTCTCTCCTGCGCCAACCTTTTCGTATCAGGGTAGCAACTGCAACCTACGTACTCAATTATCTGCTGTTTTCTACAGTTTTTACTCCATACGGCACCCTCTAGTAGCATGAAAGCTAATCCCTGAATCTTAACAGATCTTCCTGTCTCATCTTCTTGTCAGTGTTTTCCATATGTTCGTTTCCCTCGCCGATTCTGTGAAGAACCTTCACATTCCCTTCCTTATCACTCCAAACAATTTTCAACATTCATCTGTGGTCCCATATCTAAGCTTCTCTTTTGTTTCGGTTTTCCCACAGCGCATATTTCACTGCCGTATAATGCCGTGCTCCAAACGTACATTGTTGGAAATTTCTTCCTCAAATGAAGGCCTACGTTTGATATTAACAGACTTCTCTTGGCCAGGAACGACTTCTTTACCACTGCTAGTCTGTTAACTTATGTCCTCCTTGCTCCGTCCGTCATGAGTTGCTTTGTTGTCTAGATAGCAGAATTTCTTAACTTCGTCTACTTCTTGATTAATTCTGATGCTAGGTTTCTGCTGCTCATATTTCTGCTACATCGATATTCAGCTTGAACAGTAGGGGCGAAAGACCACATCACTATCTTACACCCTTTTTAATCCGTTGGTCTTCCATTCTCATTGTTGCCTCCTGATTCTGTTACATATTGTGTATTACTCGCCTTTTCCTATAGCGTAACCCTCTTGTTCTGAGAATTTCGAACAACTTTTACCATTTTATATTGTCAAACGCTTTCTCTAGATGTAGAAATTCTATGAATGTGTTTGATTTTTTTTTCGGTCTCGCTTCCATTATGAAACGCAACGACAGAACTGCCTCTCTAGTGCCTTTATCTGTCCTAAACCGAACGTCATTCAACGCATCCTCAATTTTCTTTTCAATTCTTCTGTATATTACTCTTGTCAACAACTTGGATGTGTGAACTGTTAAGCTGATTGTTCGACAGTTCTCGCACTTGTCGGCTCTTGAAATCTTCTGAATTGTCTAGATGACTTTATTCCGAAAGTCTGATGATATATCGTCTGTATCAGACATTTTATACATCAACGACCATAGTCGTCTTGTTGCCATTTCCATCAATGATTTTAGAACTTCCGATGGAGTGTTGTATATCCCATCTGCTTCTGTTCTTATGTCGTCAAAACTGTTTTTAAATTCTTATTCTAATGCCAGATCCTCTATCTCTTCTGGATCGACTCCTCTTTCTTCTTCCATCCGTCAGATAAGTGCTCCCCCTCACAGACGACTTCATGTACTGTTTCCATATATTCCATACTCCTCTGCATGTAACAGTGAGCCGGCCGGTGTGGCCAAGCGGTTCTAGGCGTTACAGTTTGGAACCGCGCGACCGCTACGGTCGCAGGTTCGAATCCTGTCTCGGGCATGGATGTGTGTGATGTCCTTAGGTTAGTTAGGTTTAAGTAGTTCTAAGTTCTAGGGGACTGATGACCTCAGATGTTGAGTCCCATAGAGCTCAGAGCCATTTGAACCATTTTTTGACTCTTCTACATGGTTCATGGTGTGGGTTCTTGTAGTCATGTCCTAGTTCATGAACCACGGGCAACGTATGAGTGGCCAAGTAAGTGGTCCCGACAGTCGGGATACCAGTTACTTTGGAATAAGGCTAGGCATCTCGGACATATTCTGAGTCGTGGTCACCTTTGTGCTCATACGGCAAAGACTACCAAATCCACCGGTTAGTCCCTCAGCCGTTAGGGGTAAACCCCTATGGGACTCGGGGTAAGTAAGGCTAGCAACCTGCTTCCCTGGTACTTTAAATATGATGCTGGCAACAATCAGAGCAAAATGCCTCGGACCTTTGGAGGTGACGGAGTCCCACCTCTAACTGACAAACCAGGGACTCCTAAGATACGACTTGGCAAACAAATGGTGATGAGATGGGGAGCTATTAAGATCAATGGGGGCTACTCTGGGAAGAAGGTAGAGCTGGCAGAGGCTGCAAGTAAGATGGGGCTGGACGTTTTAGCTGTTAGTGACATTCGGGTAAGGGGTGAGAAAGAAGAGGAAGTGGGAGAATACAAGGTCTACCTGTCAGGAGTCACAGCAGGAATAGCACAATGGGGTGTAGGGCTTTACATCAGGAAAGAAATGGAACCCAGCGTAGTTGCAATAAGGTATGTAAACGAACGACTGAAGTGGATAGATTTGACAGTGTCTAGCAAGAAAATTAGGATTGTGTCAGTATATTCGCATTGTGAAGGGACAGATCAAGATAAGATGGATAGTTTTTATGAGGCACTCAGTGATGTAGTTGTTAGAGTAAAGGACAAGGACAGTGTTCTGTTCATGGGTGATTTTAACGCCAGGATTGGAAATCGAACAGAAGGGTATAAAAAGGTTATGGGTAAATTTGGAGAGGATATGGAGGCCAACAGGAACGGGAAACAACTCTTGGATTTCTGTGCCAGTATGGGCTTAGTAATCACAAACTCCTTTTTTAAACATAAGAACATTCACCGGTATACTTGGGAAGGCAGGGGAACCGTATCTGTCATTGACTATATAATAACAGATCAGGAATTCAGGAAGGCTGTGAGGGACACACGTGTATTCAGGGGATTCTTTGATGACACTGATCATTATTTAATCTGCAGTGAAATTGGGATTGTGAGGCCGAAAGTGCAGGCGGTCAGGTCCATATGTAGGAGGATAAGAGTGGAGAAACTTCAGGATAAGGAAATCAGGCACAAGTACATAACAGCGATCTCAGAAAGGTACCAGTTAGTTGAATGTAGTCAATTACAGTCATTGGAAAAGGAATGGACAAGGTACAGGGACACAGTACTAGAAGTGGCTAAAGAATGTCTTGGAACAGTAGTGTGTAAAAGTAGGATGAAGCAAACAGCTTGGCGGAATGATACAGTCAAGGCAGCCTGTAAAAGGAAAACGAAGGCGTATCAAAAATGGCTACATACCAGAACCCAGGTAGACAGAGAAAGTTATGTTGAAGAAAGAAACAAAGCCAAACAGATAATTGCAGCATCCAAGAAGAAATCGTGGGATGACTTTGGAAACAGGTTGGAAACTATGGGTCAAGCTGCTGGAAAACCATTCTGGAGTGTAATTAGCAGTTTTCGAAAGGGAGGTAAGAAGGAAATGACAAGTATTTTGGACAGGTCAGGAAAACTGCTGGTGAATCCTGTGGATGCCTTGGGCAGATGGAGGAAATATTTTGAAGAGTTGCTCAATGTAGGTGAAAATGCGATCAGTAATGTTTCAGATTTCGAGGTAGAATGGGATAGGAATAATGATGGAAATAGGATCACATTTGAGGAAGTGGAAAAAATGGTCAATAGATTGCAGTGCAATAAAGCGGCTGGGGTGGATGAAATTAAGTCGGAACTCATCAAATACAGTGGAATGTCAGGTCTTAAATGGCTACACAGGATAAATGAAATGGCCTGGGAGTCGGGACAGGTTCCATCAGACTGGACAAAAGCAGTAATCACACCAATCTTTAAACATGGAAACAGAAAAGATTGTAACAACTACAGAGGTATCTCTTTAATCAGCGTTTTGGGTAAAATCTTCTTAGGTATTGTTGAAAGGAAAGTGCGAGTATTAGTTGAGGACCAATTGGATGAAAATCAGTGTGGGTTTAGGCCTCTTAGAGGTTGTCAGGACCAGATCTTTAGCTTACGGCAAATAATGGAGAAGTGTGATGAGTGGAACAGGGAATTGTATCTATGCTTTATAGATCTAGAAAAGGCATATGACCGGGTTCCTAGGAGGAAGTTATTGTCTGTTCTACAAGATTATGGAATAGGAGGCAAACTTTTGCAAGCAATTAAAGGTCTTTACATGGATAGTCAGGCAGCAGTTAGAGTTGACGGTACATTGAGTTCATGGTTCAGAGTAGTTTCAGGGGTAAGACAAGGCTGCAACCTGTCTCCACTGTTGTTCATATTATTTATGGATCATATGTTGAAAACAATAAACTGGCTGGGTGAGATTAAGATATGTGAACACAAAATAAGCAGTCTTGCATATGCGGATGACTTAGTTGTGATGGCAGATTTGATTGAAAGTTTGCAAAGTAATATTTCAGAGCTAGATCAGAAATGTAAGGACTATGGTATGAAGATTAGCATCTCCAAAACGAAAGTAATGTCAGTGGGAAAGAAATATAAACGGATTGAGTGCCAAATAGGAGGAACAGAGTTAGAGCAGGTGGACGGTTTCAAGTACTTAGGATGCATATTCTCACAGGATGGCAACATAGTGAAAGAACTGGAAGCGAGGTGTAGCAAAGCTAATGCAGTGAGCACTCAGCTACGATCTACTCTCTTCTGCAAGAAGGAAGTCAGTACCAAGACTAAGTTATCTGTGCACCGTTCAATCTTTCGACCAACTTTGTTGTATGGGAGCGAAAGCTGGGTGGTTTCAGGTTACCTTATCAACAAGGTTGAGGTTACGAATATGAAAGTAGCTAGGATGATTGCAGGTACTAGTAGATGGGAACAATGGCAGGAGGGTGTCCACAATGAGGAAATCAAAGAAAAACTGGGAATGAACTCTATAGATGTAGCAGTAAGGGCGAACAGGCTTAGATGGTGGGGTCATGTTACACGCATGGGAGAAGCAAGGTTACCCAAGAGACTCATGGATTCAGCAGTAGAGGGTAGGAGGAGTCGGGGCAGGCCGAGGAGAAGGTACCTGGATTCGGTTAAGAATGATTTTGAAGTAATAGGCTTAACATCAGAAGAGGCACCAATGTTAGCACTGAATAGGGGATCATGGAGGAACTGTATAAGGGGGGCGATGCTCCAGACTGAACGCTGAAAGGCATAATCAGTCTTTGATGATGATGATGATGATGATCTTCTACATGCTGAGTGAGTCCTTCCGGGAATCGTTTCTTTTTCGATTTCTTCACCTTGGTTTCCCTGCACTTCCTATTTATTTCATTCCGAAGTGATTTGTATTTCTATATTCCTATATTTTCCTGAGCAGTTCATCGACGAAAGAAGGTACAAAAATGAAGCATCTTTTCAGTTACCCTTGTCTTCTTTCCGTTTACTTCTCTTGTACTTCCGTTTTTCGTCCAACTTCTGTGATTACCCTCATTAGAGATGTGCATTCCTCTTCAACTGTACTGCCTCCTGTGCTCTTCCTTGTCGCAGTACCTACAGCCTCAGAGAACTTCAAGTGCACCTCTTCATCCCTTAGTGGTTCAGTATCTCACTTCTTTGCGCATTGACTCTTCCTGACTAGTCTCTTAAATTTCAGACTACTCTTCACCTCCAGTAAATTGTGGTTTGAGCCTATATGTGCTTCTGAGTACGCCTTATAATTCAGTATCGGATTTCGGAATCTCTGTCCTACAATGATGTAATCTAACTGAAATCTTCCCGTATCTCTCAGCCGTTTCCAGAGACACTTGCTCTTTTTGTGATTTTTGAATAGGTTTTTCGCTATTACTAGCTGAAATTTATTGCAGAACTCAGTCATTCTTTGCAAAAACAGACATAATGTCTTATGGGGTAACAGCAATCAGTAATTTTATAATGTTACTTAAAATCCGTCTTGATTGCAATTTTTTTTTTATTTTATATTATTCATATGACCGGTTTCGGTTCATTCAGAACCATCTTCAGATCTGATATTTCAGTTACAGGAGTAACCCGTCCAAATCTAGCAACTTTCACATGCTACGTAGCATGTGACGTAG
Organism: Schistocerca cancellata; assembly: GCF_023864275.1. Lineage (NCBI taxonomy): Eukaryota > Metazoa > Arthropoda > Insecta > Orthoptera > Acrididae > Schistocerca > Schistocerca cancellata. The sequence continues at coordinate 748,608,920 of NC_064626.1, read as the reverse complement.
CATGTGAAAGTTGCTAGATTTGGACGGGTTACTCCTGTAACTGAAATATCAGATCTGAAGATGGTTCTGAATGAACCGAAACCGGTCATATGAATAAAATAAAATTAAAAAAAATTGCAATCAAGACGGATTTTAAGTAACATTATATCAGTCATTCTTCACATTCCCAGTACGAAGCTCATATTCATAGGGAACCCTTTCTTTTACCCCTTCCCCTTCAATAGCATTACCCGTTCAGTACCCTCATATCTTTCTAAATCTCTTCATCATCTGCTTGCAACCTCGACATTTCTACCTGAACTATAGTTGTCGGTGTTGCTTTTCTGTCGCTCCCGATGCGAAAAATCCTATCATTGCTATCATTGAGCCATTCACAGTGACTCAGTCTCTGTCTTACCTTCTTCCTTATAACGAAAGCTACTTGCGTTATACCACTTTCAGCTGTATGACCAGAAGTTCTGTGCTTCTTTCCATTTCAATTTACTCACCTCCCACTATATCTAGATTGAGCCTGCGTATTTACCTTTTCAGATTTTATGGTTTGCCACCACTATCGAACTTCTTACATTACACTCCCTGGTTCGTTGGAAGTTACGCTTTCATTGGTTATTCAGCCGTTTTCTCTTAATCAACTCCCCCTTGGCAGACCTCTCCCGGCGATCCGAGTGGGGGACTATTCCGGAATCTTTTGCGAATGGGGAAAATATCAACAGACTTTTTGAATTACAGACCACGTCTCCTGTGGATAAACATCACGTGTCTTTAACGCAGTGGTTTCTTTTGCTTACTGTATCCTCATGCCATTGATCATTGTTGATTATTTCGCGTTTTAGGGGCAGTTTCCAACCTAACCTCTGTCCTCTGCTCTGCCCTTTTTGCAAGGCCGTTGGTAGGACGAGGGTGACTTCTTATGCAGTAAGTCTTCGGCCGCCATTCCTGATGATTTTTATTTAAAATATAAAGAATGGCAAGGTTCGAACATGAGATCGAGGATGCTTTGATTTCTAGTCAAAGACGCTACCTCCTTTTTTTCTTTTCATTTTGTTCGTTATTGTTCTTGTCATTTGATAGGCCTGTATGCGGACGTCACATGAAACACTTTCAAGTTCGTTGTTCAATATTTAATACAGTTTCTTTTTTTTACAGAGGGCAGGCAATCGTCTGATCGAGCATGCTGAGCTAGCTCAAAAATGGTTCAAATGGCTCTGAGCACTATGGGACGTAACATCTGAGGTCATCAGTCCCCTAGAACTTAGAACTACTTAAACCTAACTAACCTAAGGACACCACACACATCCATGCCCAAGGAAGGATTTGAACCTGCGACCGTAGAAGCAGCGCGGTTCCGGACTGAAGCGCCTAGAAATGCTCGGCCACCGCGGCCGGTCCTGAGCTAGCTGGCGGCTCCCTAGGCCATGCGTGCATCGTTTATCTCCGTAATAGTGAAACTTAGTCAACTGGAGTTACTACTCTCAATAATTCCACTGACATCCGTATAGTAGTTATTTACGATGGCAACGTCATGTGAAGATGAGCTATTTCCTCTGTTCGCTGTAGCAGCTGCTTTAATTAATTTGTAGATTATTCTTTTTATGTAGTGGTGCGAAGTATTCCAATATTTACAAGATGTATTCAGTACAACTTCTGTTGTCTATTAATTACACATTTGATCCACACGATATTTTTCTTCGTGTGTGATACATAACAATCACTGTCTTATTTCTATTACAGTTTAAAGTCATGAATGCGATGATGACTTTTAATTTCAAAATTTGCGATGCACTTTTTGTAGAGTATTCTAAAACATCTTCGACTGCTAATTTTGAAGAATCCTGTTCTCGAAACATGCATGTGTCAAGCAACCGTACATTGCTAAAGGAACAGTTCAGTGCCGCATTTACACTGTCGGAACGCACACCGCTCTGAAATGCGAAACTGACCATCGGCTACCAAGAGAGGCGGACCCGCCAGAATATAAGAAGAGGGATAGGCGGTGGGAGTGTATCTTTTCGCTAGAGGAGCAGTAACACTAGAATGGCTCGGCCAGGCAAGCTCAGCGACTTCGAACGTCGAGTAGTCATTGGATGTCACCAGAGTGGACATTTTAACCCTTCTAGAGTGGCCAAAACGGACTATTGGTGATGTAAAATGGAAACGCAAAGGAGCAACTACAGCTAAAGCAAGACCAGATAAACCTGATGTGCCGATGAACAGGGGCCGTCGATCACTGAAGAGAGTTGATCTAAAAGATCGTATGAAATCAGCGGAAGGATCACTCATGAATTCCAAAAATAGTGCCAGCAGCCCAACTAGTACAAAGACTGTGCGCAGGGAGTTAAAAAGATTGGGGTAAAATTTTCGAGCAGCCCCTCAGAAGCTAAACATCCCTATAGGCAATGCTAAGCAGCACTTGAGGTGATGTAAAGAACGACGCCACTGGAAAGTGGATGACCGTAAAAGAGTCGTTGGGAATGGTTAGTCATGCCATATCATGCGGTAACCCGAAGGAAGGGTTTGGGTTTGGCCAGTGCCTGGAGAACATTTTCTGTTCCGTGTACGGCAGAGGAACAGTTTGTATCAGCATGACAATCCACTTTACCATAAGGCAGCATCTGTGAGACAGTGATTTGTGAAATGGACTAGCGTCAGCACATACTACTAACCTCAACCCATGCAACAGCTTCGGAATGAGTTAAACAATCGACTCGCTCCAGACTCCAAAATCCAACTACGCTACTTTATCTGGTTTCGACTCTTGAGGAAGAATGGGCTGTCATTCCTCCAAGTCAGAGAGTGCAGAGAGAACTGTAGTTTCACATTGAATGATAAACGTTACAGGGAGTAAATACTGACGTCATCGTAGCACACATGGATGAAAGACGGTTTTGTTCTCCCGCTAGATCTGCAGATGGTTAGTTTCAATTCCAGTCGTGGGAGAAAATCCACTTCGATATATGAAACACGAAGGAGGGAACATTAGAGTTTAGGCAGTGTCGACATTACGATCTCGACGGAGCACAAGCTCCAAGTACAAAAGGATGGGGAAGGAAATCGACCATGCCCCTTGAAAGGAACCTTCTCGGCATTTGCCTAGAGCGATTTACGGAAATCGTGGAAACTTAAATGCGAGTGCAGAGTCTTAACCACTGCTCCTGATCGCTCGGTGTTCCCAGATTCGGATGTTACGATCAGAGGTAAGCCTAATGTCCAGAATCAAATAGCAAATATTTCCATTGTTTCAAAACGAGAACGTGCTATGCTTGGATGTTATCTTCTACACAGTCTTCTACACAGTCTTCTACACCAGTCTGGTATTCACTTGAGCCACCATTATAGTTTGTGAGAATAAACAGGAATTAACTTAGTTTGAAGGAAGGAAATGGGAAATTTCTCCTCTCGAATCCTACTCGGAACAGTAAAGATGACTTCCTACATTGCTCGCAACGTTCTTTGACGAGTGTGGAACTGATTTTGACTTGGAACAGAGTCACCGTTTGATAGGTTACGATGTTATAGGAGCAGTTATAAAACATAAATAATTATGTTAGGCCGGCCGGTGTGGCCGAGCGGTTCTAGGCACTTCAATCTGGAACCGCACGATCGCCACGGTCGCAGGTTCGAATCCTGCCTCGGGCATGGATGTGTTTGATGTCCTTAGGTTAGGTAAGTTTAAGTAGTTCTAAGTTCTACGGTACTGATGACCTCAGATGTTAAGTCCCATAGCTCTCAGAGCCATTTGAACCATATAATTATGTCAACATTAACATGAAAGGTGCCTTTATTTTTTCTGCAGCTACTTACAACCTGTAAAAATGTGAACCATATAAAGAAGGGACAAACAATAAGTTAAAAATTACATTAATGGTGTAATTGTAGAGGAAGAACGTACTTTTAAAACTTTACAACACCTGGAATTTTAATACTTTTCATTTCTATTAGTGAAAGCAGAGCGGGTCGTTTAAGTAAGCGCCCGTTTGGAGAGTCGGAGAGTTTGCTGCCAAATACCAGACAAGCTGGTAGTGGGGCAAACGGGATCCAAAACTGGTATGTTTGGCAAGGATAATCACTTGCCTTACAGACAAGGGAAATCGCACGAAAACTTTGGTCAGAGGCAAGAGATGGGGACCAGTTGCAATTTAACTTGGGGACATATGCCTAGCGTTTATATAGGAATAATATTTTGTGTGTAATTACAGCAAAGCCAATGACTTGCTCGACATACGCAATGCACCTAAGCGGAGGTAATTAAATACGGTTTCACTGACTATCGCGACTCTGTAACACAACTTCCACGCGAGAGGTATTACCCAGTGAAGTCACAATGAGATAGAATTGTGCAAACGCAAACTGCATAGCAATCATCGACAGTCACTATTTTTTTAAACAAGTGTGAATTATTATAACAAGATTAAATTACTTGTCGCTGCTGACAAAGAGAAACAGTAGTTGTACTACTGCAACATGGCGACAGTGACAGGAGGCCTGTTTAGCAGCAGACCCGAATGTGACTTTCGAGTGGAGTGAAATGAGCGTACTTATTTAGTGCCTTGAAGATGCCGGGTTCTGCACTTGCAAAACAACATTTGAGGAAGTATTACACTTCTGCTTTCATCTAAAGAAATCTGCTGTGAATAGTCATCGTCTTATGGTCGAAGAGTATGGAGAACATGTTTGGTGTAGTGTGCAATGAGATTCTGCAAACAGATCAAACGGTGTCTGCTGAAAGCTGCAAAACACAAGTAGTCAGCTACATTCTCGTACTTAGAGACAAACGCCAACAATATGCTCAGAGACATGACAAAACCATTCTGCTTCATGACAACGCCAAACCACATGTTGAAAACCGAGTAAAGGAAACTTTGACGGGACTTCGATGGGCTATATTACTCCAACCACTGTATTCACCACATATCGCCGCTTCCGATTACCATTTATTTCGGTCCATGCAGCCTGGCCTTTCTGAAAAACACGTCATATCTGCATGGTCCAGTCACATTAACGTGACCACCACCTATGCTCGATGTCAATACTCACAGAGGGCAGGTGGCATCGCTGGCAGTGGAGGGTATATAAAGCACGTCGGAAGCACGCGGGTAACGATGCAGTCAGAGTCGTATTGGGGAAATGGAGCGATTTATCGAAGAGGGCATGATCATTGGCTTAGCGCCGAGGCAATCGTGGTGCACCACGGACCATACATGACGTTTACGGGGGAGCAGACGTGCAACTGTTGGGCAACAGACCGCCCAAATGAACCAAGGGGCTGCCAAAGTGTCTCGTCAACGACCGGTCACCAAACTTTGTTGGTGAACCTTCGCAGTAGGAGATTGGTTCATGCACCCATGGTGACTGCTGTTCATCGGCGAAGAAGGCTGGAAATCGCACGCCAGCACCGCAACTGGACGTCTGTCGTGTGGCAACTGGTGGCCTTTTCAGATGAGTCACGATTTATCTTCCATCGCACGGATGAGTGTCGGCGTGTGCGGTGTGAAACATATGAAAGCATACGCAAAAGTTGGAGGAGGGAGCGTTATGGCCTGGGGTATGTTTTCGTGGCGTTGCAAAAGTGATCTTGTCATTGTGGAATGTACAATGGATCAACGCAAGTACGCGTATGCATGTATTCTTGGGAGGGAGCGTCACGATCTGGAGAATGTTCTCGTAGCATTACCTGACTGATCTCGTCATTCTGGAAGCCGCAAAAGATCAAAATAAGTAGGCATCTGTCGTTTGGGACCATGTCCACCCCTACATGCAACGTGTTTTTTCGCGGCACGATAGCGTCTACCAGCAGGAGAGTACAACGTGCTGCACAGCTCGCAGTTTAGTCGCGTGGTTGAAAGAGCACTCGGATGAGTTTGCCATCCTACCCTGGCCTGCATCCCGATAGAGAATCTGTGAGACCACCTCGATCAAGCTGTTCGCACAGTGGATCCTCAGCTGAGAAGTCTAGCGCAGCCACATCACTGCAGTCAGCAGGGCTCCCCACATCCCTGTCGGTACCTTCCGAACCTCATTGACTCTCTTCTTGCACTTCCCGCAGCGGTCCGTGCTGCAAAAGGTGGTCATCCAGACGTTTGACAGGTGGTCGCATTAATGTGACTGGACAGTATATTAACGATTTCGAAAACTGGCTTCGTGAGCGGAACACCTCAATAGAAACTGATTTTTTTTGTCGTGGAATCCATTCGTAAACATAAAAGGACTGTTCTGAGCTTATAGGAATCCTCTACTGGCAGTCCCCTTTCGCTTCATTTACTTGAAAGTACTGGCACCATCTGTTTTCCTCCACTACAGTCGAAGAGCTTCATTAACTACCAGCAGGTGAGTCTGCCCTAAATCTGCTTTCAGTCGTTCGAAAGCACACACCTTAATGGTTTTTTGTGTATATAATAGTTAGCGTCTTGGCAAAAGCAGGGGTTTGTCTTCAACTACGTAAATAAACTCCTTGTGAAGTGGTAACATGTTGTTTAACTTTGTGACAGGAATCTCATAGCAGCCTTCACCAAGTGCTTACAGCCGCTTATTTGTAATAAAGTAACACAGCATTATCCGAAGTGACGCAACGAATTTCAGAAATATTGTAACGGAGAGTATGGGCTTGATAAGGTTTGTGTTACCGCAGAACAGTCACATCATACATATTTTTTAATTTAAGTATAATGACAACAATACTGTGAAGAGCAAACGAAACTGGTACACCTGCCGAATATCGTGTAGGACACGCGCGCGCACACCGAAGTGCCGCAACACGACGTGGCACGGACTCCACTAATGTATGAAGTAGTGCTGGAGGGAATTGACACCATGAACCCAGCAGGGCTGTTCACAAATCCATAAGAATACGAGGGGGGGGGGGAGATTTCTTCTGAACAGCACGTTGCAAGGCATCCCACATATGCTCAATAATGCTCATGTCTGGGGAGATCGTTGGCCAGCGGAAGTGTTTAAACTCAGAAGTGTGTCCCTGGAGCCACTCTGTAGCAATTATTGACGTATAGGGTGTCTCACTATCCCGCTGGAACGCCACTCTGTAGCAATTATAGACGTATAGGGTGTCTCACTGTCCCGCTGGGACTGCCCAAGACCGTAGGAATACACAAGGGACGTGAATGGATGCAGGTAATCAGACAGGATGCTTACGTACGTGTCACCTGTCAGACTCGTATCGAGACGTATCTGGGGTCCCATATCACTCCAACTGCGCACGCCACACACCATCACAGAGCCTCTACCAACTTGAACAGTCCACTGGTGACATGCAGGGTCCATGGATTCATGAGACGAGACTCGTCCGGCCAGACAACATGTTCCCACTCGTCAACAGTCCAATGTCGGTGTTGACGGGTCCAGGCGAGGTGTAAAGCTTGTGCAGTCTCTACGGGTACGCGATTGAGCTTTCGGCTCCGAAAGCCCATATCGATGAAGTTTCGTTGAATGGATCGCTCGCTGACACTTGTTGATGACCCATCATTGAAACCTGCAGCAATTTGCGGAAGGGTTGCACTTCTGTCACGTTAAACGAGTCTCTTCAGTTGTTGTTGGTCCTGTTCTTGCAGGATCTTTTTCCAGCTGCAGTGATGTCTGAGATTTGATGTTTTACCGGATTCCTGATATTCGCGGTACACAAGTGAAATCGTCGTACGACAAAATCCCCACTTCATCGCTATCTCGGAGATGCTTTGTCCCATAGCTCGTGCGCCGACTATAACGCGACGCTCAAACTCACTTAAATCTTGATAACTTGCTATTGTAGCAGGAGTAACTGATCTAACAGCTGCGCCAGACACCTGTTGTACATAGGCGTTGCCGACCGTAGCGCTGTATTCTGCCTGTTTACATATCTCTGTATTTGAATACGCATGTCTACACCAGTTTCATTGGCGATTCAGAGTATTTTGCTTTAGATATAGATTCTAAATATTATAACGAAGTGGAAATTGAAAATGTATTTGTAAATTCAGAGTTTTAAAGCAATTCTTAATGTATTTGAAATCCCATGAAAATACGGTCGTGTTCATGTCGGAACAATCACTGAGTGATGAGTGTGAATAGCAACACAAAGATGGTTACAGAATTACGTAAAGAAAATATCATATTTAAATCATCTGTCAGAACTGTAACTAACTCTGAAAATAAAAATGGAGAAAAAGCCTCATTTCCCGATATAGCTTTGAGTTATTGTAAATACCAGTTATAATTTTATATGAATGTATAGAAACTGTCCTTTTAGGAATGCAGTAAACATGTTAAGGCGATAGTGCACCACTGGCCATTGAAATTGCTACACCAAGAAGAAATGCAGATGATAAACGGGGTATTCATTGGACAAATATATTATACTAGAACTGACATGTGATTACATTTTCACGCAATTTGGGTGCATAGATCCTGAGAAATCAGTACCCAGAACAACCGCCTCTGGCCGTAATAACGGCCTTGATACGCCTGGGCATCGAGCCAACCAGAGCTTGGATGGCGTATACAGGTACAGCTGCCCATGCAGCTTCAACACGATACCACACTTCATCAAGAGTAGTGACTGGCGTATTGTGACGAGCCAGTTGCACGACCATCACTTGCCAGACGTTTTCAGCAGGGCAGCAGTCGAACGAAGAGTAGATCTACGGGTCGTAACACATCTGAAATGTAACGTCCACTGTTCCAAGTGCCGTCAATGCGAACAAGAGGTGACCAACACGTGTAACCAATGGCACCTCATACCATGACGCCGGGTGATACGCCAGTATGGCGATGACGAATAGACGCTTCCAATGTGCGTACATCGCGATGTCGCCAAACACTGATGCGACCATCATGATGCTGTAAACAGAACCTGGATTCACCCGAAAAAATTACGTTTTGCCATTCGTGCACCCAGGTTCGTCGTTGAGTACACCATCGCAGGCACTCCTGTCTGTGATGCAGCGTCAAGCGTAACCGCAGCCATGGTCTCCGAGGTAATAGTCCATGCTGCTGCAAACGTCGTCGAACTGTTCGTGCAGATGGTTGTTGTCTTGCAAACGTCGCCATCTGTTGAGTTCGGGATCGAGACGTGGCTGCACGATCCGTTACAGCCATGCGGATAAGATTGCTGTCATCTCGACTGCTAGTGATACGAGGCCGTTGGGATCCAGCACGGCGTTCCGTATTACCCTCCTGAACCCACCAATTCCATATTCTGCTAACAGTCATTGGATCTCGATCATGGCGAGCAGTAATGTCACGGTACGATAAACCACAATCGCGATAGGCTACAATCCGACCTTTATCAAAGTCTGAAACGTGATGTTACGCATTTCTCCTCCTTATACGAGGTAGCACAACAACGTTTCACGAGGCAACGCCGGTCAACCGCTGTTCGTGTATGAGAAATCGGTTGGAAAGTTTCCTCATGACAGCACGTTGTAGGTGTCGCCACCGGCGCCAATCTTGTGTGAATGCTATGAAAAGCTAATCATTCGCATATCACAGCATCTTGTTCCTGTCGGTTAAATTTCGCGTGTGTACAACGTCATCTTCGTGGTGTAACAATTTTAATGTCCAGCAGTGTAGTAAAGAGGGCACATATATCTGACTTCTATATTGAGCAGGGGATACAGTTAAAATGAGGTTGTAAAGAAGTTTTACTCACTGATTTACATTGCGATCGACATGTCGAGGTCTTCTATTAACGTGCTCAAAGCCTTCAAATGATTTTTACGAGAAAGCTATTTTCGTATCCAGTATTTAAAGGACCGTGATCTTTTCGTTAACGTTTCTGGGCGATCTTGAGCTATATTCTGCACGTACATTACCGCCTGCTCTAGATTTGAGATGAGGCTATGTTCAACACAGTGCCGAAAGAAAATCAGACAGCACGTCTGGAGACGTTTACTGTTCTCCGAGAGTGATGGTGGAGAGATGAAAGTGCAGGTTTTCGCTACCCGGTTTTGGGCATTATTTGTTCGCGTGATACAGAAGGAAGGCCACGTTTGAGATGTAGAGAAAAATCGTGGTAGAAAAGCCTCGCTTGAGTCTTATGAGGCTCTAGATGATGATGCTGGAAAGCGGACGGAAGTCGTTAGATGTGTGGTCATTAGGACGGTGGTGGGGAGATGCGTTAAGAGCGAGGGCGGTGCGTGGGGTGGGCGCGTCCTGCGCTGGTGGCGGCGCGGCCCGGGCCTCTCCCGGTCTGGGGAGGGCTCGCCATTTGGCCCCGGTGTCATAGCGACCGGCGACCGGCGCCGAGGGGAGAAACTTTTACTGCGGCTGGCTGCGCCGCGAGGGGAGCCGGAGCGCCAGCGCCAACAATTCCAGCCGGCTGCAGCGCCACGCGGTTGGCCGCCCTGATGGCGTTCCGCGGGGGAGAAATTTTACGAGGGCCGGCGTATTGACGCCCCACAGCCCACAGCACGGCGCGCCACGTGGGCTGCACGCGGCCATAGGCGCGGCCACGCCCGCACGCCCTCGCGCCTCCTAGGAATCTGCCTACTGCAGTCCTCAACACGCCTCAATACAGCCGCTCCATGTTCACCTACTGGTTTCCGATTGATTTAGGGCACAGTGCCACTCCTTCTACCATTCTAGAATGTCAAGTTGTTATTCGTCTAGGTTGCTATTCCGCAAATCTGTTGAAACATTATTTTGTTCTTCTTGCTCCTGCAAACAAACAGGAATCCATTAATTTGGAAGCCTACAAGGATTTTAATGACGGTAAAGCATTAATAGGACCATCACGGCCGTAGATTGTCAATTCGCAGAATATGAGAGTAGACAGAAGATAAAATTAGGCGATTATTTGTTAATTATTTCTACTAGTACAGACTGAAATCCCCACCACAGTATCGTACATCAATTCAGACTGGGGAACGACCTTAGAGAAAGGAGGATGGAGGAGGAAGAATGAAGAAATCTGTCTCTTGATGCAACAGCCAGCAATATTACAGAAGCTGATGAGTTAAAGAATCCGGTAGGCCGGCGATGTAGCCCGAATGCCAGAAGAAGCACAGGTGAAGAAACTACTTGAGGGAAACCATGCACCAGACACCGCTTAGCAAGACCACTGCAGCGTTGGATGGACAAGCTGACGAGGGACCTGGCAGCCTTGGGGACTGGAGACACCTGCAGGAACCGAGCACAAATACAGGAATGGAGGCGGTTTGTGGGCTGCAACGTCTTTGACCACGGGATATGTATTGGGTTGGTGCATACGTTCGTAGCGTTTCTGTTTTACATAATGTGGTATTCAAGTTGCTATTGGCTTATTTACCTACTGTCATTTATTTTGTACTTCACTGTTGCTACTTGAGTTTACATATTGCAATTTCGTCTATTGGAGTTAATGAGTCGATTAGTGGAAGCAAGGAAATGGAGTGCCAAGTGGAGGAATCGGAACATTTCCGACATATTCCTCTTTTGAGTTCAACAGAGGGTGACAGCATCTGAGGCAGGAGAAGCATTTGTATCGTGTTTGGGGCGAGAAAATGGTTTTATCGTTTGAATGAGGATCGTCTTGAGTTTTAACGTACCAGGTAGACTTTCATGGTTTGATGAAGATCGTTTAAACGTATTAATTCACAATTATCTACGTCAGTGTACTCGAAAAGTTTCAGATTTGCATGACGTAAGGAAGGTTCAAAAATGGGTTGTACGGGAATCGTATGCTGTAAGCCAAAGTCGCGAAAATGAACTGGCTCGTGAACAACAGCGACTATTATACTTGTGATGAGAAGTGGTGTCTTCGCGCGAACGTAAGGAAAAGAAGGAACGGCTGAGCCAAAACGAAGCATCATCTCCCCGTACAAGGACCTGTGCGCATCCACAAAAGATAATGTTATGCATCTGGAGACGGTGTGATGTACTACGAATTGCTTCCCCGAGGTGTAACCATCACAGCTGACATGTATTGTCAACATCTGAGACATCTTGCAGATGCACTCCAAGAACAACGACCAAGAAGACTGTGTGAAGTGATGCTACTCCACGATTATGCCGGCCCGCATTCTGCTAGACAGACAAAAAACACTACACAGGAGCTGGGTTGGGAAGTCATTCCGCAGCCACCTTATTTACCTGACCTTGTACCCTCAGATTCTCTCTTTTTCCGCTCTCTATAGAACAGTTTTCAAGAAATTTCCTTTCCGGATGGAAAGGAGGTCCAAACATGGTTCGACGAGTTCTTTGACCCAAATGCAAGTGATTTCTCCAGCCACGAAATCTAAATGTTATCCCAACGATGGTAGATTGTTGTAAATTGTGAAGGAGAATGTGTTATTGATGACTAAAGTCTGTGTTATGTGTATCTGCGATAAACTATGGAAAAACGCAACGAATTTATGCACCGATTTATGTTGTATCACAGCCAAAACAGAACGGCACAGTCCATTGATGATGTGGAGTATTTTGCTGTAATTCTGTTCCTGCACTTGAGGGCAAACGACGTTGCAACAGTAAACCGTGAACTTACTTTCGAAAACTTTTCTTAAGGATTTACTTTATTTACTGGCGATTCATCAAGAACATTAACACATTTAATCACACTATGTGAGCGTCGAAGTAGTTGCCAGGGAGTAACTGATGAAATCAAAATGAAATTGCTTTTAACAAATGGCAATTTTATTCCTAAAAGCTTTTTTTTAAGAAACAGATTCAAAATTATAAGCAGAAAGCACCCTCTAAATATCAAGTTACAATTTATTCAGAGGCAGAAAGAAACAAATTTTTGAGTGTATGAGCTTTCGGGCTGAGAACCTTGCCACTCCTTTTTGACGCGGCCGTAGTCACGACCGCTCACAACCACCTCTGAAAGACTACACAGGTGCAAATCTGCAACACACCAGATTACCTTAAAGTAAAAGTTTTAACAATTCACACAAGCACACAACCTATGCACCCCGTAGGAGGGATGGAAATGGTAAAAAGCACTAAAATTAAAAGATTAACTTGCCACCGAAGGTGCAACTTTATTTTAACTTCTAAGAAAAGTCTTACGGTGGAAGGGTGGCAACTTTATATACTAAAATGACCATTTAAATAAAAGCCCATGAAATGCAGTCTTACATAAAATTGTACAAGGTTGGCCAAACATGCTCTACAGTACACATATACCGCCTCTCAAGATGATAGGCAAGATAAAAAAAAAAATATTTCAGGAATTAGGCCGTTAGACTTCAAGCAATAGATTCTTTAACACACCAAATCCGACAAACAAGGCAGAGGCAGCTATTAACGTACGGCAGATTGATAGGGAGATTACCGAACAACCGATCCGCAAGTTGCTCTAAACCACCCCTACTCCACAAGGGAAAAACGGACGACCCAATTCATAAATAACAACCTTCCCGCGGGTGGGCAAATGGAGAAGAATGGTGGGACGACCCCAAAACAAAGCGGCTGATGACCTCTCCAAGAAAACCAGTAGAATTCAAGTAAATGAGACAACATATCCCCAGTCACTTAACTTCTAATAAACTGCGATTTCTGGCGAAGACCTGGCGCAACACCCCGCAAAACGCTCTCCCGAACCGTCCGCTGCGAGCCGCTTAACCGGACGCAGGAAAGCGCGCCGATCTCCCGTCTCACGGCGTGGCAGCTCGCAGCGGCCAGACCGATGTCGTGGGTTGACTCCTGCTGCTCTCGTGTCGGCCGCCAAGCCACTACCCCTCGCTATACGGCGCGGCCCACTGGATTGACGTGGCGACCTCACATGCGCCGACGCTCAAGGCGGACAAGTCATCTTGCGTCTCAGTGCGACCAACCGATCGATCCCACCGCCAATGACCGTTGCCTGAGCAACTCGAACAGATTGGCGGCCTAACGCGCAGACTCAGGTGCGGGAACTAAGCCCCCGACCGGGCGACCACTCGTGGAGTTCTCTCACTGCGCCACAAATTCGGACGAGAGACAGACTAGCCAGCTCGGGACGAGAGATTGACCCTAGACTGACCAACTGGCTCCCCCAGACTGACCAACTGGCGAGCTCATAGCGCCCCTTAAATGCACGTGAACAGGCAACCTTTCCCCTTTCCCACCAGAGGGAGACACCAAAGCTGCGATTGCCACAGCGGCGCCACCGCCAGAAACGAAGGGCGGCTGATCCATGCTACGCGCCGCGGCGTGCTCTCCAAAATGGCAATTTTTACCACGGCTCTAACAGTCACGCTTAGTTGGTGGAAGTGTACAGCAATAGTGCGTTACCACATAACACTGCGGTTAGGTGGCGCACTCACTTTTAGTTTGATTAGAAAACTGTGGATGGTGAAGATCGAAGTGGCGGACCATCTCCGTGTGAACAACCGAGAATCATCTTAAGATAAATGGAAACCTGGCGGGTAAACACAGACGTATCACGATCTATACGAAAGAAAAAAAATGTAAATACTCTCATGAATGATCTTTCAACATCTTTAACAACAATTTGAAGCTGGGGTAAGTTTTCGATTTCACATTCTAAACCATGTGGTTTTGATGGGAATAACTCGTCGAGTCTTGTTCGGAGTGCATTTTCATCCACAATGGAAGTACCTTGAAGGTTGTTTGATAAGGAGAAAATCCGAGGGCATAAGATTCAGGTGAATGAGATAGGTTCAGAGTGTTATTCCATCCCAACTTCTGTATACTGTTTCTCGTTAGTCTTGCAGAGTGCGGGACTCCTGATCGTTGTTCTTGGAGTGTGTCTGCAAGACGTCCCACTTGTTGACAATAAATGTCAGCAGTGATGGTCACACCTCGGGGAAGTAATTTGGCACAGTTAAATTACAGTATCTTTTGTGGATGGGAGCAGGTCTTTGTATGGAGAGCTGATGCTTTGTTTGGGCTCAACCATTCCTTTCTTTTCCTTTAAGATAGTATAAAGACACCATTTCTCGTCACCAGAACGATACAGCGTAGGAATGGTCTTGTTGTTTACGAGCCAATTGACGACGAGCAAGAAGAGATGCACGTATGACCAACCGCGAATTTCTATGATTTTGGCTTAGGGAAAGCTCTAACCGTGAGGGGTGAGTTTCCTGCATTCTTCCTGTCTCGTGAATAAAGCATTCCTACAGCGTGAGAACGCCCGCACCTTGTGTGAACGCAAATATAAATGACGATCTGAGCGTCTTCTTCTGCAGGGTGGGGCAAATAAAAGTGGTCCGTGTGGTGTCACCGCCAGACGCCACACTTGCTAGGTGGTAGCCTTTAAATCGGCCGCGGTCCGCTAGTATACGTCGGACCCGCGTGTCGCCACTATCAGTGATTGCAGACCGAGCGCTGCCACACGGCAGGTCTGGAGAGACGTCCTAGCACTCGCCCCAGTTGTACAGCCGACTTTGCTAGCGATGGTTCACTGACAAATTACGCTCTCATTTGCCGAGACGATAGTTAGCCTAGCCTTCAGCTACGTCATTTGCTACGACCTAGCAAGGCGCCTTTATCATTTGCTATTTATCTTGTGATGCATGTACCGTCAGACCGATGTTCACCAATTATGGATTAAAGTTAAGTATTCCAGTAGTTACGTACGTTCTTTCCTACTATAACGTCCTTGTCCAGTTCCAGACCTCACGCCAGCCTGCGTGAGCTTAAACGCGTGCCTTTCGGCTTCCTCAGAGTGGCTTGGTTGTCTTGCCAAGTCACAACAGTCAGAAAGAGTGGATACGATTGGTCGTGAATGTATGCCTACAACCACTCTCCGTGACGAGCGCACCATGTGTACACGCGTTACGTGAACCACTCCTTGGAGCACATTTACTGAAGCGTCACGCCTGACAGAGTTGTTAGCAGAGGTGAGTCTGGTCGCGGCCCTAACTGGTCACCCTAGTCACCTGATCTGTCAGTGTGCGATTACTTCATGCGCGGAGCACTCAAGCCTAAGGTGTATCTCAACAACCTCATAGTCTTCAAGAACTGAAGCAGAGAATTTCGGATGAGACTGCAGCAATTTCCAGTAGTCCAGCTTCGATTCACCTTCAGCGGTTTCCTGACCAGGGCCGAAAAGTGCCAACTTCTTACCATACTCAGGTTAGTACCGTATTCCATTTCCTCCGTTGTGTTTCTTTGTACCCAGAAACTCTGTTCTACGGGCCACCTATATTTGTCCCAATCTGTACAATGCACTACTTTATAAGTGACTTCTTCCGTCTGTGTATCACCAGTATTTCTGTTGGAGGCGCTTCATCTCTTACCCAGTTACCTTGTCTTTGAACACTTTGTATCCATTATTGCCTCTGATCCTGGCTCCAGTGCTGCATTTAACGCACTAGGCCTGCTTCTGTAGGAAGTGGACTACATATTTTTTTACCGGGAAGATGATAATGCCGGCCATTGAACGTTACGTAGGCAGGGTGGTCAGAAAGAGTCTGAAAAGCTTGTAACTGTGTCGCATAGGAGAACGATTCGAGAAATTATTGTTGAGAAAAAATTCGATACAGTGAACCGTTTAAGTTATTTAGTATTGAAGTTAACCAAACGCATTATTGCGCAAGGAAACTCAAGCAGCCTGCCAGACAGTGTGTCGCCAAACTTGCTCTTAGTCTGGTTTGCTCAGACAGAACAATCGTCGCCTACATTTATCACTCACGAAAAGACACATTTTAACGGGTAATAAGCATTTGAACAAGTGGTAACTGACTGACCCACAGATGTCTGTGCATTACCGCATTTTCTCGCATGCAAGTGATTGCATATTCACGCGCGACGATCTCACTGGCTAATTTCAGTGCTAAATAACTCAGAAACGGCGCAACGTATCGAATGTTTTTCGTAACAATTATTTCTCAATACAACATCCCCTTTAACACGGTTACAAGGTTTTCACATTTTATTCTTACCACCCTGTAAATTACAACACCCTCTATAAGTGCATCTCAATCCTCGTGATTTTTTGTTTTAACAGATCGTCAGGGAGCCGGTCAAGAGAAACAGCGAACTGAGAACAGGAAGAGACATATATTTTGATTATCTATCTGTGATGCAGGTTCAGACACGCATCGCCACGTGGAGTGGCCGCGCGGTTTGAGGCGCCGTGTCACAGATTACGCGGCCCCTCCCACCGGAGGTTAGAGTCCTCCCTGGGGCATGGATGTGTGTGTTGTTTTCAGCAAAAGTTAGTTTAAGTAGTGCTTAAGTCTAGAGACCGATGACTCAGCAGTTTGGTGCCTTAGGAATTCACGCACATTTGATCATTTGAGCATTGGACGGGCATAGTAGGTTTAGATCACAATAAAAATCAACACTATATGGTTTGTGCACATGAATTTCGTCACTAACATCCGATTTTAGCAAATAGTAGCATTAACTGCTTCATACCCCTGTCGAAATTTATATACTGTTCCTCTGCTCTGGGCATGAAACTCTTGACTGGTGTGAACTGTGAGCAACTAGCTACACTCTACAACGACAATAGCGTAAGTAGTACTCGTTTACTTAAATTAGATAATGACAGACAGTACTGATATTAACAATAATAATAATAACACTGCTTGTGTAGTAAAATTAACACCACCATTATTTCCTTAGAAATGGTTGCATTAGTGTGCTATCTGGCACTGGTGTAATTCAGTGAAAATGTTGCTACCTCAAGGCAAGGTAGTGCTTGCGTGTGTGAAGGTTGTGCTAACTCAGTGTTGGCTAGTGCCCCAAGTGTAGCTGTAATACTTGGTGCCACTTGTTAATTTCATGATGTGAGCGTCTCAGAAAACTTCCACACACTGATGCTTACACACAACAAACTTTGTTGGATGTACATCTAACTGATATTCCTATAAAGCCAGTAATTATTACTACAAACTCAGTTGATTTTTCCGTAAACCTGCTTGTTAGTGTTATATACCATTTTCGGCACCACATGAAAATATCGAAAAGTTATTGAAGTACTGAATGTTCCAGAAAGTATTGGAAAGTATCGAAAGAATCGGAATTTCGTTACAAATGTCTAAAACATAATTGTTGCATGAAGTTGCGCAATCCAGAGGCTACGATGCAAATGCCTCTTGCACATGCATTTAAGGCGATTCAGTGAACTATATGTTTGCAGATAGTGCCGACAATTACTTAAATGCACAGCCCATATATCATCAGGTCTCGACTTGTTTGAGACCATGTTCACTACCCAAAAAGATAGATATTAAATGAACAGCAGTCATTGTAGTAAGTCGCTGATGCGTTTGCTGCCAGGGTTAGCTGTCCTACGTTCACGTGTCATCAAGAGTTGTTGCACACATACATACATACCTCAATGCTTCATAATATAAGAGGAAATTACTACCAATAGACTCACTTCTTGTAGTGTTTGAACTAATATTCATGTATCACAAGAAAATCTTCTTCTTGCATGTTTCAGCTACGAAACATAACCGTAAAATTACGGAATATAGTTACTTCTCTAGTTTCAAGCTCTCCATGAAGAAGAGAAGCTGCTACAGGTATAACAATAATCTTAGCAGTGATATATAATTATAAATAATGGGCGAAAAATCTGAAAAGTGGGTTAAAATCATTGATGACTCGAATGAACGTGGGTAAAATCCGTTATTAAAAGTCAAATACGCATTAGCACAATAGCTAACAAGATGGGTTGAAGGATCAGAAACACGTTCTTCATTCTTTTCTTCTAATTTTCGTCAATAGAGTATGCAAGTTCGATTACCCTCTTAGGACAAGCATCTGACTTGTCTGTAAATTCAAAATTCCCTTGTCAGATAATGTCACGGAAATGTACATTACAGAAGGAATGTGCCTCTACGGATGTGTGATACACACATACATACATGCATACATTAATCCTTGTTCCACAGATCACGAAAGCGACGTTTCGTAATGGTGTGGAAGTGCCACTATGACAGTAGTTCTCTTTACGCAAAATACTTAATTAATTTTTTTCTGATGACACCAGTGAATGGTATTCAACCAAAGGACTAGCTCTTTAAAAAAAAAACTGGAAACTAATTTCATGTTTCTGGTTAGGCATTAAGATAAATTTTGAAACATAAATTTAATCTGAACTTGAACAACTGTATAGAAAATTAACAAGTGATTGAAAACAGACAAGCAGTCACAAACAACGTTAATTAACACCTGATATGGCCAATAACGAACGGAGCAAGGAGGACAGAAAAATCAGAAAAGCTCTGGCAAAAGGAGAATTTCTGGCCAAGGGAAGTCTAATTTGATGAAGAAATTTCAGAGAGTGTACGTTTGGAGTACAGAATTAATTTGCAGTGAGACTTGGGCTATGGGAATACTGGAACAGAAGAGAATCGAAGCATTTGAGATGTAGTGCTACAGAAGAACCTTACAAATTAGATGGACTGATAAGGAATGAGGAGATTCTTCGCAGAATCTGGGAGGATCGGAATGTATGGAAAACACTAACAAGAAGAAGGGACAGGATGATAGGACATCTGTTAAGACTTCAGGGAATAACTTCCGAGGTATTAGACGGGAATTCATCGAGTAAATAATTGCAAGTGATACTTTGGGAAGAAAGATTGACACAGGAGAGGAATTTGTGATGGGCCTCACTAAACCAGTCAGAGGCCTGAGAACTCAAAAAGAACTCGGATGTACCCATTAAATGACAAAGCAAGCTACATCTCTAATTACCTTTCGTATTCAGATGCATTAACCTAAGCAGAAGTTTCATTTCCTAGCAATTTGAAGCACCTAGACCTACATCAGAAAAAAATGTGTCTATTACTGTGTATGGTAGTCAGTAATCTGTACATGAATGGATGGTTATAGGAGGGAAAAAAGGATAGCAAGGGAAAGAATTTAAAGAGGTTCCATTATATGTCTAGAAACATCGTAAACATGGAAAACGTCCGAGTCTGTTAATGCTGCCTGTGGAACTCGCAGTTATTTGTGTTAAATGAAAAACGTTTAGAGGTTAGCAGGTACTATCATCAATGCCCATCAAGTATGTGAGGATTGTTTGTGTTATTTTCGTTCTAATAAGAAGTTGGCTACACATTCAGTTGGTTGGTTGCAGTTCAAACCTCCAAATTGTGTCATGGCCAACGCAGAAAAGCAGTACACGAAACTCGACTGGCATAAAAAGCAATTAATAACAAATATAATTAATAATATATATGCAAGTACAGAATGCTGCAGCAGAGTGTGAGTGAGAAAAATCACCTGTGCAAACCATACTTTGTTGCTTTCTACAGTGGTTATAGTCAGGAATGTTCAGAGCTTCAGCTGTATCGAAGTGCTGACTTTCCGAAACTGTTTAGCAAGCAGCTATCTCTGATCGTAGAGCGTACAGAAAAGTACTTGTTGTGAAAGAAGTAAAGGCTGCGTTTCGTGCAATAGAACTTCACCTCATCCGCAAGGATTGCTTCAAGCAAATTGACGCGAAACACAGAGAACATTCTTATTTTACAGGCAGATATGAAGGAGTTGCAAGTGATAGCTGTAATTCATATTATAGACCAAATTTTATTGCGCTTGCTCTGTTTCTCAGGCTGCCGAACGACGATGCTGATGTTGCAATTACGAATCTATGTGAACATGTGGGAGACACTTGACATAATAAAATTCAGGCAATGTTGCTGTGATTGTGACAATTATGGAAAAATATAAAACATTTTCTAAACCTATCAGAGGCATCAGCTGAGCTGCTTAAAATATACACGCTATAAGTCAGATCCCCGATGATCTGATTTCAGAGTCCAAGTTGTTCTCATCAGAAACAGTTTTTACTCTGTGTACCAAAGTGTTTAAAACTACTGTCTTCTGGAGTGAACTTCTGACTTTCGCGGTATCAACGCATATAAAAATGGCAGCCACTATTCTTTCTCTTTATCAACATAAACGAGATGACTGAGTGCATACTGTTCATATGTTCAAGGAAGTGCTCTAGAGCTTCTACACCCTGTGGCCAGACCATAAACATGTCGTCAGAATAATGAGCAAGTTACAGGGGACGAAGGAGAACCAAATTCAGCTCATTTTCTCAAAATTTTGCATACAGTGTTAGCAACTGTTGGAGACAACAGAGAACCCATAGCCATTACGTCTATTATTTCATAAAATTTACCGCCTTGCGAGATGTAGATGGTCGTCATAATATGTCACAATAACTTAAACGTTTCTGGCAACAGTGGCAATGTGTCCCCCAAAGGAACTTTCGTAAACAGTGAGACCACATCGAAGCTGATTAAAATATCTTTTGAGCCAACTCTAATCTAATCCCAATGAATATCTCAGGGCTTTTGATGTGATCTCGCAGCGGCCAGCTAACGGAGTCACCAGTTTAGTTAAATATTTGTTCAGCCTGTAGGCAGGAAACCAATGACGCTAACAACTGGCCTCATTGGAATGCTTTTGTCAAGGATTTCAAGCAATCCGTACAGGCTGAGAGGTCTAGGAGCTCGTACCCTAAGATTTTTGATGAAATCCTCTCGTACAGCAGAATTTTTCAGGTGCTCCAGTGTTTTTCTGCTGTATGACGGAACTGGGTCTCGTTTTAGACATCTGCACTTGATATCTTCCAATAAAAATTGCCATATTCAGTGTTATTAAGGACAAACGTGGTATTTCCTTTAGCCAGAAGTACCAAAAAGTCTTCATCTTTTCACAATGCAAAGCGCCCCTCTCTCTATGCCCTTCTGAAGTCAGATTCAGGCGGCTTGACTGTGGTTAAAATGCGACTGGTTTTAAGTCTTAACTCATCGGTGTAGTCTTGTAAGAGAATCCCCACTGCCTACTCTGCTCGATCAATTAAATAGACGATAGGTCCAGTGCGTGGTGTTGGAGCGGAAATCAATACTTTATTAAGGGCCGAGATGGCTCCTTCATCCAGCGCTTGAGCGACAGGTTGATGACAGTGCGTACCGTTCCATGGAACGATACCGATTTTACGTGGTTTACCCTGATGTAAATAAACTAACTTCGCATCCCCCTCTACTCGGCGATTGCACTGCTGCCTCATGCTTACCACTCTCACATCGCGTGAGTATGGAAGATGGCAGCAATACGGATGGACCTTCTAAGTCGAGCTCGAGCTCACTTCTCTGCTCTGAGTCAGAGACGTTCCTCTCTTTAGTTCTCTGCAGTGATGTGGAGCAAGTGTTCTCCTCGAATTTCTGGCAGGAAGTTGGTTCTTCGTTCTCTCTGTAGCGAGTGTTTTCTCACCAGTCTCCCTGAAGCACGTGTCGGGTGATTTTGCTGTCCAAACCTTAGCTGTACTGCCAGTGTGGCAGTATCGTCGGCCAACTACAGTAGACCTTGCGAGTTATGACCAATAATCATTTTATAAAGAAATTTAACAAATTCCTACTCTCTTAGATTTTGTACTGGTTAACCAATAATAGTGTGGCATGTACAGCAAGGCTGAAATCTCTCCCATTTAAGATGGGTTTCCAACCCTAGCCAACCAAAATGCTTCCATGTAGACACATGTGAGAAAGCGCGCCTTCTACACAAAATAATTACTGTCAAGCACTCACAGCCAAGGTTATTCAAACATTTGTTTATGATACGATCACAGGAAATAGCCGATCGCATGCTCACAAATTCTGAGTCCTTCATTTGACTTTCAGAGCTTGTGTCTCCAAAATCATTGCTCAGAGGCAGGGCACAGCGACTTTCCTGACTCATACCTGCTGCTTTTGGTGCCGAACAACTTTATGATAGTGGTTCATTTAAGTAAATTACCCTGTCGTGAGCCATATAAAGAAAAGTCCCAAGATGGCAGAAAATAACAGGTCCCCACCACTGTCAAGAAAGAAAAGGAAGAGAAGAAAACTTCGAAAGTAGTGAACACTGTCTGCGGTTTTCATGGAACGATAAGAATCGAGTGTACTGACTTTCAGGATGTGCACATTGAATTATCAGATAGGTTGCATGACAGTTTAAGCGTGAAATGCTACGTCAGAAGTGGAAAGTCATTGTGATATAAAATTTTGATTCATAGATTCTTTAAACTTACCGGTGTGTTCTCTCGAAAATGTGTAACGTATTTAAAAAGTGATGAATTAAAAATAACAAGAAATTATATCCCCAAAAGCGAGCAGTTAAACTTGATCAATAAGAAAGGCATATTTCCATAAGAATACGTAAAAATGAATTCATTTTGTAGGATGAACAGTTGCCACTGCCGTCAGTTGCCTCCAAAATGACCTAGTGAAACTGTAAACAAATATGGTGGTGGTGGTTAGTGTTTAACGTCCCGTCGACAACGAGGTCATTAGAGACGGAGCGAAAGCTCGGGTTAGGGAAGGATTGGGATGGAAATCGGCCGTGCCCTTTCAAAGGAACCATCCCGGCATTTGCCTGAAACGATTTAGGGAAATCACGGAAAACCTAAATCAGGATGGCCGGAGACGGGATTGAACCGTCGTCTTCCCGAATGCGTGTAAACAAATATGAATACTAAAAAGAGTGCGATGTGTTGTTTTTATGTGACTGCAAAACATTCTGAGATTACTCTGTCATATGCTTGAATACGGAGGACTCGCTATTTTATGACGTCTTTGAAAATTCTGTGCACTCACCCTCAAAAGATATGAAATGGTACCGGCCCTTTACGCAACTTCGCCTGGCTTAATGTCCAATGCTTTGCTGAAAACTACTAACCCAAATTTGCAACTTATTAAGTACACAGTTGAGTGTGTCGTGAGAGGTTTTGTTGCTCACTATTCACATAGGCAAGCTGTTATGACGATAGTTTCATGGCTAATCGTATTGAAAATAATGATGAATTTTATATTATGTATCTCATTGTTAATAGTCTTCACAGGCGAGCAATGATGCAATACCTACCATCCTATGATTTTTGACGGCTGTCTGTGGACAGTTTTTATGTATTGAGCGTACCAGATGATTCAGATATAGGTGAAAATAAGTCATTCTGAATGGACAGAAGTCGTCAGACGTAAAAGTAACTTCGGGCTTGCCTCCAGGGAATGTTATAGGACCGATACTTTCACAATATATATAAATGGTGTAGCAGATAACACCGTAAATGTGACTTTTCGTGGATGATGCTGTGGTATAAAGAAGTAACCACTCTAAAAAATTGTAGCAAAATGTAGGAAGACGTCCAGAGGGTCGACGCTTGGTGCATGAAGTGACACGTGACTCTCAATATAAACAAATATAACGTATTGCGAACACGTAGACAGAAAGGTGGTCTATTGTTTGATTACACAATTGTGAAACAATCACTGAAAGCAGTTACTCCCATAAAAATCTAGGAGTATGCGTACGAAGCGATTTGATGTAGAATGGCCACATAAAATTAATCGCAGATGCCAGACCGATATTCACTGGAAGAATCCTCAGGATAAAGGAAATAGAGAAGATCCAAAGAGCAGCGCGTTTCGTTACAGGTCCGTGTAGTAAGCTAGAAGGCCTCTCAGGAATGATCAACCACCTCCAGTGGTAGATGCTGCAAGACAGCCGTTCTGTATCATGGTGTGCTTTATTCTGAAAATTCCGAGAACGTACGTCCTGGGAAGAGCCACCAAATATATTGCTTCCTCCTACGTATATCTTGCGAAAAGACCGTGAAAGTAAAATTGGAGCCCACACGAAGGCTCACCGGAAATCGCTCTTGCCAGGAACCATACGCGAATGGAACAGGAAAGGGGGTAAGTGACAGTGGCACACAAAGTACCCTCTGCAGCACACCGCAACGTGGGTTGCGGAATACAGATGTATGTGTAGATGTAGATCTTGAATATTCAGAAAATATCTGTGAAGTTCCCAGTAATCTAGCATTGCATCCAGAGGAAATAGTACCAATGCAAAGCATCAACACGAGACGAGTACCAAAGAAGCTGATTTTCACTTTTTGTGAGATAAAAATGCGTAATTTGTTACAGAAAGTTAAAGAAGTGCCTGAACTGTAATATCATTCTAAGCGAAATTTATGAGATGTTATCATTTCGTCAAGCACTCTGAATGAAAAATGTATAACAATAAATAAATAAATAAATTCTAAAATTATGTTTTCAAGCTACTGAGTAACTTTGTTTTTGGAAAAACTATGCTGAATGTGCGAAAAATGAGTGATGTGAAGCTATTAACAAGTTGGGAAGGTAGATACGGAGATGTTAGGCTGATTCAGAGACTGAGTTTGTAGCGTATTCTCGTTTCTAAGGAAAATTTGATTGTCGTTGGGTTAATTATAACATTTTTTGACATACTCATAGCTGTAGCGTGGATAGGGTAGACATTTCTAAGACGCTCAATGGTGATTTACATGATAGCTATAAGCTGATGGAATCTGAAAAACAAAAGTTGAAATATGTTACACAAACTAAGGGAACCTTATAAATTACACTATGTAACTGCTTCAAATATTCATGATCTTACGGAAAGAGCTGGGGACAAAAGGTCTGATGATTCAGTTTACCCAAATAATAATACAGTATTTATAACATCCTATGTGCCAATAAAAAGAAAGTGGTTTTAATGAAAAATGAATTATCAGGGGATATTGTTATAGCATTCATGGCACTGAGAAAAAAAATGTAGTCCGAAAACCGACGCACAGTCTGTAATGTGTAGAAAGGTGTGAAACGTTCACAGGCAAAGGAATTACGCACTGATGTTAAGTGAGAATTTGTGTTAAATTCTGTGGATAAATTTAGTGTTAGGTATATGATTGTATCCCAGCTACAGATAGTTTCCTCTATAAAGCAATGTAAATTTGAGTTTTTGTCCAAGAATGATAAATACTTCATACTTGATGATATGGTGAGCACTATACTCGTAGTGTGGGGTCATTTTCGAAAATACAGGGCTAGTCAGCAGCTATGCTCGCAACAGTGGGCGTTTTAAAATTTATTTGGTAGCAAAATGCTGGTGGTGAATGAAATGTTGCGAAATTATAACCTACATGTTGTATACATAGAAAAGATGTAGGCTTAAAATGTAGCTCACATGAGTAATATAGTATACTAAAATTGTAACCTACATGTTGTAGATAAAGAAAAAATGGTAATAGTAACTGAAGTTGTAGCCGATACGTTGTAGCTATGTTATTATGATGTAAATGAAATAAAATAACAGTAATGTATCATGAAAATATAACAGAAAATCACTGATTCTGGATGTATCAATAAAACGTATTTGTAACACACTGGTTATAGATGTAGAAAAGATGTGATTGATTTGTAGCGTAACAAAATACTTCCATAATTTGTTATGAGCTACATATCTGAGGGCGTTTCTTTTGATAAATACCTATCGAACCTGTTTGTAACTTCAAGACAGACAGAAAAGTGAAGTTCATAACTGCTCGAACCGTCAAGTGGACAATTACGCAGTTCCTTCAGCAATGGAGCAGAATAATGTCTTTCCCCATCCATTCTTGTAGTAGGACGCTGTAAGATCGGCTACTTTATTTTTAGGTGATTAAAATACTGTCCTTTATTTAGGAGACCTAATGTGTCACACAGTTAGCTTAGGAAGTCTTTTGTCTGGCCTGTTTCCAAAAAGAGTGTGTGTCTCTAGAAGGAGTTGAAATGGGGTTGGACAGTACAGTTGTCGCTGAGAAAGTTAGAAGTTTGTGTTGGTACAGATGCTCTCTGACTGGAGCATTTCCTAAGGGGAGGCGTGGCTTTGAAATGGGGAGGGGAGGGGAGGGGAGGGGAGAGGGGCATGGCTAAAGAAGTGGAGAGAGATGGAGAGAAATGGATGAAAGTTGCGAATTGGAAGTTGAGAAGAGTGGTGAGGTGGACAATGGAGAATAGGAAGGAGTGATGGGACAGAAACATAAGTTGTCCTTGGATTCCTACTTTGGCAATTTTTTGCATAATTGCCCATTTTGAGTGCATATTGTAATGAAATTCACAGTATGACCTTATGGCATAATGCCGTCTTCAGTTCTGTTCTGCAGAAATACATAGGATATTCAAAAAGAAGGAAAAGATTTCATTTGTATTTTACAGACAAACTATGAAAGAAGAAACATAATGCGCGTTTCATTGCACAGAGGAATTCAGTGTAGTTTGTTCGCACAGAAACTATACCATAAACTCAACATGAGCACCATAAGTTGCTCGAGGAACATCGACACGGTAATCCGTTTGATTCGACATACAACTCAAAGGATACCTGTATGTTGAATCGACAGCTTCAACAATTCGGCTTTCAATTCTTGAAGAGTATCTACTATAGATTGGACAAAGACTCTATCTTTTAAGTACTCCCACAGTAAAAAACCGCTTCATGTTGAATAGACGGCGGAACGCACATTGTACTTGAACAATGGATTAGTTTCACATCGATTTCGGCACTAAAAATGATTTCTCTTGGTGTAGTCGCTATGTTGTTATAAAAACAGCAGCGAATCTGCAGTGCCAAGTGCAACCTGTTTGAGTCTTTCATAGGTTGCCTGTAGTAAATAATTGATTATTTTTCTTTTTCGAAAAATTTTTGGAAATTTGTGGTAAGATCCTATGGGACCAAACTACTGAGATCATCGGTCCCTAAGCTTAACTAACTTACGCTTAGGAGAACACCGGGGGAGGACTCGAATCTCCGACGGGGGTAGCCGTGCGGACCGTGCAAGGCGCCTAAGACCGCGCGGCCTTTTTCTTTTTGAGCTACACTGTATATTTATATAACAATCATGCATCCTTGCCTGTAGACCAAGTCAACAGAAAGGAACTATGAATACATCATAAGAATAAAATAGCCGACAGCCATGACATACCATATTCTAATATGAGTAGCACCGTCATATGCTTTGTACATGCAGGTACACTAATATGTCCTTAGTGCCTCCTATAGTAATACATACATGAATTACAGCCAGTAGAGGCGCTACTGATGAGATAAACTAAGTGACCAACATTATAAATTCAATAGTTTATAAAAGGATATTAGTAATTCATAGAAATGGGTTCTAAGGCTACAGTGTGCATTGTACAAGGAGGCACAATATTTCCTCAGGGTGTCCTATAGTAATGCATACTTGTATTACAGCCGGTAGAGGGGTTAGCGATGACACAACAGAAGTGACCAAGATTACAAATTTAATAGTTTAAAAAAGGATATTCGTAATTTTTTATATTTAAAATTAGAATAAAATGTGTAAACATTTTAAACAGCCCGTTTATAGAAAATCTTTTATCATGAAAAAATTAATAAAAATTTCTGTGAAAAGTAATTAGATGACATAGAAACTATACAGTTAAAAGTCTCTATGGTCGATAGCACATTCAGTGGACAATCCAGAAAAAAGTTTATCCACAAGTATTGCATGTAGTATGTAGATGACATCATACTACCGTATAAAGGTGATAGAAAGGAAATCCGTGGGATAACACAAAGAATAAGTACGACGCACGAAAAAAATTTCATTGGAACTGAAGGAAGAAGGAAGTACAAGATTTATGAACCTCAGGATGATTAAAAGACACGGAAGACGCCAGATCAGTATACTTAGGAATCAACCGCTACATACGCTACAGTAAACGTGACATTGTCTGTCCATAAAACGTATAGGTCAATGATGGGTTGTAAGGGCCACTTAAGGTAAAGTTGGTAAAAAACTTTCATTGTTGTTTTGAAACGAGTCGGAACTAGGTAAAACTATTATCCGAAAATTTGTTTCGGTGTAATTTGTGAAAAAATGCATTTCTAACCAAAAAGATAGACTATTTTCTAAGACTTAATTTTACAGTAGTCACGACAGTAGTACACGTTTTGTCGAGGATGAAGTAATGAATACATCAGTTTTAGGCCTAATGGCTGAGAGGTGCTAAATCGGTTGTACTTCAAGATGAGGCGACAACTACACCTGTAGTGGCTGGGAGACATTCTAAATCAGTTGTGCTTGATGATGAGGTTAGACCTTAGGAATTCCCAGAATTTCTCGAAGGGAGGTCAGGAGCGGAAATTGCATCAAGAAGCGGTTGATGTTCTGCATTGATAAGGGCGCTGGTCATAAGACCTAAGATAGTGAAAATTTGTGAAGAGGTACATCCACCTTCATTTAAAGTCATAGGAAAACATACCTCACCACCGGAACACAATCATTAGTCGCTAGTTCATGCTTTTCCAATGGAAAATAAACAGTGGTAGAATAAAGTGTCCAGTGACATTACTCCCCCTAGTCCCTGATGTCATTTTTCATAGTAGATGCTCCAATTTTACTGTGATAACCTTCTCACAATTATGAACATATGAACCTCCTGCTTCGTCACCGTTATACATTGCTCTGCAAAACTTAAGGACGATATAAAGTAGGATATCGTATAAACTACTCAGTGGAAATGAATTAAAGTCCGGGAGCGTGCTGCAGAGGTCTATGAGTCGTGCATGATGTTGGACGGTACATGCGTGAGGTGAGCGTAACTATAGCACCAAATGGGTCTGGCCCCGAAACACGAAGCAGTTGAACGTACAGGAAAAGACAATGTGTTCAATCAGCGATCAATTACGTTGCACTGTTGTGGTTTTCTTCATTACAACATGTCCCAGATACAACAGCTGGATAAATTTGTCCGGGGTAGAATCATTGGGAAATGAAGAAGGAGAAAGAAAAAGTGTGACGAGCGTAGTTAGGTACAGGAGCAGACGACCGTACGATCGCTACATAGCGGAAAAGGCAAGAAATGCAAGAAGGAAGCCACGTCAAACAGCGAGTGGAATTGTGATCACATTTAACAGGAATCCCACCCTTCGTAGGGGCGTAGCGACTGTGTGGGGCTCGTCCCTACGCCCGAAGACCAGCACACTGTATTTTGCTGACACCCATACATCGGCCGCACCCTCTCCAATGGTGCCGAGAGGCTAAGGAATGGACCAACGAGGAGTAGGGTCATGTGCTCTTCTACAATGAGAGCAAATTCAGTCTGATTAATGATTCTGGACGCACCTGGATATGGCGAGAGGAAGGAATACGTAATACACCCAGCAACAATGTCGGACAGATGTTGTGGGGAGGTGTTGCATTTGGTACTGACCTCCAATAATTTGTACGCGGTAGACACACTGGTCGACATTATTCAGACATGTAATCCTGCGACTTTTCAGGGATGCATTCGGCCCTCATCTCATTTTTATGACAACAATGCGCGACTGCATCGAACAGTGCAGATGGAGGAGCTCTTGGAAGTAGAGGACACTGGGTGAATGGAAGCTCCACGCTCTTTCACCCGACTTACATCCCATGGAACACATGGGGGATGCGTTGGGGAAACGTATTTCAGCAAGCCCATATGCACCAAGACTACCAGCAGATGCCAATTACGCTAGTGGAGGACTGGAAAGTCCTACCACAAGAACAGCTCACCAACCTTGTGACAGGCATGGGAATACTTTGCACTGAAGAAGGTGACTCCATTCCTCATCTAGGCAGATCATTTATACGAACGCTCGGTGTTTGTTCTTTGTTACTGGGGTAAGCTGTCGCCAGCACACCGGTCGCCAAAGATGTAGCAAGATGATCGACGGTAGGCACCAGATCAAGCAGGGCTATCAGGAGAGAGGCCAAACACAGACTCACAAGCAATTTGCCGTCAACGCCCTCTTGACCTCAAATATTTAGATCGCCTCCGCTGACCAAGGGCGCAGTCACTAGCACAGTCAGTCAGTACTACCTCAATTGCAGGTGCACCAACTCGCACTCCAGTTTGGCATCTGTCATTCATCGCATAGTGGGACTTGTACTTCACCAGCATGAGGCTAGTAGTGAAGAGCTTGTACCAAAACACACGGACGCTGTTAAAGTTAAGTGGCAGCTATCTGTTTTAGTAAATAGAGAACTCTGTTAACACATGTGTGAGTTGTGTTGCAGGAAGAGGATTCCGGCCACCAAACATCCTCTTCCTTGATTCCTACGGTACAAGACTCTACAGTGGCCGGCCGGGCGACTGCTACGGTCTCAGGTTCGAATCCTGCCTCGGGCATGGATGTGTGTGATGTCCTTAGGTTAGTTGGGTTTAAGTAGTTCTTAGTTCTAGGGGACTGATGACCTGAGACGTTAAGTCCCATAGTGCTCAGAGCAATTTTTGGCCGGCCGTAGTGGCCGAGCGGTTCTAGGTGCTTCAGTCTGGAACCGCGCGACCGCTACGGTCGCAGGTTCGAATCCTGCCTCGGGCATGGACGTGTGTGATCTCCTTAGGTTAGTGAGGTTTAAGTAGTTCTAAGTTCTAGGGGACTGATGACCTCAGAAGTTAAGTCCCATAGTGCTCAGATCCATTTTAAACTCTACAGTGGCGACGAAGAATACAAGAAGTTTTTAGAGCGTAGCAGTTCTTTCCATCTGCAGGGTGTCCCATTTATCTTGACCACCCTAAATAACTATTTGTCCAGATGCAAATTACAAAATGTTTCCACAAAATGTTCTTTAGCCTTCAGGGGGACATCAATCAGCATGATTGCCTTCGTTGTAGCTTTGTTTTTTACAAAGATATAAACAGCGGTATGACTTGTTTAAATTTCAAATGAATTTTTTATTTGGTAATTGATTTACTCTCCTAAAGACCTATTCAAAAATGTGTCACAGTGTACCATTCACTGAAACACAACGTAATTAATTACATAACACAACACTGACTTTGAGCTCGGATTCACGAACTCATCCACTTGCTGGAGTTGTCAGAAGGCAAATGAAAACCAAAACTTTGACTCTCCTGTATCGTCGCCCAGGAGTAGAACATTCAAAGATGCTCAAAGAGGTGACCCTTGACACCGGTGCACTGCGGCACTCGTTGAATGAAGGAATTATTTACTGCTTCTGGTGTTGCCTGCTGAAGAGAATTACAGGAAACCACGATAATTTCCTGCATGTCCTCTGGAGTTATTGGAATATCGCGATAGACAACGTCTTTAATGTATCCCCAAAGAAAAATGTCCAGAGGATTTAAATCAGGAGACCTAGCAGGCCAAGTAGCTGTTCCTCTTCAATCAATCTATCTGGCAAGATACCTTCGGTTCAGAACACGATGTGTACGCAAGGCACTATGTGCTGGACATCCATCGTGTTGATACCATACAAGCATTCTGGTTCTTAGCGGTACTTCATCCAGAAGAGGAGGAAGAATTCGTCTGAGGAAGTTGGCATATTCTGTGCCGTTTAGACTATCATTGATGAAATAAGGGCCAATAATTGTAGTACCAAGCATCGCACATCAGACAGACATTAACTCTCCATTGGCGCTGATTGTCCACCTGTGTAAGCCATCGTGGGTTGTCGCTGGACCAATAACGCATGTTTCTTGTATTTACCTGTCCTTTGTTTGAGAAGGAACATTCATCGGTAAATAGAACATTGGAGAAGAATTTCGGGTTGGCGAGAATTTGCTGCTGTGCCCACTGACAGAAGTGTACACGATTCTGGAATTCATTCCCATGCAATTCTTGATGTAGGTGTACATGGTAAGGATGGAACCGGTGACGTGTAAGAATACGTTCTACACTGGTTTTAGGAATGACAATCTCGTGTTCAAGCTGTCGTGTGCTCACATGTGGATTCATAGCAACGGAAGCGAGAACGCTATCTTCGGCAGCTTCGTCTGTGCGAGTGCTACGACGATTGCGTTGCCGTGGGTTGAAACTTTCCGTTTCCTGAAGCGTCGCAACAAGACTAGAAAACATCCGTCGGGAAGGTGGGTTCTTGTCAGGATATCGCTCTCTGTACAGTTCCGCCTGCGTAGCATTTCGCCTATGTTCAACAACAAGAAGAAGAAGAACAACAACAACAATAAAAGAAACGTTATGTCGATGCAGTTTGTAGGACGGACAGCCTTTACTGTATGCCTAATCTATACAACAGTATTTAATAGACTAAACTACTGTACTAAATGTACCCGTACATAACAAAACTGTATTGCAATTACTGTTCTGCTAACTTACATTCCCCATAGATGAGTAGCATTTCTACCTTCTCTCCGTTGGTGTACATTCTACTAACACAACTCTTCAACTGACGATAGTTGACGGAATGACGGGTGTGCATTCCACTTATGTTTACGTTTGTCCTCTGTCAACGTCAGGACGTGGATGTGTTGCATAACCCCGAGTACCTGCACTAAGAGCTGGGAGCGTCAACGTCAGTGTTGTGTTCTGTAATTAATGACGCTGTGTTTCAGTGATACATTTTTGAATAGGTCTTTAGGAGAGGAAATGAATTACCGAATACAAAATACAGGATGACATTTAAAAATGTCACGCCGCTGTTCATATCTTTATAAAAAGCAAAGCTACAACGCAGGCAGTCATGCTGATTGATGCCCCCTGACGGCTAAAGAACATTTGCTTGAAATATTTTGTAATTTGCATCTGGACAAACAGTTATTTAGGGTGGTCAGGATAAATGGGACACCCTGTATAGGTGAAATTCCTCGCGGTGCGTTACTTGTCAGTGAAACATTATGCGAAAGATACTTTTCTTCCTTAATTTTTTCACAGCAGTGTACATCCTGCATGGATAAATGGATTGCCTGTTGAACAGAACATTCAGCAAGTGGTGCTTCAACCCGACACTACGCTTTAAATTCGTAGACGAGATTTTATATACGATAATTTGCAATTTTATGATTTAATTTGATATTTTTGTACGTTTCAGTTATTTCGTGCACTAGTCGTGGGATAGTTAAGTTGTAGCTCTGTACCTAGTATTAAGTTGTAGCTCTGTACCTAGTATCGATTGAGAACAGCTTAGTTATATTTGGATGTGTCTGTGAGGAATACGCTTTTCCTGTATGTGGGGCCGGCTAGGCAGCACGGAAACTGTTCACGGAAACTGCGTTCCCCCTTTTATACTTCCCACAGGGAACTTTTATTCCGTGACAAGAATGGGGTGAAAGATGATTTGAGTCGGTTAAGTGTTTTTTATTATACTACAGGTGATGGTATTTGAGGATTCAGAAATACACTCCTGGAAATGGAAAAAAGAACACATTGACACCGGTGTGTCAGACCCACCATACTTGCTCCGGACACTGCGAGAGGGCTGTACAAGCAATGATCACACGCACGGCACAGCGGACACACCAGGAACCGCGGTGTTGGCCGTCGAATGGCGCTAGCTGCGCAGCATTTGTGCACCGCCGCCGTCAGTGTCAGCCAGTTTGCCGTGGCATACGGAGCTCCATCGCAGTCTTTAACACTGGTAGCATGCCGCGACAGCGTGGACGTGAACCGTATGTGCAGTTGACGGACTTTGAGCGAGGGCGTATAGTGGGCATGCGGGAGGCCGGGTGGACGTACCGCCGAATTGCTCAACACGTGGGGCGTGAGGTCTCCACAGTACATCGATGTTGTCGCCAGTGGTCGGCGGAAGGTGCACGTGCCCGTCGACCTGGGACTGGACCGCAGCGACGCACGGATGCACGCCAAGACCGTAGGATCCTACGCAGTGCCGTAGGGGACCGCACCGCCACTTCCCAGCAAATTAGGGACACTGTTGCTCCTGGGGTATCGGCGAGGACCATTCGCAACCGTCTCCATGAAGCTGGGCTACGGTCCCCCACACCGTTAGGCCGTCTTCCGCTCACGCCCCAACATCGTGCAGCCCGCCTCCAATGGTGTCGCGACAGGCGTGAATGGAGGGACGAATGGAGACGTGTCGTGTTCAGCGATGAGAGTCGCTTCTGCCTTGGTGCCAATGATGGTCGTATGCATGTTTGGCGCCGTGCAGGTGAGCGCCACAATCAGGACTGCATACGACCGAGGCACACAGGGCCAACACCCGGCATCATGGTGTGGGGAGCAATCTCCTACACTGGCCGTACACCACTGGTGATCGTCGAGGGGACACTGAATAGTGCACGGTACATCCAAACCGTCATCGAACCCATCGTTCTACCATTCCTAGACCGGCAAGGGAACTTGCTGTTCCAACAGGACAATGCACGTCCGCATGTATCCCGTGCCACCCAACGTGCTCTAGAAGGTGTAAGTCAACTACCCTGGCCAGCAAGATCTCCGGATCTGTCCCCCATTGAGCATGTTTGGGACTGGATGAAGCGTCGTCTCACACGGTCTGCACGTCCAGCACGAACGCTGGTCCAACTGAGGCGCCAGGTGGAAATGGCATGGCAAGCCGTTCCACAGGACTACATCCAGCATCTCTACGATCGTCTCCGTGGGAGAATAGCAGCCTGCATTGCTGCGAAAAGTGGATATACACTGTACTAGTGCCGACATTGTGCATGCTCTGTTGCCTGTGTCTATGTGCCTGTGGTTCTGTCAGTGTGATCATGTGATGTATCTGACCCCAGGAATGTGTCAATAAAGTTTCCCCTTCCTGGGACAATGAATTCACGGTGTTCTTATTTCAATTTCCAGGAGTGTATGTCGTGTTTAACATTTCAATTTGTTGATTCATCAACTATCGCGCGGTTCCTTCAATTTACTAAATGTATTCTTTGACTTACGGATTAACTGGGAACACTGAGCATGTGTTCCGTAGCGTGGAATAAGGTTGGCGAATAGCACGAGTAGCCGGACGCTGATCGGTGAGGTTGTGAAATGAAGATAGGTTGTGTGCAGGGAATGTACAACTGATAATTTTGTTAACCACTCACGACGAACGTGTGGTTTATACGTAACTGTTTTGTTGATTAGCGTCGCAAAGTTGCTGCAGGTTTCATGTGTGGGACACGCATCCCACATGCTGATAATGTCTTTGTGAGACTCTTACATGTAAATATAAGGTGATGGCGGGTGAGGGGTGAAAGGAGATGAAAGGGAAGGGAAATGATTACCGATGTCAGCTGCATCGAGATATTACGCGGAATCAACGGCGACGAGTGAACATATGTGCCGGAGCGGGATTCGAACACCGGATCTGCTGCTTACTAGGCAAGTGAGTTACCCATTGCGCCATCCGGAACACAGAGTAGTTGCGCGGACTACCTCGGTACGCCTCACGACCAACCCACACTCCCTAACAGTGAATCTTCGTAAACGATTTGTAAATGTACTGAAACTGGTTTGCTTGATTTTCTTAGATAATGGAACTTCGAGTGCCACGTGTTTCTGGGGTACTAACAGTGCATATGTTACCATGATGTACTTACTTCTCTGAAGTCAGTTATATGAGTTAACGTTACAATAATCTTTGAATTAAATTTCCAATGTTGATCATTTTTATGATGGATTAGGCTAACTTGTACTCTGCTCGACGCAAAATGTGTTGTTTGCTTTCTACAGTTGGCATACTTTTATTGATTTCTCGCTCCGGTTAACATTGAATCTACCAGAAATTAGTACGAATATCGTACATCACATTCTTTGCAGGCTTTTCAGCCAAAAGTTTAGTTTTGGTGCTTACGCAGGTGGTAGAAACCCAGGGCTTCGTTCTACAAAAGATGCGTACATTCGATGCGTTGTAATTGTGTGTTATTCTAATGGCTTGAGGTCCACATCCACATTTTTTGCTGGAACCGGCTGTAGGCCATATTGCTTAAACAATTTTATGCTTGGTGAAATATGTGGTAAGAATGTTCTTCTTCACTGAAATTCAGTTTTCGTTTTCTATGCCTATTGTAAACTGCTGCACTACAAAAACTAAGTGTTCGCTGTCAAGGTAATTCTCTACTAATTCTTCTCAGTAAGACGAAGTAATGAAATTTGATTTACGCATCAACACCTCGTCAATGACACATTATTTTTTATGAAATCAGGGCGAATTCGGATTTACTTTTATAGATAATCGGCTTATCAAATGTAACAGGACGCTTGCATTTGTCTGCCTATCACAGTTCATATGTACTTTAAAAATGCTACTCGTAATAATATGAAAACGTAGTCCGTTATTCGTGACTCATACGTAAGCTTCGCAAAATATAGGTATGAAGCTCGGCACACATGATGCCCTTTTGCTTAAGATACTTAATAGTTTCCTTTATGTTAAAGTTTTCCACAAACAGTAAGTTTAACAGCAAAATCGGTATGCAATATCAGAAGCCGGTTAAAAAACATTTCTAACGATACCTCATTCATCCCTGAATGATTGGTATATTTTATTTATTTATGTATTTAACCTGGAAAGATTAGGGCCATCAGGCCCTGTCTTACATCTAACCAGGCACTCTACTTATTTTACATTCATATGTTTTAGTAGGCATGTAAAACTACGTCTAGTACAAAAAGTGAAATAAACAATTACAAAGGCACACTTGGAAAAATACATGCATATGGAGTTTATATTCGTAGATCGTAAGTGCTGTTATAATTAGCCATTATGAAAGAGACAGATTTTAGATAGGAATGCTAGCAGCAGGGAGTATGAGGGAGACTGATGGTGAAGGGAGGAGAAAAATAGATACATGATGAAACATAATTAAGGAAATATAAAGGGAAAGAAGATTGCATGGCTAATAGATGAAGAGGAAGAACAGAAAGGAGTAAGATAGGAGACGCTAACTTTGCTATTTGACAAAGGAGAGGATTGTCCTTGTACATTAATATTGACGTTAGAAATAATATATCTGTTTTTAAGTTACTGATACACAGAAGTAAATATTTGTGTAGCGGTATGTCACTATAAAACCTAATGTTATTTGTGCTTTATCTGGTTAAAATCTACGTTACGGGCTTTATTTGTTTCTGAATGACGCTGTGCAGCCAAAAATTCCACATCAAAAGACGCATTCCACTCTCCTTTTTGAATGCGATACATTATATTTCCGGTTGAATGGAATAGGGGTCGGTATCACCGCTACTGGTGCGCAGTCCTTTTCGTCACACGCGCTTGAGCTCCCCCTCATTAAAAGAGCTAAGCTTCTGTAAAGTGTTCTCGGTACACAGGTTGCCAGAATTTCACCATTTATCAACGAACATCGCCGCAAAAAACCCTTGGCAGGTAATCTCTGGATACAGCAGCGAGTCCTCCAAACCCGACGTCCTCGGCAGAGAAGAGCGTCCCATTTCAGTTCATTATCTGCGATCTGAGATATTATGATCTCTGGACTCGCTCTGGCAACTTCTGCGCGCCACCCGAGTGTTTTACTTTTTTGCCGATGAGGCACTCTCCATCAAACCTTTTTCCGCTTCCGGAGCGCTGAATTATTAATCCCCCGGATCGTCGTTAAAAGCCGGCGGCCGGGCGAGTCGCCGATGGGTGCGCGTAATAGCGCCAGGCCGGGCGGCGGTGGCGGCGGCGGCGTCCCGCGCTCCCATTGGCCGGGGGACACACAGGCGGCGGCGCCTTTGATGTCGCGCTAATCTCGCGCTGCGCCCAGCCGCCGTTTAATTGCCTTTCCTCAGACCGCCGCCAAGGCGGAAGATGAAAACGCGGACCGCAGAGTCACTGAGATATACACAGAGTCCGCCACCATCCGCTCTCACTGCTGGGCCTCTTATTACTCGCCCCGGCCGGAAGAGCGGCCGCGCGAGTCGGATATGAAGTGCGTACTGCAGACTTAGAGACCGCTTCCCGTTACACAGATTGCCAGCTGACAACAGCATGGTGCTGTGGCTAAGTACTGATTTCACGTATACCTTCCTTGCATCATACATGTATCTAGAGTTCTCTTCCATGTAGCGGTTACTGCATCCTAAATTCGCGCAACTCAGAAGCAGTCTCCAATTCAATAATTGTTCTTATGACAGAGTATTATAACAATAAGAGACGTTTCACATTGTTTTCTTGAATATGTGCTATTTTTATTTAATCGTATGGTCATTTTACGTATGATATTAGACAAGATTAAATCTTAAAGTCCGTAATGAGAATTTCACTCTGCAGTGGAGTGTGCTGTGATATGAAACTTCCTGGCAGATTAAAACTGTGTGCCGGACCGACACTCGGACTCGGGACCTTTGCCTTTCGCCGGCACGTGCTCCCCGCAATATCCTTTCTTTCAGGAGTGCTAATTCTGCAAGGTTCGCAGGAGAGCTTCTGTAAAGTTTAGAAGGTAGGAGACGAGGTACTGGCAGAAGTAAAGCTGTGAGGACAGGGCGTGAGAAGTGCTTGCGTAGCTCAGTTGGTAGAGCACTTGCCGCGAAAGGCATAGGTCCTGAGTTCGAGTCTCGGCCTGGCACACAGTGATAATCTGCCAGGAAGTTTCTTGAAGTCCGTGTTTTTCAACCAGTTAATTAAGCTGTGTGTGTGAGAGTGAACAAGTCATTGGGAATTCCACAGTATGAATGAAGTGGACAGCGTTGGACTAAATGTTCAATTGTCTGCTCTTCTTGATTACATTCACACATTTGTGAACAGATCCAGTCTCATTTGTACCTGAAGTAGCTACAACAACCATTTCCAGTCCTTAACCTGTTGAGGCAGCACCAAATGTTCCTCGGTAGGTCAAAACGTTTGGCTTCTTTGTGGGATCAAGGTGATGGACTCTTGTTCCCAATGTTTTTGTTGAACATTCATGCTTCCAGCTTTCATTTAGATCAAAACCATCCACGATGAGGTGTCCTGCAGTAACACTTGCTGGTCATCTTGATCGCAATCGTTGCTGTGGCGGATGACAGAATTCCTGGTGTAGTGTTAGAGAGGGTGATGCAGGTTCGAATCCAGCCTCGGGCATCGATGTGTGTAATGTCCTTAGGTTAGTTAGGTTTAAGTATTCCAAGTTCTAGGGGACTGATGACCTCAGATGTTAAGTCCCATAGTCCTAATGGAAATGGATTGCCGAGGTCTTTTCTCGCCTTACCAATGATGTCATCGAAGCATGGAGTCTGGCTCGAAAAAATGACTCGTATAAACGATTGTCTGACATCAAATTATACAGTAGTGACACCAAGTTTAAATAGCTGACCTAATACAAGGTACTTACAGCAAGCTAGTTTAAGAATCACTTACAGGATAAAGATAACAAAAGTTCAATATCTTCAAAAGAATCGTCTCAAAGAACACTTTCCAGCCTTTAACTTCCATAACATGCGTTCTGATAATTGAAGAACTTGTAAGTAGGCTGTTTAGGTTTTTATATTGGTAACGCCACGTAGAGCTATGTATGAAAATCACTGGCTATGCTGTGTGCAGTCTGTGGCTGGTGAGCATTGTTGAAATAGTCGCTATTGTAGTGTTGGGCAGTTGGCTGTTAACAGCACGTAGCGTTGTGCAGTTGGAAGTGAGCCGCCAGCAGTGGTGGATGTGGGGAGAGAGATGGCGGAGTTTTGAGAGCGGAAGATCTGGACGTGTGTGCATCAGAGACAGTAAATTTTTAAGAGTGGATGCCATGAACTGATATATATATTATAACTTTTGAACACTATTAAGGTAAATACATTGTTTGTTCTCCATAAAAATCTTTCATTTGCTAGCTATGCCTATCAGTAGTTAGTGCCTTCAGTAGTTAGTCTTTTATTTAGCTGGTAGTATTGGCGCTCGCTGTATTGCAGTAGTTCGAGTAATGAAGATTTTTGGTGAGGTAAGTGATTCATGAAAGATATAGGTTATTGTTAGTCAGGGCCATTCTTTTGTGGGGATTATTGAAAGTCAAATTCCCTTGCGCTAAAAAAAAAATATTGTGTGTCAGTTTAGTGTTGATCAGAATAAGTAAAGAGAGAAATGTCTGAGTCGTTCAGTTTTGCTCAGCTGTTTGAAAATCAAATAACGTAAGAGGTTTACCAGCACAGTAATTTACTAATTTTTCTAAGGGGACATTTCAACCTGACATGTTCTTATTATGACCACAGTACTTAAGAAAAACAAATACAAAATACAAAATTATTTGTTTTATAAAACCACAACAAAATCATCTTGATTTATCTCCTTTATCGAACAAACCACGGTTATGGAACCCTCCAGTCTTTCGATCCAGGTTATAACCTAGTAGAAGAACACCCTTTTACAGGATCATTTACAAAAATGCGAAAATCTGTAATGCATACGAAATAATACTTTCATTCTGTTGCAGAACGTCTCAATCGCTGACACCATCCTGTCCAGTAATTTACCAGCGTGGAACCTTTATACGGCGTTTTTTTACTTTTACAGGAGTAACATTGTAAACAGTTCATCGCAGACATAGTCCATGGCCGGCCACTGTGGCCGAGCCGTTCTACGCGCTTCAGTCTGGAACCGCACGACCGCTACGGTCGCAGGTTCGAATCCAGCCTCGGGCATGGATGTGTGTGATATCCTTAGGTTAGTTAGGTTTAAGTAGTTCTAAGTTCTAGGCGACTGATGACTTCAGATGTTAAGTCCCATAGTTCTCAGAGTCATTTGAACCATTTGAACATAGACCATGGCCTCATATACGTAGGACTTAGACACTAGTTTTTTAATCTGCAACAAGCATATGTTACGCACTGGAAACAACGTTTCATCAGCTTAAAAAATACTATGCACTCACTCATAACCAGGTCAGTACTGTCAGACTGCTACCAAAATTATTAGAGAAACTCCAGTCCATTATCTTAGAACTTTATAAGGATACCTTTACTGTTATTTTTAAACCATGGACACGTT
Organism: Schistocerca cancellata; assembly: GCF_023864275.1. Classification (NCBI taxonomy): domain Eukaryota; kingdom Metazoa; phylum Arthropoda; class Insecta; order Orthoptera; family Acrididae; genus Schistocerca; species Schistocerca cancellata. The sequence continues at coordinate 748,567,618 of NC_064626.1, read as the reverse complement.
GGTAAGACTGACCACTATTAAATCCAGCACTTTGGCTCAGACCCACAAATGGTACTTAGTATTTCATAAGAAAGGGAATGTGTAGTATTTCATAAGAAAGGGAATGTGACAACATCGGTGAACAGTCCCTAGAGGCTTCTTCAGCAAACACTCAGCAGAGGCACAGTACAGCCGTACGAGGGTAATCCCAAAAGTAAGGTCTCCTATTTTTTATAAGTATATAGACCAGTTTATTTCTACAATGGTTTGCATCCTTTTACAGCTTGTACATTTAGCTACTTTTCGATATAATCACCATTTCTGTCGGTGCAATTTTAATTTTGTAGACGCTGTGGCAGTTATTGTATGCCCATGTCATACCAGGTCGCCGCTACGCTTTTCAGAAAGTTACGAACTTCTTCTTTCACCTTGTCGTCGGAGCTGCATCGCAAGGACCACAATAAACGCTGACAGGTACTGTGAAACTCTGAAAAAAACTCAAACGGGCAATTCAGAACCGGAGAAGAGGAATGTTGAGCAAGGGCGTAGAAATTCTGCATGACAACGCTCACCCACACATCGCTCGGAAAACAGTTGCTCTCCTACAACAGTTTCAGTGGAAAATAATCACCCACCCACCCTATAGTACTGAATTATCTCCCAGTGACTATCGCTTGTTCCAAAGGTTAAAAGAACATTTTGCCGGGAAGCGATTAGCTCCGACAACGAGGTGAAAGAAGAGGTTCATAATTTTCTGAACAGCATGGCGGCGAGCTGGTATGACGTGGACATACAGAAACTGTCACAGCGTCTACAAAAATGCATCGACAGAAATAGTGATTATGTCGAAAAATAGCTAAATGTTTAAGCTGTAAACTGATGTAAACCATTGTAGAAATAAACAAAAAAATGGCTCTGAGCCCTATGGGACTTAACATCTGTGGTCATCAGTCCCCTAGAACTTAGAACTACTTAAACCTAACTAACCTAAGGACATCACACACGTCCATGCCCGAGGCAGGATTCGAACCTGCGACCGTAGCAGTCGCGCGGTTCCGGACTGAGCGCCTAGAACCGCTAGACCACCGCGGCCGGCTGGAAATAAACAGGTATATGTTTTTATAAGAAAATAGAAGACCTTACTTTTGGGGTTACCCTCGTACCTTACTTCGGCTTCGTCGTGCTTCCGTCACCACAAATGCAATTACTAAGTTTTCCGATCAAGCACTGATACTTCTGCAGTAGCACTGCTTCAGCTGGGCACGTAGCACACCACCTCTTCCCGGCAAATCCTCTCGGTCCACCACTCACGCCTCACCCGAAGCGTTCCCGGCTTGCCCCACTCCAGTCAACAACCAGTCACACGCGACCCACCACCGGACAACCACCACGTCAGAGAACCTCTGGCGTTTCCCAGCCTGCAGAAAGGTCAATGCCTCTTGATTCGACCATCTATAAGTGCAGGTACGGCACAACGATAAATCCCACGCATAACTATGAGACTTGGATGACTGGTTGCTTGTATCTTGTACCGTTGTTAAGCACTGTTTCATAGACGAAAGCAACGAAGAATACAATCAGACTTGTCCAGCTTTAAGGACGCATCTAACGGGCGAATCTCCAACAGCAGTCTTTAGACAATGAAAGTGGCGGGTTACGGATCAACAGCTTGTCTGACTTCAAGAGTGAGCACCTGAAAATGGAGCTAAGTTACCTAAACTAGTCGCAAAGAAAGAAATATAATTAAATAATATGAACACAATAAAAGGTACCTGTGGGATTACTATTTCCACAAAAATAGAGAACATTTGCTCACTCCATGAAATATTATTTGTGCCATGCATGCACGAGAGCTCTGGCAATTGGTAATCGGTTGTATTTGCCCTGCGTACGTCACTGCTCCACTGCTTTCGCACCAGACACATGCTAACAAGAGGGCGGGAGAGCAGCGAAAGGCGACGACATCGGGCCGTGCTCGGCAAGGTGAGGTGACATACTTGCAGCTGTATAAACAGCTGGAGGTCGGACTTTACCGAGAAAGAGTGAGGGCTCTATTGAGCAGAAATTACACTGAAGCACCAAAGGAACTGGTATAGGCACGCGTATTCAAATACAGAGATAGGCTGAATATGGCGCTGAGGTCGGCAACGACTATATAAGACAAGTGTCTGGCGCAGTTGTTACATCACTTACTGCTGCTACAGTGGCAGGTTATCAAGATTTACGTGACTTTGAACGTGGTGTTGTAGTCGGCGCACGAGCCATGAAGTGGGGATTTTCCCGTACGACCATTTCTCGAGTGAGCCGTGAATATCAGGAATCCGCTAAAACATCAAATCTACAGCATTGCTGAGGCAGGAAAACGATCCTGCAAGAACGGAACTAACGACGACTGGAGAGAATCGTTCAGCGTGGCAGACGTGCAACCCTCCTTAAAATTGTTGCAAATTTCAATGTTGGACGGGTAACAAGTGTGAGAGTGCGAATCATTCAAAGAACCATCATCCATATCGCCTTTCGGACCAAAGTCCCACTCGTGTAGTCTTGATGACTGCATGACACAACACTTTACGCCTCGCCAGGACCCGTCAACATCGACATTGGACTGTTAATGACTGGACACAAATTGTGAGGTCGGACGATTTTCGTTTCAAATTGTATCGAGCTTGTGGACGTGTACGGGTATGGAGGCAACCTCATGAAACTATGGAATCTGCATGTCAGCAGGGTGCTGTTCAAGCTGGTGGAGTCTCTTTAATGGTGTGGGGCGTATGCAGTTGGAGTGATGTGGGACCCCTGATACGTCTAAGTATGACGCTAACAGCTGACACGTATGTAAGCATCCTGTTTGATCACCTTCATCCACTTATCTCTATTGTACCTTCCGACGGACTTGGGCAGTTCCAGCAGGTCAATGCTACACCCAATGCGTCCATAACCATAATTGCTACAGAGTGGCTCCAGGAGCAATTAGAAAAAAAGGGGGGGGGGGTTCAAATGGATCTGAGCACTATGGGTCTTAATCTGAGGTCTTCCGTCCCCTAGAACTTAGAACTACTTAAACCTAACTAACCTAAGGACATCACACACATCCATGCCCGAGGCAGGATTCAAACTTGCGACCGTAGCAGTCGCTTGGGGCTCTGGACTGAAGCGCCTAGAACCGCTCGGCCACCGCGGCCGGCCCCAGGAACACTCTTCTTAGTTTAAACACTTCCACTGACCACCAAACTCCCAGACTTTAACATGATTGAGCATATCTGTGATCCTTGCAACGTGCTGTTCAGAAAATACCTCCATCCCTTCGCACTCTTACGGATTTATGGATAACCCTGAAGGATTCATTGTGTCAGTTCTCCCCAGCACTATGTCAGACAATAGTCGAGTCCATGACACGTCGTGTTGCGGCATATCTGCGTCCTCGTGGAGGCCCTACACGATATTAGCCAGGTGTACCAGTTTCTTTGGCTCTTCAATGTTGTTGGAAGGTGGCGGCCTGGCCTGTGAAGTGTTACTGGCGCAGTCACGCCAGTTGGAGTTAAGCTGGCAGCTACGAGACATGTTCAGAAAGCAAGTATAGTATGATCATAACGGGCTACCGGTTTTTGTTTTTTGAAGGATGTTAACAATGAGTGGTAGAAGGGGGTCCCCTGACCAGAGTGAGCATCACAGGAACACGGTAGTACCTAAACGCACTGTATAGCGTCCAATTACGTGAATGATGTCGATAAGAAAGCCAATTTGCTGTGGTCCGCTTCCTACTCGAGGAAGTGTTAAGTCCTACCGAAATTTATTCACGAATCAAAACGTTTTACGGAGAAGGCTGAATAAAACAAGTGTGTTTAAGTGGTGGACGCAGTTAAGTAGAGGCCGAACAAATATTCATGACGAACAGAGGAGCGGAAGAGCTTCATCTTTGACCGATGAGTTGACCCAAACATCCGAGGAAAGTGTTCGTGAAGACCGCCGATTGACAACGGATAAAATTTCTGCCATGTTTCAGCAACGCTTCAGAACTCTCGTTAAGCCAGAGACTCACAGAACCTCTGGGATAGCGGGAACTGTAAGCGAGATGGGTCTCGTAACAGCTGACAGAGCAGCACAAGAAAAATCGGGTCAATACCACCCGCGAGTTTCTTGAGCGACGTGAATTGTATGGTGAGGATTTTCTGTGCTGTGTGTGAATGGAGATGAAACATGGGTGGCTCATTACACGCTTGAGACAAAAAGACAGTGGCCACAGTGGCGCCACACAAAATCATCATGTCTCAAAAAATTCAAACCCACAATACGTAACAAAAATAATCATTGCCTCACTGTTTTGGTATCGAGAAGGCATCATTTTGGTCGGATTTCAGCCTCAGAGGGAGACCATCGATACACAGTCACATGATGAGAACCTAAAAGAACTCAAAACGAGAACGAAAGGATGGGGACGCTGAGGGGAGCAGTGTGCTTGTTATACGACAGCGCTCGTTCCCACACAGCTTTGGCCACCAACGTACTCTTTGACTTATTTCGTTGGAGTGATTTGAACCCCCCCCCCCCATATTTCCTGACTTTGCGCCTTCAGATCATCATCTTCTCATCTCTCTGAAGTCACACATGAGTGTAATTATATTCCCAAGCGAGTGGTTGTGCAGAAATGCAGAAAGAGGTTCTGAAGTAGAGGAAGGAGCTGGCAGGAGAGTTCTTTAATGCAGGGAAGGAAGCTCGTGCCACAGCTCACCACATGTATTTCAGGAGGTGGCGATTATGTGGCAAAATAGTCAACAAATGTATCAATAATATGTTGTAATTTTTTTCAAATATACTTTTTTCTAACAACTATAAAAATCTAGTACTCTTACATCCTAAACATGCCACGTATTCGATCGGTGGAGGAAGCTAGCCTGTTTGGGGAAACGTTGCCTACCTATATTGTGACTGTACGAAGAGGCCTTTTGTAATGGGTAGCAATTTTGCTCGTAACTGATGTGACAACCACTGCATCCAGGTTGCTTTCGGGTCTAGTTGGTATTTGTGGCCGTTGTTCCGCCCTTCTGTTGTGAGTGAAGATGACGTTTATATTTTTCTACCAGGTTGTGTTTTAGCCTATTTTACGGACAAGTACTCGCGATTTCTATACACAGTTAACAAAGACACGATAAACATTAACATGGGGGTGGGCCACATAAAATCAAATTATAGTCCTCCATGTTAAATTTTTGTAGGAAGTTAACCTTAAGCAACTTATCCGGTACATTAGCTATACAGCGCTTAGCAGCCTTGTATCATTCACTGGTGCTTTGTATTTTATTACAATAGTGTTTAACGTTTTCAGTGCATGCCACACATGTTTCATTCTTTTGTGTTTTGTATTTCATCAGCACAGAGTTTAATTCTGCTTGTACATGTGTGTTACAAGACAGAATAGCCATCATCTGATGCCTTATTTATTGAGTACAGGAACAAACTTGGGTCTCACCATATGCTTTGGTCTTGTGGTACTAATCAAATCATTTTGCAATGTAAATTCCCCACACATATTTGAAAAAGGTACATATTTTGGTAAGACGGCTGGCCAGCTGATTCTAGTAAAGCAGCATTATTTACTATTAGATGCTTAGCGAACTACTCGTCTGTTTACTAATGATATCGTAATTTAATTGCGATGCACCTGGTTTAATGAAAATGATTTCTTCTTAATTCCGCTTAACTAAATCGAAACAGCACCGTCTAGAGACAGCCTTTAGTGTAAGCCTGATCTGGCGTTTGGGTCGGCCGCAGCGCGTTAAAGCTCGCTGTGTTCAAAGACCTGCTTGCTCGAGGGGGTGTGGTCTAATATCCCTCAAATTAGTTACTAATGGATTTCTTGTATTTTAACTACATTTCATATAATAGCTAAAGCACCTTCAGGAATTGTAAAACTTGTCTGTATGGCAGCCGGCCGGTAATTCAGTTATCCTGTACCTGTCTTAAATGCTACCCTTGTAGTGATATTTATTCACTTAAGGCTGGTCTTTGTTTCCGTAAACTAGTTTTTATCGGCGAGGTGTCGCGCTCCCTAATGAAATTTGTATATAAAATTTAAGTTCTTTAAATTGTTGGGCTTCACCACGGTAGACATTTAACACTGGACCTTAAACCTATTGTGCAGTTGCTAGATGTAATTTTTGCTTGATCAGTTGATTTTCTTAACCTCTAGTTCTCCATTAATGCGAAACGCCGGATGGAATTGAATGAATTTGCTGTAACAGCTTAGTACTTTAACTTATTTTTATTATTCTTTTCCCCAGCCAAGGTGGAGCGATCATTGTTGTCTTTTTAAGTTAGCATCTGGCATCCATGCACTTAAAGGACTGGGTTTATCGATACGGTGAGTCTTTTTCTCAATTGCCTTATTCATTAGTTACCAGCGCTCCCACTATTAAGTTGTGTACCTTGTCATCGTAAAGGGTTTAATTATTTCTGAAAATGAACTGCTGTTCAGTTACATTTTATTCGGGGGTCCCAGTACCTTACCGCTCCCCAACCATCTCTCTACCGCTTTATTAAGTATATGTGGCCTCGGATGTAGTCTGAAAAGCAGACTTACTCCATCAGACTTCCACAAATAGATAACTAAATTCTAATGATGAAAATCGTTTTTACAACAAGAAATCGAACAGCCAATCTCCGTTCTGCACGGTCAGCATGTATTCTAAACGTTGAACTTTGTGAATTATATATTTATTTATAAACTCCTTTAACTACGGTCACGGATGTGTTTTGCGACTAGGAATATCTGACAGATTTCTTGGAAATGGAATACGACGTTAGTTGTTTATTATCACAAACATTAAAATTGCTATAATGACATAAAAATCACAAGAAGGGGAAGACAGCAGTGGCAACAGTATACAAACGATTACACACTTAGGAAAAATGATTGTGATCGACTGTAATGGAAGATAATGTTTAAATATTGAAAGAATTAGGAATGTACTTGAAGGGCAGTAGACTAACAAAGGAACTGTATCAAGGGCAGAGGGCAGTACTGAGACTGCAGGAGGAAGGAAAGGATGAAACAGATATTAACAGAACTATGATACAACGTTGTCGCGAGGTGTCAGATTTTTGGATTAAGCCTTGAACAACAACGGGAGCGTGAAGGGATGGGAAGAAAATGTTCATCATAAAATTATGGTAAAGAGCAACACTATGGATCTAAAAGTCTCGAGTTCGACTTCTGGTCAGTTCAGTGATGTTTCTCTACCACCTATCACAACTTTCACCTCTGACAACGCTTGCCATGAGGAAAACGATGGTTTGGAATCCACGTTAAACTGTAGAACCCCTTCTAACTGACTGGTTGAGTCAGTTCAGACGTCGGAGAAAGGGATCGGCATATCACCTCCAATAGGGCCATGGCTAATAAAGCACTGTAACGTTCAATCCAATCTTTAGACTGATGACAGTTTCACCCTTGTCTTTGTGGAAAATCAGACCGGCTGTGTGACTAGACTGAAGAATTCATAGCAAACAGCACACATCATGTTTAACAAAGAGAAATATTCAGATGAAAAACTGGCTTTTGGCGTAAGCCTAGGGGTGATGTAGGACCACTACTGTTATAATAATGACGGAATAAATCACAACACCAAACAAAAAAAAAAAAAAAATAGCAGAGCAATGAAATTTCGGAAATACATTTGTCTAGATAACACGTATAACATTGCAAGATCACAAATTAGTGTAAGTGCGAGATAATCCATTGCAATTCTGTAACGCTGGTACATTAATAACATGTGATACTGTCAGAATATTGAGTGCAAGCAAGCAGACGTGCATGCATTGTGTTGTACAGGCGCACGATATTAGTTTATGGGATGGAATCCCATGACTATTGCACGTGGTGGGTCAAAGCTGTTTGTCGATGACGTTGGAGTTGTCATCCGATGGTGTCCCTTATGTGCTAGATTGGGGACAGGTCTGGCGATCGAGCAGGCCAAGCAACATGTCGACACTCTGTAGAGCATGTTGGGTCACAACAGCGGTATATGGGAGAGCGTTATACTGTTGAAAACACCCCTGGAATTCTGTTCATGAATGGCAGTACAACAGGCCGAATCATCAGACTGACGTACATATACGCAGTTAGGGTGCGTGGGATAGCCACGAGAGTCTTCATGCTCTCACAGGAAACCGCACGCCAGACCATACCTCAAGGTGTAGGGCTAGTGTGTTTAGGACGTAGACAGATTGGTTGCAGGTCCTCAACAGGCCTCCTTCTAACCAACACACTGGCACTGAGGCAGAACAAGCTGTCATTAGAAATCACAAGAGATCTCCTCCCTGCCTACCATTGAGCTCTCGCTTGACCCAACTGAAGTCGCAAATGGCGGTGTTTTGCGATCAATAGAATGCACGCCACGGCACGCCTGGCTCGTAGCTTTCCTTGAAGTAAACGATTTGTAACATTTCGTTGTGTCACTGTGGTGCCAGCTACTGCTCATATTGCTACTACAGATGCAGTACGATTCGCCAGAGCCATGCACCAAACACGATGGTCTTCCCTCTCGGTCCATCCGCTCGGAGCTCGGCCTCCTGGCGACCGTACATTCTCGCGACCACCGCTGGCGGAGTCTTGAACGATGGCTAGATTCCTCGTAAGTCTTCCTACAATATCGCATTAGGAATCTGTACCTTCTCGTGACCATATTATTCAACATCATTTCACTACGTCGAATCTCAAAAGTAACTATGTTCACGACCGTTACATCGTCTTTTTAAAGCAAACCTGATTTGCACCAACATAGTTGCGCTACAAGCGCCACTCGCGAAGTTTAAATAGACATCAACTTTCACATGTGGAAACACGCCTACCGACTTTCGTCCATGTCGCACAATTTCTTCTTGGAGCTACAATTTTTTTTCTATCATTGTATATTGTAAGTAGGCTGTTCAGGTTTTCTTATTGGTAACGCCACGTAGCGCTCTGTACGAAAATCACTGGCTTTGCTGTGTGCAGTATGTGGCTAGTTTACATTGTTGTCTGCCATTTTAGTGTTGGGCAGTTGGCTGTTAACAGCGCTTAGCGTTGCGCAGTTGGAGGTGAGCCGCCAGCAGTGGTGGATGTGGGGAGAGAGATGGTGGAGTTTTGAAATTTGTAAGACTGAATGTCATGAACTGCTATGTATATTATGACTTTTCGATACTATTAAGGTAAATACATTGTTTGTTCTCTATCAAAATCTTTCATTTGCTAACTATGCCTATCGGTAGTTAGTGCCTTCAGTAGTTAGAATCTTTTTTTTAGCTGGCAGTAGTGGCGCTCGCTGTATTGCAGTAGTTCGAGTAACTAAGACTTTTGTGAGGTAAGTGATTTGTGAAACGTATAGGTTAATGTTAGTCAGGGCCATTCTTTTGTAGTGATTACTGAAAGTCAGATTGCGTTGCGCTAAAAATATTGTGTGTCAGTTTAGTGAATGTCTGAGTACGTTCAGTTTTGCTCAGCTGTTTGAAAATCAAGTAATGTAGGAGGTTTATCAGCACAATCATTCATTAATTTTCCTAAGGCGACGTTTCAATATAAACAAGCGATCCGCTGCGCCGTTGCATATACACTATGACCGGACAACTTACCTATCGTAATGATGGTAAATTGTATACAAAAACCTTCCTCGTGGTTCAGTTTATCTGTTACTGCAAACCGTATCAAAATCCCTTCACAGCTTCGGAGAGGAGCATTCACATATAGACAGAAACACGCGGCAGGGAAGTTAATTTGTAATGTGTATATACTGACTGTAAAAGAATCACAGCATCAAGAAGGAGGTGTGCGACATAAACGGAAGGTAGTCGGCATGTTTCTACATCTGAAAATAATGTCTATAATGTCTATTTAAATTTCGCGGCAGTAGCGTAAGAGGGCCCTGATACTGTAGCTTCAATATGAGGAGGCGAATGAGATTTGCTTTAAATACACGCTGGTAACGGCCGAGAGCGTCAGTTACATGGGAGACTGGACGCAGTGAATTGATATTAGTTTAGAATGCCTTCTACAAAGACACCATTATCGATATATCCCTGAGTTTGAACAAGGTCGTCTAATAGGGTTACCAGAAGCGATACTGCAGAAAACTTGCAAGAATGTGGCCACAATGCATGACTGTTTACAGCGGTGGTAACGAGAATGTACGGTCGCAAGAAGACTGGGCTGCAGACACCCACGTTGCACTGCCGACAGAAAAGACCTTCGCTTCCGGCGTATGGTTCTGGCGCATCGTACTGCATCTGCAGCACCAATTTGGGCAGCAGTTGGCACCATGGTGACACATCGAACTGTTGCAAATCGGTTGCTTCTAGGACAGCTCAGAGCCAGGTGCCCCGTAATGTGCATTCCACTGACCCAAACCAACCGCAGTTTTCAACTTGGATGGTGTCAAGTGAAAGTTCACTGGACGCCAGAATGGAGCTTTGTCGTGTTTTCCGATGAAAGCTGGTTCCCCCTCGGTGCCAGTGATGGCCGTGTGTTGATTTGAAGGAGGCCTGTTGAACACATGAAACTGACCTGTCTGCGTGCAGACACACTACACCTACCTCCAGAGTTGTGGTCTTGTGTGTGATAATGACAGCAGGAGTTCTCTCGTGGTTATCCCACGCGTCATAACTGCAAATCTGTACGTAAATGTGGTGTTTCGAGCTGTTGCGCTGCCATTCAGGAACAACATTTCAGGGGGTGTTTTACAACAGGATGACTCACGCCCACATACCTCTGTTGTGACCCACCCACATACCTCTGTTGTGACCCAAAATCCTCTGCAGAGTGTTTACATGTAGCATTGGTCTACTCGATGACCAGATTTGTCTCAAGTCGAGCACATATGAGGCATCATCGGACGACGACTCCAATGTGATCCACAGACAGCATTAACCGTCTCTGTTGTGACCGACCAAGTGTAACAGGCATCGAACTCCATCACATAAGCTGACATTCGGCGCCTGTAAAACACAATGCATGCACGTTTGCATGCTTGCATTCAACTTTCTGGCGATTACAACGGTTATTAATGTACCTGCACTTCTCATTTACTATGGCTTATGTCATACTTACACTAACATGTGATCTTGTCCTTAATGTTACCTAGACAATTGTATTCCTGGAATTGCATTACTCCACATTAGTTATTTTCTGGTATTGCATACTGTTTTTTCTACCACTGTAGATTACGGCCAAGGCATTGGCTATTGAAACCTAAAGAATACCCCCTCTCCTTTCTGTTCGCCCCTGCAACCGTTTACATCACTATCCTCTCCACAACATACTATCCTGACATGTGTAAAACATCCGGAACCCTAGTTTCCTCCGGTTCTAGGCGCTACAGTCTGGAACCGCGTGACCGCTACGGTCGCAGGTTCGAATCCTGCCTCGGGCATGGATGTGTGTGATGTCCTTAGGTTAGTTAGGTTTAAGTAGTTCTAAGTTCTAGGGGACTGATGACCTCAGAAGTTGAGTCCCATAGTGCTCAGAGCCATTTAAACCATTTGTACCTGGTTTCCTCAAACCACACAAGCCGCCTAGTGGTACCTCCATTCCACCTCATCTGCTTCGCCTCAGACTTTAGCAGGGTCTTCGAATCCATCATCTGCAGATGCATCCATCAACTTTATTATTGTGGCTTGCAGCTCAACTTCTGTTTTTATGACGATATCCTGCATGTCACATATTTCCTGTCCCACCTGTTCAACAGGTGTAAATCCGCTATTTTTGTTTCGCTCGACGGAAAATGGCTATGACCGAACACGGCATTCCTGTCTCTTTTTCTTAAAAATTTCCTGACTTTTTTTTTCAGTCATCAGACTGGATGATACGACCGCCAAGAATTCATCTCCTGTGCCAACCTCTTCATCTCAAAGAAGCACTTGCAACCTAAGTCCTCAATTATTTGCTGGATGTAATTCACTCTCTGTCTTTCTCTGCAGTATTTCCCCTCTACAGCTCCCTTTAGTATCATGCAAGTCTTTCCCTGCTGTCTTAACAGATGTCCTATCATCCAGTCCCTTGTCCTTGTCAGTGTTTTCCACACATCCCTTTCCTCTAGGATTCTGCTGAAAATCTCCTCTTTGCTTACTTTATCAGTCCACATAATTTTCAAGATTCGTGTGCAGCACCACATCTCAAATGATTCGATTCTGTTCCGGTTTTATCGCAATCCATGTTTCACTACCATACAATTCTGTGCTCCAGACGTACATTTTCAGAAATTTCTTCCTCCAATCAAGACCTATGTCTGATATTAGTAGACTGCTCTTGGCCAGAAGTGTCGTTTTTGACAGTGCTAGTCTGTTTTTGATGTCTTCCACCCTCCTTCTGTCATTGGTTATTTTGCTGCCTAGGTAGCAAAATCCCTTAACTTCATCTACTTTGTTATCATCAATCCTGATGTTACGTTTCTCGCTATTCTCATTTCTGCTACTTCTCATTATTTTCGTCTTCCTTTGATTTACACTCAGTCCATATTCTGTATTCATTAGCCCGTTCATTTCATTCAGCAGACCATGTAATTCTTCTTTACTTTCACTCGGGATAGCAATGTCATCAGCGAATCGTATCATTGACATCCTTTCACCTTGAAATATAGTCCCATACCTGAAAATATCTTTTATTTCCATAATTGCTTCTACAACGTACAGATTGAACAGTAGGGGCGAAAGACTAGGTCCTTGTCTTACACCCTTTTTAGTCCGAGCACTTCGTTCCTTGTCGTCCACTTTTATCTCATGTTATTCCCTCTTGGCTATTGTACATAATGTATATTGTCCGTCTCTCCCTACAGCTTACACTATTTTTCTAACAATTTCGAACATCGTGCACCATTTCACGTTGTTGAGTACTTTTCCGGGTCGACAAAGCCTATGAACGTGCCTTGATTTTTCCTGTCTTGCTTCCATTATCAAACACAACGTCAAAATTGCCTCTCTGGTGATTTTACTTTCCCTAAAGGCGAACTGATAGTATGTGGCACATCCGCAGTTTTCTTTCCCATTCTTCTGTATATTATTGTTGTCAGCAACTTGGATGCATTAGCTGTTAAGCTGAGTGTGCGATAATTCTTTCACTTGCCAGGTCTTGCAGTCTTCGGAATTGTGTGGATCATATATTTTTCCGAAAGTCAGACGCTATGTCGCCAGACTCATACACTCTACACACCAACGTGAATAATCATTTTGTTGCCACTCCCCCCAATGCTTTTAGAAGTTCTGATGGGGTGTTGTCTCTCGCTTCTGCCTTATTTGATTTTAAGTTCTATAACGCTCTTTTAAATTCTGATTCTAAGGCTGCGTTCACACTGCCGGCCGGGCCGAGCCGAGCCTGGCCGGGCCGCCGCCCGCTTCGATATCAAACACATGGTTTTGAATTGCGGTGTTCACACTGGCGGCCGGGCCCCGCCGACACGGCGTGAGCCTCCCGGAGCCGAGCCGACGACATCCCGAGTGTTTAATATTGCCGGCGCGAGCCTGTGGAGCAGCACTACAGCTTCTGCAGTACACGCATCACTCGTCTCCCTTCTGCTTTCATCACAAGTGTGACAGCACACGTCTTTTATTTTAAGATGTTACCTCACATTTCACAATAAGTGAGGAAAAATTACGTTTATTATAATGATACATGCGAAATTACTTTTATTTCATTTATTTAATCTACATGCATTTACAACAATAGCTTGCCAGCGTTCGCGGCATTGCCGCCACTGAATAGTTCGCATAATGGATGCAGAATAACATATACATGACATTAACTTGTGTCCATCAATTTGGTATCAGAATTTCGGCTAGTATGACAGTAATGATGCAGTTTCCAGATTATGGAACGAAGTAACCAAGGAGTGTGTTTCAGATAGTACGCACAAATATAAATTATTTTCCTTTATAATTTTATTTGTTTTATTTACAGTGAAATGAGATACAAAAAAATACAGTAAATAGCAAAGTAATTTCAATTCCAAAATTTATTTGAGAGGTTTTTTAATTAATTTAAGTTGAATTTTTAACGAAATATTCAACAAAAGTGTTCCTGACAGTTTTCGAACGTAATGTGGAATTTCTGTTGAATGTGGCACCAGCTGTCTGCATATCAGCATTGTTACAAAACTTTTCAGCTTCAACATTGCATCCTTCTCTGTCAATGACAATATTATGAAGTAGACAAATGCACTTGACTATGTGATCAGCTACGTCAACAGATGTTTCAATTTCCTTCCTCAGTAGTCTCCATTTATTGGTCATTATACCAAATGCACATTCAACAACTTTTCTTGCTCTGGAATGCATATCATTGTATAGAATCTTCTCGTTGTCCAAATTTCTGCGAGGAGAAGGTCTCATCAAATTCTCTAATAAGGGGTAAGCTTCATCTCCCAAAATGACGTACGGTAGTTCCTGACACATTCCTTCAAGTCTTGTTGGTGGCGGTAATAACAGCTCCCCATTTGTAAGTTTCTTATATAACATACTTTCTTTAAACACGCCTGCATCAGACTGTTTACCGTAGGCACCAACATCCACAGCTATAAATTTGTAATTTGCATCAGCAACTGCTTGGAGTACAATCGAATAATACTGTTTGTAATTGTAAAACATGCTGCCAGAAAGTTTAGGACATTGGACACGTATGTGCTTCCCGTCTATACATCCAACACAGTTTGGAAATCCCCATCTCGTATGCATTTCACTGGCAATTTCTTTAAATCGAGAAACAGTTGGCGTTGGTAAATGAATGGGGGCAAGTGACTCCCATATGGCCATACAAACGTCTTTCACCAACACTGATACGGTGGACACTCCTAATCGGAATGACGATGCTAGTGCATGAAAGGAGATGCCAGTGGACAGATACCTGAGAAAAAAAATCGTAAAATGTATTACTCAAGTGTGGTGTTGGGCGAAGTTTTTACAGTTTTGTTTGCACAGTAGATATTTACTTAGTCCATGTCATTTCATAGTTATACAACAATAAATAATTAAAGAGACATTTTCTTGCATCCTTCTATATTCTTTCAATTAAAATAATGAAATCGAAATGCAAAGACCTGAGAGACAGTTACAGAGAATAACTTGTATAACTTGGCAAAATAAGGTCATGTGATCCAGGGAATAGTATATTAAAATGCAATTCCACTCGGGCTTTGTTCTGTCATATGATTTTCCTAAGTTCCAAGAGCTATGCACAGTTCCTTACCAGTGGAAATAGAACCACTGAGTCAAAGGGCATATCAGTCTGTCTATCTTACAAGGTAATGAAAAGAATTCTGTGAGGTCATCAGTGGCTCCACATGATGAACCATCACCACTGCCAAGCGCTGCATCATGAAGAAAAACGAAGAAAAAGTTGGAAAATTCTGAAGGAGTGTATCTGCGATTCTTCGTTGAAGGCACAGCAAGACATTACCCAAAATGACGAAGCTAATTACTTACTGATGATTCTCAGGAGTCCCATAAACTCTCTTCCCCTCAGAGGTAAGCGTTTGTGAAATTTAAAATACAAAAGCATGACTACAATTAATTGGAGGTAGTGAATGCTGCACAGAGTTCTACTGCAAACCAAAAAGTGTGTACTAACGAATCTTACCTTATCGTTATACACAATTTTTCTTCTGCTGTTATACTTCTGCGAAAATTTGTGTTCTGTTTCGAAATTTTGTCTTGAATGTTCTGCAGCACATACTGAAATGTATTATGATTCATTCTGTAATATGAATAAAATTTTTCAGGATAGTTCTTAAGTTCTTCATGTAAAGAAAAAAACTCTCCTAAATGTCTGTCGCTATTTATGGGATGAATCCATAACCTCCTAGTTCTTCTGTACTTCAAAACTCGACGAGTAACTGCAGAGTCAAAACAATACCAATAAAAGAGTGAAGACATTGTTCTACACGACAGCACACACTAGCCAAAGGCGAGCAACTGTTGACTGCAGCTGCGTTTTCTAGTGACTTGCTTGTCAGCTGTCGAAGGGTGGGGATTTTTTTTAATTTATTTATTTGGCCTTCGGCAACTAGCAGCCATTTAGCCAAAGAGTAGGGATTACCTTGACGGTGCAGCGCAGCCCGCCAAGGAAGGAAAAAAATAATGAAGAACAATAATGAAGAACAATGAAACGCACATCTGTGTCGATGTACAGTAATTTCATTAACTCTCCATTATTTTTTCTGTCAAAGTAGACAACGAGACTACAGAATTGCGCTTCAGTTTCTGCAGTAAATGTATCACAAATCTCCACTTTGTTTTTGTGATTAGTTTTACACCAAATTTTATCAGACCTATGTCATTGACACTTCTACCTGTACATGTGCGCAATCGCGCGCACATGCAGACGATACATTTAGGTTTTTTAATGGGTTCACGTGTGTATGGCGTGCGTGCGTGGTGGGGAGAGGGGTTGGAGGTGGTGGGAACTCCCTGAAAGCCATTCGTTCCAGTTGCAGTCAGGCAGTAGCAGGTCAACATCATTGTTCTTTGTTACATGCTTCATACTGCTCTTGTCATCATGGATGTGGAGCAACTTATAAATGAAGTTAAGCTGCGCCCAGCTATTTGGGACCAGAGACTGGGCGAATACCACAATCGTGACGTAATTTCCAGTTTATGGAATGAAGTGGCACAGGAGTGCAGTTCAGATGGTAGGCATGAATACAAATTATCTTTCTTTATTCTTAATTTTTTTATTTATAATGAACCGATATGCAGATATAATGTAATAAATTAGTATATATTAGGAGTTATTTTGTTGTGGATTATAGTAATGTTTTTATTTGTATTTGTAAATAAATGTTCAACGAACGAGTTTCTGACTGCCTTCGAACGTAATGTAGAATGTCTGTTGATTTGTTGTGTTTAGGACACTGGGTATGTATGCGTTTCCCATCTAAATATCATACGCAGTTTGAGAAATCCTATGTCAGACGCACTGAAATATTTCTTTAAATCGGGATACATTCAGCATTGCTAAACTAATAAGAGTACGTGCTTACCATATGGCCTTTCAATCTTTTTTTCACAACCAATGATACAATTGACATTTCTATTCACAATTATCATGATAGTGCATGATAGGCTATCCCAGTTGAAATATACCTGAGAAGCAACTTGATAAACTTGCTACTCAAACGGGGCAACGTGGAAAGCTTTTTGACAGTTTTATTAGAGAATATAATACACATTTACGTAGTTAGTCTATTTTCATACTTCTGTGGTAGTAGGGAACTATGGAACCAGTTTTCTTACACCATTTTATTGTTCTTTCAGTTAAAACGGCGAAATCTAAATGGAAACATCTGAGAGACAATTACAGAGCAGAACTAAGAAACTTGGTAACGTTAGATCAGGTGACCCAGGAAAAAGCCCACAGAAACGCAATACCACTTGGCCTTGGTTCCAACACATGCATTTCCTAAGGGATATTTTAATTCCAAGAGCAATGCAGAGTTCGCTGTCATCAGAAACGGAACCAGAAAGTCAGTCTCAACTATCTCCAGAATTTTCGTCTAACGACCACTCTAGTCCACAAGATGAACGAGATCAGTCTGATATATCATCATTAGTGGCAGTTGATGAAACGTCGCCACTGGCAAGCACAGTATCACAAAGGAAAAAAAAGAGAAGTAGTGGGCCAAATATTGAAGAAGAATTTTTAAAGCTCGAAAAGGACAAATTAGCTGTGATGAAGGCACATCAAGACATGACCCAAAACGATGATACGTACCACTTCCTGATGAGTCTCAGGAGTGCAATAAACTCCCTTCCAGTTCAGCGGCAAATGTTTGTGAAACTTAAAATACAAGAGTTTGTTTATAATGAATTGGAGGCAGTGAGTGCAGTGCCAGGTTCTTCAAAACAATGACTGCGCTAATTCAACTTACTTCTTCATTACAGACAACTTTGATTTTTGTATTATATTAATGTGAAACTGTATTTCGTTTTGTAATTGTTGCCTGAAATGTTCTTTGGTAGTGATACATGTTATTACTCAATCTGCAATATAAATAAAAGTTTTTCAGGAACGTTCTTTATTATTGTAATTAAAAACCTTTACTAAATGCCAGTCGATATTCTTAGGGATAGTCAATGTCCACACTATTACAATGTGCTCAAAATTCGACGAGTCACCATAATGTGAAAACATAACTAAGATAACAATGAAATCATTGTTACATAAGACGATTCAAATTGGATAGTGGTGAAAAACTTCTGGCTGCACCTGTGTTACCTTCGACCTTCAGCTGCTAATGAATTAAGATCCCTTTGCCGCTGGGGACAAGATCACCAAGGGGAAAAAATACACAGAAGCAAACAGTGACACACACATCTCATCCTTTACACTGCTTTGAACTAGACGAGAATCCAACACATCAATCGACAATAATTTATTTACCTGTCCTGCTGTGCTTGAGGCTATGCTGAATCCGCGCATTTTCTTTCAGTTACAATAGAAAAATCGAAATGGCAGCACCTTACAGAAAACGATAACTTAATCATTTCGTCGTCAAATGATCCAGTAAAGCGTTGATTGAAACGCTGTCCCACTCAACCTTGGTTTCATTGCATTCATTTCCTAAAATGGACTACTTGTAAGAGCTATCCACAGATCTTTCTAAGCGGAGATAGGGTCGATCTAAAGAATGTAATTATTTACAGCTTGCAGTACTACACTTATGTGATGTGCAAAAATATGAACTTTTTGCGCCTTAGTCAAACTTAGACATAGAAACATCTGTAAATGTATTTATATTTTTTAGCATCTGCAGTTTATTATATGCAACTAGAAAGAAATCGTGTAGAATGTTACAAGCTTTTATTACAATGCATCAGGAGCAAGATCTCAGATTAATATACTCTTATCTTTTAGTTCGAAATACGAAATGTACATTATACTAATTGTAGGATGTTGATGACAAATAATTGTTTGTCTTTTGTGATGTAACGTGTAGCCAATTATAAAAGCATAGCAGATGATTGTCCAGTCGCCGAGGGAAAAATTCTTACACATTTGGATTTATCTAGACAATGAGACCATTAAAATAATACGAGGGACCGACACTAGGTCTGCGCTGATCACTAGTAATTAGTTTTTTTTTCTGTCCTGCATTATATGACTATACTAAACCAAGCTGTAACCGCTCGAACTCCGTGGCTTGCGGACACGGCACTGACGCCACTGAATAGCTCGCATTACTTGTGACCAGAGACAGATATCAGTGTCATTATCATTTCAAAAACTTTTTGGTACTTTTAGCTACATTTCATACGCAACAATGTATGGTCTAAAACGGATCTAACAGTAAGCTACCCGCTACATAACTTTTTCACTATAAGATCTGTAAATCAAGTGCACAACGTTGACAAATAGCATCATTTAACAATGACTGTTAAGAAATACGAAAAGATAAATGATTCAATACGAAGCTAAGATGTTACACTAGCACGTGCACAAAAATCAGATTTTTTAGCCGCATAATTTCTTCAAAATCGGCTGGGAAGCGTTACGAAACTAAGAAATCACACGAAACGAAAAGTAGACTTTTTCTTTTTTCACGACGTAAGTAACGCTTTTAAGGAAAAAATGAGTTCATAAAACGATGTGGCGCAGTCTTATATACCTCTAAGAATTTTTAGAACATGAAAATCGGAGAAGTGGATTTTCCCCCATTCCGCCGACCCGGCTCGGCGCGGCGCGCAGTGTGAATGCCCTACACGTCGGCCTGAGCTGGCTAGGCACGAGCCGAGACAGTACGCGTCAGCCCGGCCCGGCCCGGCCGGCAGTGTGAACGCAGCCTAATGCTGCGTCTCCTATCTCGACTCTCGTTCCTTTTTCTATCATATCAGACAAATCTTCCTCCCCACAGAGGCCTTCAATGTACTCTTTCAACCTATCCGCTCTCTCCTATGCATTTAGCAGTGTAATTCTCTTGCGCTCTTAATGTTACCACCCTTGATTTTAATTTCACCACAGGTAGTTCCTTGACTTTCGTATATGCTGAGACAGTCCTTCCGACAGTCATTTCTTTTTCGACTTCTTCCCTTTTTTTTTGAAGTCATTTAGTTTCAGCTTCCCTCCACTTCCTATTTATCTCATTCCTCACTGACTTGTATATCTGTATTACTGAATTTCCCTGAACATTTTTGTACTTCCTTCTTTCATCGATCAACCAAAGTATTTCTTCTGTTACCCATGGTTTCTTCGCAGTTACCTTCTTTGTACCTATATTTTCCTTTCCAGCTTCTGTGTTTGCCCGTTTTATGGATATCCATTCCTCTTCAACTCTACTGCCTACTGAGCTACTGATTAATGATTTATTTATAGCCTTTGGGAACTTCTAGTCAATCCTTAATACTTCTGTATTACACTTCTCTTCCTGATTAATCTCTTAAGCTTCAGTTACTCTTCATGAGTACTTCATTGTGATCTGAGTCTATATCTGCTCCTGGATGCGCCTTACAATCCAGTATCCGATTTCAGTATCTCATCTGCCCAGGATGTAATCTAACTAAAATCTTACCATATTACCCGGCCTGTTCCAAGTACACCTCCTCAACCTGTAATTCTTGAACAGAGTATTCACTATTAAACATTTTTATTTATTACAGAACTGAATTAGTCTTTCTCCTCTCTCATTCCTAATCCCAAGCCCATATTCTCCTGACACAATTTCTTCTTTTAATTCCCCCACAACTACATTACAGTCCCCCATGACTTATAGATTTTCATCTACATTTACGTAAATAGTGGAACAAAGAATGTGTGGCCCCACTCTCCATTGTTCCCAAATTTATTCAAGATAGAGGATCCAAGATGGCAGCGATAGATATGGCAATGTCGCGATAACATCATGACGGGAAGTTCAAATTTGGGTGGGAAAATATGTCAATTGTTCTACCTCCGCTACCCTAAACCCCTCCCATCTCCTCCCCCAGAAAATGGAAGGAAGTTCAAATTCCATCAGGACAATGCAACACACCTTCGCTACCTCCACTAACCTAAGGAAAACCTGGAAAAAAGATCACTTGGCCTACCTCCACTAACATAAGTCATATGACCGCCACCTCTTCCTAGGAATTGGTGGGGAAAGGACTCACCCTGCGCTGGATAGGATGGATGTAAGCCTTTATTTTGCAGGCTGTCGTTATTTAAACAATTTGAGGCAGTAGCTCCATCCAGTGTGGCAACCATGAAGTCTGGAGTCCAACTGACCTAGTACGCAATACTGCCACCAGAAGGCCAGAAGGCGCCATCATCCCTCCCATGATGTAGTCCAAGATAGTGGTATGGGGGGGGGGGGGGGGGGGAATGGCAGGAAAATGAGTCAGTCTATTCTGGGCTGCTGGATAGGAACGACTGCACTGTCACACTATACACCATATAAACCGGGAAACTACAGTCCACTGAGATGCAAACAACTTGTAAATTAACGAAATAAGTAGTACACAGCATAAAGACGTGCAAACTACTCGTAAATCACCGAAATAATGCAGTACACGGAAGTGCAGACATGAAACCAACACATAACTTATCCAAATAACCCATGTAAAACGCTCTGCAGACATGCTCACTACTCGGAAAACTGTCCCAATACTCATAGCACAGAGTACAGAACTGCTCGCAAAGTTATTCAACAGACAAGCAAACAACTCGTAAATTTTCAACAAATAATGCATGTGTAATGCTATGCAAACACGCTCACAATGCTTAAACAGCAGAAAATAATGCACTGCACAAACACTCATTACACGTACAAAAAAATGCTTTCGAACTATCATCAACTGCGATGTATCAGAGGTTCCAGCATGTGCACGTGTCGACACCACCACAAGCCAATGCTGGATAGACGAACTCATGGGGCGCTAGCCATTGCTCTTGCGCCACTGCCGATAGCAGAAAGCAGATGTATAGTGTCCCAGAAATAGTTAACAGTCACTTTTGTAGGAGCTTTCGTGACGTCTCAGCTTGTCCACATGGAAATTCTTGTCCTAACAGAACCTGTTTACGAAAATAGTCCAGAATAACACCGAAAGCATTCCTCCTGATGATCCTAACGTGGCATCCCATCCATCCCGTATTACCCTACCTGGAAATCATAACCCTGTGGCGAACAGCATCCACTAGTGTACAGCTGTTAATGGTCGCTTCTTTTGCATTTTCAGTCAGTACTGAGGCTGCATATGCACACAGTTCTCTGCAGTGGGCACTCCCTACAGGTGTTGAGTCCTGCATGCATTTGAAGCCTCGTGACTGATTGAAAACGTCAGAGAATTGACCATTAGAAGTTGTCTACTGCAATTAAGTTTATGCACCACACGGTTCAGTCCTGCTTTCAACAAACAAATCCGTAACCCCAAATTTCTCACTGCTATGTAGAGACTCTATGCCCCAGCACAAAGGATGTCTTGTGAATGAATAGAGCGTTATTATTGGCTCATACTAAATTTACCCGCCAAATTACTGATACTGCCCGCGTGTAAGCACTGTCTGCCTTTCTTTTCTTTCTGCAGACGAGACTTTCAGTGGCAAAAAAAAAAAACTATTTTGTACAGACTGCCATATTGCACTGGCAATTAAACCCGGCTCAATGACCTACAGATCGTCAAATATAGAAAGACTCTTACTCAGTTACACTGATCTGTCAGTGAGGACGGAAGCTTGAATATTAGAGCGTGAAAGTGAACTCCAACCCGACAATATATCACTGCAAACTGTGTAGATGTAGTAAACATACAATTCGTATCCTGCGCCATACAAAATCGCCCCTTTTGCATCATGCTTATGGCTACCGACACTAGACACTCGTACATATTCCGCGAAGGCAAACAGCATAAGCACGTGCTCCGTACATACACTCCTTGTAACACTAGATATTTCCCGCGAGGCCAGGCGGTCATCCACTCCCGACACGTGACCAGGGCACGCTCAGGAGACTGAAAACACTCTCAGAACTGTTGTACAAAGCCGAGGTCGGCTCCCCCCCCCCCCCCCCCCCCAAACTGCTTGCTTACTTGCTTTTCTACTTCCATCTCTAGACTCTGAGATTACATTAACATTTGTAATATCACATGGTCTGCCAGAGTATCATGCCATTTACACGAGATGTTCATACATATGCCACGAAGAGTGTTGTACAAAGGCTGGGTCAATTCCCCTCGGTACAAAGGCGTCAAAGTTGCTGGTCCCAATCTGCTTGCTTGCTTTCTGCATCAATCTCCAGACTCTGGGCTTACAAGAACTCATGTATTTTCACATGGATTGCCAGAATATATACCATTTACGCGATACTTCTCGATATCAAGCATATAGTAAAATCGCTTGCATAGCAACATCGCTCACGCAACATAATTCCAAGGATATAGACGGGAAATTATTTCTCTAGAAATCCTAAACTTTAGCGAGGTGGAGTGTGCTGTAAATCACTGAGTAACTACAAACTTATCATGTCTCTCAAGACATTTACGTGATAACTCGAAAAAAATAGAAGAAGCTATTTCCATTCGAGGATACTGATGTCAGTGATGTAACAAATTCCAAATCATCCCTATAATTTACAAAGTCAACCAAGGTGTTTCTCATGTCTAGAGAAACAGTAAACTTGTCTTCCACCTATCTATCACCTGCTAGGTGCACACACAACAAACGATGTTCTCTGAACTAAATAAAGGCGCGAAATGTGCAGAAGCAGTCAACTGGACAATTTACATGGGAGGGAATAAAGGTCCAACTCAAACACACGTCCATACTAAATCTTCTCAAACTTCCACACGATCACGAAAGCGATCCAAGACATACTCAGTATTAGTTCGCTATTCGGTCGTCTAGAGAACGATATGATTTAGTCGGCTACTTTCCTGCATCCCAACACCCCTCTCCATTCAGACAGCTCCTACCGTTAGCTGGAAAAGTGAATAATTCCCATCACAGGCCACCGCTTGCGCGCCACGACCCTCTAGACAGAATTATCCTAGGAAACCAGTAACAAACATATTTGATCTCTATACTTACAATTAAATGTTACGATCGTGGACTCAATTGGACGACATTCTACAACGAGCAAAGTATTGGAAATGACACCCCGCTGACCTATGTGGCTCTGGAAATAGAAATGTCTGTACCATTCTTATTACTTGACATACTTTAGCCTTTGATATCACAGTACTGCACGTTTAATCCATACCTTCTTTTGCAGGTGTCAGAATACGCACAAATACTTTATAAGCCTGATGCTCAAGGTGAACCTATCACGCACTCCCAGCTACTGAGTATACTCTGCCAATAACTGATTGCTGGCGATACGAAATAATGCTGAGAGAAATCAGTGATGGGTGGACATGTCTCACAAGTCTACCTGCGAGTGCGATCAAATGGTTCAAATGGCTCTGAGCACTATAGGACTTAACTTTTAAGGTCATCAGTCCCCTAGAACTTAGAACTATTTAAACCTAACTAACCTAAGGACATCACACACAACCATGTCCGAGGCAAGATTCGAACCTGCGACCATAGCGGTCTCGCGCCTTGAACGGCACGGCCACCCCGACCAGCCGAGTGCGATCACTGTGTCTTAGAGATTCGTAATCGTCTTGCAAACTGCAATATTTAAAAAAAATAAAAAGAAACAAAAAACAAAAAACACGATAATATCACTATCTCAGTCGGTCTTGATTCTACAGGTGCACCCAAGTATTCGTGTTAAAAGCTATACCAGCTTTATAAATCGACTTACGGCATTACCTCCGAATGAATTGGTTTTTCCACACAAATACGACGACACTGAATATAGACTGTGATCGCTGGAGTATACAGGGTGAGTCACCTAACATTACCGCTGGATATAGTTCGTAAACCACATCAAATACTGACGAATCGATTCCACAGACCGAACTTGAGGGGAGGGGCTAGAGTAATTGGTTAATACAAACCATACAAAAATGCACGGAAGTATGTTTTTTAACACAAACCTACGTTTTTTTAAATGGAACCCCGTTCGTTTTGTTAGCACATCTGAACATATAAACAAATACGTAATCAGTGCCGTTTGTTGCATTGTAAAATGTCAATTACATCGGGAGATATTGTTTCCTAAAGTTGACACTTGAGTACCACTCCTCCACTGTTCGATCGTGTGTATCAGAGAGCACCGAATTACGTAGGGATCCAAAGGGAACGGTGATGGACCTTAGGTACAGAAGAGACTGGAACAGCACATTACGTCCACATGCTAACACCTTTTCATTGGTCTTTTTCACTGACGCACATGTACATTACCATGAGGGGTGAGGTACACGTACATACGTGGTTTCCGTTTTCAATTACGGAGTGGAATAGTGTGTGTCCCGTCATGTCAGGCCAATAGATGTTCAATGTGGTGGCCATCATTTGCTGCACACAATTACAATCTCTGGCGTAATGAATGTCGTACACGCCGCAGTACATCCGGTGTAATGTCGCCGCAGGCTGCCACAATACGTTGTTTCATATCCTCTGGGGTTGTAGGCACATCACGGTACACATTCTCCTTTAACGTACCCCACAGAAAGAAGTCCAGAGGTGTAAGATCAGAAGAACGGGCTGGCCAATTTATGCGTCCTCCACGTCCTATGAAACGCCCGTCGAACATCCTGTCAAGGGCCAGCCTAGTGCTAATTGCGGAATGTGCAGGTGCACCATCATACTGATACCACATACGTCGACGCGTTTCCAGAGGGACATTTTCGAGCAACGTTGGCAGATCATTCTGTAGAAACGTGATGTATGTTGCAGCTGTTTGGGCCCCTGCAATGAAGTGAGGACCAATGAGGGGGTCGCCAATGATTCCGCACCATACATTTACAGTCCACGGTCGCTGTCGCTGTCCACGGACCAGTAATGCATGTTCCGTAGATTCACTGCCCCGTGGTTTGTGAAACCCGCTTCATCGGTAAACAGGTAGAAGTGCAACGCATTCTCTGTTAATGCCCATTGACAGAATTGCACTCGATGATTAAAGTCATCACCATGTAATTCCTGATGTAGCGACACATGAAACGGGTGAAAGCGGTGACGATGCAGTATGCGCATGACGCTACTTTGACTCAGTACACCGGCTCTCGCAATGTCCCGTGTACTCATGTGTGGGTTCATGGCAACAGCAGCTAACACACCAACTGCACCCGCTTCTCCTGTGACGGGCCTGTTACGGACCCGTTTGCGTGCTACGACCATACCTGTTGCATACAGTTGGCGGTAGATGTTTTGCAATGTGCGGCACGTTGGATACTCTCTGTCCGGGTACCGTTCTGCATACACCCTGCAGGCTTCAGCTGCATTTCGTCGACACTCGCCATAGATGAGTATCACCTCCGCCTTTTCAGAGTTCGAATACACCATGGTCACAGTTCCTACAACACTACACTATCACAGACGTCTGGTAACACGGTGTACTACAGTTGGTCTGCATGCGGAGACGAATGCAGAATAACAATAGCAGCAAGCGCTACATGCGGACACTGGGACAGCTAGACCAAACCACAACAGTGTACTACAGCCATACTCGTAAACATGGTCGTCATCGTGAACATGCCCCTGCAGATGCTGCTCGCCGACCGTGCCCCGTGTTTGTTACAACACGCAACTGAACGTCGGAGGTTTCAAGCGTCAACTTTAGGTTACAATATCTCCGGATGTAATTAACACTTTACAATGCAACAAACGGCAATGATTACGTATTTGTTTATATGTTCAGATGTGCTAACAAAACTAACGTGGTCCCATTTAAAAAAACGTCGGTTTGTGTTAAAAAACATACTTCCGTGCATTTTTGTATGGTTTGTATTAAACAATTACACTAGCCCCTCTCCTCACGTTCGGTCTGTGGAATCGGTTCGTCAGTATTTTATGTGGTTTACGAAATATATCCAGCGGTAACGTTAGGTGACTCACCCTGTATATTATCAGACCAACAGCGCAGTTACAGTAGCCCACGATCCAGCCTCGTGATAAAATGACGGAAGTTTGAAAGTGATTCTGCTAAGGAACGTGGTATGATACCGGTATTTGCAACTCCCTTATGCCGCCGCTAGTTATTTCTCCAATATTTGTAACATATTCTGTCTCCTTGCCACGTCAGACGTTCTGCGATATATCCAGTGGGTTATAGGCGTATGTTGATTGAGAACGATCACAACCCGTAGATGGTGTGCTGAGTGAATTCGTAAGAAATGTACACAGGCTTCTCAGATCTCTAGTGTTACACTCTCCAGTAGAAATGCTGTCTGGGATTAGGAATAAAGTCTATCCATTCAACCACATACCTGCATTTGATCCTGTGGAGAAGTCCTTTAGCGATTACTGTCACTAGTGAGTCATATTTCTGGCATTCTCATGTCTCAAAACGAGCCACTTGTTTCGAACCTATCAGCTTCAGTAAAATTTTAGTTAGTTCCTATGCCTCCTACAACTGCTGCCATTTCTGCAGCTTTGCGCATGTGGTCGTTCCAGTTAAAGTCGGAACTGAGCAGAAGTCGGACAGAGCTACGAGTATATCCACCACCTTCTGCAACCCTTGTAGAAACAGAATGACCTGAGTTAGTGCGACAGGATCATTTAGTGTAAATGGCAAAATGTTGTCGTAACTCCGCCAACAATGTACGATGTGTAAGGTCAATGCCAAGCGAAGCCAGCTCCTGCAACACGAGGTAGTATAAAAGTCAGTACGGGAACTGGGGGATGGATGACGATTTTGCTACTGCATTGTGGTGCAGCCCAAACTACATACGAATACTGATGTCCGAAGTAGATCCGCGTCCCTCAGGGCCCAGTCATGTCTATCAGCCCAACATGCTATCTTCGTTATTCTGTAGCATCCAACAGAGAAAAATTACGAACTGTAAAAGCACCACTAATTTCATCCCATAGAGAACTCAATAAGATTTTTACCCATATATCGAAAACGTATACCATCTGCGTGTCAGCAGCGAACATATGTGACGATCCTATTAAATATATAGCTATTGAATTATTCCATAGACCAGTGTAAAATTTCTACATCTACATTTATACTCCGCAAGCCACCCAACGGTGTGTGGCGGAGGACATTTTACGTGCCATTGTCATTACCTCCCTTTCCTGTTCCAGTCTTGTATGGTTCGCGGGAAGAACGACTGTCTGAAAGCCTCCGTGCGCGCTCTAATCTCTCTAATTTTACATTCGTGATCTCCTCGGGAGGTATAAGTAGGGGGAAGCAATATATTCGATACCTCATCCAGAAAAGCACCCTCTCGGAACCTGGCGAGCAAGCTACACCGCGATGCAGAGCGCCTCTCTTGCAGAGTCTGCCACTTGAGTTTGTTAAACATCTCCGTAACGCTATCACGGTTACCAAATAACCCTGTGACGAAACACGCCGCTCTTCTTTGGATCTTCTCTATCTCCTCCGTCAACCCGATCTGGTACGGATCCCACACTGATGCGCAATACTCAAGTATAGGTCGAACGAGTGTTTTGTAAGCCACCTATTTTGTTGATGGACTACATTTTCTAAGGACTCTCCCAATGAATCTCAACCTGGTACCCACCTTACCAACAATTAATTTTATATGATCATTCCACTTCAAATGGTCCCGCACGCATACTCCCAGATATTTTACAGAAGTAACTGCTACCAGTGTTTGTTCCGCTATCATATAATCATACAATAAAGGATCATTCTTTCTATGTATTCGCAACACATTACATTTGTCTATGTTAAGGGTCAGTTGCCACTCCCTGCACCAAGTGCCTATCCGCTGCAGATCTTCCTGCATTTCGCTACAATTTTCTAATGCTACAACTTCTCTGTATATTACAGCATCTTCCGCGAAAAGCCGCATGGAACTTCCGACACTATCTACTAGGTCATTTATATACAGTATATTGTGAAAAGCAATGGTCCCATAACACTCCCCTGTGGCACGCCAGAGGTTACTTTAACGTCTGTAGACGTCACTCCATTGATAACAACATGCTGTGTTCTGTTTGCTAAAAACTCTTCAATCCAGCCACACAGCTGGTCTGATATTCCGTAGACTCTTACTGTGTTTATCAGGCGACAGTGCGGAACTGTATCGAACGCCTTCCGGAAGTCAAGGAAAATAGCATCTACCTGGGAGCCTGTATCTAATATTTTCTGGGTCTCATGAACAAATAAAGCGAGTTGGGTCTCACAGGATCGCTGTTTCCGGAATCCATGTTGATTCCTACATAGTAGATTCTGGGTTTCCAAAAACGACATGATACTCGAGCAAAAAACGTGTTCTAAAATTCTACAACAGATCGACGTCAGAGATATAGGCCTATAGTTTTGCGCATCTTCTCGACGACCCTTCTTGAAGACTGGGACTACCTGTGCTCTTTTCCAATCATTTGGAACCTTCCGTTCCTCTAGAGACTTGCGGTACACGGCTGTTAGAAGGGGGGCAAGTTCTTTCGCGTACTCTGTGTAGAATCGAATTGGTATCCCGTCAGGCCGAGTGGACTTTCCTCCGTTGAGTGATTCCAGTTGCTTTTCTATTCCTTGGACACTTATTTCGATGTCAGCCATTTTTTCGTTTGTGCGAGGATTTAGAGAAGGAACTGCAGTGCGGTCTTCCTCTGTGAAACAGCTTTGGAAAAAGGTGTTTAGTATTTCAGCTTTACGCGTGACATCCTCTGTTTCAATACCTTCATCATCCCGGAGTGTCTGGATAAATTGATTGTACTGTAGGAGGATGTCACATCCTACATACTATAGTCGAAGAGACCTTCCCTGTGACCCTGTGTCATTGTTAAAAACATTGTTTTTTCTGCTGTAATACGCATTGTACACTGCCATACATTTTGTTGTTTCTGCCACGACTTTGAGGTCTGTGTCAGGTTCTAAAGTGACATTAACACGTTCTGATTCATTGCTTCTCTAAGAGAACTAGATGTCGCATGGTATAATTCATGTTGTTACTGCTGCTACCAGAACACATGACACACACTGGATGATTTCAAATAAAATATAGATACAACATAAGGAAATAGGATAGGTTTGACGGCGTTGTGGAGAGTTTCCAAACTGTTGTCCGAAGGTGATTGACGACCTCTACACTTAAACTTATCTGTCACAGTGACGGAACAGCTGAACGCTCTGCGTTCCATTTCAACTGCTTCCTCATATTGCAGTCATGTACGCTATCTTTGTTTCAGTGCTGGTAATCCCCAGAAGGTGTTGCCCATCCACCAATACTCTTTCTCCAAGTAAAACAAGCGATGTCAGTCAAACATTATGTGGTAATCACCATCACACCAAGGGCGGATGGGATGGAAAACACACCGTCGATTTACTGTAATAATAAGCATCACAGTTGATAGTGTGAACAATTTTAGCAATTTTACAGTAATTTCAACACCGACCAATGATGCGGCAGCAGGTTTCCCAATTTCAGTATAATAGTTAAACTGCCCTTTCCCTACTTTATGAGTATCATTGCGAATATAGATAGATGACTATGCAGTACGTCAGTTCATTGTTAATCCTCGGACATCAAAGTATACCAGAAAGCGCTGTACATATTTCTAGCACCTCGAGCATAGGGCTTAATTTACGATCTATCTCTATGCAGATGGGAGTCACTGAGCATTCTCGCAGTCTTAGAATAAAATCAGAGACTGAACGATCCCCTCACAGTCTTTAACCAACTCGCCCTGCAGCACCGTTACCGATTTAATCTGCAGCCGACCAGTAGTAGACCACTACATTACACGTCTCATAAATGAGTGGAGCTGCCTAGTCTTCGCACATCCAAGTGCACAAGATTTCTCCAGATGCGACCATTTCGAGCAAGTTAGCACTCCTTATCGATGTATAGTAACAGATTTCAAAGTGTTGTGATGTAATAACAGATGTTTGAGAAGAACAAGAAAAGGTTGATTTTTACATATTATGGAGTTCCAGACTGATGGAGTTCGAAGTATTTTACGTGAATCAACTACGCCATCCATTCTGAAGTATTGTTCTGGTGTCAGTACCAGGAGGGTATTGGTAGGAGAGAACAGAAACACATGCGATTCTAAGGCTACATGGTTCTGCACTTAAAACATGCTATAATGTTAGATCGCTTGACTTTCTGACCTATCAGTCATATGGAATCAGGTTTGTCTACGATAAAATATGATAACAAACTGGAAAACGAAAAAAACTACTTCCTTAAAACAGCAACTCTGTGTGATACATGCACAATATAGCTTTCCCGAGACGTATACCGTCCACTGATCACAGGTGTTCACGGTTCAGAAATTATACTATGCCCACATCAGTCTTCTATGAAATGATCATTAGTAATAGAGAATAGTTCTTACAAGGAAACAGATAAACGCACAGCAGCAGCGTCCGACATGTGAAATTACAATTCATGCTGATACTGTCTCTGTAAACAGCACATCTGCCTAGCATATGTATACACAGGCGTTGCAGTGTCTCACAAACACCTATTGCTAACTTCGTTATGAAAGAGAAGTATCGATTTCACACCCAAGATGCGACAGGGGAATGGAGTACATCGCATAAATCTTCGTTCGTTTAGAGGAATGTGTCATGTTTCATCACACATGAAATGTAAGTCCTCTGATGACCGAGATCGCTTGTAGACACTGCTCTAATACCCACACAGAACATGCAGTTGTATATGAGTCGAATGCAGGCTATGTCACACAACTGATGCATCCTGTCAGAACATCATGAAAAAATGGCCAAATGACCTGCAGAAACTTCTCCTTCTCTCTATCTCTAGAATGTTTCTTATGTCCAGTCATAAGGAAGGTATGGATTTGACGTGGAATACCCTGATAGCAATGGGGAAAGTATGTCAAGTAATAAGAGTGATACAGATATTTCTGTTTCCGAGGCCACAGCCGTCAGCGCGGTGTATTTCCGATACTTCACTCATTGTCGAATGTCATCCAATTAAGACCACGATCGTAACATTTAATTGTAGGTATAGCGATCGAATATGTTTGTGACTGGTTTCCTAGGATAATTCTGTCTAGGGGTGCGTGGCAAGCCAGGGACGCCGTATGGCGGGAATGATTCACGTTTATGGCTAATGGTAGGAGCTGTCCGATTGAAAAGGCCTGTTGGGATGCAGGAATGTAGCGGACTTAATCATGTCGTTCTCTAGACGGCTGAATAGTGAACTAATACTTAGTACGTGTTGGATAACTTTCGTGATCGCGTAGAAGTTTGAGAAGATTTAGTATGGACATGTATTTGCGCTGGTGTGTCCATCTAGCAGGTGATAGACAGGTGGAAGACAAGTTTGCTGGTTCTCTAGATATGAGAAACACCTTAGTTGACTGTATAAATTATAGGGATAATTTGGAATCTGTTACATCACCAACATCATTATCCGTGGATGGAAATATTAGTTTCCTCCATATTTTCCGAGTTTTCACATAAACGTCTTAGCAGACAGGATACGTTTATAGTTACTCAGTGGTTTACAGCACGCTCCACCTCGCTAAAGTTTCGGGTTTCTAGAGAAATAGTTTTTAGTCTATATTTTCGGAAATACGTTGTGCGAGCGATGCTGCTATGCAAGCGATATTGCGATGTGCTTGATATCGAGAAGCATCGCGTAAATGGTATATATTCTGGCAATCCATGTGAAAATACATGAGTTCTTTTAAGCCCAGAGTCTGGAGATTGGTGCAGAAAGCAAGCAAGCAGGTCGGGAACAGAAACGGTGACGCCTTTCTGCCGAGGGGAGCTGACCCAGCCTTTGCACAAGTCTTCGCGGTATATGTACGAATATCTCTTGAAAATGGCATGATATTTTGGCATACCATGTGAAATTACATATGTTCTGGTAGTCCCAGAGTCTGGAGACGGATGTAGAAAAGCAAGGAAGCAAGCAGGTCGGAGGGAGCCGACCACAGCTTTGTACAACAGTTTTCAGAGTGACTTCGGTCTCTGAGCGTGCTCTGGTCACGTGTTGGGAGTGGATGACCACCTGACCACGAGGGAAATATCCAGTGTTGCGAGGAGAATACCTACTGTGCACGTCCTTGTCTTTGCAGTATATGTACAAGTGTCTGGCTTTCGTTAGCTATATGCATGATGCAAAAGGGGCGATATTGTATGGTGCAGGATACGAATTGTGTGTTTACTACATCGACATGGTACACAGTGATATATTGTCAGGTTGGAGATCGGTTTCACACTCTAATATTCAACTTTCCGTCCTCACTGACAAATCAGTGTAATTTGTAAGTAGGCTGTTTATGTTTTCTTATTAGTAACGCCACGTAGCTCTCTGTATGAAAATCACTGGCTGTGATGTGTACAGTCTGTGGCTAGTTTGCATTGTTGTCTGCTATTGTAGTTTTGGGCAGCTGGATGTGAACAGCGCGTAGCGTTGCGCAGTTGGAGGTGAGCCGCCAGCAGTGGTGGATGTGGGGAGAGAGATGGCTGAGTTTTGAAATTTGTAATACTGGATGTCATGAACTGCTATATACATTATGACTTTTGAACACTATTGAGGTAAATACATTGTTTGTTCTCTATCAAAATCTTTCATTTGCTAACTATGCCTATCAGTAGTTAGTGCCTTCTGTAGTTTGAATCTGTTATTTAGCTGGCAGTAGTGGCGCTCGCTGTATTGCTGTAGCTTGAGTAACGGAGATTTTTGTGAGGTAAGTGATTTGTGAAAGGTATAGTTTAATGTCAGTCACGGCCATTCTTTTGTAGGGATTTTTGAAAGTCAGATTGCGTTGCGCTAAAAATATTGTGTACCAGTTTAAGCACAGTCGTATATAAATTGTTCAAAGGGAACGTTTCAAATTGAGTAAGAGTCCTTCCGTATTTGACGATCTGTAGGCCACTTTACCGGGTTTAATTGTCAGTGCAATATGGCGATCTGTACAAAATAGTTTTTTTCCACTAAAAGTCTTGTCTGCAGAAAGAAAAGAAAGGCGGGACAGTGCTTACACACCGGCAGCATCAGTAGTCTGGCGGGTAAATTCAGCAAGAGCCAATAATAATGCTCTATTCATTCGCAAGACTTCCTTTGTGCTGGGGCACAGGAGTCTCTACATAGCGGTGAGAACGCTTGCATTTTGGAGATGTTTGTTGACAGCAGGACTTCATGATTTCCAGGAAGGGTAACACGTGATGGATGGTATGGCACGTTAGGACCTTCAGGAGGAATGCTTTCGGTGTTATTCTGGGCTATTTTCGTAAACAGGTTGTGTTAGGACAAGAATTTCCATGCAGACAAGCTGAGATATCACGAAAGCTCGTACAGAAGCGACCGTTCACTATCTCTTGCATACTATACACCTGCTGCCTGCCGTTGGCAGTGGCGCAAGATCAATGCGTTCATCTATCCAGTGGTGGCTTGCTGTGGTATCGACACATCCGCACTTCGGAGAATCCGATACGTGGTGTTCTTTTTACATGCAGTAAGTGTTTGTGCACTGCATTATTTTTTTATGTTTAAGCGTTGTGAGCATGTTGCATAGTGTCGTTACACATGCATTATTTGTTGACAATTTACGAGTTGTTTGTGTGTCTGTTGCGCTATTTAGCGAGCTGGTTTGTAGGCTGTACTGTGCATTATTTGTACAGTTTTTCGAATAGTGCGTGTCTGCAGAGCGTTTTGCATGCGTTATTATGATAATTTACTAGTTGTTTTCAGGTCTGCACTTCATTGTACTGCATTATTTCTGTGATTTACGAGACGTTTGCGTATTTGAATGTCAGTGTACTGCATTATTTCGGTAATATACGAGTAGTTTGCTGGTCTGTATGCTGTGTACTGCATTTTTCGATAATTTACGAGTAGATTTCCCGTCTGTACGTCAGTGTACTACATTATTTTGAAAATTTACGAGTAGATTTCACGACTGTACATCAGTGTACTACATTATTTTGAAAATTTACGAGTAGTTTCCAGGTGTGTATGCTGTGTAGTATGACCTCAAGCATGTCAGAGCAAGTGTTTTGTATCAGTATAATAAATACACTATATCAAATCCATCCCTAAATAAATCGTTACAAAATAAATAAAGTACAATCGTTCCTGTCCAGCAGTCGAGAACAGGTTGATTCATTTCCACCATTGGCCCCCTCCCTCCCAAACCGCCATCTTGGATTATGTTGTAGGGACTATGGCGCCCTCTGGTGGCAGTGCTGTACTAGGTCAGTTGGACTCCAGACCTAATGGTGACCATACTGGATGGAGATACTGCCGCAAATTGTTTAAATGAAGATGGCCTGTAAAATAAAGACTTACGTCCATCCCATCCAGCACAGGGTGTGGTCTTTCCCCACGAATTCTCCTAGGAAGAGGTGGCAGTCAGATGACTTAGGTTAGTGGAGGTAGGCCAAGTGACCTGTTTTCGCCATTTTCTTAGGTTAGTGGAGGTAGCTGTGGTGTGTTGCATTGTCCTGATGAAATTTGATCTTTTCGCCATTTTCTGGGGTTAGGAGGGGAGGGGGTAGGAGTGGGGGTTGTGTTAGTGGAGGTAGCCAAATTGACCTATTTTCCCGCCAAAATTTGAACTTCCAACCATGATGTCATAGCGATGTTGCCATATATATCGCCGCCATCTTGGATCCTCCATCTTGAATAAATTTGGCAACAATGAAGAATGGTGCCACATGTACTTTCTTCCACTACTTATGTACTGTATTAATCTTTCAATATTCTCTATACTTTCTCTCTCTCTTTATATTCAGCTTGCGACCTCGACGTGTATGTCTGAATTATTGTTGTCGGTTCTGATAAGAACAACCCTATGCAGGAGAGCTTATGTGAAGTTCGAAAGGTAGTCGGGAGTTGTGCTTGGGTAGCTCAGTTGGTAGAGCACTTGCCCGTGATAAACAAAAGTCCCAAGTTCGAGTCTCGGTCGGGCACACAGTTTTAATATGCCACGAAGTTTCATATCAGCGCACACTCCGCTGCAGAGTAAAATTCTAACTCTGGAAACATCCCCCAGGCTGTGGCTAAGCCATATCTCCGCAATATCCTTTCTTCCAGGAGTGCTAGTTCTGCAACGTACGTAGGAGAGCTTCTGTGAAGTTTGGAAGGTAGGAATTTGATACGATATCCCTCAAAAGGACATCCCATAATTTTATGACACAATGCGAAGCTGAATAGCTGCTCTGCGAGAGATGGGCCAACGTGTTATTGACTTGCTCAGTTTTATGAAACTCTTTCTCTCGAATAAATCATGCAGTCATTCTGAAATTGCAATCATTTGTTAGTTTGTATATCGATTTCCGTCCCATTCGGATGACTCTTTCATGGTGCGTCGTTTTATTTTTTATTTTAATTTTTTACTGTCTTAGAGTGGGGTATAGACGACCTAGTGCATAGCGTTAGAAATTTCATGAGGCTTTTCGCTGATGATGCTCTTGTATATGAAGAAGTCACAACACCAGAAAATTACGTCGCATTGCAGGAAGGCCTGAAGGAGATCGACGCTGACGATTAAGAAAAAGCAAGCTAACGGATTGCGCGTAAGTCGGCAGAAAGAAGTATTACTGTACATTTACACGATCGTAGAACGGTTGCTGGAAGCAGCCACATGCATGACGTATGTAGTAGTTTGCTTATGGAATGATTTAAAACAGAAAGGCCACATAAAACTAATAACTAATCAGCAGTAAAGTAGATGACTGAGTCTTTGCAAGAACCCGCGGAAATGTACCTCATCCACAAAGGAGATAGCTAACAAAACTCACCTAGCACCAATACTTTACTGTTACCCTCATTCTGGAATCCGCACCAGATGGGATTAGTAGAGAACATGGAGAGAAGATCCAGAGAAGAAAAGCGCGTTTCGTTGCAGGTTCATTTAGTAGACGCGATTATCTGGTAGATGCTCAGCCAGTTCCATGGCAGTCGCTGTAAGAAACGCATTCTGCATCACGGTGTGCCTCACTCTTAAAATTCCGAGAGCGTACGTCCCTAGAAGAATCGGTCAGTTTATCTCTTCCTCCAACGTGTATTTCGTTAAAAGACCATGAAGGTGAAACTGAGAGAGATCCGAACTCACATGGAGGATTACCAGCAATCATTCTTTCCGCAAACCGTTGGCGACTGCAACGGTAAATACAGAAAGTGACACAAAGTACCCTCCACCACTCACCGCAAGGTGGTTTGTGGAGTACAGATGATGTAGTCGTACAAGCTACAATGACACATAGAGACCTTATGTCATCGAGCATTTTCGTCTAAATTTGTTTCTTTATAACATCCTGCAGCAGATGCAGGAGGAACGGTATACAACAGTACAGCCTCAATCACAGCAGAGAGAACAGAACAGATGGACTCCGTATCTTGGTCTGTGGCGGGCCCTGTACGACGGCAGCTCCTGGTGTTTCAGCCATGCCTGGCGCAGGCACGGTAACCATGGAGACGCTGGCGGGCAAGTAGCCGTGGCCGCTGCCAGCGGCAGGAGAGTTAGAGCGCAGCGCCGGATGGAAAATCGAGTTGGCTGTTTGCGCGGCGCCGGGCCGGGCCGGCTATCTAATTACGCAGGGCAGAGCAGGCAGCGGCAAACAACACCTGTGCCGTAATTACGAGCCGGCGCCCGCCTTAGCCTGCAGCAGCCGGCTCCTCTCCCCTACCCTCCTCCGCTATCCTCACGTGCGTGGGAGGGCCGTTAGCGGACAAAAGTGGCCGGCGCGTGCTTAGCATCACCGGCAGCGGGGGGCGGGCAGTACCACGCGCCGTGCCGTGCACACGTCAGCTTAAATAACGCCGCCGAGCTTAGCTCGGGGGCCGCTTGCCTTAATGACCGGAAGCGTTCTCGAAAGAAAAGGAGGTTGCTGCGAAACGTCGCTGCAGTAGGTCGGGAGTTTGTTTGATAACGTCCACAGCCGTTGTAACGTTAAGTAGCGGCGGCTCTTGATGTACGTTGAGTGAAGACTGTCGAAGAAAGAAAGGCGCAGTATAATCCAACGCCGAATGGTACATTACCCAATGGTTCAAATAAATTGTGGTATCACGCATTGGTACCACCCCATAGGCATTAGTAAGTTCAGGTTACCCTCCATTCAGAGGCTGTTGCACGCAGCGACCGTTATTTTGGCTTGTCAATAATAGATTTCAGCTATCAGTTGTCCTTCGGAATTTTTATTGGCAAATCTAGATTTCGGCTACAAACTAGCCATTCTCAATGCACTATCATTATTTGTCAATGCATGTAATGCCTATTGGTCGGCCTTTGTCCACAGTTCATTGAATACTAATATTCAATTATTCTAGCTGAAATCTAGATCTGCCAATAAAAATTCCAAACGACGACTGATAGCTGAAATCTATTATTTACATTATTAAGTTGCAATGGAATTGCAAGTTTCCGTCAGATGCCGATAGCGATCGCGAGGAATCTGGAGAACCCAGTGGTGCGTGCACACTGAGGCACGCCTACCACGGCTCTGTACCACGAGCAGCTTCTGCCGCCACAATATAAGACCGCTCTTGGAGCCACTTCGCTACGTGATGCTATGCATACACCTCCTAGTTCCAGCTCCGACACCACCGTTCATGTTTTAGGTCGCAGTGTCTCATCCTTGTTGCTACTGTGTGAGCTGGCCCCTATTTATTGCTGTGTTAATTGTAATGAGTCTTTATACGCTTGGAGAAATACAATTTAAGTGAACATTATGTTTACTGTGTTAATTTCTTCACAAATAATTTCTGCTTCCTTACCACTGTGTACGAAGATGTACACATTATGAATCATATTTTTCTTTACATATTATGCTGCATTTACATTGTATATGTTGAGAAGTACAGACTCTGTGCTGTGACTATGGCAGATTCACCTTTGACGCCACTGGTGGTTTAATGTTTCAATTTATTTGTCGACAGATCACACAAGCGGTCGTAACAGCCAGCCGTGTTTGAAAGGAGATAATTTGGAGTCGGTCAGCGAAAGGAACACTTCTTGAAACTTGATGGGCGAAGACCACCACCTGGAGAGACAAAGAAGGGAAGTGCGGCACAGTAGCGAGACAGCCTGCTGGACGGGAGGCCAAGGTAGGCAGACGTTCGCTGTCAACATGGGGCACTGCTCTAGCTGGAGCTGCGGGCGGTGCAGGGCCTCATGGATCCAAGGAATGCAGCGAGACTGGGAGAATTTATTTATTTGCTTTACGTTTCCGAAGTTCTGCTCGTTGAGATCCGGAAGATGAAGAGATTGCTGTGGTTGTCTGCCTGACGCTCCTTCTTGACCTGAGTACGGACTTTGAGGCTTGTGTCTAAATAAAGGATGTCTGGGATCACTTTGCCAGAAGCTGGGTGTACTGTGCATATGACCTCTTGCTCAAAAGGTGATCTGTGCGTATGCAGATTAGATTCCTGCTGAATCTATCACCCCGGACCATACATAATGATAGATTATCTCCATGAAGCTAATGGAAAACTAGAAAAATCAGCTGCTCCCTCACCTCTTCTACCAGTGCTTTCTTGTTCTGCTATTGTGAACACCGGTTAGCCGTTCAGCGGAAGCTGAACCAGTGCTATAATTTTTGAAGGGCTCTCCCAAGACTAACAAAAATCATTTCACATTTGTAAATCATCTTAGGGACAAGAAACACTGGCTAACAACGACTGCCTTCAAAATTCTTAATACAATAACAGCCCTCCACAGAATCTTACAGCAGAAGAAAATTACTAGTGCAAAAAGCTGTAGTGCAAGGAAAAGAGGTGGTGAACGAATACACAGCAATATGCAATGGAACCTTGTTCTCAGCTCCGAAGGGACTATCAGAAGACTGAGACGTAATATAGGCTTACAAGTACACACGCACTTATCATTGCCACTGCGAAATTCAAATTTCCCGTCCAGAACACCCACCAAAAAAAAAAAAAAAAAAAAAAAAAAAAAAAAAGAAATTCCGAATAAGTGAACATTACACGGTGAACTATTGAGTGTTTAGGGAGCTCCACTGAAACACCCTGCAGAGGCACGAAAACGCGAGGAGAGACCTATAAAAAGTATACACATTTACAAGTAGCCATTTCACATAGTTTAATTATAATCAGCATACACATAAACACTTTTTTTTCGAAAAAATAGTACTTTCACCAAAAAAAGCAAGTCAAAGAGTCCAATAGTCAATTATAACAGTAGTGGCAAAAAAAAGTACTGACAGTAAACATAGTAAAGCCAGGAGGTCGTCCTGTATACTGCTGCCTCGGTGATTTCTCTCTTCTCACCGGTGTTGTACATGTGAAAGATATCACTGACGTAGAGATAGCCCGTGTTCTGATAAACCAAACCACCTTCAACACCACACCTCATCTAACACTGGGCTGAAGCGTTGCACTGATCTATACTCCCTATCGAAAGATTCAAGCAGCATCACGTAGGCAGTTTCGGAGTTGACTGACGAGTCCGAAACCAGACCTCACTTTATGCTCATAGGTTACATAGATGTGTAGCACCACGAAAGAGTAGTTCATAGTAAGTGCTTGTCTACTAGCAAGCTTCACGACTGAGATGTTGAGCAAGGCACCGTAGCAAACGACAAAGCTCGTCCGCATAAGAATAGAAAAACCACGGCTGCCATCACTCAAACTGCCGCGCGGGATTAGCCGAGCGGTCTGAGGCGCTGCAGTTATGGACTGTGCGACTGGTTCCGGCGGAGGTTCGAGTCCTCCCTCTGGCATGGGTGTGTGTGTTTGTCCTTAGGATAATTTAGGTTAAGTAGTGTGTAAGCTTAGGGAATGATGACCTTAGCAGTTAAGTCCCATAAGACTTCACACACATTTGAACATTTGATCACTGAAACTGGGATCCAGTACTGCCACAGGCACCGATTACCACCTGTTTGGGGTTATGAAGAAACTCTGCACGGACATCATTCCACAGATTTTCAGGATCTGTTAGCAGCTGTCCTGCAGTGGGCGCGACACTTCATAAAAGTGGTTCGGGGTGGACCTAAGAAGATAAAGTGACCAAAGGAGACGTTGCGCGTGAGAGTACCTGGAACCCGATTTCAGCGATGGCAACCTGATTTTTCAGACTCGTACGAGAACGAGCTTTGTATTATTTAAAGAGCACATTTTCCTGACGATGCACACTGTCCACAGACTGCCACAGACCGCCTCTGAATATCCGCACTTTTTACACCATCCTTCCACAGAAACCATGTTCTCTCTAGCAGTCCTTGATGGTCACACTCCATGTGTCCGCTCTCCTAATGACAGCAGTGGGCTGTACCATGCAGAAATTGCTTTTCTAGTGATTATCCTTCCACCTACGGCTAGACCAAAGTACTACATACCTCCAACTGTAATGACGAGTCAAATGGCAAACCACGAATGATGGAAAAAAATAAATCAACATGGAAAGCCTGTAGTATGATTTCCAACTATAAGCTCCATCCGGTATTGTGCTCAGCATGCACGCTTGATAAAAAAAAAAAAAAAAAAAAAAAAAAAAAAAAAAAAAAAAAAAAATGTGGTCATCGTAAGATGCTTGTAGTCTCATACTCTTGTGGAGACCTTTTCGATAGCATTGTCAGCATTGCTAATCCTCGCGTTTACCTTGTCCGTAGGAAGATCTTCTGGCACTAGTAAACTGAGGTAGCAACAAGAGGCCATTCAGTCCTAAGGCAGATATACCGATTTATTCTTGCACCATAAATATAAGATTGTTTATATTCAAACGTAGAGAAGCGCTAGCAGGCAATAGCAGATTTACTCACAAGTCTTCGAAGGTTGTCTTGAGCAAATTCTACGAATACTATTTTACATCCTCACGATAGCACTTGGATCTGAGTTCAGTTTCCCATTAGCTCTGGTATATATGGACGGCCAGGTTTTTGCCGAAATTAATTTTCAGGAGTAACGAGAACAAATATCAAACAACGCATGAGCCAGTACACAGCCCTGATGAACTCCTATTTGCGCAACAAACGGATGAGACGTGCCTCTGATAAATATTACAGCACCCTGCATAGCCTCTTACAAAGCACTGAACGTCTTACAGTTTTGGAGGATACTCTATCTTGGCTAGTAAAATATACAGTCCCGCAGTGCTGACTGTCAAATGATTTATCTAGGTAGACGAGTGCAGTGGATAGACGGGTTTTCTGCTCACGAAATTTTTCCTTCATTGGCCGCAGTGTGAGGTTCCTATCAACAGGAGACCACTGAGCCCGAAACCTACTTAATGATTCTGTGGAGAGCAGATGGAGACTACGAACTCCCCTACAGTGGGATACAGAACAATAGATTTTTTTGTTCATCGTGACAAAAGAGTGGGTCACGGGAAGGAAGGATAAAATTTGGCAAACATACATGTAACTACTCGTAATTGGTCTTTTGAGATTAATTGATACAAAAATGACGGATCTTCGTTTATTAAGCTAACCGAATAGGAATCGGATGAAGCAAGGGAGTTGTCAAAGGAAAATTTGAAAAAGGAGCGGCACGTTAATAGGAAGAAGGGAAGGGCTACTTGCTGAAGTGATCTTTTATGGACACGTTGGAAACGGACTATTTCGGAGACCTCGCTAAACACCGAGGCATCGCTGAAGGAGGTGTCACTGTCGGTCTCGTTGAGTTTAAGGAAAAGTTTGATTCGCCTTCGGAGAGTAACCTGCGTGGATCAGGATACTATAGAGCGGCAAGGAGTACTACGAAGGAGTAGGGGCATGTTTTCAGTTGTCTGTCGGTGATTCAGTTGTGACCGGGAGCAGAGCTACGGTTCTTGCGAAGTTTTTGTTTTATGTCTTGTGCTGTAATTGGTGTGTTCGCTTTGTGGTACGTTTCCTAAGCACTCGAGGCCGGGAGAAAGAGGTGGGGCGGATATCAGCGCGTAGGTGAATTGGTTGTAATAAGAAGTAATCACGCTCTAGATCATAAATTGTACACGTATCAGGGTGGGATGCAATTTCAATATTAAAATGTCCTCTCAACAATACATTTACCGTGGAAAATCACCAGAATTTACGCATTTCATAGATCAAGCGTTTATTATCAGAATAATCGTACAAGAATCTGTATATGTGACAAATATAAAACATAAATAAAAATAACCAAAGTAATAATAAACTAAAAGGATGAAAATTGATTGAATTCGCTTAATTTGCGCGTGGAAGCTGAGAACTGTGAGGGAGTGGATAATGGGGGTTAAGGCTTTGCCGACGAGCAGGAGGAAAGCTTTGTGTAGAGTTCTTCACAAGTAATGTGGTTGATGCTGATGCATGTTTAGCTATAGCTTTTCTTGTAATTTAGAAGATTTTTTTGTGTTTATCTGTATTTCACGAATGCATGCGAATGTTTTTCTAACAGAATCTTTCATAGAGGAGCAATATAACCAACGTGATTGGCTAAGGGCAAATCTCGTAAAGGGAATGTGGAGGCAGATTGATTTGGTTGGTGTAACAAAATCGTTTGTAGTGCTATGTGGGACATGCTTTTGCAACAAATTCGATGCATTTATTATGTTCTGACAGGTCGCCACAAAGACGTGTCCCAGAACAAGCATATTGCCCGAACTAAATTTTTTTTGTTTTGTTTTTTGTTTTTGAGTCATCAGTCAACTGCATGGTTCGATGCACCCTCCACGAATTCCACTCCTGCTCCAAACTCTTTACCTCATGGTTGCGCTTACAACCAAACTAATCAATTATTTGTTACATTTATTCCAATCTACGTCTTTCCGTACAGTCTTCATGCTCTGAATCTCCCTCCATAACCATGGAAATTAGTCTTTGATGTCTTAACACATGTCCTATAATATTGACCATTTCTTGTTGGTGTTCTCCGTAAGTTTCTTCCTTCTCAGTTTCCACTGAGAACCACCTCGTTGCTTTTCCTATCATTCCACCTAATTTTTGACACCATTGTACACCACCACGTCTCAAATGCGTCTATTCTCTTCTTTTATTATTTACCCCCAATCCATGATTCACTACCCTACGATGCTGTGCCCCGAATGGTAATTCACAGAAATATCTTCCTCAGATAAAAGTTGATGTCTGATACTACCTGAATTCTCTTGGAGTGAACGCGGTCTTTGCTAGTGCTAATCTACTTTTTATGTCGTCCTTGAATCATCATCTTACATTACTTCCAAGGCAGCAGAGTTTTTTCTAAGTTCGTCTGTATCATGATCCCCAAGTTTACAATGAAATTTACCTACTACTCCTCATTGCTTTTCACTCCCTTCGCTTTAGTCCACATTCTGTACTCATTAGACTTTTCGTTCAACATGTACTGTAATTCTTCACTTTCACCTAAGATAGAGGTTTCTTCAGTCAATATTATCACTGATCTCCTTCTAGTCTTTTGAACCTTTACTTCCGTCATTTAACTGTAAGGACGAATGACTGCATCCTCGTCTGCACGATTTTTAATCCAAGCACTTAGTTCTTTGTGTTTCATTCATGTTGTTCTCTATTTGTTCCTTTAAATATCGGATAGACCCTTCTTTCTCCAGAGGTTACTCCTAATTTTATCAGAATTTCAAACATCTTGCGCCATTTTACATCGTCTTACGCTTTTCTCAAGTCAACGAATCTTATTAACGTGTACTGATTTTGCTTAACATCTACAGACGTTATCAAGTACAACGTCATAACTGCCGCTGCATTGCCCTTACCTTTCCGAAAAAGAAACCGATGGCTTTCTAGCAGATCATCAGTTTTATTTTCCATTCTATATGCTTTTGTTGTCGGCAACTTAGATACATAA
The DNA here is from genome assembly GCF_023864275.1 of Schistocerca cancellata. NCBI lineage: Eukaryota > Metazoa > Arthropoda > Insecta > Orthoptera > Acrididae > Schistocerca > Schistocerca cancellata. The sequence goes on along the minus strand of NC_064626.1, from coordinate 748,522,936 downwards.
GCTGTTCAGCTGGTTGAGCGATATTTCTCACATTCATCTGCCGTTGCTATCTTTGTGATTCAGTGGATGATATTTTTCTGAAGGCCTCCTGTTACGTTTCCAGACTCATAGTTTATACACACCAATAGTCGCTTGGTTCCTACTTCCACCAACGATTTCAGAAATTACTATGGGATGTTATCTATCTCTTTTGCCGTAGTTGGTCACAAGACTTCCATAGGTCTATCAAGCTGTGACCCTAATACCGGATCTCCCATGTCTTCATTTTGACTCCCATTTCTTATTCTATTACTTCACCAGATATTTCCTCCCCCTCGTAGAGGCCTTAAATGTACTCTTTCTACTCATCTACACTCATGTCTCCTCTTAAAACTGAAATTCCCATTCCACTCTTAATGTTACCGCTATTGATGTTAGTTTAACTGGTGACTGTTTTGACTTTTCTACATGCTGAATCACTCCTTGGGACGAATTTCATTTTCGATTTCATTACGTTTTATCTGGAGCCGTTTCACCTTAGCGTTGGCGCACTTTCTATAAATTCGCTCTTAAAATCCTGATTTTGCTCTTTTCCTGTGTGCTTTTGTGCTTCCTTCTTTCGTCGACCAATTGAAGTAGTTCTCTCATTTTGTGAGATCACTTATTAAAATTTGTTTATTACGACGTTTCGAATACTGCCATCATCAGAGACCTGGAATTATCATGAAAGAAACATAGAGACAGGCATTTGTTATAAAACACCAGGCTAAGAAAGGTAATGAATTAAAAGGTTCATAAATATTTCTTAAGGTACTTTCACCAAAAAGGTTATAACTTACTTAATCGGTGCATCAACTAACAGCGTGGTATAAATATTCTGCAAAGGTGTTTTACTCAACAGATGGCGCTAGAGATGAAGAAGTAGCCTTCAAATTTTAATTGCTAATTTATATATTTTTTATGACCCCTCGTACTTACAAAAGGCCGACTGTCTTTAAAACATAAACATTCAAAGTCAATACAATACAAATTGTCATGAATATAATTTCATACTTCTCAAATTAGCTATTCATATGGAGTAAATTATACCATGTAGAACCCTCCAAACTAATTAAATCTGCTACACAGTAATATCTACATAACAGCAGCATGAATTTCAGTATTAAATACATTTTTTTCATATACATGATGCAGTGATTCTAAAAACAGCACTTTCTGTTAAAATTATTAGCGTCTGATAAATAAAAAGCTGTTACCGTGGAGCAAAACGTATTAAGACACAGCATTAAAATCTGTAAACTAATAAAACGTAATGTAATTATTATATCAAAATATTTTGTATGGAAGCTCCATCTTGTGGAAGCAGCAACAAGTCAGTTACGAAACGGTTCTCCGCAGTTACCTTCCTTGCAATTCTATTTATCTGTCCAGCTTCTGGGACTGTCATCTCCTTGTCTATAGATTAAACTCTCAAGCCTCAAAAATAAGTTAGTAACTTATTTCATACTGGTATTACCTCACGCAGCGCTCTAGGGTACGGGCAAATACGGCGTATAACAAACTGTTGCAGGAAGAAAACGTGTTGGAAGGCCAAGAGATGGCTTCCAAATCCGGTACCGAAGGATTCCAAATAGATATTCCACACGGTATGCGAGTGTTCTTGTATAAGTTTCGGGGTGAGGTGTCGTGTAGGGGATGGTGTGGAGAAAGGGTAGGCGATCAAAACAGTAGGTGATCACTTTTTTGGGTTCGAGGACTCCTACAGTAACACGTCCATGGAGGTTAGAAGAAGCTATTATAAGATATGTTGTGGAATTGAATTCAGTACAGGTATGCTGTGAGATAGAAACTGTATCACATTGGAGAGTCAGTTGAGCTACATTTCTACAGGTAGGCAAGGGATTACCTATAGATGTGCACATAAGTGAAAATAATATGAAAGGATGTGTTATAAGCCATATGGGCGAGGAAGCCATAGCGAATGATGTTAGATGTATTTATACTGGCCCAGGTGTGGTTATGGTTTGAAGGAAAGGATGAGGTACCAGGAAGGAATGTTGTACAGGGGTTATATGGCCGAGTAGGGTATTCTTAAGGAACGCCTCCTCAAACCATGGGAGCAAATTGTTTGTGTGTGTGTGTGCGCGCGCGGGCGCTATTGTGTGTGTGTCTGTGTGTGTGTGTGTGTGTGTGTGTGTGTGTGTGTGTTCCATCAGTCATCTGGCCGATATGACGCCTGTATTATGTTATGGGAAATCTTGGTTTTGGGGATAGGTTGATTCGGCAGCGAAGTAGAAAGTGGAGTGAGCTGTGAGTGGAAATTAGTGGCAGGTGTGGCATCTTGGGAATAGATGGATAGTCCTTAACAGATGGTAGAGCATCGCTCAAGAGGCAGGTGGTTTAACAGAATAGCCAGCCAGAGTGGCCGAGCGGATCTAGGCGCTACAGTCTGGAACCGTGCGACCGCTACGATCGCAGGTTCGAATCCTGCCTCGGGCATGGATGTGTGTGACGTCCTTAGGTTAGTTTAGTTTAAGTAGTTCTAAGTTCTAGGGGACTGACGACCTCTGAAGTTAAGTCCCATAGTGCTCAGAGCCATTTGAACCATTTTTTAACAGAATAGGTAGTGAAACGTCCCCTTAAAAAATTATATACGACTGTGCTTAAACTGACACACAATATTTTTAGCGCAACGCAATCTGACTTTCAAAAATCCCTACAAAAGAATGGCCCTGACTAACATTAACCTATACCTTTCACAAATCACTTACCTCACAAAAATCTTCATTACTCGAACTACTGTGATACAGTGAGCGCCACTACTGCCAGCTAAATAAAAGATTCAAACTACGGAAGGCACTAACTACTGATAGGCATAGTTAGCAAAAGAAAGGTTTTGATAGAGAACAAACAATGTATTTACCTTAATAGTGTTCAAAAGTCATAATATCTATATCAGTCCATGATATCCAATATTACAAAATTTACTGTCTCTGTCCAGATCATCCGCTCTCAAAACTCTGCCATCTCACTCCCCACATCCACCACTGCTGGCGGCTCACCTCCAACTGCTCAACGCTATGCGCTGTTAACAGCCAACTGCGCAACACTACAATAGCAAATTCCAACAATGTTACCCAGCCACAGACTGCACACAGCACAGCCAGTGAGTTTCATACAGAGCGCCACGTGGCGGTGGCGTTACCAATATAAGAACTTAAACAGCCTAATTACATAGCCTCCATGCTCCCCACAAAAAATTTTACAAATTGTTTTGGGCAGTGGCCTTATAATGATTTGATAAAATTTTTCAAAATTACAATAACAAAGATATCAAGTGCACACACTTATTGATATAATGTTGGTCAAAAGCTAAAATTTTCTCACAGTCCATGAAGACAGTCCTGATCATTCATCACAGTAAAATTGCAATGTTTTTCTCAAAGTCTGAACAATAAAAGAAAATGCACATGGAAGTAGTGGATTTCTATGCAGTCTTAAAGAAGTAGTGTTGTCCTTCCAAGTGCTGACTCTCGACATGCAGACAGGTAATGGGCCACAACAGAGCAAACCCACAGCAGAGTCATTCGAAGTTTTGACGAATATTGGTAGGTAGGTCATCACAGAGAAAAACCACTGTAGTCCTGGTAGAGAGTATGGTATTGGTGGGCCACCAGAGGTGCAGACCCACTGTAGTCCTTGTAGAGACGGCCAGCAGCCATCTGTTGCGACTGTGCAGGTGCACAATCACCATCGAAGAGTCTTGCAGAGAATATAGCAAGTCCATAAACCACCACTTGCGCGCGCACAAAGTTTTTGGAATTGTCCTTAGAAGTCTTGCAGACAATATAGCAAGTCCATAAACCACCACTTGTACACTCACGAACTTTTTGGAATTGTCCTTAGAATGAGCAATGCTGTTATCCAGTCCCTTGCTGAATTAGTAACACACGTGCAAACACTAACAGTCCCAACTTCTCACATATTGTGCATTACTATGACCAACAGAAATGTGTGCAGTGAAATGAATGCTTACAAGTTACTTAATTTGATGAACTGGTGTCAATTACAATATTATAACATGAGAATACAATAACAAAGGTACAAAATACATCATTAAAGAACATAACAATACAGATAACATTTGTAGTAATACAGGCTTTTCAAAAGAATGGAAATATACATATACATCAGTGTTACAGGAATTATGACATAAGTACATACATAAAGATCAGAAGAACTTTTGAAACATCACCTTCACATGTGAGCAACAAAACAGAATGAATAATGTCTAAACATCTTTACAAAGTAAATAACATAGTATTAGAAAAATTCTACAACATAGCTCTCATCAGCTAAACACATAAAGACAGGAAAAACACAAATACACAAGGGTACACAAACAGATAGAGGGATGACACAAAAGGAAAGGACAGGGTTTGTTTTACTGCAGTATTTTGCACGGAGATCTCCCTTCGTTCATCATTATTCCCAAAAAGTCCTATCTAAGCCTGCTTTCTGTATTCTGTTCACATCCTCTGTCAAAAATAGTTTTTCTACACTGTACACTACCTTTTCTTTGGCAAACCATTTTCTTATAGCTTCTCAATGCATTTCTTATAAATTCATCATAGTTAGTTTCTTATATAGTCTACCCCCTCTTAAGCTAACTTAAATCTACTGAGCTCAGATATATATGCCAAGGGATGAGGCAATGCCGCAGCACATAACAAATTAACACAAACAGCAATGACAAAAATTCAAATTGGCAAAGCAAGCAGCAGTAAAATAAATTAGCAGAGCAATTGCAATATTACGACTAATATAAGGCAATGTGCAGCAAACAATAAAAATAAATAAGTAGTAAAACTGGCTTAACAAATTCAGTAACACTATGCCTGGCAAGCAGCAGCAGCAAATGCAATAACTTATACCTAAACATGACAAAGCTCAAGCAGAAAAAATATTACATTAAAGACAACAATGCAGACAAGGGAAATGTATATTGACATCTTAATGTCTATGTAATTAAAGTGGTGCATGACAAGAAGTTATTCCACCAAAAAATTATCAAGTATTTGAAAAGAAAATTATGTATGTAATTCCTGTGAAGAGAAATGTCTTTTTGTGCTCCTTCGTTTTTTTTTTTTTTTTTTTTTTTGAAGTAGATCGTAAAGTTATTAATTTCTGGATCTGTAGGCACAGAATATCTATATTAGTACATCTATAAAATCTTATTTTAACCAATGCTGCTGCAGCTAGAAACTTGATCTTAAACAAAATGAGTAAATAAATACACAAAGCAAGCCATATGGCATGTCTCTCAACTAGCAAGACAATAGCCGCGAAATGTTTCTCATCATTTCATTAGGCATTTTAGTAAATATCATAAATTAAGAGCTCCACAGTATAATCATATTACGTTTTCAAGTTTGAGCATGTCGTATTTGCGATGCTTTTTTTATAAAGGAATGTCAATAGCAAGGATATTGGCCTCCCTTTTTTTTTCTACCTGTGCCTCTGAAAAGGCACACACTAATGGCTTTTTCTCCAGGCGTCTCATACAGCTGGGTGCCCACGACGCATTACGTGTAGGTGGTCACTTAACTTTCTTAAGGAAATATTTACGACAGCAGTTTCCGCTACAGTGACAGTCTCATATAAAAATATTTCACAGGTCGAGAATTTGCGTTACAAATCTGTAGAAACAAAATCCTATTGATATAACAGTGTCTAAAAATTTTCGTCGGCATTGTAATACATTCATGCATTTACATACATTTCATAACTCTTAAAGTACGATTCTTAGTTTCCAACAACCTTTTTCACAAACCAGAGTCGCTAACCACTACTCATTATTCCTTACCTTATTCGTCGACACTTCTTCAATATTTCATCATAACAGATATGTAGCATAATCAAATTCCTCATATAGCATCAGCTTATTGATCATAAACATACCTGAGCAGCATAATACACATCGTCGTCGTAATAATAACATCATAACACCTCAGTCAAATCTCAGAAACGTCGTAGCATTCTGCAATAATTTCAAAACCTAAAGAAAATTCTCTGCTCATTTCAGTAGTGTCATCTACCTCAAACGTACTTTAAAAATTGTGATCCCATACCAAATATATCATTCAAAGCTCTCATAATATCACAATGGGTCCGAAAAAATATGAACAGTTCACAAAGTACAGACAAAATACAATTTCATAAGTGTGAAGTTATCCAACGGTGTAATTGCGTAAACATGTGTCACTGACGTAGTAAAAATATGTTTGTTTCTCTGTTAAATAATCAGATAGCTGTGTGATTTTGTGTTAGAGAAATATGGTACTGATGTGTAAAGTTGTATAACCAAATACTATATTAGCTAGGGCTCCTTGTGCTTGCCACACACTTGGTACACAAAGTAAGCATGTACCCCCCTGAGGATTAATGTAATTATACCCTCAGGTGTTACAGATTACAGCAATGGAATGAAATGTATCATGGAAAACTATCTTTGTAATTCAAAAATCTTGAAAAATAAATGGTTTAAGTATAAAATTAATCATTCAAATGCGTGTCCTTTAGCGCTAAATGTGCGTCATGTTGTAAGATAATCTCTGTGGAAGTGTCGTAGTTATCGTCCTCTGTATTGCCGTGATGTAGAAAGTACTGTGCTGTAACATATTGTTGTGCTACGGAAAAGGCTGTCTCATTGTAGCTATACCACAAAAGTTACTACTAAAACATGTTTTACTTTCCAGAATAATACAGAAAAACTGTGCAGATATAAAACAGATACACCGCAAAAGCAACAATCTAAATTGTGTCAAATATTAGTGGCGTCGTGATATAATCGTGTAGCTATCAAAGAAACCAAATGCTAAGTCATCTTTAATCTCACCGAATGTACTTCAAATAAAGAGTATCTTTTCAAGGAAACCAAAATGTTGCATTAAAATCTCATTAGCAGTACTGCTAAATGTTCTAAGTATGTGAGCCTTATAGTTGTTACGTAATCGTGCAACTAACAAGCAAGAATGTAAACACACAACAACATTGTGTCGTCTATTCACTATAACAATGCACCCTAAAATACTGTCTAAATATGTTCCCTGGGTTCTAGACTGGATAGTTAACTTCAAAACATTGTTGCATGTTAACAGTTTCTCAGTGTGACAAATTGTACTAGTAGCGTGAAGTGAAAAGTTTTATGGCAAAGACTAAATTCAAAAGCAGATTATCTCTCAATAAACGGTTTTACATGTGAAATGTGGTGCAATCGTTTACTCTTCCTAGTGCGCAGAGGTTCAATTTGAACGCAATTATCATGCGGTATACGTCGGTAAGGAATGCTAAAATTTTTCTCAAGGTTAGCGTATATGTTATTTTTCTCTGAGCCAGCCGGCTCATGCGGCTGCCTGCGGTACGAGTCTTCTATCTCTTTGTTGGCGTGCGTCGTTATTGGGATTAGGAGACCTAACTTCTACAAATTCACCTTGCCGAGAGGGTGCAGCCCTGTTTGTACCCCGCCAGTTCTGATGAAATTCAGGTCTGCCGTTTTGGCAGTAGTTTACATAGTTTCTTTTTTGTCGATCATGTGGTGGAGAATTTCTCCTGGAATCGTAACTGCGCGGTGGACCGTTGCGTCTGACGTTATTCTGTCTCCCTTGTTAATAATTATTTTGGTTTCCATATTGTCTGTTTCTCTGATTGTCTCTGTGATAGTCATTACCGCGGAGAGACGATCTATCCCTGTAATTCTTACTACTGTGGCAACGGTTGTCATACAGGTGGTGTCCGTTTTGGTCACGATTTACGTTTTAAGAATAGCCTTGTCGTGTCCAGTTATTATTTCTGTCATCGCGGAATTGTGACGGATGTGACCTGTAATTGTTGTGCTACTGTTTTCTCGTTCCGCAATTGTCAGTGTCAATTTCCAATTCTTGTAACAGTCAGTGAAAAGCTTCAATGTCGTCTTTGCAACGTCCTGCCAAAATAATATGTCGTAAATGTTCAGGCAATTTGAATAAGCAAATGCGGGTGAGTTCTGAGGGACTGTATGGGTTTGAAAGATACTGATTCTTATGTAACATGTCTTCGAAATATTTTAGAAGACCGGAAAATTGAGATTGTTCGAAATGTTTATGCTATATTTTACTCGGTCTTGTGTAGCTTGAGAACAATATGCTGAGAGGAAGGCATTATAAAATTCTCCTTCACTGTGACAATCGGGAATGATCGATCGCATTCTTACAGCTGGTTCATTCTCTAAATAGCCATACATAAATTCTGATCTGTGCTCCAATGACCAGTTGGGAGGATAACAATGAGAGAATTGATGAAGCTACGCTTGTGGATGAATGTCGTTGCCGGAATTCTTAAATGTTTTGAATTTACGTGTAGTAATAAACAGCTTATAGTGAAAATCATCATGTCGGCAAGTCGCGTATCGGTGATTGTTACGTCGTTTCGGCGGTTCCATCTCAAAATTCGGTGTACCTTGCCAATTTATTTCATAATTTCCGAAGTGCCTCGTGTTATTATTTTGTGGCTGTTCCATATTTCTATGTCTCTCTTCCCGTATTGGAGCGCGAGTGTCCTCTGAAGTACGTAATTCTTGTATTACATGCGTCAACTGATATTGTACTTCCCGGATTTCTCTTTTGTACTGTGTATTGATTTGATTTTGATTTTGTTTGAATTTTCTAGTTCGTTCATACTCTTCTGTGTCAGTGAAGGCTACGGGTCTTGTGTCATTCAGATCATCATCTGCCTTTGTAGATAAGATAGTGAACTGCTCCGAAAGTTCGGCTACTTTCTCCGATAGTGAACAGATTTCCTCAGTGTGTTTTTCTGAACCAAGTTTCAGAGTGTTCATTTGTGTTGAAATTGTATCTACTGTGTCCTTTAAGTTTTCCAGAGTTTTTGCAAGTTGCGTAACCGAATCGGTAGATGCAACTGAGTCAATTTTAGCTTGAAAGGTGTCGTGATTTTCATGAACAATAGTTTGCAGTTCTTTTATGGCTGCTTCGTTATTCTGTATTGCATTCTCATGATGTGAATAAATAGGTTGAAAATACTCACAAATTTGTGTTTTTACGTCATTACAGACTTTTTGACATTTCCATTTGATTTTAAGTAACTCAGCACTTAAACCTTCACGTGTTTGTTCAAGCGTTTGTTCCAACGAGTCTAACTTTTGAAGCTGTTGCTGTGTTTGTCTCTGATTTTGTTCCATCGTGTCTAACTTTTGAAGATTTTGACCCATTTGTTTCTGATTTTGTTCAAGCGTTGTGTCTAACTTCTGTAGCCTTTGTCCCATTTGTTGCATTAACTGTAATAACAATGCACTGTGGTGTCTGAAACACGTTCCTCAGTGCTATTCGGCAGTGCATTTGAACCGGTAATATTCGCATTTTGAAAAGCAGAAAATGTGAAATGTGTCTTGACTCATCTGAGAAAACGGTGAGGACCCAAAACCTGAGTCTACAGTATTTTGCAATATTGTGTTCTGTCATTTCGGATTCCTGAGGCGAGCTGTTGCCTACCGATCGATCGATAATGCTTCCCTGTTCACTAATTGTTTCACTGTCTACACCATTATTTGCCGCCCGCTCCATTTCCCTATGCACAATTACCAAATTACTACTTTGAATGTCTGTTAATTCATTACACAGTGGTGCTGATAGGCTACACTCGTCGTCACTATTATTTCTCAGTTTACTTTGGAGCCTAGTGTTACGTTTTTCACACGCCATTATTGTCACAATATTTCACACGATAACACAGAAAAACACAATTTGAAGAGCAAAAATAGGGGAACACATTAACATAGCACTGAAAATAATATCTAGTTAATTGCAAGCGCAGCTGCGAAATACTTGGTGCAAATCTACATGCATGCCACAACTGTTTAACTGTACAAGAATGAAAAACTACAACTACAAAGGAAATTCTCTCTACGATTACGCGCTAGCAATAAACAATAGCTACACTAATTACAAAAACTACAAGAAAAAATCAGAAGATTCCAGTGAGGTATCCTCGGCTAAGGGTCGACATATGAAACGTCCCCTTAGAAAAATTATATACGACTGTGCTTAAACTGACACACAATATTTTTAGCGCAACGCAATCTGACTTTCAAAAATCCCTACAAAAGAATGGCCCTGACTAACATTAACTTATACCTTTCACAAATCACTTACCTCACAAAAATCTTCATCACTCGAACTACTGCAATACAGCGAGCGCCACTACTGCCAGCTAAATAAAAGATTCAAACTACGGAAGGCACTAACTTCTGATAGGCATAGTTAGCAAAAGAAAGATTTTGATAGAGAACAAACAATGTATTTACCTTAATAGTGTTCAAAAGTCATAATATCTATATCAGTCCACGATATCCAATATTACAAATTTACTGTCTCTGTCCAGATCATCCACTCTCAAAACTCCGCCATCTCACTCCCCACATCCACCACTGCTGGCGGCTCACCTCCAACTGCTCAACGCTATGCGCTGTTAACAGCCAACTGCGCAACACTACAATAGCAAATTCCAACAATGCGACCCAGCCACAGACTGCACACAGCACAGCCAGTGAGTTTCATACAGAGCGCCACGTGGCGGTGGCGTTACCAATATAAGGACTTAAACAGCCTACTTACAGTAGGACAGAAATGTAGCAGGTTGGGTGGGGGAGGGGGGTGGGAGTGGGACTGAGTGTTTTACAAAATGATGTGGTTTGCAGTGGGGACATGTGCAAGGTACTTCGCACTTGAAAGTGAGATGCAATCGAGGCAGTCTACTTCTGATAATGATAGGACTGAGGTTGGGACTTTGATGGTTGGACTTTGTGACCCAAAGTGGTAGATGAGCACTCCTTCTGCGTTAGGTGGTCTATACTGGAGGTAGATTCCATGACTGTTTGGATAAAGAATGATAGCCCGTGCCGTTACTGATTTGATGATTTTTATTGATTTATACGTTGCGGCGAGAATTTAATTTTTATTGCACTCTCTCTGCTGTGACCTTAGAGTCACTTTCTTTGAACCTTAGGAGGTCGGCTGGTGTGCTGTGTAGGGGTGGTAGTGGTGATTTATGTGGTCAAAGGTTTTGTTAAAGACGTGAGCATATAAGCTGGGTTTGGGAATTTAATAAGTATATGATTTGTTTCATGGAAATATGTGGGAAGTATATATGTGAATGGAATGGGACTAAGTTGTTAATATCACGGGATGGTAGAAAAAGTGTGTATGTGTGTGTGGGGGTGGGTGAGGGAGAGGACAAGAAGAATATACTTCTCAATATATATGGTGTGTTGGAGATATGATTCTTTGTGTATGGCATTGGGTGCGTATCCTATGTTATGGGGTTAGGAATGGGTGATGAATTACGCATCCTCTGCAGATTGGCTGCAGAAGTGAAAGACCTTGACGATGTCTCCATCTGTAAAACTGAGACAGCTTGATGACGATGGAATTGATGCCGAGACTTCCTCTTTTACAACAGTTGCTAGGAGAAATTTAATCGTTACTGCAGTGGTTGATGATGTTCTGGTTTTCTGAGAGGGAGAGGGAGCGAAGTGTAGAACCTGATGAGAAGGTGATAAAAGAAATATAAAATGTTTCTTTTTTTTTAAGAAAAAAACTGCGGCCGAAGCAGTGAGAGATGAAACCTGCTGCTGAGCTGGTGGGAGATGAAGTGTGATTGGGACGGCGACAACGCGACGAAAGCAACACCCGAAGGTAGTGGCGACGAGACAAGGTCTGCAACGGACGATGCTGGTTGGAAATGCGAGGACAGAGGGTGAAAGCGGAGATGACAGGGAGGTGGGGAAACACTGAAAACAATACTGAGCCTCGAAGGCAGCGTATTTGAATTTCAAACTACAGCTGCAGAATGTAGCTCTGACGAAACTTACTTGACCAATAAGCAGAAGATTCCGGGCTCCAATCCCCCTTCTGCACACACTTTCATTCGTCGCCGCTGATGCCGCACCAAGTCCTGATGATGCAGCTGATATCAACAATCCGTTGCCTTTCCCTTCCTTTCTCTCCCCTTCTCCTTCAATTTACATAAAGAAATGAGTGACTTACATTCAATGATCATCTAGATTCAGGGGATTTCCCTAAATCGCTTGAGGCAGTGGTTCCCAAACTTTGATTTCATTAGCCCCGAGTGCAGTAAGATATTAGTTAGTAGCCCTTCCCCCCTATCATCTTCGATGTTAGAGCCATACAAAACTTTAGAATATTAAAGAACTGTATTTCAATCCTTTTATTTTTAAAAATACGGTAGAGAAATAATATGTAGTTCTTATAACTCCGCCACTGTCGGTCCCAAGCACGAGGCCTCATCTCGCAAGTGACGAGGAAGGAGGAGGGGGAGGAGTAAAACCTCGTAAAAAAAACCTGGGTTCCTCTGGCTCCGGATGGCAGCACTCTGCGAGGGCCGCTGCCTAGGGTTACAGGTGAAGCCCCAAAATCCAGACACGTCTGTGTGGTAGCCACCGGTACTCTGGTCAGCGTCTGTTGGCTCTGTGAGCTCGGCTGTGATTGAATCTTCTGGAACTCAAAACTCCAGTCGAAATTATGTGAGATCCCTCGTGATTTCACCACCAAAACCTCAACATAAACCAATAATCATGACAGAACAATGGGAAAGAATCCACCACCCTGGGCCCCAGTCAGTAAGACTGGGTAATAGACCTGATCATCGGATTCCAGTGGATCAGGCATGTGATGAAGAGAAGAATCGGAGCTTCTCAGAAACCCTCAAGACAAAGAGAATATTTTACATGGGAACACTCAACACAGACAGACTACTGAAGCCAGGTAAACTAAAACAATAAACAAACACCATGGATAAATTCAACATAAAATTATGTCAATACAGGAAACACGATTCGCAGATAAGAATCACTTCGATTCGGAAAATTATAGAACATATAAGGGGAAAACAACCATAACCATTCCAGGAAGTAATCTCAAACTCTTCGGAACAGGATTTGTGGTACATAAATCGATACTGGACTTTATAATAGATTTCACCTCAAATTCGGAAAAAAATTCAACACTTACGATACGATCTGGAAACAAAGCCTATACACTAATGAGTGAACATGCCCCCGCAAATAATTACAACAAGAAGAACCCAGAGATGATAGAGGAATTCTGGGAAGATCTGGAGGAAACTACCAGCAGAATCCCCAAGAATAACGTAAAAGTGTTAGTAGGGGATTTCAATGCCCAGTTAGGCAAGGAAAGAAAATACGGAGTCACGACAGGGCCCACAAGAGAACAAACAAAAATGGAGAGAACCTGATAAGTTTCTGCAGGAAATGTCAAAGCAGTTCTAGAAACCACACAGAAAACTAGTGACTTGGAAATCCCCCAACAATGCCCTAGCAGAATATCAGATAGACCACGTAGCAATCCATGAAAAACGCTAGAGAATTAATGAACGTAAGAACTACGAAAGAAGTTTTTGAGTCTGATGATCACCTTCTCTAAATAAAAGCCAAATTTATACGCAACAGATAAATCAAGAGAACCAACAGACCTTTCAGAACAGATAAAGAGTACCTGCAACTAAACAAGAAAGAAGGAATAGAAGAAATTACGAAAATAAACAGCAACAATTGGATAGAACTGTCAGAAAAAAATGAAAGAAATTAAATTGGGGCAACCACCGAGAAAAAGGAAACATCGGTGATGGAACACGACATGCGACAGAGCCATAGAAGAAAGAATACAAGCCTGGAAAAAATTTAACAGTCATAGAACAAAAGAAAAATGGGAAGAATTCAACAGGATACAGAAATCACTTCAAAGATAATCCGCAGAGAAAAAAGAGATTACGAAAACAGCAGGTTGAAGGAGACAGAAGAGGACTTCACCAGAAACAACACACTGATTTTTTACGGAATATTCCGAGAGAATATGACAGGATATCAACCTCCTCCTTGAGAACGTAGAGTGTCTCACATCATATAAACAAAATACCACTAAAATTTGTGAGTCCAGGAAATTACAAGAAAATAATTTATATCTGTCACGTATGTGACAGAGGTGTCACGTGCAGGACACTGTACACATATCTGGTAAGACACAAGTATGTGAATGGATCAGGTAGCTATATCACAAGACTACACAGGTATAACTTACGCAACATGTGTGATTTAGTGGCGAAGTCGCAGAGTACAGGTGGAAAAAATGTCGTCTGTCTGACAGATTTATTTCATAAAAATTGCAACATAAACAAAATGCAATATTTAAAATAAACAATTCTTAAAGTTGTTAGGTTCAGTTTAATGTGAAGTGAAAGTACGTAATATAAGCAGTGTCATTTAAATATAGTCCATGAAACGAAGGCGTATATGTTTGTTTGGAAATCCTTGCATTGTAATCTTCGTCAGAATTTCTTATCATTGTAATAAATACAATCAGAGGTATCTGGCCACTTGAAGGTACCTGGACCAGCTCTATGCACAAGTGATGGCTTTAGCCCTTAAGAGTCAATTTTAAAAATTAATTTTAATTTTAATAATGAACAGCCTCAGTTGCACAGTTTACCTAGAATTTACCTAGAATTTACCTAGGTTTCAGTCGGGATAACACAACCTTCTTCAGAATAACAGTATCTATCGTTTGTCCATAGTGGACATCGTCAAGCTAAAACTACTAATCCATAAATTATCGTCAGACTGCAAAACGTATCTGGCACTGCCTCGGCCCCACTTCGCGACCGCGATGCGGCAGCCACGAGTGCTGTACTGGAACATGAGTCCACTATGGACAAACGGTAGATACTGTTATTCTGAAGAAGGTTGGGTTATCCCGACTGAAACCTAGGTAAATTCTAGATAAACTGTGCAACTGAGGCTGTTCATTATTAAAATTAAAATTAATATTTATACAGTTGCTGACAGGGCCGCGAAATGTTGAAGATATTTAAATTTTAAAAATCTCTCCAGAATATTTTGGTCCATTGTACGATAGAGTTAGCCTTCTTCTGTCATGTTGACTGTGCTTGCAAGAGTAAATTACATAGCAATGTAAGGCACTCATTTAAAGATTAGTCCTTCTACATTTATTTGAATCACATAACACTGTTATATTCCGATAATTTCAGGAACATTTTTCCGAGGTTTCTTTTGTTCAGTGTTCCACTTAATTGTCTCCTGGTGCACATAGAGTACGGTATTATTTTTGCAAACTTTAGATGCTACTTTGTAGAGGTCCTTGGCAGACTGGACAATTGCTGTTTCCCCTCCTTGGGCCATGCTCTTCTGACATACAATATGCTCTGCATTTCCACCCATTCCATCCACAAGACCTTTTCCATGTGAAGCGGCAAAACACTTGCAGGTGAATTTCTTGGAATGGTTTGGAAACGAAAAGCAAAACGTGTAGCCATGTACTGATTTTTTAATTCTAAAGATGGGCCATCGCTCCAAATTACCACCTCTTCAAAATCACATTCAGATTCATTTTGGCAAATCGTATCATACATTGTATTCATGAAGATAAATACTATCTTTATCCTGCTGTGCATTATTTGAACATGTGAAATAAGTTTCACGTTTTCCCTTGTAGAATGCAGTTCAAGTGACTGAAAGAACACTTCTAGACCACAATGCACTGTGACTCTAATTTCGATACTCACAGGAGTACAATATAGCAAAATCTACCTGAAGGACTACCAATCCACTTTGTGTTGTTTAATCCCTTTCATAGTCTGCATGCTGTATGAGTGATGCAGCGTTTTAGGAAATTTTTCTAAGAGCAAATCAAACAATTCTCCCAAACACCCTTCCTTACAGAGGAGCTGAAATCTCCCACTATCATCTTTTCTCCATTATTTCCACGCTATTGTCTTTTTAGGCACACTTGGAGCCACAAATTAGTCGGGAACTATATATGGAACATTTATTTTGCCAACAATTTGAATTTAAAGTAGAAGCGCACAAACATTTCCAAAAGTCATCGCCGTAGTGGTATTGCAGACTCTTCAACTTGGAACGCCCCTTTGGAAAATTATGAATGACAGTGCTGGTAAACCTCTTACGTTATTTGATTTTCAAAAGCTGAGCAAAACTGAACGACTCAGACATTTCTCTCTTTACTTATTCTGATCAACACTAAACTGACACACAATATTTTTTTTAGCGCAAGGCAATCTGACTTTCAATAATCCATACAAAAGAATGGCCCTGACTAACAGTAACTTATACCTTTCATGAATCACTTACCTCACAAAAATCTTCGTTACTCAAACTACTGCAATACAGCGAGCGCCAATACTGACAGCTAAATAAAAGATTCTAACTACTGAAGGCGCTAACTACTGATGGGCATAGTGAGGAAATGAGAGATTGTGATGGAGAACAAACAATGTATTTACGTTAATAGTGTTCAAAAGTCATAATATATATGTCAGTTCATGACATCCGGACTTACAAATTTCGTTTTTCTGACGGACACACGTCCAGATCGTCCGCTCTCAAAACTCTGCCGTCTCTCTCCTCACATCCACCACTGCTGGCGGCTCACCTCCAACTGCACAATGCTATGCACTGTTCACATCCAACTGCCCAACAGTACAATAGCGATATTCCAACAATGCCAACCAGCCACAGATTGCACACAGCACAGTCAGTGATTTTCATACAGAGCGTTACGTGGCGTTACCAACATAAAAACCTAAACAGCCTACTTACAAACTTCAGAATGAAATTCTCATGAATTTACACTTGCTTTGGTCAGGATGAGTAAGCGTCAAAAGTAGAACATTCTGTGGTCTCAAGGAGCAAAACTTTGAAAAGCCTATATGTAAATCTGTAGTACATTATTCCTTAAAGATCTGGAAGGCCTCTTGTAAAAATATTGTCAGATAATACTTCTGCAAATTTCTTTCTTTCCACTCAGCCAAATACACATACTATCTTTCATACCTGGACATGTGTATACAGTATCAGGGCGGAAGAAGAACTTGGCAACTTGGGAGTAATCTCTATCTTGATTGCAAGGCATTTTATTTACCATTTCATTTGCAAGGGCGAGGCCAACTTTCTTTGCCAGTGGTTCAACTACAGCTACGTTTTACCGAGTGGATGTGGGAAGTGCCCAAACAGATTTTGATAAAGCCTTGCTGAACGTGATACAGTTGGCGTTTGGATGGTCAGAAGAACAGCAGTCTTCTTTTTTGCCGTCTGGAAGCGCTTTCGATCACGCTCCTTCTTTCGAAGCTCCTGGAGTTCCAGTTCTGTCACACGTTCTTTTTATGCTTTTAATTTCATTTATTCTTTTATTTTTCTCTGTCAGAAAGCATCGATTTTATTCTTTGTGGCGGTTTCTCTGTTTCCTCATCCTGGCTTCATTTGTGGACTTGTGTTTTGGTTGATAAGCCATTTCTACCAAAACATAATTCAAATTAGACCTACCAACGTCTTAAAATTAATTTATTTGCCTCTGGCTGAAGCTAAATATGGATAGAGAGGAGTAAATTCATACTCTCACAGCATTACCTACGTAAAATTAGCAACCTTTATGTGTATCCATGTGGATATGGTGTCACGTGTGGGAAAAAAAGTAAATTGAAACTATATATGATTGCGGTGAACACGTAGTTGAACTATTGCTGTCCTGTGTCAGTACTTCCTCTCCTATCTTAGGAAAGAGGGCAGTCTTCATTTTAAACTTTTTCTCTGGCGTTAAATTGAATTATAACCCTATTTTTGTCACTCGCAGAAAAACTGATTTTGCACAATTTAACTCATAATTATATGGTCATAAGCTACTGACATGTTAATAAAATATGCATACTGACTTATTAATATTTAATATTGTCAGGAACTAAAACTACTTTCATTGTATCACGAGCCAGGTATGCAGTTGTACCACTTGGAGATATACTAGTTCAGCATACACAAAACAGCTGATGTGTAGCTATCTTTGACCTAATGCTATCAACTGATAAATATAAATATAAATATATATATATATATATATATATATATATATATATATATATATATATATATATATATATATATATAAGAACAACGTGAATTCATTGTCCCAGGAAGGGGAAACTTTATTGACACATTCCTGGGGTCAGATACATCACATGATCACACTGACAGAACCACAGGCACATAGACACAGGCAACAGAGCATGCACAATGTCGGCACTAGTACAGTGTATATCCACCTTTCGCAGCAATGCAGGCTGCTATTCTCCCATGGAGACGATCGTAGAGATGCTGGATGTAGTCCTGTGGAACGGCTTGCCATGCCATTTCCACCTGGCGCCTCAGTTGGACCAGCGTTCGTGCTGGACGTGCAGACCGCGTGAGACGACGCTTCATCCAGTCCCAAACATGCTCAATGGGGGACAGATCCGGAGATCTTGCTGGCCAGGGTAGTTGACTTACACCTTCTAGAGCACGTTGGGTGGCACGGGATACATGCGGACGTGCATTGTCCTGTTGGAACAGCAAGTTCCCTTGCCGGTCTAGGAATGGTAGAACGATGGGTTCGATGACGGTTTGGATGCACCGTGCACTATTCAGTGTCCCCTCGACGATCACCAGTGGTGTACGGCCAGTGTAGGAGATCGCTCCCCACACCATGATGCCGGGTGTTGGCCCTGTGTGCCTCGGTCGTATGCAGTCCTGATTG
This sequence comes from Schistocerca cancellata, assembly GCF_023864275.1. Taxonomy (NCBI): domain Eukaryota; kingdom Metazoa; phylum Arthropoda; class Insecta; order Orthoptera; family Acrididae; genus Schistocerca; species Schistocerca cancellata. Next base: position 748,504,271 of record NC_064626.1, on the reverse strand, counting down.
TGGCGCTCACCTGCACGGCGCCAAACACGCATACGACCATCATTGGCACCAAGGCAGAAGCGACTCTCATCGCTGAAGACGACACGTCTCCATTCGTCCCTCCATTCACGCCTGTCGCGACAGCACTAGAGGCGGGCTGCACGATGTTGGGGCGTGAGCGGAAGACGGCCTAACGGTGTGCGGGACCGTAGCCCAGCTTCATGGAGACGGTTCCGAATGGTCCTCGCCGATACCCCAGGAGCAACAGTGTCCCTAATTTGCTGGGAAGTGGCGGTGCGGTCCCCTACGGCACTGCGTAGGATCCTACGGTCTTGGCGTGCATCCGTGCGTCGCTGCGGTCCGGTCCCAGGTCGACGGGCACGTGCACCTTCCGCCGACCACTGGCGACAACATCGATGTACTGTGGAGACCTCACGCCCCACGTGTTGAGCAATTCGGCGGTACGTCCACCCGGCCTCCCGCATGCCCACTATACGCCCTCGCTCAAAGTCCGTCAACTGCACATACGGTTCACGTCCACGCTGTCGCGGCATGCTACCAGTGTTAAAGACTGCGATGGAGCTCCGTATGCCACGGCAAACTGGCTGACACTGAAGGCGGCGGTGCACAAATGCTGCGCAGCTAGCGCCATTCGACGGCCAACACCGCGGTTCCTGGTGTGTCCGCTGTGCCGTGCGTGTGATCATTGCTTGTACAGCCCTCTCGCAGTGTCCGGAGCAAGTATGGTGGGTCTGACACACCGGTGTCAATGTGTTCTTTTATCCATTTCCAGGAGTGTATATATATATATTCACAATTGGTTACTACTTTTCCTGGAATAATCGCTTACCTCCCAGGTTGCCAACCACTGGCTTTAGGCAAACACCAGGATGCTCCACTGACAGGGCATGGCCGATTTCCTTCCCCATGCTTAATCAGCCTGAGCCTCAGCTCCGTTTCTTACGACCGTGTTGTCCACGGGACCTTAAAACCCAATCTTCCTTCCTTTCTTTTTAATAAAATACATAAACGGTGCTCATACATCAGACCGGGCCACTTGCATCGGGCTTTTGCACGACTGTTGGCACTTATACGCTTGACGTTAAACATGCATGTGTCTCTGTTTTACGAGACTCTTTATGCTGCAACAATAAATCCGATAATTTTAACCTAATGTCATCCAGTACAGTAAAATAACAATTATAAGTTTTATTCTTATTTTAAACATAGGTTTCTCCAAATCCGCGAAGATATGGTTCTTCTCGCGTTTTCATTGTCTTTATTAAGCTAGTAATTGTGGACAATGCCAAGATTACATTTCACTTTGGTTATTTCAGATTATTTATTACAGAACTGTGAGCTAGAGTTTCATGTGGATAAGACCATGCCTGTCTTTGTTTTTCGTCTGCACGCTAAGAATGATATCTTTCTGAATGATAGATCATTGTAAGTAAATTAAATGCTCCATTCCGTTTGTGGCTCGCAGTTGGTGAAAAGAGCGGACAGGGAAACTAGGCATAGCGCCAGATCACACGGTGGTAGGGCGAGCGCAGCGACCACAGGTCCACGTGTCACGTACACGTGTCACCGGCGAGGGTGGCGCTAAGCCGGGCTCCCGTTACCGGAGGGCAGGGTATTAGGCGGCCGCTAGCTGTCGGCGCCCGCAGCTGCCGTTCCCACCCGCGGCCGTTGCTCCTGCCTGACCACGGCGGCGCTCCTACTACTGTGTTAAACACAGTTGGAAGATTACCTGGTTAAATAATCCAGGAGGATACTGACATATTCGTTATATTAAACGACGTCTTCTGAGATTTCCCGTGCATGACAGATTAATGGTTTGTTTTTGTTTTCTTAAACCAAGTTGACGATTTTTCGCTAATATTCAGAAGACAGATCCAAAACGTGGCATTTGCGTATGGTCCTGACTGGATGTCAACAAAAATCAAAGGTATTGGGAGGAGTTTAAACAATTAAATAATATCACTCCATTTTCTCCATGGTCTTGGATAGAGTTTGAGAAACTTTTCCGTTTTGTTTTCTAATTCTCTTATAATTTCTTGCCTTCTTCCTCGAAATCGGTCTGCCTTTTTATATTTTCCTGTTTCAGCAGGTTTTCGTTCTTGCTTCTGCGAGTTATTTCGTGCGCAGCGAATCAGACCAGAGTGCTTATGGACCCTTCAGGCAGAATCTTGGGTAAGAGAGTGTTCGTCTATTCTCCGACCAGAGGTGCTGCATCCAGCCTTGGTCTCGACGTTCCCGTCGTTTATAAAATTCCTTGTCAGTGCGGTAGCAGTTATATCGATGAGCCTAAGCCGTTTCAGGACGCTGATCAGAACACAGACAATCTGGATTTCGACAAATTGTCTCATAAACATGCATGCGATTGTCTTTGATAAAACGATAATTTTATCCAATGCATGTGTCTATTCGGTTTCTGTTGTGTCGATCTGCCGTTGAGACCAAAATATGTACTAATTACTTTAACATGGACATGATGGGCATGACATGGAGATGATGCAAGATGGAAGACTACATAAAAAAAACTGTTACCTGCCAACCAACGCAACGTTCCTTGACGATCGACATAATCTTTGGTAGCGTATGATACTTCCATGACTTCATGGCGTCTTCATGATAATTCGGTCGGCTAAATGGAAAAATACCACACGACCTACTAAAAGGACTGATAAATTCTGACGATGACGACACAGCAAGTCGCTGAAACATTGAGCTGATCCGCAAAAGTGAAGTGTCAAGAAATCCGAGAAACGTGATCCACCTGTCAGTTGCTCGAGACTTAACTATAGAAAACTTCGTGATAGGCAAGCCACCAGGTCAAGCATACAGCTCTACACGGTAAGGAGGCTGGGGTTGCGTTGTATACCATAACGGTGGCGCACTCTAGCACAGGTTGACCCGCGTCTTGGAGACGGGACTGAGAAGTCCAGCCACCTTCCGTCACACCTCTCCCTTCTGACCTCTCACATATGTTCCCACGCCGTCAGCTGACAGCCGTTACTCAAACAATGAACCTACCCACACTGTCTGCAGTGCACGCAAGAATCTATTGGCCTCTCACGTGAGCGTCTCTCATTTAGGAAGCGAGGCTGGAGCGGCTTCGATCATGATCTGCGCTCTTACTTCTGTGTTCATCGCCTAAGCGTTTGCCTCTTTACTACTAATCCAAAGATACTGGGATCTCTAGTCCGAGCCTAGAAACTTTAAGTCATCAGCTACGGGGGGCGAAGATATCCGGTGCAAGGAATCACTCTCGACCCGCCAACGGACTTGTCGAAAAGGGGCAGAGGGACAGAGATCCAGGGCACCCAGTTTCGTCTCAGGTGGAAGACTGTCCCTTAAGGTGGGAGAATTACCGACAATCAACGGCACATTGATGCAGACGGCGGTGGAAAGCACCCCATTTAAGATAAGTAGAGTGTAGCAACAGCACGTTCAGTATTGTATAATAAGTTCATGATGACCACGTCTTCCGCAAAACATTCGTAGTTAAAATTGCTCCACCGCTGTGATATCTTGGTGAGCAGATACCAAGAAACACATCGAGGATAAACACAAATTTAGAAATGGTATTCTGGACTACAAAGCGTACCCACGTACAGACATTCTGATACCCCCCTAGTGATGATTCAAATGGCTCTGAACACTATGGGACTTAACTTCTGAGGTCATCAGTCCTCTAGAACTTAGAACTACTTAACCCTAACTAACCTAAGGACATCACACACATCCATGCCCGAGGCAGGATTCGAACCTGATACCCCATAGCAGGGAAGAACAAGAAGTTGAATTTCCAGACGACGAGAGCAAGAAGTACCAGATGCAACGAAATATTGAAAAATTACGACATAATGTGACGAACTGGAAATTATATGAAATATGCTCCGTATAGTTAACATTTAAAGGTGTTAATCTTATAAGTGCAGATTTTTAATCTTATAGGTGCAGATGTAATATATGTGTTAAACGCATAACAAAGGACGATTGCAAGTGCATCAGTGACCAGTCTGATGTGTAGGAACACACCTAAAATATAAAAAAGGACGTAGTTGATGTGAAAGAAATAGATATCCCGTTTGTCACAGTACTGAATGAGATGAGTGCGAACAGATCAGCAGGGTCGATGTTGTGCTTTCAGCTTAATGAAATCTGTGGGATGTGTAGGAACTAGAAGTAAATTTGATGTCAAAAATATTGGAAACCAGTGACGTACCATCAGTTTTCTACAAGAGCCAAGAATGAACATGGCGAAAATTGCAAAAAAAATCTCCCAATTAGTGTCAAAAGTCAAGATTTTAAATGATTGACGAGAGCAGTGCACAGAAAATAAAAAAGAATAGAAAGTGTATAAGACAAAGGTAAGTTTGGTTTCAAGACGCGAGAAGATAAGCCAGAGAAGCAATTCTGACTTTGTGCTTAGTATTGGATTGAAGAAAAATCACTATATTTTCAATAACATAACATACTCAAATTCTTCGAAGAATGTTGTTAATCTACAACGACAATCGAATTATGGATAACGTCCACAAATTTAAAGTGTAAATAATTGGTTCGCGTTGCGAAGTGTGTTTGGGGTTCCACCTTAGCGTCACAGTTATTGAATTTGGACATCGAAGGACCAATGGAGGAAACACAAGAAAAATTAAGAAGGCCGAAGAAATTTGTAGCAATTCGGTGCACTTACAGTGGAACTGTATGTGTCGGTAAACGTTGGCGTGAGATGCAGGCGATTCTGTTGTGTGATTCCACACAGTCGCGTTGGCGCTGTGTACAATACGCCCACAAAGACAGTCCGCATAAAAGGGGATAACGTCGTTGTGAGATAGTCTTCACGAAAACAGCCCATTAGCTTTGTGTATACCTTGGCATAAGCTACTGACACTCTAAATATCAATCTCAGGAGTACGGGTGTTTTTGGATGGACAAACGGAACAAAGTGCTGCTAGAGAAGTTTCCCAAGGATAGAAACACGTGGCAGTTAAGTTTGGAAACCCGCTACGACATCGTATTTCTCGGGGAATTCGTTTGGCGGACGAACGAAGAAGAAGAAGAAGTAGTGAAAATCACTGGTTTGTAACGCCGAACCTCACTGGCGGGAGAACGTCCAATAGGCGAGCCAAAGGAGTGTAAGTCAGATGGAAAAGTAGAACAGGAGCAGGTGACCACTTTGACACAGTTCTACTGTTCTGTTGGGGGTCCTGTAGGATTCAAACTGCGTCTGCTACTGCTGATTTATTGCGGTACCACCATTGTCAAAGAGTGCTACTGCTGCCTCTAGCGGACTCCGCAGCCGACGGTGTCGCGGTTCCTTCATTCCAATGATCAGAGGTTCTCCGAATGTGTCTGTGGTTCTGAAGCACAGAGGTTGCCCTGCCTCCGCTGCTGAGCTGCGCCAGCCGGCCCAGAGCCCGCAGCTGCCTGCCTCTGCACAGCGCGCTGTCCACCCGTCCCGCGGGCGGTAATCTTCCTCCCTTTGATCAGCCTTGTCCCGCTGTAGACCAGAACGTGTAATCCTATGTAACATGTGAATCTACTACCCAGACAACGCGGCCTCGGAGACTTTTTCTCCCTGAGCAGCTGGTCAATACTTGCTCTTTCTCAGTCAGTCACTGTAAAGATTATCTTGTGTTTATGCTAATGCGCAAATGTTCAAAGTAGGTATTTGCCATTATTAATGTTTCATTGCCTGGTACCTGACGTCTCTATATCATTTCGTTAACGTATCTTTAAGGATTTTATGTGTACAATACGAGGTGCATTCAAGTTCTACGGCCTCCGATTTTTTTTCTAATTAACTACTCACCCGAAGTCGATGAAACTGGCGTTACTTCTCGACGTAATCGCCCTGCAGACGTACACATTTTTCACAACCCTGACGCGATGATTCCATGGCAGCGGCGAAGGCTTCTTTAGGAGTCTGTTTTCACCACTGGAAAACCGCTGAGGCAATAGCAGCACGGCTGGTGAATGTGCGGCCACGGAGAGTGTCTTTCATTGTTGGAAAATGCCAAAAGTCACTAGGCACCAGGTCATGTGAGTAGGGAGCATGAGCAATCACTTCAAAGTTGTTATCACGAAGAAACTGTTGCGTAGCGTTAGCTCGATGTGCGGGTGCGTTGTCTTGGTGAAACAGCACACGCGCAGCCCTTCCCGGACGTTTTTGTTGCAGTGCAGGAAGGAATTTGTTCTTCAAAATATTTTCGTAGGATGCACCTGCTACCGTAGTGCCCTTTGGAACGCAATGGGTAAGAATTACGCCCTCGCTGTCCCAGAACATGGACACCATCATTTTTTCAGCACTGGCGGTTACCCGAAATTTTTTTGGTGGCGGTGAATCTGTGTGCTTCCATTGAGCTGACTGGTGCTTTGTTTCTGGATTGAAAAATGGCATCCACGTCTCATTCATGCTGTCGTTGCGCGTCAACATTGCCTGGCAACATGCCACACGGGCAGCTATGTGGTCGTACATCAGCATTCGTAGCATTCACCTGGATGACACTTTTCGCATTTTCAGGTCGTCGTGCAGGAATGTGTGCACAGAACCCACAGAAATGCCAACTCTGGAGGCGATCTGTTCAACAGTCATTCGGCGATCCCCCAAAACAATTCTCTCCACTTTCTCGATCATGTCGTCAGATCGGCTTGTGCGAGCCCGAGGTTGTTTCGGTTTGTTGTCACACGATGTTCTGCCTTCATTAAACTGTCGCACCCACGAACGCACTTTCGACACATCCATAACTCCATCACCACATGTTTCCTTCAACTGTCGATGAATTTCAATTGGTTTCACACCACGCAAATTCAGAAAACTGTTAAAGTAAGGAAAACGTCGCCATTTTAAGTATTTAAAACAGTTCTCATTCTCGCCGCTGGCGGTAAAATTCCATCTGCCGTATGGTGCTGCCATCTCTGGGACGTATTGACAATGAACGCTGCCTCATTGTAAAACAATGCGCATCTTTCTATCTCTTTCCAGTCCGGAGAAAAAAAATCGGAGGCCTTAGAACTTGAATGCACCTCGTAAGGCGCTTTAATTGCCTTGTACTAACGAGGCTGGAAACCACATCGCTGAATTAAATCAATCCCTTAACCAAAATTAACAGCTCACGAATTAATTTTGATCTTGCACTTTATAAAAGTAGTAAGGCAGGCACCTCAACAGGCGTGTGAGCGTGGTATCAACAATTGCAGACATAATGAATTCAAGGGTAGCAGATAACAATTTTGTTGACGTTCGCAGACCGTATAACCCTTCTGGTCTGTAAGAAAGTGGGACAATGTGTTTACAATCTCCCTTCACTCTCTAAAAAAATCGTCAATGAATAGAGATGAAACGAAACGTATTTTTCCATCTCCCAGAATGGATCTCTGTAAAGATGAGACATCTTGGGATATCACCTGCCTTACTTAGCCTTTGAGTTGGGAATGAGACGTCAGCATCCAGAGACCGTTTTGCAGGTATGCTTTCCGGTACCAGCACTCATACCTACTGGTGGGCGCTGCGGAGGATGCAACTGTAAGCAAGGGTGATGCATGGGTTACGCATAGCGTTCCTTCAGCAACTGGCCAAGTACACTTACATTAATACTTACAGTTGAAAAACCATTATCATTGCTGTTCTTTCGTACTTGAGAGCATGGAAATTTAATGTTGTCGGTATGGTTTTTGCGCATCACGTTCATTACTTTTCGTATTTCTCTTCTGTTGTCCCCTAGGTTACAGTCTTGCCTCTCTGCAACACATAAAGCTGATGACTTTCTGAATGCGGATACATGAATGTTTTCTGCTTCAGCGTGTCAGACAATACTGTCACCGTTCGAAGCCACGAGGTGCAGCACACCTGCACGCAGGAGAACTGTTGCGAGTAATGTCACTGGTCAAACATGTAAGGTGTCTCCGTTTCAGCGCATAATTTACAGTTAATGTTAAGTAGACATATTCAAGGAATGACCTCACTGCTTTTGGACAGTTAGAGTCAGAGTAGGGCCTATCTTAAATGCATTGCATTAAATTCATGATTAAAGTTGAGAGTATTTTCAAGGGTAAGTTTCACTAAATAATGAAATGATCACATGGCATCATTGGCCAACAGACTCCGTCGTGGGTTGCTCAGCCACCTGGTGCGAGTCTTTCTTTTTGACAACACTTCAGTGACTTGAGCTTCTTTGTGACGAAGTTGAGATTCAATGAACAGGACAACACAAATACCCACAACCATGAACCGATCCCGGTCCTCCACGATCTAGAGGCTGCGACGCTAAACAGTAGATCTCAAGCTGTTCACTAAGTCATAACCACATAGCAAAAGTCACATCGAAATTTTCACCCCCTCGAAAAGAATAGACGACATAGGTAGTACAGAACATGAGTTCAGGATAAACAAAGCAAAGACCAAGGACCGTAGTGAAAAAGACCACAACCACTTGCTTAACCTCAACACTGGAAACACCTGATAACAAATGAAACAATTCTATCTAGTAAGCCGTTGTCACTAAAGCGAAGAAGCTATGAGAAGTTATAGTTGAAGAATTATTTCTTCAATAAAAGAGCTCTGTTGAAATCAGATATTAATGTGAAAGTGAGAAAAAGATGTTGAAAGTGTACATCTGCTTCAGATCATCGGAAATCTGCAGAAAAGAAACTTGAAGAATTGGAAATGAAATTGAAGAATATTAAAAATTTGATTGTCAGCTGTATTTAATGTGCAGATTAGTCAGCCTGAAAAGCTTGTAAGGGTGTTGCAGTGGATGTTGTGCTGAGTAATGATTGTTGCGCCGTTTCCGAGTTATTTAGCATTGAAGCTGGCCAGTCAGTCCGTCGCTCCATCAAATTTAAGCAGCCTGCAAGAGGTGGTGGCGTCAGACGTATTCTTCGCTTGGTTTCCTCAAACCAGACATACTTAGCTTTTGCTCATCTAGCTTAAATTTGTCCCTTCCGAAAAAGGCACATTTTATGTGGTGTCACCGCCAGACACCACACTTGCTAGGTGGTAGCCTTTAAATCGGCCGCGGTCCGTTAGTATACGTCGGACCCGAATGTCGCCACTATCAGTGATTGCAGACCGAGCGCCGCCACACGGCAGGTCTAGAGAGACTTCCTAGCACTCGCCCCAGTTGGACAGCCGACTGTTAGCGATGGTTCACTGACAAATTACGCTCTCATTTGCCGAGACGATAGTTAGCATAGCCTTCAGCTACGTCATTTGCTACGACCTAGCAAGGCGCCATTACCAGTTACTATTGATGCTGTAAAACATGTACCGTCAAGAGCGATGTTCACCAATTATGTATTAAAGTTAAGTATTCCAGCAGCTAAGTACGTTTTTTGGTAGTCTAATTTCCTTGACCTGTTCCAGACCTCACGCCAGCCTGTGTGAGCTAAAACGCGTGCGTTTCGGCTTCCTCTCATAGTGGGTTGGCTCTCTTGCCAATCCACAACATTTTAATTGGTAATGAGCGTTTGGGCAAGTGGTAAGTCACTGACCCCACCCACTTCTTTGCATTACCGCATTTCAGCGCGTGCAAGTGATTGAATTTGAGGGCGCAACTACCTGATTTATTTTAACACCAAATAACTTGGACACGTAGCAACGTATAGAATTTTTTTAAAGAATGTTTCTCAGCACCACTTCCCGTGCAACACCCTTACAAGCTTTCTGACTAACCAGGTTTGAGTGTAAATAATTAACATGTATTTTGAGTGTAAATAGGAAAGATATGGGCAGAAGTGTAGAAGATGGGAAAAAGCAAGTTAGTCGAAAGTTCTTAAAATAACAAAAATAGATCCTCTCCGTACGTGAACTACCTTAGGCAACATGATGCATTCCATGTATACAACTTAGTTTTAAGGACCTAACCCTATGGTATACTGGAATGCACGCAATTATGTCAAGGTACGACAGGATGTGGCGTACATGAGGCAGTGAAATCCCTGCATTAGAAATTTGAACAGATGGGACACTTTCACAGTAAATGGAACGCCTTAGAGATGTTGAGGAGCACCTCCCGAGGTAATGGCAGGAATTCAGTGCCCCTTCCATCAGTCGCAGTAGCTGCTAACGTGCCATGGCCTCCTGAAACTCTGACTACTCTTCCAGTAGAATAGCTTCTGTCTCAATATGACGAAAGAGATACTTGCAGAACTTAATACTGGAAGATCGAGCTATATACGGAGTTATTTCCATGACATACGTAGCTATTTATCTGCCTCATAACGAAGATAAGGGGTGTCCGTCCCATTGCACGTAGCAATTTGATGCAAGTTTCAGTCAGCTCGGTAATTATTGAATCTTCTAGAAAATCTACATATCTGAAAAGCGTATAAGCAAAGAGGGAGTTTTGAATTCGTAGCACGGCTTGGGAGTGCGCCGCCCTTCACATCCGTCACAGCCGGATTTGGCGACAATGGCGCATCAAAGTGCGCAGCGGATGCTGAGAATCGAAACAGCGGCATCACGGCAGCAAAACCGCGCGGTCCGGTTGGTGCCGCGATAGTGAGCATACTTCAAAGAAGGGATAACAATACCTGGAAAAAAAGACGAGGCTGGTCTTCGCATAACACAATGAAGTCTCTCCGGACCGGCGTTCACTTCTATTTAAACTTCCGGTCTGAGAGGTAGCGGTCGATGCATAAAACTATGGACCAACGTTCAGTTCCCATCTTCGGGATATGTCTTGAGATATGAATGTGTTATCTCGGATTAATCTGCCCGAAAACTTAAACTAAACGTTAGTGAATAGTTTTATGCATAGACCGAGGTCTCTAAGACGAAAAATGTTAATAGGCGTCACCGAAACATTGTTAAAAAATAAAAAAATAAAAAATGAAAAGAGTCATCGTTAGATTAGAAACCCGAAAATGTGCCAAAAGCAAGCTTTCATTTTTTATTTTTTGTAATCCTTTTCGCTGTTGTAAAATCTGAGGAGGAAATTAAACTTTGGGTGTCCAGAGTCTCTTTAGGAAGCCGCGACAGGACGCGAGTTCCGCATTCGCTGGTATTAAGACAAGACGTGAGGAGCGCATTGAGCACCGAGCATGTGGAGTTCGTTCACAACAGTGACGAGTGTCAACTTGGAAAAGCTGCAGGTTTTCCTGTTTGGAGGCGGCTATGTGATGGGTACATCTACATCTACATACATACTCCGCAATCCACCATACGGTGCGTGGCGGAGGGTACCTCGTACCACAACTAGCATCTTCTCTCCCTGTTCCACTCCCAAACAGAACGAGGGAAAAACGACTACCTATATGCATCTGTACGAGCCCTGATCTCTCTTATCTTTGTGGTCTTTCCGCGAAATGTAAGTTGGCGGCAGTAAAATTGTACTGCTGTCAGCATCAAATGCTGGTTTTCTAAATTTCCTCAGTAGCGATTCACGAAAAGAACTCCTGCTTTCCTCCAGAGACTCCCACCCGAGTTCCTGAAGCATTTCCGTAACACTCGCGTGATGATCAAACCTACCAGTAACAAATCTAGCAGCCCGCCTCTGAATTGCTTCTATGTCCTCCCTCAATCCGACCTGATAGGGATCCCTAACACTCGAGCAGTACTCAAGAACAGGTCATATTAGTTACTATTAAAAACAGTCTTGATCACGATTTATTTAACAAGGTGACCGGTTTCGACCACTACTGTGGTCATCTTCAGACCTACAAGATGTATACAAAGCACTAATTAGAGGGCTACATGCATTAATGAAAATACATAAAGTTATAAGACTATAAAGCTATAAAACGAATTACCATTGAGTAGGAACCTCTTTCTGCTGGAGAATCACTACTGGAGAAACCAGTGCACGTCTTACTATATATAATGGAGGCTCCACCCACTTCTGACTGCATGATGTCATTATTAACCAATGAGTTATAAGTCGAATTACAATTTAAAATTTCTTAGTTCAAACAACATTGTCAAGAATTAGAAATAAATACACACTAAACTTAGCTTATTAAACAGCTATTGTCAATTAAAAAGCGTTAAAAATATTTAAATATGTAGGAAAATGAACTTCGGTTTGGCAGTACATGGGTTGCCCTCTCAAGGCCTGTCAGTGAACCATTTGGAACCACTGGTTGCTATGGTGAAGTTAGACACCGTTGCAAAGATGAAGAAGCAGGCTTTTTCCACTGAAGTTGTTGTAGACTCGATAGTCGAACTAGTGGTTGCCATGGTGAGGACAAACGCCGGTGCAAAGATGTGGCAGCAGGCTTCTTTCCAACGGAGTTGTTGCGAAGTGGAATGGAAAAGACTGTGGCGTCAGACGATGTATTATTGAGCAGCAACTTGTCTTTATTGAAACGAAAAGAGTAAGCTACAATAATCTGTAGCTGATATGTATACTACATGCTGCACAAATACGCTACGAAGTAGTTGACCGTATATATGAAATATTATCTATGAAGTTAATATGTAGATTACAAGTTCCAATTTTTTTAAGGCATTGCTATTCCTCAAGTTACATACTTGTCATATAAGCAAATAAAAATGAAAGAATTTAAAATTATAAAATTATGAGCCATTGTCAAAAATAAAATAAAACGATGTGAATTAGCAAAATGTAATCTAAAAGCATAAAAGCAATAATTCTAGAACAGATAGTCAATCATAAAATAATGTTTGGTAAAATACAATTACAATGTAAAGATAAAATATTTGCTAAAAGTCGTAATAATTTAAAAGACCTTTTTAAAACAAATACAGAAGAGTAGACATTCTAAAGCAGATCATCGAAAAGCTCAAAGAAATGTTTGTCTTTGAACTGAAGTTGTTCGTTTAAAACAGATAATGGAGTACTTTTGTGAAGTGAAAAAATTTCAATTTCTTCTAAGGTATTTAGCAGTGGTCCTTTTGGCACAGTATGTAATATTTTCAAATTGCTAGAAATGCAACCCTCAGAATGATTGTATCCATCAAGATGTTGACCGAATATTGATTTGATACGTGCAGCACCAGTAGTATGTTCTTTGAAACGTGTTAAAAAGTTTTGGCCAGCTTGGCCAATATACTGTTTCTCACAGTCATTACATTTTATTTTATAAACACCTGACTTTTGGTATCTATTTGAGTCTCCAGTTGTGTGTTTCAGTTTCATCTGTAGGGAGTTATTAGTTTTAAATGCTATTGCCACGCTTGTTTTCTTAAATAATTTATTTATTTTATCTGAGGTAGGTCCCATGTATGTCATTTGTGTAAATCTCTTCTTGGAATTTATAACGGCATCATGTCTTTCTTGTAATTTTTGATATAACAGATCAACTTGATGGGAATTATAATTGTTAGCAACTACTATCTGTTTTAATGTATCAATTTCCTTTTGGATTGCATCATGTTGGAGAGGTAATTTCAGTATCCTATGTATCATAGTTTTAAAAAATGCCATTTTGTATCTTAATGGATGGCATGATGTAACATTTATTATTACGTCGGTTGATGTGGGTTTTCTATAAACAGAAATATTATGTCTTCCATTCTGTTTTGTAATTGTAAGGTCAAGGAAATTAATACTATTTTTACTTTCGTGTTCTACTGTAAATACAAGTTTTGGATGTAAATTATTTAAGTTGTTAGCGAAAGCGTCAATTTCTTCCTTAGAGCCGTTATATAATAGCAGTGTGTCGTCAACATATCTTTTGTAGTATATAATTTTATTTATTTCTGGATTATTTTTGAAAAATTGGATTTCAACGTAGTTGACGAAGATATCTGCTATAGTGCTAGCCAGGGAATTTCCCATTGCAAGTCCATCTTCCTGTATGTATATTTTATTATTAAATGAAAAATAATTAAAATCTAGAGTAATTCTTAACAGTTCAATGAATTCTACTATTTCTTTGGGGCTCATGATTTTGTGATGCATTAAGTTATCATTAATAATAGAGATAGTCTCTTGAATAGGTATATTCGTGTAAAGATTTGTGATGTCCAACGATGCGAACCTTGCGTTTTTTGGAATATCCACATCATAAATTAACTTAGTTAATTCGAAACTGTTTTTAATACTATAATTTTCTTCATAAACATAGTGCTTTGTATGCATCTTGTAGGTCTGAAGATGACCACAGTAGTGGTCGAAACCGGTCACCTTTTAAATAAATCGTGATCAAGACTGTTTTTAATAGTAATTATTTACAAGACATTGATCACTGATGTTCCCGTAATGCATTCAAAAGTAAGGTCATATTAGTGTTTTATAAGCGGTCTCCTTTACAGATAAACCAAATCTTCCCAAAATTCTACCAATGAGCCGAAGACGACTATCCGCCTCCCCCACAACTACCATTACATCCTAGTCCCAATTCATATCGCTCTGCAATGTCACAACCAAATATTTAATCGACGTGACTGTATCAAGCGCTACACTACTAATGGAGTATTCAAACATTACGGGATTCTTTTTCCTACTCATATGTACTAATTTACATTTATCTGTATTTAGAGTTAGCTGCCATTCTTTACACCAATCACAAATCCTGTTCAAGCCATATATAAAGTCGTCTGTTCCTTCGTGGCATGCAACATTTCCATGCGGTGAATACAGAGTTTAATTCTGCGACGAAGGTACTTCACCGAGGTATACCTGCTGCGGACCGTCGTTGTAATCGTTATCAACATACAGTGGAAGCTAATGGTGAGCACTAGGCAGCTGTAGTACACCTTCACGGCGGTTTGTCGTGCCAAAGGCGAGTGACGTACTAACCGCGTGGATTAGCTTTGATACTGCTCGTAGTAACACGGCTGCTGCCGTATCATTTATATTTCTATTCCTACATTGGTCGTTGAGGATTAGGAATCAGCCACTGCGGTAAAAGGTGACAGAGGCGTGGTTCTTTTATTTAAGATTTCAAAAGTATCGGTAACTTGTGTGTCTTCTTGCGAATTAAATCTATCCGTTTATATAGCACCTCCTGAGTGGTTGGCTGGTTCAAATGGCTCTGAGCACTATGGGACTTAACATCTATGGTCATCAGTCCCCTAGAACTTAGAACTACTTAAACCTAACTAACCTAAGGACAGCACAAAACACCCAGTCATCACGAGGCAGAGAAAATCGCTGGACCCGCCGGGAATCGAACCCGGGATCCTGAGTGGTATCTTGCCGTAAGACACTTTTTGTTGAACCGCCTGAGCTGGCACTTGGTTTCAACGTGTGCGACTCAGCCAAAGGTGCCGTGTACTTACTGTAACACAGGTTTGATGAAGTCCTTTACGATGTTATATTGTGGGAAAGATGCAAAACTGGCACCTTCTTCTAAATAATACGTAATTGTTTTAAAATGTGGTATGGTGTGTGGTAATAATGTGGTCTTCTCTGTTTTAGAGCTCCAAAACCTAATTGTTTTATTGTATCTGTATCTAATGGATAGGCTTGTTGGGACCTGCGCCGAATGTAAGTACGCAGGTTCGATAAAATGTTATGGCAAGACTGTTGTAATTTACACCACATTTTATTGACACACGTTCATCGTATTACGTACCTTTAATATAATCGCGCTGCATCTCAATCACTTCCCCCATGAGCCATGTTGGCCCAGGCTTATGCATTGGTTTAAAACTTGACTGTTACTCTCAATTTGGCTTCCCACGGTTATTTCGGTTATGATGTGGTTCTTCCTGTTTCTTCGTGTGGCAACAGCGGTGTGTATTGATATTCGCACCTTGTACTATCTTTGTTCTGATGCTTATAGTTTCCGGCTAGTCGTTGGGCGGCAGTTGGTCGGTGGTGCGTGTGGATCAGCCAGGAAATCTCCGTGCGGTGCAGTGGGCCGGGCCCGCTGGCGGTCTCCACGCAGTGTTGGAGTGTGTGGGAGCTGTTCCGATTGCTATGGGGTCCCTGGCTCACCGACCCAGGACATCCAAGTTGAGTGGTGATTTAATTACCGTAGCCAGACTGTTCACATGGTGCCGTTGGTTTTCATGGTTGGCTGTTCGGTGTATCTGTGAGCAACAGCGAGTGTTCGAGTTGGCGAAAGTTTGGCCACCATCCGGTGGAGTTTAACTATATTTTGGTTATTGGAAATCCAAGTGTACCAGCCCGTGTGTGTAGTTTTACATCTTATGTATACTTGGTTGTGGGCGGCTACGCCTTTTACGTTTTGGCTTTGGAGTTTCTTGTGCACTGGCCGGATGGAAAGCAAGTCGTCTTGTCGGTAGGTCCGTTTGCTGTCTCTTGGTTGGGTTGCCGGCAGATCGGATATAGTTGGGCCGACTACCTGTCTTCCCTTAGCGAACGTTAATATTTCAAGTGTAGACCGACCCCCGGAAACTTTTGAGCGTCGTTGGCTGTACTGCCTTTTCTTATTGGTGTTTGATTGTGTATTGTAATGGCTTATGACCGATGGTTTGAATTTGTATGGTTTTAGTTGGGTTTTAAATAATGGGCCTTCAGCCGCTTTAAGATTTAAATTCCTTACTTGTTGAGTCTTAGATTGTTTCGGCCTGCAGCCTGTGTAAAAGACTGCCTACCAAAAATTATTTTAGTTGTTCGAAGTAATCAGCCTTCAGCCGTTTTTAAATTAAAGTTTCTGCCTTTCAAGTATCAGACTGTGTGGAGCTTTCAGCCTAATTGAAGATAAGGCCTTCTGCTTTTTGTTTTCTTTAATTAATTTTACCTGCAGTCTTAAATCATGGACCTTCAGCTGTCCTTAAATTAAACTTGTTTGCTTTTCAAGTGTTACATTTGTTGGGCCTTCAGCCGAGTTATAGAACTTATTTACGTGAGGCCTTCTGCCATCTAAATATTCTGTTTTGAGTCTGAATTTTAGGTTTATGGCTTTCAGCGGTTTTTAAATTTAAGGGGTAAGATAGTGTTGCCTATTCAGTGGATAACTAAGTCCAAAAATGTTGTTTGGACAAATAAATAAATGTATATGCGTTTGAGTGTAACTGACAGCCCCCTTTTGGCCCCTTTCCATAATTCCAGCTACCTGTTCTGTCCTGCGGATGTAAGGGGGGCGTCTCACCACACATGCAGGTGGCAGGCGTCGTACACCATGAGCGCGTCTATCTCTGGCGATGCCTCACAGGAACAGCCCTATGGCACGGATGATGTCATGTGTTGCGTTGTGACACGTTCCACGGAAGTGTCTTTCGTTTTGGCGAATGGGTCATAGCGAAAAGGAGTCATATCGGGTGAATACGATGTGTGTTCCACTATCTCCCACCCGTACGTACACAGGAGCACGGGATTCAGCGTGTGGCATTCCGCATTATCATGAAAGATAATCGGATGCAGTTCATCGGCGATCCACATACAGAAGTGAGGCAAGGAGTAAAATTGTCATGGGAGGACATCCTTAACGGAGCCGATCTTTAATAACATCCCTGACATTCCGAAACACTTTTATCCATCTCGCCACTGTACGATGTGGCAATGCTGCATCACCACACGCCTCACGCTGTCCCTAGAAACACTGTCGTGCGTCCTGACCACGTGCCGCTTCAGTCTTCATCCATGCATGCTGTTCGTGTTTCCTGAACTTGCTGTCAGGGAACTTGAACTGTCCTCCCGTATTTTCAGAAAGTACGCACAGTAACTGACTGAAACACAGCCGTTGCCGCTCACTGTAATACTTCAACCGACTACATACAGCGTGCATGGCATTGGATGCATATCCTTCATGTTACGGCAGTATTGTCACTACCTTTTAGCCAACCGTAGTATGTTGAGACCAAGTTCTCAACGGAGGTTTTCAGGATAATGTCTTGACTTTCTTCGTGCTATTTTGGTATTGTAAAGAAACAACGGGTTATGATCTAAATATTGTTAGTCGAACACTGTCAGCTGTTAAGTTTACTGGTTTGCTCATACACGACTTGAAATTTTTTGTTGCTTTTCATTTGCACTTTGGAAGAAGTTTCTGATGTTATCTTACGGGCGCCTTTAAACTTTCTTCGCTAAGTCTTAATTATTGACGCTTTTAAATAATTTTTGTTGTTGTATTGCCTGGTTGCCTGATTCGTTCTTAGGTTCCTTTAAACTGTTTTCATGTTATACTGTAGTATATTTGTTTTATTGGCCCATTCACACAGTTCAATAATTTTCCTCCCTGTGCTAACTTAACAAATAAATATGCTCAATTTACGTACACGTGTCTTTTGTAAATTGTTGAGAAAAATAAATTTGTGAAATTTTTCTGCTGTCTATCGCTTCCGGATCCCAGCGTCCTTACCATTTCAAAATTACCTCTATAGTACTAATTATTTGGAAAATGTGTTGTTTGTATTGTCGCTTATTGCTGTAGCTTGTTTTAGACCCATCGTGAAGTTTCCTAAAGAACACCATATTACATTATTTAGCTACTAGACACCAATGCAGAAAATAAAACCTCAATCAGTGCAAGCAACGATAGTAATTGTTTAAAAAGACATACTTCTGTGAGGCTATCAAAAATGGTTCAAATGGCTCTGAGCACTATGGGACTTAACATCTGTGGTCATCAGTCCCCTAGAACTTAGAACTACTTAAACCTGACTAACCGAAGGACATCACACACATCCATGCCCGAGGCAGGATTCGAACCTGAGACCGTGAGGCTATCGATTGGTTTATTGCTACAACTCTACATCTCTTAGTGTCCAAGTTGCTCACACAACACCGAGCCTGGAAATAATTGAAATTAAAGTTTCTCAGGTAAAACGAAATATTGACAAAGACAGACGAAAAAGTGGAGTGAAAAAATTACATTTTATTGCAACTAGCCAAGTGTCAATAGAAATTTAAAAAAATGATTCTTTGAGAAAACTATCATTCGGAAAGAAAATGACGAACAGTAGAATGAAAAAATAAGTCACTCTTATATACGTTTATAAAACAGCAGGAATATCGTAAAATTGACAACAATGACTTGTGATGTGATTCTTTAATTATTACGCTCTTAAATAATCAGGAACCAGTACACCAGTTCACATAAAATTTGTTTATAATTCCGTTATATTCGAGTGCCTTGGCAAATTATAGAAAGGCTGATAAGTGTCTGCAACGACCTCGAAGTAACATTGTCACCATAAGCATAGACCTCCATAATACAATTTCTCTGTGTACACTTTGTCTTTACGAAGCATGCTTTATAAAATAAATAATTTGCATACCGTATTGACGAAATTATCCAGAATAAGTTGTAAATACAAATAACATTAATTTCCAATTTAAGAAAAAATTATGTTTTGTAAGTAGGCTGTTTATGTTTTCTTTATGTAAGTAGGCTGTTTATGTTTTCTTATTGGCAACGTTACGTAGCGCTCTGTATGAAAATCACTGGCTGTGCTGTGTGCAGTCTGTGGCTAGTTTGCATTGTTGTCTGCCATTGTAGTGTTTGGCAGTGGCAGCTGGATGTGAACAGCGCGTAGCGTTGCGCAGTTGGAGGTGAGCCGCCAGCAGTGGTGGATGTGGGGAGAGAGATGGAGGAGTTTTGAAATTTATTAGACTGGAGGTCATGAACTGCCATATATATTATGACTATTAAGGTAAATACATTGTTTGTTCTCTATGAAAATCTTTCATTTGCTAACTATCCCTATCAGTAGTTAGTGACTTCCGTAGTTTGAATCTTTTATTTAGCTGGCAGTAGTGGCGCTCGCTGTATTGCAGTAGTTCGAGTAACGAAGATTTTTGGTGAGGTAAGTGATTTGTGAAAGGTATAGGTTAATGTTAGTCAGGGCCATTCTTTTGTAGGGATTTTTGAAAGTCAGATTGCGTTGCGCTAAAAAAATATTGTGTGTCAGGTTAAGCACAGTCCTGTATAATTTTTCTAAGGGGACGTTTCAGTTTTAGACATTTCTTCGTACACTAGTACACTCTAATACCAAAGACGACGCACCACGAAGGAATTATCCGAATAGGACAAACAAATTGTTACAATTTTGAGAGAAATTGAATGATTTATTCGAGAGAAAGAACTTCACAAATTGAGCAAGTCAGGAACGCGTTGGTCCACCTCTGGCCCTTATGCAAACAGTTATTCGGCTCGGCACTGATTGATACAGTTGTTGAAAGTTCTTCTGAAACATATCACGCCCAATGCTGTCCAATTGCAGCGTGAAAACCTCAAACTAGTTGGGGGGAGGGCGGGCTTGGGGGACACTGCCTATAATGCTCCAAATGTTCTCAATTGGGGAGAGGTCGTGGATCTTGCTGTCCAAGATAGAATTTGAGAAGCACGAAGACAAGCAGTTGAAACTCGCGCCATGTGTGGGTGGGCATTACTTCGCTGAAATGTAAGGCCAAGGATCGTTTGTCACGAGGGACAACGAAACAGGATGCGGAATATCGTCGACATAACTCTGGGTTGTAATGGTGCCGTTGGATGACAACCAAAGGGATCCTGCTATGCAACGCAATGACACCGCACGCCTCACTGCTGTTTGTTGGGCCATATGGTGGACGACAGTCAAATTCCACCATTGCCCGAGGCGTCTCCAGACACGTCTTCGCTGGTCGTCGGGGCTGAGTTCGAAGCTGGACTCATTACCGAAGAGAATTCTGCTCCAGTCAATGGGATTCCAGGATGGATGGTTCCGACACCACTGAAAATGATCTTGTTGGTGTACAGAGGTCGAAGGCAGTTGACTAAGGGGCGTCGTCAGCTCAGCCTCCTTTTCATGAGCCACCTGTTAACGGTGCTTGTGGTAACTGAAGCACCAGTTGCACATGATAACGATAAATCTGAGTCCCTGAGTGCCTCTTTGATGACTGCCTGGTCTCACACTGTGGCGTCTCTCTAGATCGATCTGCTTACATCGTGGAATAGTGGCGTCACCCATACTTAGATGTTGAGCGATACCCAGATTACTCCATCCGGTTTCGTTGAGCCCAAATACACGTCCCCTTTCAAATGCTGATACCTGCGAATTTATTAACTTAGTGTCCAACTGAGACATAGAGTCCAGTTGAGTAAACGGAGTGAAATTCGCAAAGACTAGTATCCTAGTATCAACATAAAGGGAAACGAAAATGGAGAATCTGTCACATGGCGATCAGTTTCGCTTCAGGAAAGGTAAAAGCATCAGAGACGCAATTCTGGCGTTGCAGTTTATAATGAAAGCAGAACTAAAGAAAAATCAAGACACAGCTATAGGATTTGTCGACCTGGAGAAAGCTTTTGACAATGTCAGTTGGTGCAAGATGTTCCAAATTCTGACAAAAAATAGGGATAAGCTGTATTTAATCAATGATAATATACAATATGTACAAGAACCATTGGAACTTAAATACCTGGAACTATGCAAGCGGTAACTTCCGAGCTTGGGAGTCCATTCATTATCCGCCCACTTCTCCGAAATATGGTGAGCCATGGCCTTTTGCTGGCGCGCCAGCGTATTTGCAAGTACCTCGCCTTCGCGCTCTCAACTTTGCTTGTGACGTGCACTGTCTT
This sequence comes from Schistocerca cancellata, assembly GCF_023864275.1. Classification (NCBI taxonomy): domain Eukaryota; kingdom Metazoa; phylum Arthropoda; class Insecta; order Orthoptera; family Acrididae; genus Schistocerca; species Schistocerca cancellata. Next base: position 748,482,905 of record NC_064626.1, on the reverse strand, counting down.
CGCTGCCTTATCTTTGCCGGAGGAGATAACTGGAGGCTCTCGCGAAGAACGGGGCAGTTGGCGTTCGATGTTGCGTGAGACCTGATTGGGCTTGTAGTGGAGTGGGAACCGACCACGTGTATGGAGCAGCCCAGTGGATAGCCTTTCCTGTGGCCTGTGAGGAGACTTGTTGCTGCTAGTCTGGACACGGCTGTCTACGGTAGCCCGCTGCCTTACTGCTGCCTCTTCTCTTGTACCCGACGCAAGCCAGCGAAAAGTTAAGTGAGATAGTACTTATGGCATGTATGTGAATGTGTTGAGCACTGCTACCTCACTTCTGGTAACTGTAAGTGCATGGGTGTTACCATGGAAGTAAAGAACTATGCTCGTTACCGTTTTAACTGAACAGTAGGACACCAGAGTTTAATTGTGACTAAGACTGGAGTGCCCGCTGGCCTTACTAGTAAGTATAATTTTTTTAAAAATATCTTGATAGCAGGCAATTTTCCTTAAGGTTATTTATACGATTTACGCTATTGGTCGTACCTTGCCTGTGTAGTTCATTTGTAGTGGGGGAAAGGCAGTGTGGCGTTTTATTCGTGAATAATTTAACGTGTTGTTTAATAACTTCTGGCGGCAGTTTACATTGTCCCTGCGGACCTGTTCTGTGCGCTTGTTAAGTGTTATAGCTGGCTGGCTGGTGTTTTGGAGTAAGCGCTACCTTTCCACCTATGAGTCCCGGGGCTGTGAAATCCTGGGTAGCGGGAGGTGGCTCCGGGTCGAAGTTCGAGAAGTGGGTCTTGTGGGAACTGCCGGCTTCCGCCTTCCGACTTGGCTTCTCCAAGTTAAGTTTTCGTTCTGCTTCCGAGCGACCTGGCGTCACTCCTCGCTAATTAATTCTGGTGCTAATTATGTTTACTTGGATATTTATTATATTTATTAAACTTTGTCTGAAGAGCAAGATACAAATGTGAATTAATTTAAGCCCTCAGGCACATAATTGTTAGTAGTTTTAAAATTTCCTTATATATGAGGTAAACTTGGTTTCATAAAAGGACATTGGTAGAAAATTCACCAAATTCTTGTGTCTTATTATTCTTATTACCTAAAGTAATCAGGTTTAAAATTCTGCTGTTTTAAAGGAATTTGTTTATATGATTGTTAAATAAAACGATTGATAACAAAAGGGGTTCAGTCCTTCCTATTTGTTTCCCTATTCCCTATTAGAATAACGTCTCAGATGGGTTATTAATCAAACTGTACCCAGGGATACCTGCAAACTACTGTCATAGAAACCTTAGTGTTTTGGCACTTTCAGTTCGGACTGACCTACATTCGAAGGAGATTGTATGTTGTATGCAAAGTCACCCCAAACCATCTCGCTTGCTGTTTGTCTGCTGTGCCGCTCAATGTTTCAAGCTGCCAGAGTGCGAAAAGCACGGTGACGTGTAACACGGCCCAGCCGTTCCTGAATGAATGAGGAAGCACGACCAGTCACAGAGAACTTGGAGCTCATTTTGTTAATCGGAACGTAGGTGGAGCCGTTCACAAGCCGGTTCGCGGAGCGACGGTTTTATTTTCTAGAGGAGAGAAGTCAAAGCAACATCATGCCGTCTAGGAGAAGAGTCGAGAAAATCATACACAAACCAACGGCCAATGTCATTAGTATCCATCTGTTGGAGAATCTTGGAAAATATTCTGAATTCAAGCGTAATGAGATATTTTAAACAGAATGACCTACGTGGCAACCGAAGTTCATACCGATAATAATACGCAAGAGCCAAATCGTGCTTTCTTCATAAGAGGTTCTGAAACCTGTGGGTTAACACAATCTGGTTAAGGAGTATTTCTTAACCTAAAAGCATTCATTACTACTTTAACCCCTACTATAGAAGTATTGCTATTTTCAATATCAAACGGTTTTCGACGGGGTTGGGGATTATTGGTAGAGAGGACGCAACATGCTATTTCGGATGAAGACTCTTTAACAGGTAGAAGCAGATGTCAGACTGAGATTCATTGGATGAATCCTAAGGAAATGCAGTCCGGAAACAAAGGAAGTAGGTTCTCTGTGACTTGACAGAAAATCCTAGGAAGTTCTGGTCTTACGTTAAATCAGTAAGTGGATCGAAACAGCATGTCCAGACACTCCGGGATGAAGATGGCATTGAAACAGAGGATGACAAGCGTAAAGCTGAAATACTAAACACCTTTTTCCAAAGCTGTTTCACAGAGGATGACCGCACTGCAGTTCCTTCTCTAAATCTCGCACAAACGAAAAAATGGCTGACATCGAAATAAGTGTCCAAGGAATAGAAAAGCAACTGGAATCACTCAACAGAGGAAAGTTCTAACAGCCGTGTACCGCAAGTCTCTAGAGGAACGGAAGGTTCCAAATGATTGGAAAAGAGCACAGGTAGTCCCAGTCTTCAAGAAGGGTCGTCGAGCAGATGCGCAAAACTATAGACCTATATCTCTGACGTCGATCTGTTGTAGAATTTTAGAACATGTTTTTTGCTCGAGTATCATGTCGTTTTTGGAAACTGAGAATCTACTATGTAGGAATCAACATGGATTCCGGAAACAGCGATCGTGTGAGACCCAACTCGCTTTATTTGTTCATGAGATACAGGCTACCAGGTAGATGCTATTTTTCTTGACTTCCGGAAGGCGTTCGATACAGTTCCGCACTGTCGCCTGATAAACAAAGTAAGAGCCTACGGAATATCAGACCAGCTGTGTGGCTGGATTGAAGAGTTTTTAGCAAACAGAACACAGCATGTTGTTATCAACGGAGGGACTCTACAGACGTTAAAGTAACCTCTGGCGTGCCGCAGGGGAGTGTTATGGGACCATTGCTTTTCACAATATATATAAATGACCTAGTAGATAGTGTCGGAAGTTCCATGCGGCTTTTCGCGGAAGATGCTGTAGTATACAGAGAAGTTGCAGCATTAGAAAATTGTAGCGAAATGCAGGAAGATCAGCAGCGGATAGGCACTTGGTGCAGGGAGTGGCAACTGACCCTTAACATAGACAAATGTAATGTATTGCGAATACATAGAAAGAAGGATCCTTTATTGTATGATTATATGATAGCGGAACAAACACTGGTAGCAGTTACTTCTGTAAAATATCTGGGAGTTTGTGTGCGGAACGATTTGAAGTGGAATGATCATATAAAATTAATTGTTGATAAGTCGGGTACCAGGTTGAGATTCATTGGGAGAGTCCTTAGAAAATGTAGTCCATCAACAAAGAAGGTGGCTTACAAAACACTCGTTCGACCTATACTTGAGTATTGCTCATCAGTGTGGGATCCATACCAGGTTGGGGTGACGGAGGAGATAGAGAAGATCCAAAGAAGAGCGGCGCGTTTCGTCACAGGGTTATTTGGTAACCGTGATAGCGTTACGGAGATGTTTAACAAACTCAAGTGGCAGACTCTGCAAGAGAGGCGCTCTGCATCGCGGTGTAGCTTGCTCGCCAGGTTTCGAGAGGGTGTGTTTCTGGATGAGGTATCGAATACATTGCTTCCCCCTACTTATACCTCCCGAGGAGATCACGAATGTAAAATTAGAGAGATTAGAGCGCGCACAGAGGCCTTCAGACAGTCGTTCTTCCCGCGAACCATACGCGACTGGAACAGGAAAGGGAGGTAATGACAGTGGCACGTAAAATGCTCTCCGTCACACACCGTTGGGTGGCTTGCGGAGTATAAATGTAGATGTAGATGTAGGTTACAGTACACTTGTTCGCCCACTGCTTGAATACCCGGTGTGGGATACGTACCAGATAGGGTTGATAGAAGAGGTAGAGAAGATCCAACGGAGAGCAGCGCGCTCCGTTACAGGATCATTTAGTAACCGCAGAAGCGTTACGGAGATGATAAACTCCAGTGGAAGACTCTGCGAGAGAGAGGCTCAGTGGCTCGATACGGGCTCTTGTCGAAGTTTCGAGAACATACCTACACCGAGATGTCAAGCAGTATATTGATCCCTTTTACGTATATATTGCGAAGAGACCATGAGGGTAAAATCAGAGAGATTAGAGCCCACACAGAGGCATACCGACAATCTTTCTTTACACGAACAATACGAGACTGGAATAGAAGGGAGAACTGATAGAGGTACTTAAGGTATCCTCCGCCACACACCGTCAGGTGGCTTGCGGAGTATGGATGTAGATCTAGATGTAAAGATATCATACGTGCTCCAGGGAAATTTTGCGGGAATCCCATTGTTCGCGTTGTATTAATGACGTCGCGTACAATATTGATACTAACATAATATTTCAGAGTAGGGGAGAGAGTTGTAATTTGGAACACTTCTCAGACTTTCATCTCTAGCCAGCCCTCTAATAGAAGTTTAAAACGTTTCTTATTCCATTCTGAAACAATAGCAATTTCGTGTATGTTGCAGTCTCTTTCTGAACCTACAAAATTACACCGGAAAATTAAGGTTTTTAAAATGTAAAAACTGAGCCAACATACAACATGCTCATGTACTCGTACGTGGTAATAAATATGCTGTTCAACTTTAAAAGTGTTCCAAACGAGAAAATGTTATCCGTACTGTATTAACATACACTCCTGGAAATGGAAAAAAGAACACATTGACACCGGTGTGTCAGACCCACCATACTTGCTCCGGACACTGCGAGAGGGCTGTACAAGCAATGATCACACGCACGGCACAGCGGACACACCAGGAACCGCGGTGTTGGCCGTCGAATGGCGCTAGCTGCGCAGCATTTGTGCACCGCCGCCGTCAGTGTCAGCCAGTTTGCCGTGGCATACGGAGCTCCATCGCAGTCTTTAACACTGGTAGCATGCCGCGACAGCGTGGACGTGAACCGTATGTGCAGTTGACGGACTTTGAGCAAGGGCGTATAGTGGGCATGCGGGAGGCCGGGTGAACGTACCGCCGAATTGCTCAACACGTGGGGCGTGAGGTCTCCACAGTACATCGATGTTGTCGCCAGTGGTCGGCGGAAGGTGCACGTGCCCGTCGACCTGGGACCGGACCGCAGCGACGCACGGATGCACGCCAAGACCGTAGGATCCTACGCAGTGCCGTAGGGGACCGCACCGCCACTTCCCAGCAAATTAGGGACACTGTTGCTCCTGGGGTATCGGCGAGGACCATTCGCAACCGTCTCCATGAAGCTGGGCTACGGTCCCGCACACCGTTAGGCCGTCTTCCGCTCACGCCCCAACATCGTGCAGCCTGCCTCCAGTGGTGTCGCGACAGGCGTGAATGGAGGGACGAATGGAGACGTGTCGTCTTCAGCGATGAGAGTCGCTTCTGCCTTGGTGCCAATGATGGTCGTATGCGTGTTTGGCGCCGTGCAGGTGAGCGCCACAATCGGGACTGCATACGACAGAGGCACACAGGGCCAACACCCGGCATCATGGTGTGGGGAGCGATCTCCTACACTGGCCGTACACCACTGGTGATCGTCGAGGGGACACTGAATAGTGCACGGTACATCCAAACCGTCATCGAACCCATCGTTCTACCATTCCTAGACCGGCAAGGGAACTTGCTGTTCCAACAGGACAATGCACGTCCGCATGTATCCCGTGCCACCCAACGTGCTCTAGAAGGTGTAAGTCAACTACCCTGGCCAGCAAGATCTCCGGATCTGTCCCCCATTGAGCATGTTTGGGACTGGATGAAGCGTCGTCTCACGCGGTCTGCACGTCCAGCACGAACGCTGGTCCAACTGAGGCGCCAGGTGGAAATGGCATGGCAAGCCGTTCCACAGGACTACATCCAGCATCTCTACGATCGTCTCCATGGGAGAATAGCAGCCTGCATTGGTGCGAAAGGTGGAGATACACTGTGCTATTGCCGACATTGTGCATGCTCTGTTGCCTGTGTCTATGTGCCTGTGGTTCCGTCAGTGTGATCATGTGATGTATCTGACCCCAGGAATGTGTCAATAAAGTTTCCCCTTCCTGGGACAATGAATTCACGGTGTTCTTATTTCAATTTCCAGGAGTGTACTATGTGTAAAATTATTACTATACTACACAACAATAATCAGTAAGTGAAATCAAATTAAGAAAAAGTATTATCAAACACTAGTTACAAATTAAAAACATTTTGAAGTAGGAGCTATTGGTAACTAACAAAAAGCTGCAATTTCAACAAAGGGAAATTTGTTAGATACTAAAGAAACCCAGTTCGTTTGCAGATAACACGCGTCCCTTGGTAAAAAGACCTTCCGCTTCAAGGTACAAGACGGTGCAGGGCTGATGAAGTATAGCATGCCGGCCGCGGTGGCCGAGCGATTCTCGGCGCTTCAGTCCAGAACCGCACGACTGCTACGGTCGCAGGTTCAAATCCTGCCTCGGGCATGGATGTGTGTGATGTCCGTAGGTTAGTTAGGTTTAAGCAGTTCTAAGTTCTAGGGGACTGATGACCTCAGATGTTAAGTCCCATAGTGCTCGGAGCCATTTGAACCAAGCCAAAGTATAGCATCTCTGACCACGCATTATGCAAATAGTTTTAAAACGTACTGAATTCTATTCACCATAAAACTCTGCAACTGAAGAATTAACAATATCCTCCTAATAGCTTTAGTTCCTATATATAAAAGGCGATGTTCTGACTGGCTGGCACATCGTCAGCCAGTCCAAACCACTAAGGGTAGAAACTTGAAATTAAGAGAGAGTGATGGTCTTATCGCTTAAGAAGAGGTTTTTCGAAATTTCATCCCTGACGGGGTGACATACCGGACTAAAAGTTTTTTGAAAATATCTCGCTGTTAAGGCAGTTTTGATGCTAGAACTACAAAAACTTGGTATTTCATTTCTCTGTCGGAAATTAAAGTACCTAATTCAACATTTTTGAAAATTCTACCTCTAAGAGGTAAACTAGAGGGTGACAGTTTTTTTGAAAATAAATCATTATTCAAGCACTAATAAAGCATTTCTATAGCTACATATATGAAAATTGGTATTTGACTTCTCGGTTGGCTATAAAAAATACGGGTTTCATAGTTTTGCGAAATTCAAACCCTGAGGGCTTTAACAGAGGATGATAGTTTGTATGAAAATATTTCATTTTGAAATCACTTTTAAGCTAAATCTAACAAAATTGTGTTTGGCTCCTCAGTTAGAAAAAGAAATCGCGTTTCAGTGTCTATGGAAGTTTAATCAATAAGAGGGTGAAATAAGGAATGAATATTATATTATTAAAACATTTTTAAAGCTAAATCTAAGAGAATTTGTGTTTGGCTTCTAAAGAAATATGTATTAGGAGACGAAAGTTTCAATGGAAATATCACCACAAGAATTCAAAAGGAAAGATTAAGTCTAGCTGCCAGAATCGTTTTTAGATCAGAAGTATGTTCGGAAAATACCACGCTTCTATGCCCTTAATTTGGATGCAAAGTTTAGAAGACCCTCCTATTTGTGAACAACATAAAAATCTCATTAAATGAAAACAAAAACAAGAACAGAAAATAAAAGATATATGCAGACCATATAGTCAATGCGAGTGAAGGACCGGATGCTAATCTAGTATACTGTACATCACTTAAATATATAGACCTTGTAATATTTATAAACGCTGCACAAAACATAACCTCATGAAGCACAACAACAAAAACAGCATAAAATGTCGAAAACTGCTTATGATGGTACCTATTATGCTTTCCATCGCATGATTCTAAAAACGGTGGTCAGGATGAAACACTGACCAGGAAACATCATACGCTCGTAGGTACGGTATCCATCAAGTACAAAGCTCTTTCTTACTGCAAAGAATGGAAACTATCTGTAAGTATTGAGAAATTCAAAATTGTGCACCTGAGAAGACACAAAAATATGTTATCCTCTGATTACAGCGTCAATAAGTTACAGCTGGATTTATTAGATTCACATTAAAAAAAAAAAAGAATCACCGGTTTTCTGCCTGATTTGATGCTGCCCACCACGACTTCTTCTCCTGTGCTGATCTCTTCATCTCAGAGTGGTACTTGCACTCAATGTCCTTAGTTACTTGTTGGATGTACTCCATTCTCTGTCTCCACCTACCGTTTTTGTCCTCTACAGCTCCCTCTTATAAGATGGTAGTTACTCACTGCTATCTTAACATATCCTATAATCTCATTCCTTGTTCCTTTCTTCTCCGATTCTGCGGAGGCCATCCTCATTCCTTATCTTATCAGTCCACCTAATTTAAAAAACCTTCTATAACAACACATCTTAAACACTTCGATTCTCTTCTTTTCCGCTTTTCTCAGAGTCCATAACGCAAAACCACATAATTCTGTGCGCCAAACGAATGTTCTCAAAGTTCCTTCTTCAGACCGAAGGCGCTGTTTGATGCTGGTACACTTTTGTGGCCGGGGACGCCCTCTTTGCCCACGCTAATAAGGTTTTTAAGTCCACTTTCCTACATCCAACTTGCTTCGAACGTCATGTGCTATTTTACTTCCAAGGTAGCAGAATTATTCAATTTCATCTACTTCATGGTCACCAAATTTTGATGGTAAATGTAAATGTCGTGTGACTAGGGCCTCCCGTCGGGTAGACTGTTCGCCGGGTGCAAGTCTTTCGATTTGACGCCACTTCTGCGACTTTCTCGTCGACGGGTATGGTTTATTTCATTACATGTGTCTTTCTTCAGTTTACACTTAATTAATTTCAATGCTCATTAGACTGTTCATTCCATTCAACAGGTACTGTTCTTCTTCAGTTTCACTGAGAAGAGCAGTGTCATCAGCGAGTCTTATCATAGACATCTCTTCACTCTCTGTTTCAATTCCACTCTTAATTTTTTATTTATGTCTGTTATTGCTTCTCTGTTGTATAGACTGAACAGTAGGGGTAGAGCTTGCCCATATTTTTCTCAGAATTTTCAACAACTTGCATCATTTTACACTGACAAAAAGATTTTCTAGGTCGTCAACTCCAATGAACGTTTCTTGATTTTTCTTCATTCTTGGTTCCATTATAAAGCTCAACGTCAGAATCGCCTCTTGTGCCTTTACCATTCCCAAAGGCAGAGACTCAGTTTTCCTATGCATTGTTCTGTATACTATTCTTGTCAGTAACTTAGAGGCACGCACTGATTGTGCGACAGTTCTCGCACATATCTGCCTTTGTTATCTTCGGAATTGTTCGGATGGCATTTTTCCGAAAGTCCGATGGCATACCTACGCATCAGTCTGAATGGTTGTCTGGTTGCAACTTCCCCAGATGATTTTAGAGCCGGCCGAAGGGGCCGAGCGGTTCTAGGCGCTTCAGTCTGGAACCGTGCGACCGCTATGGTCGCAGGTTCGAATCCTGCCTCGGGCATGGATGTGTGTGATGTCCTTAGGTTAGTTAGGTTTAAGTAGTTCTAAGTTCTAGGGGACTGATGACCACAGATGTTAAGTCCCATAGTTCTCAGAGCCATAATTTTAGAAATACCGAAAGACTGCTATGTGTTCCTTCTGCCTTATTCGATTGCAAGTCTTCCGAAGGTTGTTAAACTCTTGGATATCGACTCTCATTTCTTATTCTATCAAGTCATCAGAGATGTTTTCCTCTACGTAGAGGCCGTCAGTCTAACTTTTACACCTCTTCGCTCTCTCCACTACATTTTGCAGTGAAATTCCCATTGCACTCCTAATGTTGCCGCACTTGCTTTTAATTTTGATTAAAGTTGTTTTGGCTTTCTATACACTGAATCAGTCCTTCCGACGACCGTTCGTGTTACGATCTCATTACATTTTGTCTTCAGCTATTTCATCTTGACTTCCCTGCGTTTCCCATTCATTTCATTCCCAGTGACTTTTCGTGGACATTTTTGTACTTCTTCTTTCGTGGAATGGAAGTATTTCATGTGTTATCAAACGTTTATTCTTTGTTCCCTTCCTTGTTCGACTGTCCAGAATCTGTGATTGTGCGTTCCTAATGTTCAGTCTGTAACTCCAAGAAGCAATGAGGAAAATAAAGAAAAGTTCAGTTGTGGAATTAAAATTCAAGGACAAATGGTAGCAATGATACGATTTGCTGATGACATAGATATCCTGAGTGGAAGTGAAGAAGAATTACGACAACTTGGGAATGGAATGGACAGTCTAATAAATGCAGAATATGGACTGAGACTAAATCGAAGAAAGGTGAAAGTACTGGTAATGAGAAGCAGCAGAATTGAGAACAGTGAAAAGCTTAACATCGGGGTTGGTTATCACGAGTTAGATGGAGTTAAGAAAGTCTGCTATCTAGACAACAAAAGACCTCATAACGGCCGGTGCAGGGAGGCCATAAAAAGCAGTTTAACAGTGATGAAAAGGGCATTCATTGCGAAGAGAAGTCTACTAGTATCAGACATAGGCTTTTATTTGAGGAAGAAATTTCTAAGAATATCCGACTACAGTACTGTACGGTTGTGAGACATGAACCGTGGAAAAACCGCAAGGAAAGAAAATTGAAGTACTTGAGATGGGGTGGCACAGATGAATGTTGAAAATTACTTGCACTGATAAGGTAAGTAATGATGAGGTTCTCTGCAGAATCGGCGAGGAAAGGAGTAGAAGAAGCGAAAGATGATAGGATATCTGTTAAGATATCAGTGAATAACTTCTGTGGTACTTGAGGGAGCTGTAGCTGGTATAAGCTGTAGAGGAAGACAAAGACCGGAATACATCCAGCTAATAATTGAGGATGTAGATTGCAAGCCCTACACTAAGGTGAAGAAGTTGACACAGGAGAGGAACTCGCGGTGGTGTGAGTTAACGCTCTAATTTAAATATATGGCTGAAAGAGTCAGCCTATAGCAATTGTGAAACGAAACCTGTCGTCCAGGACCATGTGCCACAGAGGGGGCAGATTCACCACGAGATGGGGAAACTCACAGGCGTCTATTGTCTACTGAGGCCTAAGCGCTGTAGCATGCGAGTCAGACAGACGAGAACCTACGTCATAGCGAAACCCAGTAGAAGGCGTTTGTGGCCAGGGAGACGTAGCAGTGTTAAATAAGGCGGACCTAAGATCGGTCATAAAGGGAAACATTTATGGAAACTATTTAATTCTATACTAATTCAGGGAATGAAGCCACAGTAATTTTAATCTGCCATCCTCCATAAATTTTCATGGTGATCCCAATAAAACTTGAATGTTGATCATACCTATAATAGTATGGCATTTGCTGCTAACGTGAAATTAACAAGTTCTGGAACAAAGACCTGAATGTTAAAATCTTAACGCTTTGATCTATCTTAACTATCGACATTTCATATAGAAGTGCATCATTAAAATGACAAATGTAAATTTCAACACTGCAACTTTATTTGTTTAAAAGATGTAGTAAATTTAAAGTATCAGTATTTTCACTTTAGCATCAGATTATCATTTCCTACACAAAAAGCACATTGAACGATGACAGCATGGCACCTTATTGAATCATTAGATAATAGAATATTTGTTGTAAAGTTTAGTGCTTAATACTTACTTTTGTTCTGTATTTATTTATCAGAAAGCATATTGGTGCAAGGCTACTGGACATGGCATTCAAAGCTAAGAAGGAAATTGTATTGGTTTTATGTAAGAGAATTTTTTGTTTATAATGTAATGGATATTATTGTTACTTTATTTAGGATGTGAAACTGGTCAAGCTTTGATTACTTAAACACGTTAAAATGTAAAATAATGTAGAATAAATTGTAGCCAATCAGATGGACGGCTTCAGGATCGGGAATTGCCGTAGTCAGTTGAGCGACGATATACGGCGAGCGGGAAACGCGGCCAGGACGGGCAGAGGGACAGTTCTTGTCTAGACACTAGAGAGGACAGTTCGGATTGAGACGCGAAAACGAACAGTCATTCTTTAGGCAGCTAGGAAGTGAAACAACTTAGAAAATTTCGCGTTGTGTGGTATCGCGGGGCTTAGTCTTTGAGCGGTGAGCAGCCGCCCGCCTGATGTAATCTCTAACTTTTCGTGTAAATATCGAGGTGGAGTACTGGACATAGATTCGCGATGAGATTGTGAATGATCGAACTGTGTCAAATGGATAAGCACTCGAATGTAATAGTAATTCTAAATACGACCACTTTCGCTATTAGTTTCCTTTCTGAATAAACATTATTCTAACCAAATCGGAACTATGTGGCCTACATAATTTATACGTCGTTAATTTAGTTCCCAACATTATTATTACTATTACTATATGTTACATTAACTTTGTTTCATACAATGTCGCAAAATTACCATCAGCCAGACTAGTTAACCAGAGGGTCACAAGTGTCTAATTTAGGGGTGTAATGCGACGCGTGCGGTTCAACCCCTAGACAAGTTTGAGCCAAGACATTTCGACGAAGAGGAACGGCATGTGAGCCCAAACATCATTGGGATGTCAGCTCGCAGCGGGTCGCATCAAACTAGTCAGAAGAATGAGGACTAAAAAAAGACGTTTGTTTATCCATGAAGAAGTACTTATTAATCCAGTAGGATACTTTCAGGAACCTTACTGTAGATTTAAGCTGACTTTCTCTTCACGTTCTTGGTATTTTTCAGCATCGTATCTGAGATCTCATCGAGTTGACAACTAATTGCAGATAGTCAATTTTTTTTAACATTTTATACTCTCCTAAACTAAACTCCTCCTGAACAGGGCATGAAGGCGTAAAGGTACCGACCGGCCGCCGTGTCATCCTCAACCCATAGGCGTCACTGGATGCGGATATGGAGGGGCATTTGTTCAGCACACCGCTCTCCTGGGCGTATGTCAGTTTCAGAGACCGGAGCCGCTACTTCTCAATCAATTAGCTCCTCAGTTTGCCTGACAAGAGCTGAGTGCATCCTGCTTGCCAACAGTGCTCCGCAGACAGGATGGTCACCCATCCAGGTGCTAGCCCAGCCTGACAGCGCTTAACTTCTGTGATCTGACGGGAACCGGTGTTAGCTCTGGGCAAGGTCATTGGCCAAAGTTTTCCAGCTACCTACCTAAATGTTCTTCTGAGCTTCGTTGAGTGGGTAGAAAGAAAGATTGCTTATGAACTTATCAAGAAGGGCAATGATATGTTTGGTTCCATGGAGATATCAAGTAGAGAGACAGGTTGTTGCAATGTAACATATTTATTTCTCGAACACAACTTTAACAAAACCTTCAGAGTATTATGAAAGACCCTTCAAGTCCAAAATGAAACAAAGATCTTGCTCAAGTGAAAAATATCTGAATAAAAAAAAAAAACTAAGTTCATCAATGCGTGGAAATAATCAGTTGATAAATGAGAAAACAACATTCTTTAAAGTTGAAAGAAATTTTGAATTCTGAATAAAGTTGAAGTTCAACATAATTCAAGTTCCTTAATGGTTAGGCTTCAAAATAAACTTCACTCTACCTGAAGCCATGGAGGGAAACGCGTCAAGTATGTCTCACAGTCGTTCTTTACAGGAGACATTCCAACGATCAAACAGTGCGGAAAATTCTTAAGTCCAACAAGAATAGAAGCACAAACTAATGTCTTAGCATTATCTTGTAAGTAAAGTAAGAAAAGTAGAAGTTTAAATGGTTCAAATGGCTCTAAGCACTATGGGACTTGACATCTATGGTCATCAGTCCCTAGAACTTAGAACTACTTAAACCTAACTAACCTAAGGACATCACACACATCCATGCCCGAGGCAGGATTCGAACCTGCGACCGTAGCAGTCGCGTGGTTCCGGACTGAGCGCCTAGAACCGCTAGACCAACGCGGCCGTCAAAAGTAGAAGTACATTAAGTCCCAGCTAGTACGTCTTCGATTACAAAGTCCAGATGGAAGAGGCGGCTTGCTGTCTTGGAAGATGGTGGGGGAGTCTATAGATAGGCATTACTGGTATCTACTTGTCGGTTGCTCGATGCGATGGACTTGGCTCGCTACGTCTGCTCGCCGTCCCAAATAGCTGCCTCGCTCTAGGATACAGGCAGGTCTGTTTTCGGTATTGTCACTGAGGATGCAGGAAAAGTTGTGGTACGTCAACGATCTCTACCATGGTCGTGCGTGGTGCCTGGTGACCTGGCCAGAACAGTGTTGTTGCTACCTACTGGCCTGGCCGCGGGGCTCACGAACTCAAATTTCCCTCATCGTGCATCCCATAGTGGCAAAGCTCACGGCAACCCAGACTGCTTACATGTTGTGCGCGTTGCTGCCGGCGCCTATGTCTAAGGCACCATGGCAAGCTACACATTAAAGGAACGAACAATTTAAAAACCATCATTCGATTTCATCACTGTCCCACAATGTGTTAGGACAGCCTAATATAGATACTGATTAATAGAGAGGAACATAAAGAAATCAGGTACACATTAAAACATGTCAAGCAGATTGTAGAGGAAGTTGGGATAATAGAAAAGCAGAGCTGGGAGATACAGAATACGACGTACAGACCGATTGAAAGGTGCCTTTCTTTTTCTTGGACAATCAAAGGAGTCTTTTAGTGAAATGAAACATATTAAGAGGGGTTTTCAAATCTGGCAGAGTAAAGTGGTAAGTTCTGTATCAAAAATTTTTGTAACACCGCAGTGTGATTTGTATAACGTTTGCCTTATTGCCTGTAAATATTTTTTTCTGTAAATGTCATTGTATCTGGGTGTTAAGACACTGATATTACAATGCATTTTTTTCCTGTAGCTAGTCCAGTGTAGACTCTGAAAGCCACAGGTACACTCAAGCTATGAGTTCTCCGCAAGCTAATGTAAAGTAAAATCGCGTGATGAGCTGCTCAAATAACGTAAGCTGGAATTACTTATGCAAAACGACGATAGCAGCCTCCATAGGTAGGTGGTGATACAGCCGTGTAGTTGTGATCAGTAGAAAATCAAATTCTTTTCAGTCCATCACTCACACGTACTGATATTAATTACAGCCAGTCCAAAAGTGTATCAGCACAGATATTATGTTATTTTCGCTTGCCATGTTCCTTCACTGCATATGGCTGCGTTTGCGATTGCAATAATAAGGTCAAGAATATTGGTTTAAACAAGGATTCATCAAGGCGAACATCAGCTAGTTTCGAAGTTTTGAATCCATATGTTTACCTTTCTTTGATGGATTGTACAAAGCAGCTTTACACAGTCATTACTGTACAGTTTTTATCAACATTGAATAACAACATTGAGCTAACTGTTAATTTAGCCAGTTCTTCTATGACGGCGTCTCAAATTTTGATTTTTGTGCTCGATGAATGAACTGATAGGAAAAGTTATAGAATCGTATTACATTGTTGCTGAGTTTTCAGCTGCGTCATCGGGAAAAAATTTCCGTCTGCATTTGCAAAAGGTCCCTTTCCACGCAGTGTCTGAGAGTTGTAATTTAACGTTTCTGTGTTGAGAATAGGTGACTGAAGTAGATGTGAGTACAGTGTGGTGTCGTGTTAGTCTTGCATGATTAGAAGAGGTTGAAACTCAGTGTCGGTACACAGCCTCTCGAACAGCACAGCTAGAGTACTGCTGGGCTTAGCGTTTTCGTACGATGCACAGGTCGCGATGAAAAGTGTCATCTACTCACGCTAATGTGACACTGCAGAGACGTCTTGTAATTTATCCATGACTTTAACGCAAAAGTCTGGCGATCAGGGACTTCGTGCCAGCAAAGATACCTTAAATGTAATCGTATATTTTGAGAAGTTGCACTGCTTCGGATTGCCCAGTACTACCTTGCTCTTATAGCTGGAGCGATTACTCTGTAGACTATTGTTATCGGGAAAATTCATGCAACAGACTAAATAAATTGTGTCTGATAGGAACTGAAGTGATCAACAGCTGACAAAGATAACTAAATGATGTTATAAATCGAAAACGTTCACAAGAGTTTCAGAAGGACCTACACTGCCTGAAAAAACAAGTGTAGCACCCAGAAGAGGATGAGGAAACGAAATGAAACTTCATTGCAGCAAAGTGCCTACTTTCAGTCGTCGATATACACACTGCTTTCTAATGTCTGATTTGAAGATAGATCGGCATCTGGTCGAAACTTGTAATCGATCTTACCTTGCTTGCGATCTTGACAGATACAAAGTTTTCGTAAAGAAAGCTGCACTAAGAAGGCTGCACTTAGAAGGCAACTCTATATTTAAAGATAGCCTTCTAGGACACTGACAATATAAGGTAATTACAGCGACAATTTTTGAGCTTGGAATTGTAAACAATTCGTGACAAAGCGTTTTGATTCAGTAATCGATGTTGACATCGTTTTCTACTATGTGACCTGAAGATGGCCATGTATCTTTCCTTACGATCTTGACCAATAAAAAGTTTTCCTAAGGAAGCCTACAAGACGAAACTTCAAGGGTTGAGAAGGTATGTGATGTTTCGCGATTACAAAAGCGACTCAAATTTTCATAGAACCTGGCAGTATCAGCGGACTTATCCTTATGACGTTGTACCCCATCTGGCACGGATGGCTGCACTGATTCGCTTGGAAGAGCGTCATACCAGTAGCGCCTGCGACGGAGGCAAGGTTGCCCACAACTGCTGTAACTGGTCCTGGATATCATATATACTGGCACCGGAACGCATTTGGCATCCGAGCAGGTCCCACACATGTTCTGTCAGGATCAAATATACGGATGTTGCCACGAGTGAACCTTAATATCACGCATACAGTTCACAGCGACACATACCATGTGTGGACGATCACTGTCCTATTGAAAAATGGCACCTCGGAACTGTCATCTGAAAGGTAACGCATGGGACGCAGGACGTACGTAACATATCGTTGTATCGTCAGAGTTCCTTCAGTGACTACCGGTCGTGACCTGAAGTCACACCGAATGGGACCCCACACCACGAAGCCAGGAGTGACACCGCTGTGCCTATCCAAACCACTGTAAAAATGAGATCTCTCGCTAGGTCGCCATCATATTTAGCGACGACAATCATCTGGGGTAGTGCAGAACCGTGATTCATCACAGAACATTGTGTGACCATCATCTGGCCACGCCTTCTAGTGACACCAACACTCCATAAGCAGCAGTTTGCGTTGTCGTGTTATAGGCATGGGACTGTGGTTCCCTATTCTGGTCTCGGACCAATCGTGAATGATGACACACAATCGACATAAAAGTTTTATGGGTGTTGAGAGCTGTTTTCTCAGGATGGGGCAGGATAAGGTTACGATTGTGGACGGAGCCGTAATCAGTTACTCTCGGTTGCACAACAAATACATAAACTTTATTTAAGGAAATTAAAATTTTAAAATAATCTCTTAAAAATACAATTGACTATATAACGGCTGAAGGCCATTGCTGGTTCTAAGGACAATTCCAAAACTTTGTGAGTGCACAATTGGTGATTATGGACTTGCTATATTAACTGCAAGACTCTTCGATGGTGATTGTGCACCTGCACAGTCGCAACAGATGGCTGCTGGCCATCTCTACAGTGGGTCTGCATCTCTGCTGACTCACCAGTACCATTATTTCTACCAGGACTGCAGTGGGTCTGCATCTTTGATGGCCCACCAATACCATACTCTCTACCAGGACTACAGTGGGTCTGCTCTGTGATGACCTACCTACCAATCTTCTTCAACACGTCGAATGACTCTGCTGTGGGTTTGCTCTATTGTGGCCCATTACCTGTCAGCATGTCAAGAGTCAGCACTGTCTTTCCGTTGGAAGGACAACACTACTTCTTCAAGACTGCATGGAAATCCACTACTTCTGTGTGCAATTTCTTTTACTAATGAGACTTTGTGAAAAAAAACTGTAATTACTATTATGATGAATGATCAGGACTATCTTTATGAACTGTGAGAAAATTTTAGCTTTTGATCAACATTGTATCAATACGTGTGTGCATTTGATTTCTTTGTTATTGTAATTATGAAAAATTTTATCAAATCATTATTGGCCACTGCCCAAAACAATTTGTAAAATTTTTTGTGGGGAGCATGGGGGCTATGTAAGTAGGCTGTTTATGTTTTCTTATTGGCAACGCCACGTAGCGCTCTGTATGAAAATCACTGACTGTGCTGTGTGCAGTCTGTGGCTAGTTTGCATTGTTGTCTGCCATTGTAGTGTTGGGCAGCTGGATGTTAACAGCGCGTAGCGTTGCGCAGTTGGAGGTGAGCCGCCAGCAGTGGTGGATGTGGGGAGAGAGATGGCGGAGTTTTGAAATTTGTAACACTGGATGTCATGAACTAATATATATATTATGACTGTTAAGGTAAATACATTGTTTGTTCTCTATTAACATCTTTCAATTGCTAACTATGCCTATCAGTAGTTAGTGCCTTCAGTAGTTTGAATCTTTTATTTAGTTGGTAGTGGCGCTCGCTGTATTGCGTGTTTTTGGTACTTGCATTGTTTAATTCATAAATTTCGGGCGTATTATAGTATCTGAGAGTTGTAGCATCGCGTTTTAGTACCTGAATAGTGTAAATTCGCGTAGTCGTCTGTCATCTGTTTTCGTTTTGAACGGCCAGTGTCGGTTGGTCACAGTCAGTGTGCTCCCTGCCGCCGTTGGATAAGCAGCTGCAGCAGCAAGTCGTATACTCCTAGCTCACTCATTTGTTACATAGTTTAATTCTTAATTTCTTTGCGTGTTTTTGGTACTTGCATTGTTTAATTCATAAATTTCGGGCGTATTATAGTATCTGAGAGTTGTAGCATCGCGTTTTAGTACCTGAATAGTGTAAATTCGCGTAGTCGTCTGTCATCTGTTTTCGTTTTGAACGGCCAGTGTCGGTTGGTCAGTCAGTGTGCTCCCTGCCGCCGTTGGATAAGCAGCTGCAGCAGCAAGTCGTATACTCCTAGCTCTACCACATAAATTTCGGGCGTATTATAGTATTTGAGAGTTGTAGCATCACGTTTTAGTACTCGAATAGTGTTAAATCGCGTAGTCTCCTTCCGCCGCCGAGCAGTGTGTCAGCAGTGCACAAGTGGCAGCATTACTGCATTTACTAGGCAATCTTGTATTTTAATAACCGCTTCAATTTTGTCGTTTTGTTTGAGCTCTCTGTAGATTAGTTCAGACGTTCTTTGCACAAGTTTTTAGCATGGATAGGGACTGCAACTGCTGTGTTCGGATGCAGGCTGAGTTGGCATCCCTTCGCTCCCAGCTTCAGGCAGTGTTGGCTTCGGTCACACAGCTTGAGGCTGTTGCCAATGGGCATCACTGTGGGGGTCCGGATGGGGGTTTGTCGGGGACGGCCAGCTCGTCCCACGCATCCCCCGATCGGACTACGACTGTGGTTGCCCGGGATACTGCCCGCATTGAGGCTGATCCCTCACCTGTGGTAGAGTGGGAGGTCGTCTCAAGGTGTGGCAGGGGGCGAAAGACATTCCGGAGGGCTGAACGGAAGGCCTCTCCAGTTTGTCTGACGAACCGGTTTCAGGCTCTGTCTCAGGCTGATACTGATCTTCAGCCTGACATGGCTGCTTGTCCTGTTCCAGAGGTTGCCCCTCAGTCTGCAAGATCCGGGCAGTCGCAGAGGGTGGGCTTACTGGTAGTTGGGAGCTCCAACGTGAGGCGCGTAATGGGGCCCCTTAGGGATATGGCAGCAAGGGAGGGGAAGAAAACCAAAGTGCACTCCGTGTGCATACCGGGGGGAGTCATTCCAGATGTGGAAAGGGTCCTTCCGGATGCCATGAAGGGTACAGGGTGCACCCATCTGCAGGTGGTCGCTCATGTCGGCACCAATGATGTGTGTCGCTATGGATCGGAGGAAATCCTCTCTGGCTTCCGGCGGCTATCTGATTTGGTGAAGACTGCCAGTCTCGCTAGCGGGATGAAAGCAGAGCTCACCATCTGCAGCATCGTCGACAGGACTGACTGCGGACCTTTGGTACAGAGCCGAGTGGAGGGTCTGAATCAGAGGCTGAGACGGTTCTGCGACAATGTGGGCTGCAGATTCCTCGACTTGCGCCATAGGGTGGTGGGGTTTCGGGTTCCGCTGGATAGGTCAGGAGTCCACTACACGCAACAAGCGGCTACACGGGTAGCAGGGGTTGTGTGGCGTGGGCTGGGCGGTTTTTTAGGTTAGATGGCCTCGGGCAAGTGCAGAAAGGGCAACAGCCTCAACGGGTGCGGGGCAAAGTCAGGACATGCGGGGACCAAGCAGCAATCGGTATTGTAATTGTAAACTGTCGAAGCTGCGTTGGTAAAGTACCGGAACTTCAAGCGCTGATAGAAAGCACCGAAGCTGAAATCGTTATAGGTACAGAAAGCTGGCTGAAGCCAGAGATAAATTCTGCCGAAATTTTTACAAAGGCACAGACGGTGTTTAGAAAGGATAGATTGCATGCAACCGGTGGTGGAGTGTTCGTCGCTGTTAGTAGTAGTTTATCCTGTAGTGAAGTAGAAGTGGATAGTTCCTGTGAATTATTATGGGTGGAGGTTACACTCAACAACCGAGCTAGGTTAATAATTGGCTCCTTTTACCGACCCCCCGACTCAGCAGCATTAGTGGCAGAACAACTGAGAGAAAATTTGGAATACATTTCACATAAATTTTCTCAGCATGTTATGGTCTTAGGTGGAGATTTCAATTTACCAGATATAGACTGGGACACTCAGATGTTTAGGACGGGTGGTAGGGACAGGGCATCGAGTGACATTATACTGAGTGCACTATCCGAAAATTACCTCGAGCAATTAAACAGAGAACCGACTCGTGGAGATAACATCTTGGACCTACTGATAACAAACAGACCCGAACTTTTCGACTCTGTAAGAGCAGAACAGGGAATCAGTGATCATAAGGCCGTTGCAGCATCCCTGAATATGGAAGGTAATAGGAATATAAAAAAAGGGAGGAAGGTTTATCTGTTTAGCAAGAGTAATAGAAGGCAGATTTCAGACTACCTAACAGATCAAAACGAAAATTTCTGTTCAGACACTGACAATGTTGAGTGTTTATGGAAAAAGTTCAAGGCAATCGTAAAATGCGTTTTAGACAGGTACGTGCCGAGCAAAACTGTGAGGGACGGGAAAAACCCTCCGTGGTACAACAACAAAGTTAGGAAACTACTGCGAAAGCAAAGAGAGCTTCACTCCAAGTTTAAACGCAGCCAAAACCTCTCAGACAAACAGAAGCTAAACGATGTCAAAGTTAGCGTAAGGAGGGCTATGCGTGAAGCGTTCAGTAAATTCGAAAGTAAAATACTAGGTACCGACTTGACAGAAAATCCTAGGAAGTTCTGGTCTTACGTTAAATCAGTAAGTGGCTCGAAACATCATGTCCAGACACTCCGGGATGATGATGGCATTGAAACAGAGGATGACAAGCGTAAAGCTGAAATACTAAACACCTTTTTCCAAAGCTGTTTTACAGAGGAAGACCGCACTGCAGTTCCTTCTCTAAATCCTCGCACCAACGAAAAAATGGCTGACATTGAAATAAGTGTCCAAGGAATAGAAAAGCAACTGGAATCACTCAACAGAGGAAAGTCCACTGGACCTGACGGGATACCAATTCGATTCTACACAGAGTACGCGAAAGAACTTGCCCCCCTTCTAACAGCCGTGTACCGCAAGTCTCTAGAGGAACGGAAGGTTCCAAATGATTGGAAAAAAGCACAGGTAGTCCCAGTCTTCAAGAAGGGTCGTCGAGCAGATGCGCAAAACTATAGACCTATCTCTCTGACGTCGATCTGTTGTAGAATTTTAGAACATGTCTTTTGCTCGAGTATCATGTCGTTTTTGGAAACTCAGAATCTACTATGTAGGAATCAACATGGATTCCGGAAACAGCGATCGTGTGAAACCCAACTCGCTTTATTTGTTCATGAGACCCAGAAAATATTAGATACAGGCTCCCAGGTAGATGCCATTTTCCTTGACTTCCGGAAGGCGTTCGATACAGTTCCGCACTGTCGCCTGATAAACAAAGTAAGAGCCTACGGAATATCAGACCAGCTGTGTGGCTGGATTGAAGAGTTTTTAGCAAACAGAACACAGCATGTTGTTCTCAATGGAGAGACATCTACAGACGTTAAAGTAACCTCTGGCGTGCCACAGGGGAGTGTTATGGGACCATTGCTTTTCACAATATATATAAATGACCTAGTAGATAGTGTCGGAAGTTCCATGCGGCTTTTCGCGGATGATGCTGTAGTATACAGAGAAGTTGCAGCATTAGAAAATTGTAGCGAAATGCAGGAAGATCTGCAGCGGATAGGCACTTGGTGCAGGGAGTGGCAACTGACCCTTAACATAGACAAATGTAATGTATTGCGAATACATAGAAAGAAGGATCCTTTATTGTATGATTATATGATAGCGGAACAAACACTGGTAGCAGTTACTTCTGTAAAATATCTGGGAGTATGCGTGCGGAACGATTTGAAGTGGAATGATCATATAAAATTAATTGTTGGTAAGGCGGGTACCAGGTTGAGATTCATTGGGAGAGTCCTTAGAAAATGTAGTCCATCAACAAAGGAGGTGGCTTACAAAACACTCGTTCGACCTATACTTGAGTATTGCTCATCAGTGTGGGATCCGTACCAGATCGGGTTGACGGAGGAGATAGAGAAGATCCAAAGAAGAGCGGCGCGTTTCGTCACAGGGTTATTTGGTAACCGTGATAGCGTTACGGAGATGTTTAACAAACTCAAGTGGCAGACTCTGCAAGAGAGGCGCTCTGCATCGCGGTGTAGCTTGCTCGCCAGGTTTCGAGAGGGTGCGTTTCTGGATGAGGTATCGAATATATTGCTTCCCCCTACTTATACCTCCCGAGGAGATCACGAATGTAAAATTAGAGAGATTAGAGCGCGCACAGAGGCTTTCAGACAGTCGTTCTTCCCGCGAACCATACGCGACTGGAACAGGAAAGGGAGATAATGACAGTGGCACGTAAAGTGCCCTCCGCCACACACCGTTGGGTGGCTTGCGGAGTATAAATGTAGATGTAGATGTAGTTCGAGTAACGACGATTTTTGGTGAGGTAAGTGATTTGTGAAAAGTATAGGTTAATGTTAGTCAGGGCCATTCTTTTGTAGGGATTTTTAAAAGTCAGATTGCGTTGCGCTACAAATATTGTGTGTCAGTTTAAGCACAGTCTTGTAT
The DNA here is from genome assembly GCF_023864275.1 of Schistocerca cancellata. Classification (NCBI taxonomy): domain Eukaryota; kingdom Metazoa; phylum Arthropoda; class Insecta; order Orthoptera; family Acrididae; genus Schistocerca; species Schistocerca cancellata. The sequence continues at coordinate 748,459,931 of NC_064626.1, read as the reverse complement.
AAATTTTTCAAAGGGGACGTTTCAGCCTGAATTAGAATAACAATTCCAAATAGCACATATTAAGATAAATACACCTTTCAAAACAATTGTAACACGCCTGAAGGTCTTATTATAAAAGAAGTGAAATTATTACTCGGCTGAAGGCTACAAACAATTTCAAATAACAATCGGCTGAAGGCCTGAATTAGAAATCATGAAAAAAATTCCAAATAGCACACATCTCAACAAATACCGTGCTTTTAAAACAAGTTTGCTTTTAAAAAAAAAACTTATTGTAACATGGCTAAATGCCTTACTATGAAAGAAGTGAAATTATTGCTCGGCTGAAGGCCACATGGAACTTCAAATAACAAACGGCTGAAGGCCTGAATTAGAAATCAAAAGAACAATTCCAAATAGCACACGTTTTAATAAATATTTTGCTTTTAAAACAAGTTTGCTTAAAAAAAAATTACTGTAACACGACTGAAGGACTTATCACCAAAGAAGTGAAATTATTGCTCGGCTGAAGGCCACACCAACAATAATTAGAAAATTACAAATATCCTTAAAACAAACATCCAATCTAAGGAATCAGGACAGACGGTTCTCAGCAACTGTTCCAAGCGTCGGCCTGGGATGGTAACTCAAATTTAAGGTAAGGTAAGACAGGCAGCCAAGAGTTGTACTCACGTAACAGGATGGCAGCTCGAACTAGGGGCAGCTTAAGCGCCGACCAACCGACTAACCTATCCGCCTAACGTTAAATCACCGGTACAACGATGGAATATTTTTACGTAAGGGCGAAGAGACAGACAGCACTACGTCCTCAGAAAACACGGAACGCTGAAGGAAACACTAGAACCAAGGTAGACTCCCCCCACCCAAAAAAAAACACAGTAGAATACACGAGACTGTCGAGCTACACGCTGTGTCGGACAGCATCAACACTATGAGGAACGGTCACTGCCGGAAAAGTACGCTAACTTCCAGGGCAGGTAACTGGGCAAGCCGGCCGGAGTGGCCGAGAGGTTCTAGGCCCTACAGTCTGGAACCGCGCGACCGCTACGGTCGCAGGTTCGAATCCTGCCTCGGGCATGGATGTGTTAGTTAGGTTTAAATAGTTCTAAGTTCCAGGGGACTGATGATCTCAGAAGTTAAGTCCCATAGTGCTCTGAGCCAATTGAACCATAACTGGACCGTTGGCGGCCACAAGGCAGAAAATACCGCTGGTTGCACTTCACTAATAAGAATAACACTAAATTCAATGATGACTAGAGAACAGAGAAAGACGGCTGCAAAATTTCACCGCCTCAAAAGACTTCACTCGTTGCTGCCAGGCTCATCGGCCCTGCGAGCAACAACCCGCCGCCAAAGGCGAGATCTCAGAGTAGTCGACGTTGCATTAGCAGTTAACTCTTCACTCAACTTAAACGTCCAGGGTTCGGTGTGCAACGAAGTCGTCGCTCTCGCTCGGCAGTGGCCGCACGCCGCCAGCGACCCCGACTTGCCCTGACGCTGCACGGACCTGCTCGCTGCTGCGCCGCCAACCGACCAAATCCGGTACGTAGACAGCATTAAACAAACTGCTCATTCGAAACCACAAGATACACATGGATCTGAGAAAACAATTCCACCAACAACTCACAATACTAAAACCAGTCACTGAGAAAGAACACGGACTAATTATAAATCGTCACAAACACAGAGAAGCCAGAATCGGTCGGAAGACCAAATGCACGTTGTCCGTTGTGACGACTGACCGAACGACCAACCAACGGTCGTCCCCCACTCAAGTCAGGCACGGGCAAACAGACACACAAAAGTGAAAGTTGCACTAATCGAATATCACGGTCCATTCAACTAAAACTGGCCGAATCCGGTCCCTTGACGTGGTCGTGCACTCTCGCGACCACGTCTCTTCGTCGGACAGTGCGTGGGTGTCGCCATCGGTCTGGCGAGTGCTGGCTGTCCGGACCTCACTGCTGCTCCGCCCCAACTCTACTCTCTCGACACATGACGACCCGGAAATACTAGAAGCGCTGGTGCTGCCACTCACGGACAGACAAGGAGAGCAAACGTAGTGGCGCCATTGAATACACTAAGAAAACGAGACGCCACTATCGCTATTACAAGATGCCAAGCTATGAACGGCATCAACGCGAGCTGCACACGGCTCAGGTGTGGTACCGCTTCATAATGTATAAAATTATTGCTGCTGGATAAAACCAACGTTTCGGCCACGGTTGCAGCGGCCTTCTTCTGGGTCTACTGGTCACCACTGCAACCGTGGCCGAAACGTTGGTTTTCATCCAGCAGCAGCAGTTACTTGTTCTAAGATGGTAGGAGCAGACGTGAAGATGTTACGATGTCTGACAATCCCTTGGGATTGTCAGACATCGTCAACCAGCATCTTGACGACGAGCGTGCCTACCCTGACGCTCCCACCGAGTTGAACACAGGACGACTGTCACATACTTAGCTGGATATTGCACGATTCGACCAGCCGGTCAAATGCAGACACACAATGACTCTTCCTTCAGACTTCGTCGGGTGCTGTCACGGACATGTAAGGGGTTCAAATGGTTCAAATGGCTCTGAGCACTATGCGACTTAACTTCTGAGGTCATCAGTCGCCTAGAACTTAGAACTAATTAAACCTAACTAACCTAAGGACATCACACACATCCATGCCCGAGGCAGGATTCGAACCTGCAACCGTAGCGGTCGCTCGGTTCCAGACTGTAGCGCCTAGAACCGCACGGCCACTCCGGCTGGCCATGTAAGGGGCTTGGGTTGGATTCTTTGGGGAAGGAGGCCTGACAGTGAGGTCATCGGTCTCATCGGATTACGGAAGGATGAGGAAGGAAGTCGGCCGTGCCCTTCCAAAGGAACCATCCCGGCATTCGCCTGGAGCGATTTAGGGAAATCACGGAAAACCTATATCGGGACGGCCGGACGCGGGATTGAACCGTCGTCCTCCCGAATGCACATGTAAGCGGCATCTCCGTGTCCTTCATAGTGATCACGCAACGTATCATGCTATTCACGGCACTTGTGTACCCCACCAGGCCTGCTGACAACACTAGACACTGATGTACTCCGGTGGCCGTTCGCCAGTTAGAGATAATTATGCCATTAATCATTGACATACCAGCCGACGGTGTGTACGTGAACTAATTAACATTGACATCCGACCACGTCTTCAAGGTATTTCACACATTGAATCAGGTAGTATGATTAAATACTGTGATGTAACTGTGACAAGTGTTGTCTCTATTTGTGGTTCAACTAAACTCGTCCATACTAAACCGGTTCCCATATAATCGAAATATTAGTTAAAAAATTACCGTTTCATTACTTTTAATATTTATCTCTATGTGAAACCACTTCGAAGTATATTCGTAGAGAGAGTCGATTAGTTGCAGACTGAAAATATGAGGTAAACAAGGAGACCCGAGTACGTACTAATAATGCGTTAAGTAGCGCACTGAGCCATGTCACTACAGTGGCAACAGTCACGTGTGCTGCCGACGTAAACTTCCCCTCAGGTATTCGTTTTCATCAGTTTCCTACTGAATCAAGAAAACAACTTTTGCCTTTTTTTGATTAGCAATGGAACTTTGTTTGGCGCTATAACATCTCTTTGATACGGCTGGGTTGCTCCTATAAAGAGGAACAAGCTGTGCGTGGCAAGAGGAGGCTCATTACGGTTAAAGCACTGCCGGAGGTAGTAGACGAGTTTTTCCTTTTAGCGGACGCAGCTGCGGGCAGTTCTCGGGCAGAAAGTTCGCCCGGCACCCCTCCCTGCCCCCACTCCCTTCCGCAGGAGTCGGTCGGCGTGGCGCTGGTGCGTCCGGTGCGCGGGCCTGGGTCGGCTGGCCGCTCCGTTTCATCTCCCCCGCATTAGCATGCGCGCCCACGCCGCCGTGCCGGGCTGCAGGGTCCGCCGCAGTAACCACCGCGGCAGCGCGGCCTTCCATTTGTGTGATTGAAAAGAGTCCTCGACGTCGCTCTCCCCTGGCGCAGCGTCCCCACCTCGCGTAATCGAGAAGCGCTTTACGGCCGGACGCGGCATTCCCGTCGCGTCGCCCTGAGAGCGAGGGGGGTCGCCATCTTGCCATCTCCCAACAGCTCGGTGACGGGTCTTACTGCGTGGAACGACGTTCTCCCCGTCTGTTGACACTGTTGATGCAGCCAGTCTTGGCTGTGTGCCACAACCTGCGACACAGCCGCGAATAAAACACTGGTCCAGAAAACGTAGTAAAAGCTCCTTTATTTCCGCCTTTGACTCATGACTGCTGGTTACAGCCAGCAGCGACAATCTTCAAATTTGTTTTAAAACAAGTACTAATATAACGAACCTATCCTAACATCGTCAAAAAGTAAACACATTTTCAGATTAGCATCGTCGTACAAACTTAAAATACACTAATGGAAGTAACGCAAGGATAAGGAATAATTTATGTAGAGTACTGAAATTTTGGAAATATAGCTGCTGGGTATTCTTCTGGGTTGTATGGCCGTGGTCCATGGAACTCTTGAATCCCTGACGTTTCGTCCAAAGCTACGTTGGACATCTTTGGAGGTGCTCGTGGTTGTGCTGAGTCTTGCCGACTGACGAGTCGGACGTCGAAGAGCGGCCTAAATACCGTGGAAAGGGAGCGTGGTCACGATTTCAAGTGACAGCAGTGAAGTCTAGTGGACAGTGAAGTCTATTGGACATAGCTAAAAGGATTTGTACGCCGCAACACCTGGACGCCCAGTTAAAACATCCAAAGCAGGCTTTTGAGAAGAATGGGTACTCGAGTAAGGAAACGAATAGAGTTTTGCGACCGAATAACAGGAGGCCTAAGGACAACGATAGGACACAGCGATGGAAGAACACGGTTTCTCTACCCTTCATCAAAAAAGTGACGGATAACATCGGCAATATTCTAAGGAAACATGACCTTCTACCGATTTTCAGACCAACTAAGAAAATAAGCCAAGCACTTCGTTCCGTTAGGGATAAACGTCCCCCTCTGTCTGCAAGTGGTGTATATAAGATTGGAGCTACAAAGGTCTACATTGGAGCTACAAAGAGAAGTGTGAATACACGGTTGATGGAACATGAAATTATTTGCCGACTAGGGAAAAAAGACAAATCAGCCGTGGCGGCCGGCCGGAGTGGCCGAGCGGTTCTAGGTCGCAGGTTTGAATCTTGCCTCGGGCATGGCTGTGTGTGTGATGTCCTTAGGTTAGTTAGGTTTAAGTAGTTCTAGGCGAATGATGATCGCCGATGTTAAGTCCCATAGTTCTCAGAGCCATTTGAACCAGCCGTGGCGGAACATGCTCTTCAATCAGGTTATAACGTAGTGGAATTTTCCTAAACTGAATTTTATGTGCTATGACGATTATCCACGGCTATAAAGAGAAGCCATCGAAATATATAAACATGGGGTTAATTTTAACAGAAAAGAAGAGGCCATGAAACTCAGTGATATATGGACTGTGGCGCTACAGAATCGATGAGAAGTTTTTATCTTTGACGTACTATGATCGACAGTTTAAAAAAATTTATCTTTGACAAAGTTTATCTCTGCTATCATGTGAAATCCAGACCAAGCCCACTTTCCACGGTATTTAGGTCGCTCTTCGACGTCCGACTCGTCAGTTGGTAAGACTCAGCACGACCAGGACCACCTCCGAAGATGTCCAACGTAGCCTTGGACGAAACGTCAGGGATTGAAGAGTTTCATGGATCAGGACCATACAACCCGTAAGAATTCTGAGCAGCTGAAACATCGGGTCGTGAAAGCCTTCATTGTATGTTTGGGAATATATTTGTCTGCTTAAAACGCTAACAATTGGTAAAACCGAAAGACTGCTGAATGTAAGCATTCAAACGTGCATCCATTGTGTTGTACAGGTGTCAGATATCAGATTCTAGGATGGAGTTCTGTGCTTGTTACACTTGGTCGGTTAATACAGGAAAGGTTAATGCTGTATGTGAATGACTCTGGAGCTGTCGTCAATGATATGAGCTAGATTGGAGACAGATCTTATGACCGAGCAGGCCAGGGCAACACGTTGACATTCTGTAGAGCATGTTGGTTAGAATAGCGGTATGGGGGCGAGTGTTACAAGTTTGGAAAAGCTCCCTGGAATGCTGTTCGTGAATAGCAGCACAAGAGATCACCACATCATCAGATATAGGTTCACAGCCAAGATGCGTGAGATTACCACGAAAGTGCTCCTGCTGACATACGATATCGCACCCCAAGTGTAGGTCCGGTGTGTATAGCACCCTGACAGATTTGTTGCCGGTCCTTAATTGGCCTTCTTACAATCAACATACGACCATCTCTGCTACCAAAGAATCAGCTTTCATTTGAAAACAGAACAGACTTCCACCCTGCCCTCCAATGAGCTCTCGTTTGACGTTACTGAAGTCGCAAATGGCGGTGGTTTGGGATCAGCGGAACGCACACCACAGAGCGTCTGGCTCAGAGCTATCCTTGAGGTAACGGATTTGTTAGAGGTCGTTCTGTCACTGTAGTGCCAAATGGTGTTCAAATTCCTGCTGCAGGTGCCGTATGATGCGCCAGAGTCATATGCCGAACACGATGGTTCAAATGGCTCTGAGGACTATGGGACTTAACATCTGTGGTCATCAGTCCCGTAGAACTTAGAACTACTTAAACCTAACTAACCTGAGGACATCACACACATCCATGCCCGAGGCAGGATTCGAACCTGCGACCGTAGCGTTCACGCGGTTCCAAACTGAAGCGCTTAGAACCGCACGGCCACACCGGCCGGCACGATGGACTCCTCGGTAGTGCCGCGTGACCGTCCGGAGCCCGGTCTTGATGCATTCTCGTGACCAACGCTGCCAGTAATCATGGACTGTAACTACATTCCTGCGAAATCTTTCTGCAGTACCACATAAGGAATATCCAGTTCCTCGTAGCCATATTATAGACCTCGTTAGAAGTCAGTGAAATGTTGATAATGGCGTCGGTGTCGCCTTAAAGGCATTCTTGACTAACACCAGTTCACCACGTCCAATATCAAAGGTAACTAACGCTCACGACTGTTACAGCGTGTACTTAAACGAAATTTGGATCTCCGTATGGGCTCTACTAACGCCTCTCTTATGCCACTGGAGCGAAATTTGAATAGAAGTAATCTTTAAGATATAGAAACACACCTACCAACTTTCGTTTACGTCGCACCCCTCCTTCATGTTTTTGTAATATTTTTTATCTTCAGTGTATAATGGAAATGAGCGTTTGGCGTCATTGGCACACCACAGAGCACCTTGCTCAGAGCTGGGCAGAGCAGGGCAGGTCCGGTCGCCTTGGTGCAGGTCTTATTACATTAGACGCCAAACTGGGCGACCTCCGCGCCGGATGAGAATGAAATGATGATGAAGACAACACAACATCCAGTCCCTGAGCGCAGTAAATCTCCGACCCAGCCGGGAATCGAACCCCGGGCCCGTAGGACGGCAAACTATCACGCTGACAACTCAGTTATCGGGGTGGAGAGTGTATAATGAAGCCGCAGTGACATCGTTAAAAAGTACACACATAATGCGATTAGAATTTTTGCACATATTTGGAATGTTATTCATAGCAGGTCACAGCGCAGTCCCAATCATCCTGTTAACAGCGCTACCTCTCAGAACTGTGTGCTTTCCTTGGGATGATGCGGCTTGAACCAGTAATTATATTTTCGGAAGAGCTAAGGTGAGTTTAGAATGGTTTGCCAGTATGGATGCAATATAACTTCGGAAGCATATGAGTAAAGCTGACGGAACGTTAAGGCACAGAGTCTACAGAAAGCTCACTCTCACGGACAGAGAGCCATGGAAAAATTTCAGTCGCCGTACCAAGCACAAAAGAGATGTAATAGACATATCAGTCGACCAGGCTAAGACAATCTACGTGCCACTGTACTTGGAAGAAGATCTCCATTATTTAACTGATATCCCGACAAGAAAAGGGAAAGCAGAAGGGGAGGAAGGAAATAAAAGGAACTTCACGCTCTGAGAGCACACTTCACGTTATTTCAGTGATTACGAAATCCAGTCCAATATACAAAGAACTTGGCAGTATGAGCCCACTTACCTGTATGATGTGGCAGCCTCTCTCACTTGGACTCGTTCATTGATTGGGAGGTTGAGGTGGAGCTGTACGTAACAGTTGTAACTGGTCCTGATATCCCTGATACCGACATTGAGACATCCCAGCTGCTCCTATATCATTCTTTCGAGGACAGTACCTCACTATCAAGCAGACAGTTCATAGAGATACATGCCATGAGTCAACAAGAATTCCAACTTTGATAAATTGCGCCACAATACTGTGCCGTGAGCGGTGACACGTGAGAATGCAGGATGTCCGTAACGTAACGTTGTGCCAACAGAATTCCTTCTACTAGTCGCGACCTGAAGTAATATCCGATTGCTGCCCGCACCATGATGCTAGAAGTAACGTCGCCGTCGCTCAACGAAACACTGTAAGCGTGAGACCTCTCCTCATGCTGCCGCCATACTCTCCGGCGATCATCAGGGCTAGTGCAGCACCGCTCACTGAACAGAGTGTGATGTGATTCATCCGCTGTCCGTTCTGCCCAGTGACGGCACCGCTCTAAGCGCAGCCGTATGTGTTGTGGAGTCAATGGCAGCCTACGAATGCGACGGTGACTCCATAATCAGGACTCCGACCAACGGCGCAGGATGACACAGAATGCCGCAGACAGACCATAACTTGTTCTCGGAGGACAGGCGCAGATGTGAAGGGGTTACGATGTGGTTGGTGCACAGAACGACCAACCTTCCTTGTGGTGGCCAGACAGGGTGACCAGAACCTTGGCGACCAGTATGTCTGTCCTGAGGTTCCAGCGCAGTCCAGTATCGGTCATCCGAATACGCCACAAATCTTGATGTTGCACGATTCAACCAGGCGGCCAAATGGAGACTCGCAATGAGTTCGCTTTCTACATCTACATACACCTACATATACACTCCACTAGCCACCAAGCGGTGTGAGGCGGAGGGCACAATTCGCACCAAAGTCATATTCCCCCCCCACCCCCCTCCTCTGTTCCACTCGTGGATCGCGCGAGGGAAAAACGACTGTCTGAACGCCTCAGTACGAGCTCTAATTTCCCTTATCCTTGAATGGTGATCATCGCGCGATTTGAAAGTTTGCAGTAATAATATATGTTATACATCCTCGTCGAAGATCCGATTTCGGATTAGTGATCAGCTCCTTCCGTTTAGCGCGTTTTCTATCTGAAAATGTGTCCCACTTCAAACTTTCTATGAGATTTGTAACGCTCTCGCGATGGCTAAATGTACCAGTCACGAATCTTACCGCTCTTCTTTGGACCTTCTCAATTTCTTGAATCAGACCCAGCTGGTACGTGTCCCATACAAACGACCAATACTCTAAGACTGATAACGCTGTGTCACGCAAGTACGCAACGCCTCCGTGTCCTTCGCAGTGATCGCTCAACGTCTGACGCTATGCACGTCGCTTATATACTCTACGAGACTTGGTAACACTGCTAAATGCGAACATCAAACATGAACTCTGACAGCCGTGCTACCTTTCACATAGAATTGCAACTCTAATCATTTACGAGTATTTACCCACTGACGGTGCACGTTCGTGTGACGCTACATTGACTTCTGATCATTTCTAACGGTAGCGTCACTTTTCTTGTCAGGTAATGTGCTTTGATAGGAAGTACCTGTTCTGCCACTGAGATAAACAGTGGACTATATCGTAAAAGGACTGAACCTTCTCACGAATAAGAAATAGCTAATAATAATGTTTTGTTCGCATTTGTATGAACACTCACAGATCGCAGAGTGCTAAGAAGACAAAGAATTGAGACAAAAACCAACAAGAAGGTTTCGTTAATGTTGGAATACTGCGAGAAATACATACTTCCACGGCTTCCATACGCAGTTACGTGTACACAGCAAATGCAAATAGAAGCATCGACTTCACCCTGCTTAAAGAAGAGAAAAAGAATTTTCGTCTGAGCAACACGAAAAAATAGTAGACCAGTGAAACATCAAAATCTATTCTCTGATACCGTAATTTTATCAATATCCAGTCATCACTATGCTACTGTGAACAAACAGACCATAACAATAAAAAATGTTTATACTTAAACTAAAAAGAAAATGGACTAAAGTTAGAGATGTGGTGGTCTTAGTGCTAAGTAAAAAAGTCCACCCTTCACCCTTATGGGGGCTTGAACTCTGCTGGGGACACTTTCAATTAGGTGCCCGTCTGTTGAGGAATGCCAACCCATTCTTCCTCAAGAGCGGAAACCAGAGAAGATAGCGATGTTAGACGCTGGGGTCTGAAGTGAAGACGACCTCCTAGCGCGTCCCAAGGGTGTTCCATTTGGGTTCACGTTGGGCCTGGGCAGGCCATTCCATTTCAGGAAAGTTATCGTTCACAAACCATAGCCTCAAATTTGCTGCTTTATAACAGGATGCATTATCAAGCGATACAATCATCGCCTCCGATCTACACGCAGTACGCAACGCTGTAAAATGCGTTTATATCCTTTTTTCCTTTCCCCCCCCCATGAACCATGGACCTTGACGTTGGTGGGGAGGCTTGCGTGCCTCAGCGATACAGATAGCCGTACCGTAGGTACAACCACAACGGAGGGGTATCCGTTGAGAGGCCAGACAAACGTGTGGTTCCTGAAGAGGGGCAGCAGCCTTTTCAGTAGTTGCAAGGGCAACAGTCTGGATGATCTGGCCTTGTAACATTAACCAAAACAGCCTTGATGTGCTGGTACTGCGAACGGCTGAAAGCAAGGGGAAACTACGGCCGTAATTTTTCCCGAGGGCATGCAGCTTTACTGTATGATTAAATGATGATGGCGTCCTCTTGGGTAAAATATTCCGGAGGTAAAATAGTCCCCCATTCGGATCTCCGGGCGGGGACTACTCAAGAGGATGTCGTTATCAGGAGAAAGAAAACTGGCGTTCTACGGATCGGAGTGTGGAATGTCAGATCCCTTAATCGGGCAGGTAGGTTAGAAAATTTAAAAAGGGAAATGGATAGGTTAAAGTTAGATATAGTGGGAATTAGTGAAGTTCGGTGGCAGGAGGAACAAGACTTCTGGTCAGGTGACTACAGGGTTATAAACACAAAGTCAAATAGGGGTAATGCAGGAGTAGGTTTAATAATGAATAGGAAAATAGGAATGCGGGTAAGCTACTACAAACAGCATAGTGAACGCATTATTGTGGCCAAGATAGATACGAAGCCCACACCTACTACAGTAGTACAAGTTTATATGCCAACTAGCTCTGCAGATGACGAAGAAATTGAAGAAATGTATGGTGAAATAAAATAAATTATTCAGATAGTGAAGGGAGACGAAAATTTAATAGTCATGGGTGACTGGAATTCGAGTGTAGGAAAAGGGAGAGAAGGAAACGTAGTAGGTTAATATGGATTGGGGCTAAGAAATAAAAGAGGAAGCCGCCTGGTAGAATTTTGCACAGAGCACAACTTAATAATAGCTAACACTTGGTTTAAGAATCATGATAGAAGGTTGTACACATGGAAGAACCCTGGAGATACTAAAAGGTATCAGATAGATTATATAATGGTAAGACAGCGATTTAGGAACCAGGTTTTAAATTGTAAGACATTTCCAGGGGCAGATGTGGACTCTGACCACAATCTATTGGTTATGACCTGTAGATTAAAACTGAAGAAACTGCAAAAAGGTGGGAATTTAAGGAGATGGGACCTGGATAAACTGAAAGAACCAGAGGTTGTACAGAGTTTCAGGGAGAGCATAAGGGAACAATTGACAGGGATGGGGGAAAGAAATACAGTAGAAGAAGAATGGGTAGCTTTGAGGGATGAAATAGTGAAGGCAGCAGAGGATCAAGTAGGTAAAAAGACTAGGGCTAGTAGAAATCCTTGGGTAACAGAAGAAATATTGAATTTAATTGATGAAAGGAGAAAATATAAAAATGCAGTAAATGTAGCAGGCAAAAGGAATACAAACGTCTCAAAAATGAGATAGACAGGAAGTGCAAAATGGCTAAGCAGGGATGGCTAGAGGACAAATGTAAGGATGTAGAGGCTTATCTCACTAGGGGTAAGATAGATACTGCCTACAGGAAAATTAAAGAGACCTTTGGAGATAAAGGAACCACTTGTATGAACATCAAGAGCTCAGATGGAAACCCAGTTCTAAGCAAAGAAGGGAAAGCAGAAAGGTGGAAGGAGTATATAGAGGGTCTATACAAGGGCGATGTACTTGAGGACAATATTATGGAAATGGAAGAGGATGTCGATGAAGATGAAATGGGAGATACGATACTGCGTGAAGAGTTTGACAGAGCACTGAAAGACCTGAGTCGAAACAAGGCCCCCGGAGTAGACAACATTCCATTGGAACTACTGATGGCCTTGGGAGAGCCAGTCCTGACAAAACTCTACCATCTGGAGAGCAAGATGTATGAAACAGGTGAAATACCCTCAGACTTCAAGAAGAATATAATAATTCCAATCGCAAAGAAAGCAGGTGTTGATAGATGTGAAAATTACCGAACAATCAGTTTAATAAGCCACAGCTGCAAAATACTAACGCGAATTCTTTACAGACGAATGGAAAAACTAGCAGAAGCCGACCTCGGGGAAGATCAGTTTGGATTCCGTAGAAATACTGGAACACGTGAGGCAATACTGACCTTACGACTTATCTTAGAAGAAAGATTAAGGAAAGGCAAACCTACGTTTCTAGCATTCGTAGACTTAGCAAAAGCTTTTGACAATGTTGACTGGAATACTCTCTTTCAAATTCTAAAGGTGGCAGGGGTAAAATACAGGGAGCGAAAGGCTATTTACAATTTGTACAGAAACCAGATGGCAGTTATAAGAGTCGAGGGGCATGAAAGGGAAGCAGCGGTTGGGAAGGGAGTAAGACAGGGTTGTAGCCTTTCCCCGATGTTATTCAATCTGTATATTGAGCAAGCAGTAAAGGAAACAAAAGAAAAATTCGGAGTAGGTATTAAAATCCATGGAGAAGAAATAAAAACTGTGAGGTTCGCCGATGACATTGTAATTCTGTCAGAGACAACAAAGGACTTGGAAGAGCAGTTGAACGGAATGGATGGTGTCTTGAAGGGAGGCTATAAGATGAACATCAACAAAAGCAAAACGAGGATAATGGAATGTAGTCGAATTAAGTCGGGTGAGGTTGAGGGTATTACATTAGGAAATGAGACACTTAAAGTAGTAGAGGAGTTTTGCTATTTGGGGAGCAAAATAACTGATGATGGTCGAAGTAGAGACGATATAAAATGTAGACTGGCAATGGCAAGGAAAGCGTTTCTGAAGAAGAGAAATTTGTTAACATCGAGTATAGATTTAAGTGTCAGGAAGTCATTTCTGAAAGTATTTGTATGGAGTGTAGCCATGTATGGAAGTGAAACATGGACGGTAAATAGTTTGGACAAGAAGAGAATAGAAGCTTTCGAAATGTGGTGCTACAGAAGAATGCTGAAAATTAGATGGGTAGATCACATAACTAATGAGGAAGTATTGAATAGAATTGGGGAGAAGAGAAGTTTGTGGCACAACTTGACCAGAAGAAGGGATCGGTTGGTGGGACATGTTCTGAGGCATCAAGGGATCACCAATTTAGTATTGGAGGGCAGCGTGGAGGGTAAAAATCGTAGGGGGAGACCAAGAGATGAATACACTAAGCAGATTCAGAAGGATGTAGGTTGCAGTAGGTACTGGGAGATGAAGAAGCTAGCACAGGATAGAGTAGCATGGAGAGCTGCATCAAACCAGTCTCAGGACTGAAGACCACAACAACAACAACAACAACAACATCCTTTTTCTTAAGCATAATAAGAGAACTACACCATAACCACGAGAAACGTCCATACCGTAACACCATCTCCTCCGCAATTCACTGTTGTGACTACACATGATGGCAGGTAACGATCTCGAGGCGTTCACCAAACCCAGACACTTCCATTCGATTGCCACCGGTTATAGCGTGACTCCATCAGTCAGTCCAAGTCAGTCCTTGCCAGATATTTACTGTCCACCTCCATCGCTCTTTAAACCACCGCAAGTGTTGCTTAGCATTGACTACAGAAATTTGTGGCTCTGAGGAGCTGCTCGACCAGTGTATCGCTTTTTATCTGCCTAAACGAAGTAATTTTGCTAACTGAACTGCTGGTAGCACTTTGTAACTCATGAGCGATTCCTTCCTGTAAAAGTACCAAGGGGGTAATCCTGTATATTGTGTCAAATGTGTTACCTGTCAACAAGAATATTTTCTTGTAGAATGCGATCTTGAATTACTACTTAACGTTTTCAAAACATAAGCTTCTGATGTACCTAAAAAGAAGCGTTTGCAACATGTGTATGTCGCCACTTTTGACGGTTGAGTAAGACACACCGATTTTTAATGTGAAAACCGCTGTTAGACTTGGATTTCCTTTGTAAACAATGCAGAGATTCGTGTTGAGAATTACTGGGAGTCATAGATAAACAATCCATCGGATGTGTGAATGAAATGTAATACAAGACATAATTATGGCAATACTGGAAACGAAGTAATGGTGGACGGAACATGTTGACAGGAACATGGATGATAATTTGTTTATTTGTTTACTTTAATTGTTTTATTTAACCTGTCAAATTAACTCCATCAGGCCCTTTCTTTAACTAGGCATCATACATATTTTTCGTTTCATTCATTACGATACGTATCCTGTAAATTACATCTAAATCAGAACGTTATAAAACACTTAGTAATTACTACAGTGCAGAAAGAGTGAGAAAGAGAAAAGAAACCGGTTTGCATTCGTTCAAAAATACGACAATAAGTCACAAGAAAGGAGGTTTAAACTATGAGGGCTCTCACCACTAAACATGAGTAGGGGCGTTAAAACATGAGGCGGACCATAGTCAGTTGTCCGCTATGAGCAGCTCTCCGCGAGGTGATGAGCGTGCAGCACCGACAGCGGGGTCCAGTGGATACAGTTGTGGACGGGCAGGTGAACGTGGTGGTCCACCACAGAGCGGACTGCAGTGCTTCGTCGAAGCCGGGTTATGGCAGGCGCTTGGTGGTGTGGTGCCTAACAAGGGAACCTCCCCATCGTACCCCCCTCAGATTTAGTTATAAGTTGGCACAGTGGATAGGCCTCGAATAACTGAACACAGATCAATCGAGACAACAGGAAGAAGTTGTGTGGAACTAAGAAAAAATAAGCAAAATATACAAACTGAGTAGTCCATATGCAACATATCCAACATCAAGGGGAATGTAAGTACAAGAGCGCCGTGGTCCTGTGGTTAGCATGAGCAGCTGTGGAACGAGAAGTCTTTGGTTCAAGTCTTCCCTCGAGTGGAAAGTTTAATTTTTTATTTTCAGTTTATGTGACAAACTCTCATGTTTTCATCACTTTTATGGGAGTGATAATCACATCCACAAGAAAACCTAAATCGGGCAAGGTAGAAGAAGCTTTTTACCCATTCGCCAAGTGTACAAGTTAGGTGGGTCGACAACATATTCCTGTCATGTGACGCACATGCCGTCACCAGTGTCGTATACAATATATCAGATGTGTTTTCCTGTGGAGGAGTCGGTTGACCTATGACCTTGCGATCAAATGTTTTCGGTTCCCATTGAAGAGGCACGTCCTTTCGTTTACTAATCGCACGGTTTTGCGCTGCGGTCGCAAAACACAGACACTAAACTTAGTACAGTGAACAGAGACGTCAATGAACGAACGGACAGATCACAGATTTGCGAAAATAAAGAAAGTAAAATCTTCATTTACTGTAAGATTTGAACCAGTGACCTCTCGCTCTGTAGTTACCCACGCTAACCACGGGACCACGGCGCTCCTAATGGCATACTATCCTTGATATTGCTTATCTTGCTCATGAACTACTCAGTTTGTATATTTTGCTTACTTTTTTCATAGTGCCACACAACTTCTTCCTGTTTTCTCGATTGATCTGTGTTCAGTTTTTCAAGGCCTATCCACTGTGCCAACTTATAACTAAATCTGAGGGGGGTGCGATGCGGAGGTTCCCTTGTAAGTATACTTAAGACCTGTAATGGACAGCAGTGTGATCCAAGGAATAATGCGACGTGTTATTACGCTGTCGTGTACGGGCATACATTGGGGAGACGGCGCTCAGCGTGGAGGAAATTTATCGTTGCAGCGGTCTGAGTTGCCTGTTTAACCGTAGTGCGCAGAGTAGTTTTGTAGCTTGCTAAAGTGGAATGTGGTCAGTGTCAAGCGCTTTCAGCAGCTGTCACATTGCGAAGGTATAATGTACCGATGAAAAGTTGTTCTGCGTGGCTGATTAGAACTGAGCTTTGCTTTGGCATGATGTTGGTGAGTATCTGTTAGCTTGTAAAACATTGTTCATTGCCTGTGCTTTAATTGTTTGGTTTGCTTTGCCCAGCTGCCAACAGAACTGAACTTTATTAGCATTAAGTGAATTTGATATATCAATGTACCGGTTGATTTTCAAAAAAATAGGTGTTTTATTTTCATACGCGTCTCAAAGTTCCTTTTAAAGCTGCTGTGTGATTCCAGTTTATTGATCTTGGGTATTGCTAGACAGCTTCACTTGAATTTAGTCCTTTATTATTCGATCACTATCGGTTTCTGGCACTAAAAGCCACATCTTCAGGTGAACATCTGTCTAACAATAAATCCAGAAGGAATTATTTTAAGATTTTAAAAATTTACATGAGCATATCAAAATGATAGTACTCACGCAACTAAAGCATTAGAGCGGATAATGCCGGAAACTTTTTACCCAACATTCAGCGGAACAAAACACCTCTAAAAGGCGGTGTTTTGATATTCTCTGTAAAAGTTCTCAATATTTAAAAAAAATTAAAATCTTAAAATAATTTGCCATACCCGCGTATATCTCAGAGTTGGTATTCCTTCTGGATTTATTGTTGTTCAAAATGTTCAAATGTGTGTGAAATCTTCTAGCCATTGTGTCGTACAATCCAGAGCACAGGGTGAATGGGCGCGTTGGAGGAGTATGAAATCATTATGTTTGTTGATGTAAGTAAGGTCTTTTCTTCTTCTAGAACTGTTCTGTACCAGCCTGAAGTCAGAGTGTTCATTATATGGCAGGTGGCCGCTGGTGGCATAAGGTGGGGCGTGCAGGCGTCTGGTGCTGGTTTGTAAGAATCTTTGTTATTGACAGTACGTTTTCGTTACAGCTATTTGTTTGGTGTAAAAGACTGTACTAAAAGTGTTCCGAATTTAAAAATAGGCTTCTGGGCTGTGTTCCTATACACTCCCGCGTTTGAACGTAATTTAGCCGTTTCTATTGCGTTCAGAATTCTTCATGGGCTGTGTTAAATTTGAGGAGAGAGAGAGAAAGAGGGTGTGGATGGTTGAGAGAGAGCCTAGTCTCAATTATGTTTCACATTTGTTTTCATGTCCTGTTTTGTTAATCAAAGAGAGGAAAAGTTCAAACTGAATTAATGAAGATAGAGGAAAAGAAAATGGAGCGGCTGATTTAGAAATGAAAAGAGGAAGAAGCATCGACGAGAGAAGATGGGGGCCTTAGCTTCATTGTTTGATGGAGGGAAACAGGCCGTATGCCTACAACTTTAAAGAAACGTTATGAGACAGAAGGAAGTGTTTCAACTTACTCTGAAAGCCAATAGGGCATTTAACTGCGAGTAGAGAGTAGGGGAGCTTGTTCCAAAGGCAGACGTCAGCAACAGATGGAGAAACGAACTTCGTCGCTGGATTTAAGAAACCATGAAAAGACGGAGATGTCGACCTACTGAATTGCAGGTAAGTATCAATAATGTATGATAACATGAATGTGTATAGCTGACGAAGATAATATCGAGCGGAAATCTTTACTCACTAGCTGTTCAGAAACGAGTGAATAGTTTTGCCCACTAGTCAAAACCGTTTCTGTTTAAATTCATTCCCTATGAAGTTACCTAACCAAAAAAGCGGCTTTCATATTTTTATTTTTTGAGCACTTTCACCTTTGCCACTCCTCTGAGTTGCCCACGTGATGTAACCAAAAAATGTTTCACGATTTTAACTCAAACTTCCGAAGTAAAGTTCTGAATCTATGTTCCTCAAAAGGTTTTGGCACGGAATCCACAAAGAGAATGTGCATTTCTACATGCAGCTTTTAATTCAGAATTTTACACAACCTTTTAGATGAAATCCGGTCGTCTCAACACTCTGACGAGTCGAAAATTCTTCAGAATAAATCTCCAAACATTTCCAAACTGGCAGTGCTCGTATAGCTTATCTTGAAGCAGTCTTCGCAATGACAAATGGTCGCTTGTTCGTGCGGGATACCTGTTGTTGGCTGTCACCCTAGTCTGCAACTGGGTGGCTATTCTCAGATTTTAATAAATATTTTCACCGCCGTGCGATACTTGCCCTTATCTGCATCTACAAAACGTGGAACTGGGCCATACAGCTGTCAGAGTGTTTTAAACAAAACCTTCAGAAAAGTCAGGCTATCAATGCCGCTATTTCATATTGATTTCTGAGAATTGTTAATCCACCCTGTTGTGAGAGAGAAAAGTTAGTCTTCCATTGCTACAAAAATTTTAAATCATTTTGGAATCACACGAAATTAAAGCACACGTAGCATGTTTTTCGCAATTTCTTACGAAAGCATGTAGGTGGCTGGTGGAGATCTATTTCCGCACGATGAAACCCATTAGTATGATCAACACATTTCTACGTCACAATAGTTGACCTTTCTAGCAGCAAAGTGAATTTGGGAGGTGGAGCATTACTGGACTGAAAGTGGCTAGCTTATCTCTTGTTTTTTCTTAATGTTGACCCCATCGGCTGCCTGAATGGTTAATACATGGCGAATAGGTTGTAGATGGTTTTCAAGGAGCAAGTTAATTCTTATCGGACTCTTGCTTTGGAAGTAGTGAGCAGGGTACTGTCTCTCCTGCAGCCAGCGCCGACATTGCCTTTTCACTATGAACATGGCGAATGCTACGCTGCACATCGCTTTTGTGAACATAAAAATCATTGTAGTGTGCATATGGAAGTGGGAAAAGGAGCCACAAATTAGCGAAAAAAGGCAACTGCGAAATTAGAAATGGGGTCAAGAAAAGCGTTATATTGATGGAGATCTAAATAACCGGTGAAAGCCAAAATTACTTTCTTGCATAAAACATCTTCAGTCACTTGGAAAATAACGTTCCCGTTTTTCATAATTGTCTGCTAATGTTAACATATATATAGTCGTAATTTAATCTATTATATTTCATGCGTGTAAATTTCATAAAATATATTACTTCATTGCGCTTCATTATTGATATTTTCATGTTGAAGTGATCCGATTACAAAGTTTTACGTTTACTCAGGACCAAATACATCAACTAAGCTAACAATGAAGCTCAGACTAACCCAAGAGTTCAAATCGTGTTTCTCAATACCATTTTAATTATAATCTAATTTTAACCAACACGGTAAGGAGGAAACAACTTTTTGTTCTCAAGAAGCCAACTATCACGCTATAGTATTTCTGATCTTTGTATACGTTATGTAAAGGCTGGCTTCCCTAATTAAGAAGCAGTTTCGTATCTCTACAGAGCTCATTGTCTGAAGATGACCATTTAAACGTTCTGAAGCCGGTCATTTTAATAATGAGGTTCTGCGAGCTTGATCTTTTCTGATTGACCATTTTAATTAGCTTTAATAAGCTTTACTAAAAGTTTCTTCCAGTTTCCTGCAGTGTGAAACGTTTTGTGCGTCTCTTACTTCTTCACACACAAGACTCCAGTCCTCAGTCTGTCTGCTATCTTCCATGTCGGCGGGCAGCAGGATATTCCTGACTGGTACCCTCTGATTGCCCTCTACGGATCATACCTACCCAGAACTGTAAGAAGATTTACCTAGGACATAACAGAATACGCTCTCCTGTTCACATAGATGCCTTTATCTGTCGAGGCCTGAAGGTTTGCGATCAACAGACACATGATGTTTGCTGTTATTTTCCCGCTTCATCTCGAAGTAGTGCCAACGTCAGTCATCTGACGTCTTGGACTGCTATGCTAGGACTTGATAGTGGGAATCGTCTAACATTACACCCTGTCGTTCAGAATTCTGTCAGCCTGTCTAACAAGGGAATGGTCCAACCTAGCATGTAATAACCTACCGTGAAATTTTTCACACAGGATGAATACAGCGACGGAAATGCACTGTGAAAAATTTAGCTGTTAAGGCGCACTGCAAGTATTTTTCTAAACAAAATATTACTGTTACTCAGTTTTGACACACTAAGGACCGCTTGTAACAGCTGTTTGTACAGCCCTACCTACCACGCGAATCGGCGAATAAGCAGACGCAGCCACGACAAAAGAACATAGCACCACATAGTGCAAAGTCCAAAGTGCACTCACACGAATTTAAGCACTTAAATCACAACAAAACTGTCCCAAATTAATTTTTTGAATAACTTGCAGTTGATATCGACACGTAACTGTTTCATATGATCTAAAATGAACATAGTCTCGACCGCAAGAATCTTTCATATTTTGATTACCGGTTTCGGTCAGTTACTGTCCATCATCAGACCTCATACCACGAAGGTAGAGAACAGAGCAGGCATTACGAACTCCACGCACATCAACTGGAGGTAGTAACGAGTGCTCCGTTCTCCGCCACCGCCTCTCATCATGGTATAGCGACTGAAGATGGTCAGTAACTGAAACCGGTAACAACAAAAAATAAAGGTTTCTGTTAATATTCATTTTAAAGTACTAAGAAAAACCGCTGTTCTCCACGAGAAATGTTCTGAGCCATTAATACTGCATATGCAATTGTTACTCAAGTGATCAGCTGATGAAACAAAATCAAGGCATTGCATGACTTCACATTACAGACGGCTACCATCAGCTGGGACTTAAATTTGTTGACGTGAAACAATTCCTGCAGCACAGATTCCATGATAATTTTTGAACAATTTATATTTTACTAACAATGCTAAAGTTCGTTGTTTATTCCTTGCAGTCATCACAAAAATATATACACCAGGTACACCTGATAAAAGAAAAATTAGTGCATTCAGGTACTTCCCAGTAACTGCTAGTTTTGTTCAGACAGAGGTGGGATGGAGTAAAAACTTGTCGTGACTGTTGAGATGCATGTCATGCTGCGCACCAGGTATACTTAATCAGATTTGGAGAAAATGGTGATGCAGACTGGCAATGCACAAATGACAGAAGTTAAACAATACTGCTCCGCTGATAAACTGTAAATGTTGACGAGCAATCGAAAATTATAATGTCCGACAGTTTTGTGAAAAATGCTCTACACTATCATAAAATTTTCTTTATCTGACTGTCTTTATAGGCAGCATTTTAGGGGATAACATGAAGCTGATGTCAACTACAAATTTCTGCGTAGTATTACCTATTAATTTCAGGTCTTCTACGCGCTTACTTCAAGTAATCCTCGTAATTTTACAACTTTCTTTTCTGTATAGTTTTGTGGCTCCGTTTAACCAGGCCAAGAATAATGGAAATCAGTAACGTTCATTTAATTAGCAGTTCAGAGGGCCCTTGATAATAGTGAATTTGCTCTAACGAGCAGTTCTAAATCTTTCGCGAAATTGTTCTTTCAGACTTCTGCGAATTACATTTTGCAGCATATTTTGTACTTTGTATAAATACTTCTTTCATTTATGCAATTCTCATACAGATTTTACTAAACAAAAATGGTTTTGACACTCCTTAACTTGAAGCGTTCTTTCCCTCATCTGTTTAACCAAAAACTGTAGCCTTTTCTTTTAACTGTTACTAAACATGTTTTCTTTGGGCTAGGAAGGTACTGTATTTTCATTCTGGAATTTAATTACCAGAACAGTCACCGATCGATTAACAGTTCATGCGTTCGTCAGAGCTATTGCCTGTTTCTTCTAATGTTTCCACAATTTATAACGAAATATTGGCGTCTTTCGAATGAATGTCAAAGAAATTAACTAACGAATAAGAGGTACGTGGGTCTTCATGAGAAGTACGTGATTTCGATTGCGTTCTTCACTTTGCAAGGCAGATCATTAATTAGATTCCATGTTGCTGTTAAACATTGGAAACTGGACAAAGACAGATTCTATCAGCAAGCATACACTAAGAAAATGCAAAGAAAATTAAGTTTTATCTCCATTGTTAATACTTAGCGATACCTCAAAGGCAACTGCTAATTATTACGGATGTTAAATGAGTTGCAAATTCGAGTGAATAGCAAGTGTGAACAATTGTTAGAAAAACATTACCAGAAAATGAAATTCACTTTCCAGGTTGTTATACTAATAAATCATTATATATATAAAAGATTACACTATTGCAGCTTACTCATGTAGAGATAACATGTGAAAAGGAAGAATTGTTACATACGGTAAGACAAATTATAGTCTCAAAAACATTTTGACAAATAGATTTTATGGTGGTCAGTACACAGAAATTTGTGCTTCTGAGTTAATGATTAAAAATATTTAACTTTTAATTGTAACTGTATACAGATCCGCACTGATAAATTTTGAACTGTGATTCCTTACTGTGCTATCTGTCAGACAACAGCAATCAGTTAACAGTCTGTGGCGACTTCAATGCAGATTTTCCAAAGGATTCTGCTAAGAAAAATGATCTGGAAACTTACTTGGATCCTACAATGTGGTGTCAGTGTTTATCTTTCCAACACTGGTGGACGAAGACAGTAAGAACCTAACTGATAATATTTATTTTGATGAAGCTCGAACTATGAAAATAACTGTTTACCCAGTACCAACTGCTCTTTCTGATCATGATGCACAGTCAGTTAGGATAAATAACATTGCGCCTTAGAATATTAATACTGCTCAGCGGAAATCAGTTACAATAATTAATGACTCCAGGACAAATGTATTTTTTAAGGAGCGTACACAAGAGATGATATCAGATGTAATTTATAATGAACTAAGTACTAACAATAAATTCAATCTATTACATGACGAATTCATATAATATTAGAAAATAGATTTCCACATAAGTTAATCAGGAAGGACAATAAACAGCCATGTAAAAAAGAATCATGGATCAGTAGAGGGATTAAAGTATTTTGTGAAAGGGAATGGGATACGTATCTTTTGGAAAGAAGAAGAAGGGATCTGCAATAGTTGCACACTACAGAAACTACTCAAAATTACTAAGAAAGGTTATTAAAAAATCAAAGAACATGCACATAATGTTAAAAAAAAACCAGTACTTCCGATAACAGACTTCAGGTTATGTGGAATGTAGTGAAACGAAAGGCAGGAGAACCAGCCACAGAACAAGACAACATCACTACTGAACCGAATGGAAGAGTTATAAATTATCACTCATAGGTAGCAAATACATTTAAGAATCATTTCTTAAATACAGTAGAAACCGTAGGTCAAACATTTCAAGAGCAAAATCAAAGCATTATTCTGAAAATGTAACTTGCTTAAAATTCAGTCATATGGGTGTATTACCAACTTTTCCTTCTGAAATTAGGAAAATTACACGTTGTCTAAAAAATAGAAGCCCATCTCGTTCTGATGATGTTTCCCACAGATTTCTAAAGATATGGTCTCATGTGATAAGCCTAGTCTTATCTGAAATATGCAATGCATCACTAAGTCAAGGCATTTTTCCAGAGAGACTGAAACATGCTGTTGTTAAACCCCTCTTTAAGAAAGGTGATAACAGAGACGTCAGTAACTATCAAACTGATTCACTCTGACCTCATACTGCAAAATTTTTGAGAAATAATTTATTCTAGAATAGTATCTCACCTTAGCAACAATAGTATCCTTAACAAATCACAGTTTGGGTTTCATAAGGGGTGCTCACTGAGAATGACATTTACATGTTCACTCCTCAGATTTTACAAGCAAATAATAAAATAGCGCTATCTGGTATTTTCTGCGATCTTCCTAAGGCATTTGACTGTGTGAATCACAGTATTCTCCTAGATAGATTGACGTCTTACGGGATTGATGGTGTAGCCAAGCAATGGATAATGTCATATATAGGCAAAAGAATGCTGCAAGTTGTACTTAGTTACTCAAGCAATATATTCCAGGGACACAATTCTGACTGGGGAGAAATGACATACGGGTTCCCAAAGGTTCAATATTAGGTCCACTACTGTTCCTCATACACATAAACGATGTTCGGTCTACTATACAACAAGCAGTATTAGTTCTTTTTACACATGATACTAGTATTGTAATCAATCGAAACATATGTATAAAAACAGGAGAAATGGTAAACGAAGTTCTTAAAATTATCATTGTCTGCTTTTTTGTGAATGGCCTCACCATCAATTCTAAAAACACGCTTCAGCTAGAGGTACTACACCAATGATAAGTGTAACACATGGTGAGGAAAAAGTAAAGAGGAAGCAAACTTGAAAACTCTTAGGGGTCAATTTAAATTGCAAAAGAAAACACATTTTGAAACTCCTAAAACAGTTTATTTCAACCACATTGTCGCTTAGAATGTTTGCAAACCTTGGAGAGAGACAAATCAGTAAATTGACATATTTCGCATAGTTTCATTTAATAAAGCCAAGTGAAATAATGTTCTGGGATAACTCATGTTGATAAAAGAAAGTCTTCATTGTGCAAAAACGTGCTATAAGAATAATGTGTGGTGCTAATCCACAATCTTCTTGTAGACATCTCCTTAATGAGCTGGACGTTCTTACTACTGCTTTACAGTATATTTATTCCCTCATGAAGTTTGTTACAAAAAAAACACTACAATTCAATAGAATCAATGCATACGTAATTACTATACCAGAAGTAAAAATTGACAACCACATTAAGGTTGTCAAAAAAGGTTGCACAACCCTGCAACAAACATTTTTGATCACTCGCCCAGTGGTATAAAATGTGAGTGACAGTAAAGTAACATTTGATGACAGACTGAGAAAGGTTCTCCTTGGCAACTCCATATACTCCGTAGAAGAATTTCTGTTACTGTAATTTTTAAAAAGTGATGGATAGGAATTACTCGTTCCACACCATTAGAATCAATTGTTCAAAATGATCCCTGGAACATGTAACTAACTAATTAACGTATCGTACTGTGCCTTGTGGTCTGTTACCAATGTGGCGTCAACCAAAGCTATGTACTGGCCCTGTTGCGCATGCAGTGTCTGCTGCAGCTGGGACAGGGGGTGTGCATTTCTCCACCGCCTGTTGAGCTAAGAATTTGGCTCATTTCAACATTTTCTTAAAAATACTTGCAGTGTGTCTTGGCAGTTGAACTTGATATTGTGTTCTTTGGTGTATTACTCCCTTAGAGTATCTTAAGGGACAAGTTTCGACAAGTCGGAATCAGCAGTTCTCTTGTAAGGTTGTGGCGAGTCGGGGTTTAGTGACACTAGACACTGAGCGTCAGTGACACAGGGGAGCAAAGGTCATTATTTTGTCAGGGATGGCGAAAGGGAAAACGACACTTTGTGGGCGGTGAGTGGGCTCTTTTCCTTGGCTCAGAGGGTCAGGTGTTAGAGAAACAATGGTGGTTCCACTAACAGTTATTTATTGAGACATAAGACCCTTTGAACAAACAGAGTAATACGTTGTGTTTTAACTCGCTCAATTCCTTGCGGTTGTGGAATGGCGGAATCGTAGCGTGCAGAGTCCACTGACCGCTGACGCGGCGATGTCTCGCGTTGCAGTGGCGTGCCAGCGGCGCACCAGCGGCGTAATCTTCCATTCAGTAACGTACCTGTGACTCACCGTGGCGGCGGCACGCTCTTCTCCTTGTGAGTTCACTCGTTTCGTTATTAACAAGCAGCTAAGGCGTGACGCGGAGTGTTCCGTCCCGGAATCGAACCACAACCCTTCGGTTCGGTGTCTTCTGACCGAGCTCATCAACCTCTGGGTTTACTGGTGACCCTTTTGGTGAGACCGCAGTCCCTTCGTCCTCACCAGCCATCTGGGAAAGTACCACACGAACATTTCTGGTGACATCTGGGATGGCATCTTCCGTGTTGACGCACTGGCGCAGTAACGACATCTTCTTCTGTCGAGCAGCGTAGCGGCTCAGTCTCTGTAGCGAAGTATGACGTCCGCTGACTAATCATCGGTCCGTCCGTCTAGGCGGTGTTTCTTCATGTCTTATTTCTCCCCTCGGAGATTCCCTCATGTACGTTCTGTGTTCTGTGTTTTTGCTAATGTCGTGAAGTTGGGTGGTGGTGACTGACTCTTCTGTGGTTGGTCTATGCTTCTCATGTTGGGCAGAAACGTGACCAATATCGACGCATGTGCCGGCTTCCCTTGATCGACTGATGCCGCTTCTGAATATATTGGCTTAACGTGTCAAAGTCTCTAAAATGTTCAGTTAACCTATAATAAGTCTTTACGTATTTACTTGCTTTGAACAACCATAAATAACACATAATTATGATACATAATTATTACACGAGCTACAAGGTAAACAGAAGTAGGTACACGGAAATGGGTGAAGAGGAGTTTTAGTTGAAGAGCTTACACCAAACACCGACTTACGAAGGTCGTCAAGAAGTGCGTATGGCGTGCTGCTAGTAATCTTGACAATGCTGTCATTCCGGGACCATATGTCAATATTCGTGCTCAGCCAGAGGTTTTTGAATGGGGAGGAGGAGGGTGAAGTGTATACTGATGCTCTACTTCCAAATATTTGATTTGTCACAGTGTGCAATCAGCTGCCTTTAAGAGTCAAAGTCATCTTCTTGTCACCTTCAAGGAAGCAGTCCGTTGTAATGTTCCTCCAGCTTTGGCATTTTTCCTGGAATTTCTTTAGGCCATAGTTCTTTGCTTGAGTAATAATGTGTGCGTGTGATATGAAAATAATCATTTAGAGGTAACAGCTCTCAGCTCGATATGTATGGTTTGTAAATCTTACTTTTCCCTTCTATACAATTTCATTTTTGATTTTGGTTAACTTACCTGTTCAATCCCCTGCTTTTTTTTATGGAAAACAGACTTAATTTTTATTTATAAAATTGATGAAACGTATTTCCTGAGCTAAGAGACTGATGCCAAAAACTAAAAAATAAACAGGGACACAAACAATGATGGACTTGCTAATGACAATGTACGTGGGCCGTTTAATAAGTAACGCAATACATTTTTTTCTCGGATAATTTCGGTCGATGAAATGCAGAATTTGCTGTGAAACAGCGTGGAATATTCCTGCTCCTGTCTCTACAGTTTCAGCAAGCTGCGATAGGTGGCGGCGCTATACATACTGTAGCTTCAAAATGGCGCCTTTAATGGAGGAGCATTCCCACCCGAGATCTGTAAGTGAGTCTCTTTAGCGGAAAACCAGAGCATCATAGGTATTTATAGGCTCCTCCAGAATGTCTACAGAGACCAGAAAGTAAACAAACACATGGCGAGTCTTTGGACGAGGCGTCTACCTTCATCATAAGGTCGCGCAAACCTTCCCGCGTGCCGACTGGCCATACACAGCCATGACTCCTGCAATATTGGAACGTACGAACATTCTCATTCGAGGTGATCTACGAATCAGAATCAAACACCTCTGTGCGCAACATGACGTCTCTGTTGGTAATGACAACACATTAGTCCACCAGGTGGGTTATTCAAAGTATGTGCTCGCTGGGTTCCTCGTTGGCTAGCAGGAGAACATAAATAGTAACGAAGGATCATCTGTGCGGAATTTCTTTCGCCTTACGATGCTGATATGTGACAATTTTTTCACGAAGATTGCAGGCTTTGAAACATAGGTTCATTACTTTCAATTGGAAAGAAAACATCAGTCCATGGAGTGGCGCCACAGCACCTCACTTCCGAAGAAAAAAATTCAAAGCCGTACCCTCAGTTGGTAAAGGGATTTCAGCGCGTGTTTTGCAACAAAAATGCAAACCAACTCCTTCCCCATGGTAACAAGAGTCCTCACACAAGTCTGCGAACCCCCTGGGAGCTCACACAGTTTCAGTGGACTGTTCTTCCTTATCCAGCCTACAGCCAGGATCTCGCACCTTTCGACATCCAAAGCGGTAGGTGGATCAAAACAAAATGTCCAGACACTCTGTGACCTAAATGGTACTGAAACAGAGGATGACAGACTAAAGGCCGAAATACTAAATGTCTTTTTCCAAACTGTTTCACAGAGGAAGACTACACTGTAGTTCCTTCTCTAGATTGTCGCACAGATGACAAAATGGTAGATATCGAAATACACTCCTGGAAATTGAAATAAGAACACCGTGAATTCATTGTCCCAGGAAGGGGAAACTTTATTGACACATTCCTGGGGTCAGATACATCACATGATCACACTGACAGAACCACAGGCACATAGACACAGGCAACAGAGCATGCACAATGTCGGCACTAGTACAGTGTATATCCACCTTTCGCAGCAATGCAGGCTGCTATTTTCCCATGGAGACGATCGTAGAGATGCTGGATGTAGTCCTGTGGAACGGCTTGCCATGCCATTTCCACCTGGCGCCTCAGTTGGACCAGCGTTCGTGCTGGACATGCAGACCGCGTGAAACGACGCTTCATCCAGTCCCAAACATGCTCAATGGGGAACAGATCCGGAGATCTTGCTGGCCAGGGTAGTTGACTTACACCTTCTAGAGCACGTTGGGTGGCACGGGATACAGGCGGACGTGCATTGTCCTGTTGGAACAGCAAGTTCCCTTGCCGGTCTAGGAATGGTAGAACGATGGGTTAGATGACGGTTTGGATGTACCGTGCACTATTCGGTGTCCCCTCGACGATCACCAGTGGTGTACGGCCAGTATAGGAGATCGTTCCCCACACCATGATGCCGGGTGTTGGCCCTGTGGGCCTCGGTCGTATGCAGTCCAGATTGTGGCGCTCACCTGCACGGCGCCAAACACGCATACGACCATCATTGGCACCAAGGCAGAAGCGACTCTCATCGCTGAAGACGACACGTCTCCATTCGTCCCTCCATTCACGCCTGTCGCACACCACTGGAGGCGGGCTGCACGATGTTGGGGCGTGAGCGGAAGACGGCCTAACGGTGTGCGGGACCGTAGCCCAGCTTCATGGAGACGGTTGCGAATGGTCCTCACCGATACCCCAGGAGCAACAGTGTCCCTAATTTGCTGGGAAGTGGCGGTGCGGTCCCCTACGGCACTGCGTAGGATCCTACGGTCTTGGCGTGCATCCGTGCGTCGCTGCGGTCCGGTCCCAGGTCGACGGGCACGTGCACCTTCCGCCGACCACTGGCGACAACATCGGTGTACTGTGGAGACCTCACGCCCCACGTGTTGAGCAATTCGGCGGTACGTCCACCCGGCCTCCCGCATGCCCACTATACGCCCTCGCTCAAAGTCCGTCAACTGCACATACGGTTCACGTCCACGCTGTCGCGGCATGCTACGAGCGTTAAAGACTGCGATGGAGCTCCGTATGCCACGGCAAACTGGCTGACACTGACGGCGGCGGTGCACAAATGCTGCGCAGCTAGCGCCATTCGACGGCCAACACCGCGGTTCCTGGTGTGTCCGCTGTGCCGTGCGTGTGATCATTGCTTGTACAGCCCTCTCGCAGTGTCCGGAGCAAGTATGGTGGTTCTGACACACCGGTGTCAATGTGTTCTTTTTTCCATTTCCAGGAGTGTAGATGACAAAGGGATAGAAAAACAATTAAAATTTCTCAAAAGAGGAAAGGCCGCTGGACCTGATGGGATACCAGTTCGATTTTACACAGAGTACGCGAAGGAACTTGCCCCCCCCCCCCTTCTTGCAGCGGTGTACCGTAGGTCTCTAGAAGAGCTTAGCGTTCCAAAGGATTGGTAAAGAGCACAGGTCATCCCACTTTACAAGAAGGGACGTCGGACAGATGTGCAGAACTATAGACCTATATCTCTGACGTCGATCAGTTGTAGAATTTAGGAACAAGTATTATGTTCGAGTATAATGACTTTTCTGGAGACTAGAAATCTACTCTGTAGGAATCGGCATGGGTTTCGAAAAAGACAGCTCACGCTATTCGTTCACGAGACACAGAGAGCCATAGACACAGGTTGCCCTGGTAGATGCCGTGTTTCTTGACTTCCGCAAGGCGTTCGATACAGTTCCCCACAATCGTTTAAAGAACAAAGTAAGAGCATATGGACTATCAGACCAATTGTGTGATTGGATTGAAGAGTTCCTAGATAACAGAACGCAGCATATCATTCTCAATGGAGAGAAGTCTTCAGAAGTAAGAA
Organism: Schistocerca cancellata; assembly: GCF_023864275.1. NCBI lineage: Eukaryota > Metazoa > Arthropoda > Insecta > Orthoptera > Acrididae > Schistocerca > Schistocerca cancellata. The sequence continues at coordinate 748,429,682 of NC_064626.1, read as the reverse complement.
TAATTTCAGGTATGCCGCAGAGTGTCGTAGGACCGTTGCTACTCACAATATACATAAATGACCTTGTGGATAACATCGGAAGTTCACTGAGGCTTTTCGCGGATGATGCTGTGGTATATCGAGAGGTTGTAACAATGGAAAATTGTACTGAAATGCAGGAGGATCTGCAAGTAATTGACGCTTGGTGCAGGGAATGACAATTGAATCTCAATGTAGACAAGTGTAATGTGCTGCGAATACACAGAAAGAAAGATCCTTTATCATTTAGCTACAATATAGCAGCTAGTAGATAGCTTACGTCTATTACGGGTATACAAAGTAAAGGGAGAAGGTGACATATAAGTAGATTTGCCAAAGTCTTTATTAGCATTTTCTGTAACGTGATAGGTTCTGTAGGCGATGACATCTCGGTCTACGAAGCTCTCCAGGCCAGATACGTTTGGAACTCCTGATCCACCTCGTACAATAGCAACAGTTAACCAGCCATTCCCATGAGTGAAGGAATCATTAATGTCGATGCTGAAGTTCAATCTGCATCCACAGAAGACAGCTGGTCCGTCCAGTAGAGAGTGTGCTGCGACAGATTTTATAGTATTCTTCTTCTTGTCTGCAGCAGACGTTGTCATTTCGACGTCTTCAGTTGTTTTATATATGGTCTGTCTTGAACGTCGTCGATATCTTCTGTAATAAGGCATCGTGGCAGCGTTCAATGCAGTTGCCTGTGCAGCAGCAGCAGCGCGAATGAGCTGCTACGCAGCGCTCGCTCGCTTATATAGCCAGCCTGGACTTTAACCTTTTATCGGACTCAAAGCACCCTTCGCCACACACCGTCAGGTGGCTTGCGGAGTATGGATGTAGATGTAGATCCATATGTTTTGCCCAATGAAGGATGACTCTGGGGTAAGCAGTATTTGGATGATGAGGGGGGGGGAGGGGGGGACTAATTATGCAGTAAGACGTTGGCTCTGATGTAGACCAGTGGAGGGGTACCACACTGCCGTACAGGTCCTCCAAATAACATGGCGTAAGACTCATTGAGTGGAGACTGTGTTGACAACTAGGGTTTTGTGGCCGAAAGAGCGGAGAATAATGTGGTGTATTGGAATCCTTAAAAATCAACCTTCTTTCAGAAAAAAATGTGTTACGTATTTTATTGAACGTCGCTGGTAATGACGTACTTTCGGTATGAGGTACTGCACAAATTGGTAGATTAGATAAAAGCATAAAGTAAAGTTATGATACTTTTTCTGTGAGCTGCTAAACTACCAATATTGTTCTCAGTCTTCATAAGTTGACACAAATACCTTTCATCCATTATTTCCTTTTTTTGCGTAGAAAGTGTTTCCAATACAGAGCAAAACGAACAGCACTCGGGACGGGAATGAATAAAGCTTACGCTACTCCCCCTCGCGCAGTAATTGCGATGTATGTGCTCAGTAATTAACACCGCTTCGACCCGGCCGAGTGCGGGTGCGTGGCAGCGATTTCTGCGGAGCGAATCAGCGGCGTATAAATGACGCGGGCCTCCCCGGACGTTGCCCTCCGGCCGCGGGGCATTCATTTTCCTTCGCCAGTACAGCGCTGCTAAATGACCGCGCGATAATTTCCCTCGTTACCTGCTGGGCACGTCGAGCCGCGGGCCGTTCGCGGATTCGTGCCCTCGCTCTGGAGAAACACAGCGGAGCCCGTGATGAATGCCGGGCGGTGGCGTGCGCGAGCCGTTTTCATTATTCTCGTGGAGGCCATTATACCTGCACTTAATACGTGTTACTGCGGTTCTTGCTTCACTTGATAAGACATTCATTTAACGTTCCGTCCCTTATGACTTTTCGTTGATCCAACAGACAACTCGTTTTCGTATTCTCACTTTTTTTTTTTTTTTTTTTTTTTTTTTTTTTTTTTTTTTTTTTTTTACAGTTGTGTAAAGTGAAGAAGAGACTGTAGGTATGGACTGTCATACGACAGTCATTTCACTTGGACACGACTAATAGTTAACAAACGTGTAATATTTAATAACGAAGCACAATCTTTCTCAAGCCAAACGGAGTTGAACTAGTGGCGCCTCTGATGATGATGATGATGATGTCCCCTACTCAGAGGAGCGTAGAGAACGATGCAGGAGACCCGCACCGCCAACTAGGCAAGATCGTAGCGGAGGTGGTTTGCCATTGCCTTCCTCCGACCGTAATGGGGATGAATGATCATGACAACACATCAACACCCAGTCATCTCGAGGCAGGGAAAATCTCTGATTCCGCCGGGAATCGAACCCGGGACCCCGTGTGTAGGAAGCGAGAACGCTACCGCAAGACCACGAGCTGCGGACTGTGGCGCGTGAGGACGCAAATCAGGTTTGCTTTAAATACACTCTCTAACGGTCGTGAGCATTAGTTACCTTTGAGGCAGGACGTTGTTCTTGTTGTTGTGGTCTTCAGTCCTGAGACTGGTTTGATGCAGCTCTCCATGCTACTCTATCCTGTGCAAGCTTCTTCATCTCCCAGTAATTACTGCAACCTACATCCTTCTGAATCTGCTTAGTATATTCATCTTTTTGTCTCCGTCTACGAGTTTTACCCTCCACGCTGACCTCCAATGCTAAATTGGTGATCCCTTGATGCCTCAGAACATGTCCTACCAAACGATTCCTTCTTCTAGTCAAATTGTGCCACAAACTCCTCTTCTCCCCAGTTCTATTCAATACCTCCTCATTAGTTATGTGATTTATCCATCTAATCTTCAGCATGCTTCTGTAGCACCACATTTCGAAAGCTTCTATTCTCTTCTTGTCCAAACTATTTATCGTCCGTGTTTCACTTCCATGCATGGCTACACTCCAACAAATACTTTCAGAAACGACTTCCTGACACTTAAATCTATACTCGATGTTAACAAATTTCTCTTCTTCAGATACGCTTTCCTTGCCATTGCGAGTCTACATTTTATATCATCTCTACTTCGACCATCATCAGTTATTTTGCTCCTCAAATAGCAAAACTCCTTTACTACTTTAAGTGTCTCATTTCCTAATCTAATTCCCTCAGCGTCACCCGAGTTAACTCGACTACATTCCATTATCCTCGTTTTCTTTTGTTGATTTTCATCTTATATCCTCCTTTTAAGACACTGTCCATTCCGTTCAACTGCTCTTCCAAGTCCTTTGCTGTCTCTGACAGAATTACAACGTCATCAGCGAACCTCAAAGTTTTTATTTCTTCTCCATGGATTTTAATACCTACTCCGAACTTTTCTTTTGTTTCCTTTACTGCTTGCTCAATATACAGATTGAATAACTTCGGCGAGAGGCTACAACCCTGTCTCACTCCCTTCCAAACCACTGCTTCCCTTTCATGCACCTCGACTTCTATAACTGCCATCTGGTTTCTGTACAAATTGTAAATAGCCTTTAGCTCCCTGTATTTTACCCCTGCCACCTTTAGAATTTGAAAGAGAGTATTCCAGTCAACATTGTCAAATGCTTTCTCTAACTCTACAAATTCTAGATACGTAGGTTTGCCTTTCCTTAATCTTTCTTCTAAGATAAGTCGTATGGCCAGTATTGCCTCACGTGTTCCAACATTTCTACGGAATCCAAACTGATCTTCCCAGACGGCGGCTTCTGCCAGTTTTTCCATTCGTCTATAAGGAATTCGCGTTAGTATTTTGCAGTGTGACTTATTAAACTAATAGTTCGGTAATTTTCACATCTGTCAACACCTGCTTTCTTTGGGATGGAATTATTATATTCTTCTTGAGAGCCAGGACGTGGTCGAATTAAATCGGTGGTGCTGAGGGATTTAGATTAGAAAATGGTTGGTTTGGTTGTTGATGGGAGGAGACGAAACAGCGACGTCATCGGTCTCATCGGATTGGGGAAGGACGGAGAAGGAAATCGGCCGCGACCTTTCAAAGGAACCATCCCGGCACGTGGCTGGAGCGATTTAGGGAAATCACGGAATAACTAAATCAGGATGGCCGGACGCGGGATTGAACCGTCGTCCTCCCGAATACGAGTCCAGTGTGGTAACCACTGCGCCACCTCGCTCGGTGCAGGACGTGTTGAGTTGATGATAGTCACCTTGTCACGCTATTATCAAAACCTCACGGAGTTGGAACGAGGTCGTGTAACAGGGCTACGAGAATCTAGATGTTCCTTCTGTGATTTTTCGGAAATAACGGAAAAAATGTTGCCACCGTCCAAGTCTGCTGGCAGCGGTGCTCAAGAGACTGTACGGTCGAAAAATGACCAGTTTCCACACGGTCACTTGGCGCTGTAGAGAGGGAAGACCGTGTTCGGCACGTGGTTCTGTCGTATCGTACTTCATCTGCAGCAGCAGTTTGACGAGCCGTTGGCACAACAGTGACACAACGAGCTGTTACAAATCGGTTACTTCAAGGACAGCTCCGAGCCAGACACCCTGTAGGGTGCATTCATCTCATCCCAAAGCACCACCATTTGCGACTTCAGTAGGGTGAAGCGAGAGCTCATTGTAGGGCGGGTGGAGGTCTCTTGTGTTTTCTAATGAAAGCTGGTTCCGCCTCGGTGCCAGTGACAGCCGTTTATTGGTTAGAAGGAGGTATCTTGAGGGCCTATAACCAACCTGTCTGCTTGCTAGACACGCTGGCCTAAACCACCCTTGAGGTTATTCCACACACCCTGGCTGCAAAATTGTACATCAGTCTGCCGATTTGACCTGTCATACAAATGAACAGCATTTGAGGGAGTGTTTTCCAAGCGGCTAACGCTCGCCCACATACCGCTGCTGTAACCCAACATGCTCTATAGCGTGTCGACATGTTGCCTTGGCTTGCTCGATCACAAGATCTGTCTCCAATCAAGCATATATAGGATATCAACGGAAGACACCTGTGTTATCCACTAACGGCATTAAACGTCCGTGTATTCACCGACCAAGTGCAACAGGCATGGAGCTCCATCCCACAAACTGACATCCAGCACCTGTAACACACAATGTACACATGATTTCATGCTTGCATTCAACATTCTGGCAATTACATCAGTCATTAATGTACCAGCTTTTCACGTTTTCATTGGCTTATCTCGCGCATACATTAACATGTGGTCTTGCAATGTTAATCACTTAATATATTTGTTAATTTATATGGTCACAGCCGGCCGCGGTGGCCACGCGGTTCTAGGTGCTTCAGTCCGGAACTGCGCGTCTGCTACGGTCGCAGGTTCGAATCCTGCCTCGGGCATGGGTGTGTGTGATGTCCTTAGGTTAGTTAGGTTTAAGTAGTTCTAAGTTCTAGGGGACTGATGACCTCAGAATTTAAGTCCCATAGTGCTCAGAGCCATTTGAACAATTTTTTATATGGTCCCACTTCTGGTCACCAGTGTTAATGTGTACGGGCAGGGAAGGGGGGAGAAGTTTGTAACATATGCTTGGTGACGACAGTGTGCAGGAGGTCGAGCGGTCACGATTTGAGAGTGGGCATCCAGGACTGCCGTTAAATGACAAAACAAAAAATTAGGTACAATAAAGAGGATATATTTCAATGTACAGTATACAAAGGGTGCGCCTAGGGTCGGAAGCTACTAGGTTTAAACCAGTCTAGGACTTCGAACAATTAACTGAAATGGGCAGTGGGAGGGGAAGCGGTTCATGTTAACTTACGTTGGTAGCCGGTCGTGAAAAGTAGAGCCAGAAGCTTTGCCTTCCGAAAGACGTCTGTTCTGCTCGAGGTCTGGATTACAAGAGAGAGAGGCAACTGTGTTGCGGAACGCAGAAAACTCCAGTGTCCACACACGTGGCCTGTATCCCACGCACGCTATGGGCTAAAACCAATGTCGTGAATTCGCTAGCAGTTTCAGCAGAGGTCTCAGGGCGTCTCTTGTCAGCAGCTTTAACTGGACAGAACTGCCTCGGTTCTGAAAGACAGGCAACTTGTGTTGCAACTAGTCCACTAAAGAGACAGCTTACACTATACTCGTTCGTCCTCTGTTAGAATATTGCTGCGCGGTGTGGGATACTTACCAGGTGGGATTGACCGAGGACATCGAAAGGGTGCAAAAAAGGGCAGCTCGTTTTGTATTGTCACGTAGTAGGGGAGAGAGTGTGGCAGATATGATACGCGAGTTGGGATGGAAGTCATTACAGCAAAGACGTTTATCGTCGCGGCGAGATATATTTATGAAATTTCAGTCACCAACTTTCTCTTCCGAATGCGAAAATATTTTGTTGAGCCCAACCTACATAGGTAGGAATGATCATCAAAATAAAATAAGAGAAATCAGAGCTCGAACAGAAAGGTTTAGGTGTTCGTTTATCCCGCGCGCTGTTCGGGAGTGGAATGGTAGAGAGATAGTATGATTGTGGTTCGACGAACCCTCTGCCAAGCACTTAAATGTGAATTGCAGAGTAGTCATGTAGATGTAGATGTAGATGTAGATGTAGAGGTAGGCACAACGTAAGTTGCTCTGGGAGAAATAAAGACTTCACTGGGTCTTTGAAATAAATTTTTTACAACAATTTCCTAAAATATTCGTTCACTGGCTGCCACCATGTACATATTACATAAATAAATGTATTCCCAGAATTTCATTACCCTACATTAATTATTTTTTGGTGTTGTAATTTTTTTCTTTCAGCGTATTTTCCTACCTACATATCGATCACAACTTTTTTCTAATGATGCTAGGAAGTAACAATGGATAATGAAAAATAAAACCAAGTACTTTTACAAAATACATCACAGATAACCATTTTGAAAATGTAACCGCACTTTTTAAATTGTTAAAAGTTCAGTCAGCCGGTGTAGTAATTTTGAAATAAGAGTTAATATGAAGGTCGCGTAATAAATATTTCTCGTGAAGTGCCGTTGCGACGGAGGCAAAGGCCAATTGTGGAAACTAAGCCACTGAATATTAAAGGTAAGGTTATTAAGGAATACACCCGGCTGGTTACGCAAAATAAGAGGGCACGCACATTCGCGAATTAATGGTTCAAAATAGGAATTAATGCTATAAGGGAAATGGGTCACAAGTACAGTTAAGTCGATACACACTCAATTGTATACATACGTACGGTAGGGATAGAGGCACTTACATTCTAAGTACTATCATTCCCCGTGGCCTGGGTAAAGAGAATTGTGGTTAAATTGCATTTATTCAACTAAGAAAGAAAATAATCGGACTTCGTAATTAAATGAACAGAAAGATTGCAGGTTCTGAAAGTCACGGCAAATATGACCCAAATATTGAAATTGACGTTGGCGACCACGAAGGGAAAGAGAAGAACACATTCACGTCCCTCTATTGTTGAGCAGCGCCGTCGTAAAGATCGCCGCCTCCATCTAGGTTCTCCATACGAAGTTAAAATAATAATAGGCTTCCAGAGTTACAGGAGATGGAATCTATGGTATCGATAATGAGAAAGTCGTGTTGTTTCAGAAGTTGCTTTCATTATTTATCACAATTTCACTAGAAACTATACAGCACTTCAGTTGTACGTGTTCACGCCAGAACAAGAGAACAACGAAAGATAACTAATACTAAAACTAATAAACGAAGAGAGTAAGTCTTCTTTTGTGCGTCAGTGTTAAATACTTTTCAAATTAATCTTTCGTATGACAATCGGATAATTACCTATACATTTATCAATTAAAAATATTAAGTTCCTTTATAATGACCTCTTGGGCGAATTGTCCGTAGAAATGTCATATTCCGGGCAATGAGCCCAATCACTTTACACACTGTTAGTTCCTTCACTCATTACACACGTACTTGTATTGCACTATTCGTGTCTTTTAAGGGATTTGTCATGACTTTGCTTATATAGTTCTGGTGCCGGTCCTGACACTTAGCTAATCAAAATGGTTCAGATGGCTCTGTGCACTACGGGACGTAACTTCTGAGTTCATCAGTCTCCTAAAACTTAGAACTACTTAAACCTAAATAACCTAAGGACATCACATGCATCCATGCCCGAGGCGGTCGCGCTGTTCCAGACTGTAGCGCCTAGAACCGCTCGGCCATTCTTGCCGGCACTTAGCTAATCACTTGTTGTACTTGTACACTAGGGTACACAAAATGTTCATTAACTTACATACTACAAACAAAATTACTGCATCATCTTTTACATCAAAGACATGAATATTACATTACATTTTGTGTAAGTCCGTAGTTCAGTTCCACATGTTTGGTTTGAAGCGTCATTGTTCCTGCATACAAATAACATTGTCACTAGCAGGTTGACAACAAAATTACATTTCACATGTCTATTCTATGATTATACAATTAGACATTTCTTGAAAATAAAGAAAATTAACAAGAAAGTCGTATATTTTGGTGTGCCGATCCAGACTGTAGGGTTAGCAAGGGTATCTGGAGTGGTAAGTGTGATAAATTCTTTCTTATAGTTGGTTATGCTCCCCACTGCCTCCCTCTTTTATATCAGGATGTATTTGATAACGTCCCAGTATATTTCCTTTCTGGGTTTTGTAGTTGTCTCATCATGGGCAAAGTAAACATGTATCAAATAAAATTCACAGAGATTAATTCTTAGTTTAAATGAACACTAACATATACATAAAAATAGGTGCTATTCTGCCTTAAATTCAGTGAACACGATCGTCGTTTTTATATCGTAACGTGCGACGTAGATCATGAACTAAAGTGCGAAGACTTTATTTAGTGGGTCAGGAAATTGTGTCTCTATATCTCTTTGTACTATGGTGAGCGTCCATTTGAAGGCAGATTTTGCTTTCCATTCAAATTGTCCTCCTGAATCACGCCGTCAGTCAATAAAGCGTCAGTTACAAGTAACCACGCACGCAACAATTAGTCTGGAAGCACGCTACGCACCATTTGGAGTCCAGCAGTCATGCATCTACCTCTGGGTGGCGATGCAGCGTGTGGAGGTCAGTGCATCTGTATGAAGTGTTTTTATGCGGCGTTCGCAGTTAAGAAACTACTGCAAATGCTTCAAATCGTCGTACACCTTGGATGTGAGAAACGACCACCGGGCACCTCCTACGTTCACTGCACGAAGGTAAGTACAGTACTTTATTACTTAGCTTGCCAACGGCGGCACACTATCCTAGCGAACAAATACCCGTATCGTAGCAGGCTTCCTCGATTAACCAAGTCCCCTTTGTTTCGAAGTAGAAGGCTCACGGTACAAAACTTATTCTCACTTGTCTCTGTGCGTATAACTCACATGTCACTGAATAAATCTCTGTCACTGAATAACTCACCATCAGTGGATAACTATACACTGTTCGTTCATTTTTACCGTTCAGAAAATTGTAGCTAGTGAGACCACTGTCAAGATTTTAGTATTTTATGCCGACATTCGTTATCTGCTCCTGCAGCCTCTTTCAAAACTTCATTTGTATGTATACTGCTCAAAATATTTCATTATACAAGTTGGTAGTTGAATCTGCTCTAAGAAAATACGTGCCTCTAGTACTACAGTTCGCGATCGCGATACCATCTTACGTCTCACAGGGCGTAAGAGAACACTTTTTCAAGAACTACAGCACTTCCCTGACTTAGAATCGTGTACAAATAGACTTATACATCGAAACGACTACACAAAAAAATAAATGCACCAAAATGACTCCAAATGACGCAAAATCTGTGCATTAACTACCCGCGAGTAAAGGTCGAGGGAGGAATTTCATCTTTACGTCACCCAACATTGTAACAACACATGGTGCACACATAAAAAAGAGTAGAATGAAATACAACAAACATAAATAAGCAAATCACTATACTTAAATTCACACATAAATAGAAATTAAAATGCTAGGTAACACAAACAATGAAGCTTGGCTGCTGTACGCTATACTGCTTCCTAAGTCTGTGTCTGTGTTTGTACATGTTTACATGTTCCTGTGTTCATCATTGTATCACTGGTATGTGCACAATTTGTTTTCCAACGTGACCTTAGTCATACCTTACTTTACTTCTTACACAAAATATCTTCAACTCAGATTGGATAAAATATTGTAAACGTAAGAGAAAATTAGTGTGTATTCCTCTAAAGTCACATAGATTTTTAGTACTTTCATGCCGAAGAAAAGACAAAGTATTAGAAATATTAAGTTCCCTTATACTGACCCATTGGGCGAATTGTCCAAAGAAATGTCAAATTCCGGGCAATGAGCCCAATCACTTTACAAACTGGCAGTTCCTTCACTCTTTATACACGTACTTCAATTGCATCCATCGTGGGGAATATGTACAATAATGTATGGATCAGTATACCTTATTTGCCTTTTAGCGCATTTATTGGCTAACAGAGAAGATTTCAAATGGGTCTTAAGTAATACTTTTTCTCTAACCACAGATCTGGTGACACCATGTACCTGTTTCTTAAACTGTAATGTTTTATAACGTCGATTGTAAATCGTAGTGACATTAGTGTAACTTAGCTGCTCCTCATCGCCGGTTGAAGTCTCGTAGCATCTCGATGAACACCACCTGTAAAGAATTATGTTTGTTTCGACATTACCTAATTTCTCTGCCTATCAGTTTCCTGTAACTTACCTTGTACATATTTCTTTTTTTTTATTATAAGAGACGGTGTTAAGTTCGCCTCAGATAACGTTTACAAATCGTACCTCAGCAGTGTATTTGCACTCTAACGTGTGTATAAAGTTGAAAAATTATTTGTATTTCAGTGAGATCACACCAGTTTTTATTCATAGGTTGTATCTTTAGATGCACTTTACTTAGATTAGGTTGTCATACGTATGGTATATATGACGCTAAACCGTCATTAAAAGCCAGAAATCATTTCATCGTCGCAACATAAAAAAAAATTAATACCGTTTTCCTCGATGTATTCATAGATAATTCCTATTGGTGTGGATATGTCAGAAAAAAATATTGTCTCTGCAACATGACATGCACTTGCGTGACCATATACTTATGCAGCAACTTAGGGACTGCAATATTTTCTATAACTTACCCTGTACCTTGCAGTCTTGATGCACAACTGACATAAAAAAACTTAGAGCTACTTTGTTACGAGGTCTGCGCTAATTGTTATCTCCAGAGTTCTTCGTACATAAACTTAAAACTAAAATACCACTGCGATCATAAACTATTCAGTCCAACCTCTCAAGTAAACCCCTGCGGTAACATTGCTCGTCATCAACTGATGTGTATGTAGTAGCTTGCTTGTGTATTGTGTCCACAGTCACGGACAAATGTAAACAAAGATAGGAAAATGCTCTGATTCACGTAGCTGCATAAAATATACTTGCTTTACCCTAATCATATTCCTTCTTTTTACCGTAGGTTACTTATTTTTCTCGTGTGCATAGATAGATGTGAAGTGTGATACTTAAACATGATAGGATTTCCGCAAGTCTATGTGTGCATAGAGGTATTTGATTTTACCTTTGTGAGAATATGCAAGTAAATAACATAGGTCATGGGGAATATGTGCAATAATGTACGGACCAGTATACTTTATTTGCCACTAGCGCTTTTATTGGTTAACAGAGAAGATTTCACATGAGTCTTAAGCAATATTTTTTCTCCAACCACCAATCTGGTAACACCATGTAGCTGTTTGTCAAAGTGTTTCTTACGGCGTTGAGCTTGTTCTGTAATAGAGATCAATACCTGCCTTACCTATCTTCATCTTGATACCTTAGTAAATTACTACCATGATGGCACGGATCACCCCCACGATTAACCATGGCCAACATCGTGGAGCTCAATGAAACCATGTTCAGTTGAACACCCCATTATTACTGTTTGATTGAGAACGGTGTTTTCTAAAATACTAGCTCTGCCTACACGTGAACAGTCTAGTCGTGGTCTCCGCGCCCTGCAACTACTTTCCATAGAAGCTGACGACAGCAGTTGAACAGCCGATCTGCTTCACCGTTTCCTAGATGGTGGCTTCCAGATCACCGTCCGAGACTGGGCGGTGGATCAGTGCGAATCTGTCGCCTGGTCGGATAAATCGGCGTTCTTGCTACAGCAGGTCGACGGCCGTGTCCGAATACGTCGTCATCGAGACGAACAGCTGCTCGACACTTGCACCATGCCGCGGACGCATGCCTGTGGGGGCAGTATTGCGCTGTAGAGGACATTCACCTGGCCTCCTACAGGACTTGCGGTAGTATTGGAAGGCACCGTGACACTTGCTGAAAATGTGAGAACTATGGCGAGCCACCTGTATTTCTACATGCCTGATGTGTCCTGAGAAGGCGATAGCATCTTCCATCGGGATAAGTATCCGCGTCACAAAGCCGTAATCGTGCAGGAGCATGAAAACGAACTCAGGACTTGACCACTCAAATTTCTTGATTTTAATCCGATGCAATGCACCTGGGACACTGTAAGTTGGCATCTCCGTGCCTACACACTGTCGGCCCGTAGTTTATGTGAACTGCGTGATCTGTGCGTGATCTGTGCGTGAACTGCGGTAACCTGGCAAAGACTCGCCCACGCCACGCTGAATCACTGCTGCACTGGGTTCGAAAGTCGGGTCAATATGGTATCAAACAGGTGCTCACAATATTTTGGCTCATGAGTGTATAAGGACAGTTGTCGAACGGCAATAGTATCATCAAATAAAAAAAATAATGGAAGTCCGTTGATTAGCTTCAAATTTAAAATAAAATATTTAGATCTGCAGGTATTAGACGCTATTACCTGCGTTTAAAGCTTGACTAGCAAATTCGTAACACGAGAGACAAGAATGTCAGTCAGATCTGCATCGAATTCGCACGATGGATTAACAGCCGTCGGTCTAGTACACCAACCAGCTTGAATGTGCTTTTCGTTCAGGATTTCACGTTCATTTAGGCAAATACTGGACTGGTCTCCAACCTTCGCCTAAGAAAATACGGTACAGAAACAGCTAGAATACCATAACGTATAACATGGTTCTTTCCCTTACACTGACGGTCGGTTATGGCGAAAAAAGTGCGCCTGGGCACAGATTTCAATAAAATAAATTTATCGGAGACTTCCTGGTCAAGAGAAGTCTATAAGTATCATACATAGGCCTTAATTTGAGAAAGAATATTTCAGAGACTTAAAGTTTGCAGCACAGCATTGTAAGTTAGTGGAACATGAAATCTGGGAAAACCGGAGCAGAAGATAATCGAAGCGTTTCAGATGTGGTGCTATGGAAGAATGTTGGAAATTAGGTGAACTGGTAAGTTAAGAAAATTAGAGGTTTCCGTAGGATTCATGAGGAAAGGAATATGCAAAAAACACTGATAAAAAGAAGGGCAGGATGATAGAATACGTGTTAAGGCATGTGTGAATAACTTCCTAGGAACTAGAGGGAGCTGTAGAGCGTAAGAGCTGTAGAGGAAGCCGGAAATTCAAACATATTCAGAAAAAAGTTTAACTGAGGACGCAAGTTGCGAATGCTGCTCTTAGATGAAAAGTTTGGCACAAGAGAGAAATCGGTCGCGGGACGTATTAATCCAGACAGAAAACTGATGACTCAAACAAAAAACGGAATTGCCATAACATGAAAATGAAATACAACGACGAAATTAGCGTTGGGAATAATATAAAATGAATAGCCAAAGAACATGCGACCGAACCGCAGAATCTTTCCATCAGTAAATGGGGTATGTTCTCCACTGACTCGGTTGTTTTAACCCCCTCCACTGACGGAATGACCCACTTCCCAATTCCGTATGTATAAAACCAATACGGACTTGTAGCTGTCACGCCTTTGCGCTTACTGCTACGTATTTTAACTGTAAATAGCTCAGTCCCAATGGTAAGAGGCAGTAGTGAATTCACGTAGTTAATATTTGAATCCAGCACAGCTGCCACAAGCTCAGCTCACTTTTACTCCACTCCTACCCTCGCCATTGCACCACATTAACTAGGTGCTACGTGGACCTTGCTAAATTCACTTGCGTATACATTTTTGATCGTTACTCGCCAGTATTTACCTAATGATTAGTACACTCCTAACCGGACTATTTACCTAAGAGCTGTGATGATTGAACGGGTTCGATCCACGGCCTACAGTGCCCTACAGTTCACACGTTAACACTGCCTACCTGACCCACTTAACTTGGTAGTGAGCTTATGTATCCAATCACCACTGCTAGCAGCAGTGGATAATTCTATCAGCACGACGAGAGCAGCAGACTTACCGTCGAATCCTCCTGAAAATACTTATAACTACGGTTGCCAGCTCTGAAGGAGCAAAAGAATAAATCAATTTTTGGGCTTGTTTCAAAGTGAAATGGCTTGAGTTGAATTTAAACTTAATTCTGAATATTACTATTTCTGATCATTCTAGATGATTCTACAAAGCAAATACTCTCTCAATTTCTGTGAGTTGGCTTGGTAATTACTACCAAGACAGTTTATGCAACTTCGGTTAACAAAATTCTATCCTTCAACTTATTTAATGATTTTGGATATTACTCTTTGGACCATTGATACAGAATTAGTTAAGTGACTTTACTTGAAAGGTTGCTCAGAAAAATTTAAGTAACTGTAAATAGGCGACTCATTCTGGTGTGACCATTGCTCTTTTCAACATTCTTATACGCTAAAGTATTCTACAACCAAAAGAATTGTAAATGCAAGAGGCGATGGTGGCCTCAGTCTGATTTCACTATACTATGTTTGAGGTTACTACACTTTACAATGAACAACATGTGTCATAATTTTACTCATTACTATATTCTGTCCTCTGCACTTGCATAAAAGAAAACTGGTATTCTCCTTTTACATGTATACAAAGTTCGAGTTAACAATTGCAAGCAGTCTTGCCTTGGGTAGACGTGTCGGTGCTGGTGGTGAGATGCATGTGGCTAACGCAGCTCTTCACGCCTCATGCCCTTAATGGCGGCTGGAACTACGAGCTGTAGCACTCGTATAAGCTACTGCACGTCCGCCATAAATTCTGGGCGCAGGAACTCTTACAATCAGCCCCAGTGGCATAGAGGCGGCTTCGACAACCATTCGTCGCGTTCTATTCCACAAACGGCGACGATATTCGCCTCTTCGCTGTTGCACAATCACTTTTGCGTGAGCACAGATACACACGTCCGATCACGTCAACACTCCCCAGGCCATTCCATTGTTCAGTCCCTGTGTCTCCAGCTACCCCTAGCTACGCTCGTATCACCAAGAGTGGGGGCGTTCCCTTACCACCTTTTTACCGAAATCATTAAGTATTTAAGAATATTTATATTTACTACCCTGGAGTCCATACCAGTCATAATAATTTACTACTAGCGTTTTACAACATTAAATTATACAGTAATAACTTATAATTACCAAGAAAAAGAATACATTTGACTCTGAGAGCTTAGTGCATTGTCTGACAGCGCTAATTCCCAGTTTCGCCAATAGATGGCATCAGGGTGCACTCCCTGGCAGTCTCACACAAGCGCGCCCGTTTCAGACGCGCGGGCTCCAAATTACTGTCAGCCCACCATCATTTCAGTTCCGTTACACATGCCCCACTTCTTATTGAAGTATCTTACAGTGATAATTCAATAAGAAGTCTCTCCTATAATGAATCTGAAATGTTCGATAAGCTTTTTACCAAGGGTTTTCCCTTTCTTACTGATACACCTCGATACTAATATTACATATTTAAAATGAAACACCAATTCTTTCTCTCTTTCCTGCTAAACATTACATAAATGATTTACATATATTCTTTCCAATTTTCTTACTTCTAAACACAGTACACTTTAAACATCTTTTTTTTTTTTTTTACAAAGTTTTAAATACACTTCTTTTATCTCAGGCAAGTAAAACACACGTTATGCGCCTATTACTTTGTAGCCCGTCCTTTTCACTTTACCTCCTCACTTTTCTACCTCTTCCACAACACTTATTTACACATCTATTAAGGCTTTCTTAGAAGCTCAGTCTTTTCCAGTCTGTTTAGTCTCTACTTAAACTAGAAGTTTCATTAGAATACTGCAATATATTTTAGTGAGCATTTACCTTTCACATAGAACAAAAGAAACACAACTATTTACATATTGGTTTACTTTAATATTTATTTATATATTTATTTTCAATCTGGTAGAATTCGTGGTTCATACCTTTTGAGATCCACTATGTTTCTTACTCCCAGGCGTTTGCCTGTTAATGGGTACTCTAAATAATAAGCATTCACATTCTACATCTACTTCTACATCTATACTCCGCGAGCCACCTTACGGTGTGTGGCGGAGGGTACTTATTGTACCACTATCTGATCCCCCCTTCCCTGTTCCATTCACGAATTGTGCGTGGGAAGAACGACTGCTTGTAAGTCTCCGTATTTGCTCTAATTTCTCGGATCTTTTCGTTGTGATCATTACGCGAGATATATGTGGGCGGTAGTAATATGTTGCCCATCTCTTCCCGGAATGTGCTCTCTCGTAATTTCGATAATAAACCTCTCCGTATTGCGTAACGCCTTTCTTGAAGTGTCCGCCACTGGAGCTTGTTCAGCATCTCCGTAACGCTCTCGCGCTGACTAAATGTCCCCATGACGAATCGCGCTGCTTTTCGCTGGATCATGTCTATCTCTTCTATTAATCCAACCTGGTAAGGGTCCCATACTGATGAGCAATACTCAAGAATCGGACGAACAAGCGTTTTGTAAGCTACTTCTTTCGTCGATGAGTCACATTTTCTTAGAATTCTTCCTATGAATCTCAACCTGGCGCCTGCTTTTCCCACTATTTGTTTTATGTGATCATTCCACTTCAGATCGCTCCGGATAGTGACTCCTAAGTATTTTACGGTCGTTACCGCTTCCAATGATTTACCACCTATGGCATAATCGCACTGGAATGGATTTCTGCCCCTATGTATGCGCATTATATTACATTTATCTACGTTTAGGGAAAGCTGCCAGCTGTCGCACCATGCATTAATCCTCTGCAGGTCTTCTTGGAGTACGTACGAGTCTTCTGATGTTGCTACTTTCTTGTAGACAACCGTGTCATCTGCAAATAGCCTCACGCAGCTACCGATGTTGTCAACTAAGTCATTTATGTATATTGTAAACAATAAAGGTCCTATCACGCTTCCTTGCGGTACTCCCGAAATTACCTCTACATCTGCAGATTTTGAACCGTTAAGAATGACATGTTGTGTTCTTTCTTCTAGGAAATCCTGAATCCAATCACAAACCTGGTCCGATATTCCGTAAGCTCGTATTTTTTCACTAAACGTAAGTGCGGAACCGTATCAAATGCCTTCCTGAAGTCCAGGAATACGGCATCAATCTGCTCGCCAGTGTCTACGGCACTGTGAATTTCTTGGGCAAATAGGGCGAGCTGAGTTTCACATGATCTCTGTTTGCGGAATCCATGTTGGTTATGATGAAGGAGATTTGTATTATCTAAGAACGTCATAATACGAGAACACAAAACATGTTCCATTATTCTACAACAGATTGTCGTAAGCGAAATAGGCCTATAATTATTCGCATCTGATTTATGACCCTTCTTGAAAATGGGAACGACCTGCGCTTTCTTCCAGTCGCTAGGTACTTTACGTTCTTCCAGCGATCTACGATAAATTGCTGATAGAAAGGGGGCAAGTTCTTTAGCATAATCACTGTAGAATCTTAAGGGTATCTCGTCTGGTCCGGATGCTTTTCCGCTACTAAGTGATAGCAGTTGTTTCTCAATTCCGATATCGTTTATTTCAATATTTTCCATTTTGGCGTCCGTGCGACGGCTGAAGTCAGGGACCGTGTTACGATTTTCCGCAGTGAAACAGTTTCGGAACACTGAATTCAGTATTTCTGCCTTTCTTCGGTCGTCCTCTGTTTCGGTGCCATCGTGGTCAACGAGTGACTGAATAGGGGATTTAGATCCGCTTACCGATTTTACATATGACCAAAACTTTTTAGGGTTCTTGTTTAGATTGTTTGCCAATGTTTTATGTTCGAATTCGTTGAATGCTTCTCTCATTGCTCTCTTTACGCTCTTTTTCGCTTCGTTCAGCTTTTCCTTATCAGCTATGATTCGACTACTCTTAAACCTATGATGAAGCTTTCTTTGTTTCCGTAGTACCTTTCGTACATGATTGTTATACCACGGTGGATCTTTCCCCTCGCTTTGGACCTTAGTCGGTATGAACTTATCTAAGGCGTACTGGACGGTGTTTCTGAATTTTTTCCATTTTTGTTCCACATCCTCTTCCTCAGAAATGAACGTTTGATGGTGGTCACTCAGATATTCTGCGATTTGTGCCCTATCACTCTTGTTAAGCAAATATATTTTCCTTCCTTTCTTTGCATTTCTTATTACACTTGTAGTCATTGATGCAAACACTGACTTATGATCACTGATACCCTCTTCTACATTCACGGAGTCGAAAAGTTCCGGTCTATTTGTTGCTATGAGGTCTAAAACGTTAGCTTCACGAGTTGGTTCTCTAACCATCTGCTCGAAGCAATTCTCGGACAAGGCAGTCAGGACAATGTCACAAGAGTCTCTGTCCCTGGCTCCAGTTCTGATTGTGTGACTATCCCATTCTATACCTGGTAGATTGAAGTCTCCCCCTATTACAATAGTATGATCACGAAACTTCTTCACGACGTTCTGCAGGTTCTCTCTGAGGCGCTCAACTACTACGGTTGCGGATGCAGGTGGTCTATAGAAGCATCCGACTATCATATCTGACCCACCTTTGATACTTAGCTTAACCCAGATTATTTCACATTCGCATTCGCTAATAACTTCACTGGATATTATTGAATTCTTTACTGCTATAAATACTCCTCCACCATTGGCGTTTATCCTATCCTTGCGGTATATATTCCATTCTGTGTCTAGGATTTCGTTACTGTTCACTTCCGGTTTTAACCAACTTTCCGTTCCTAATACTATATGCGCACTATTTCCTTCAATAAGAGATACTAATTCAGGAACCTTGCCCTGGATACTCCTGCAGTTTACCAATATTACGTTAACTTTTCCTGTTTTTGGTCTCTGAGGACGGACGTTCTTTATCAACGATGATAATGTCCTCTCTGGTAAGCCGTCAGGTATTTTATCGTTTCGCCCAAGGGGGGGTCCCTCTAACCTAAAAAACCCCCGTGTGCACGCCACACGTACTCCGCTACCCTAGTAGCTGCTTCCGGTGTGTAGTGCACGCCTGACCTGTCTAGGGGGGCCCTACAGTTCTCCACCCAATAACGGAGGTCGATGAATTTGCAACCATTATAGTCGCAGAGTCGTCTGAGCCTCTGGTTTAGACCCTCCACACGGCTCCAAACCAGAGGACCGCGATCGACTCTGGGCACTATGCTGCAGATATTAAGCTCAGCTTGCACTCCGCGTGCGATGCTGGTTGTCTTCACCAAATCAGCCAGCCGCCGGAAGGAACCAAGGATGGCCTCAGAACCCAAGCGGCAGGCGTCATTCGTTCCGACATGTGCTACTATCTGCAGCCGGTCACACCCAGTGCGTTCAATAGCTGCCGGAAGGGCCTCCTCCACATTACGGACGAGACCCCCCGGCAAGCACACCGAGTGCACACTGGCATTCTTCCCCGACCTACCCGCTATTTTCCTGAGGGGCTCCATAACCCGCCTAACGTTGGAGCTCCCTGTAACTAATAGGCCCGCCCTCTGTGACTGTCGGGACCTTGCCGGAGAATCGGCCACTGGTCCAACAGGCGAGGCATCCTGTGGTGGCTCGGAAACGATGTCATCACCACTAGGAAGCACCCCGTACCTGTTGGAAAGGGGTAAGGCAGCTGCCACGCGGCCAGATCCCACCTTCGCCTTTCGGCCAGGCACGCGCGAGCCCACCACTGTCCGCCATTCACCCTGGAGTGATGGCTGACCGGTAAGATGCTCACTGCCGGAAGACGCAGCGACATCAGGGGCTCCATGTGATTCCAAGGCCACCGAAGTAGGCATAGGTCTCACCACAGTTGCCCCAACGCCACTACGAGCCGACGCCTGCGCCTCGAGCTCGATGAGCCTAACAGACAAAGCCTCCACCTGCCCCCGAAGAGTGGCCAATTCTCCTTGCGTCCGCTCACAACAACCACAGTCCCTACACATGACTATGTTTACCCTACCCTATACGGTGACAAATTCCCAAGATAATCTTCTGATGAGCTACTCTGATAATCAAGAAACACTCACTGAAATACGAGACGCGAAAACTACGCTAGGTTTTCCCAGGAAAACTATTTAAAAGCTAAGCGCAGCAAATAAGTACAAAAACGCTTTATACAAACACTATTCGCTGCTGCTGGTGCTCTCGCTCTGGCTGTCACAAGACAACTGCTGATTCAAGTGACTAGTGGCTAACGGCCGCGAAACAAACAAAGACGGTTTTAGAGCGCTTTCTGTTCTAAACGATCAAGAAAACACTAAGAAATCTAACACGAAAACTACGTAAAGTTTTACCAAGAACTGTTAGTTACTATGCAGAGCAGATAAACACAAATAGAATCCCTTCCTTAGTGGAAGGTCGTAAACAAAATGCAAAATAAACGTTTTATACAAACAGTACTCGCTGCTGCTGGTGCTCTCGCTCTGGCTGTCACAAGACACTATTTTAAATGGTCCATTATACATATATTTAAATTTGCTGATCTCGTTATTAATTTCACTTGACTTTTCATGTGTTTTTACAAGAACGAGATCACCTATTTTGAATTTGGGATTCCTTACTTTTTCGTTGTGACGACGAATTCTCGCATCTGCTTGTTTTCTCATCTTGTCTTTTACTAAGTTCTTTTTTACTGTCATAATCTAATTCAACTCTATTTGGAAATTCTAGTAGGTCTTCTACTAGACTTTTACTTCTTGTCTTTTTCAGGATTTCTTCTGGAGTAAATCCAGTGCTCTCGTTTGTTAATGAATTCATGATTTCTTCGAATTCACTCACATACATGCCCTACTTCTTGTGGTTACTATGGCGGTACGTCCTAAATAACCGACCTATCTCACGCATATATCTTTCTGCCAGATTGCTTGATGGGTGATAAGCTGACATATGTACCACTTCTACCTGTTTCTCAGTTATCCCATCCTTCCACATTTTTGAGCAAAACTGAACACCATTATCTGATAGTATTCTCTTTGGCTTCCCTACTTTCACAAAATAATCACACACCTTTTTATTATACACAGCTCTGGCAGTAGCTTTTCTCAAGGGATATAGCTTTATATACTTTGAGAAAAGTTCAACTGCTACAAATATGTACACAAAACCCCCCATGGTTTTCGGTAATGGTTCAAAGATATCTACTGCTACTATTTCTAATACTTCATCAGGTTTTATTGATTGCATTGGCCCTTGATTAGTTGAATTTGTTACTTTCGCCTTTTGGCATAGATCACAAGATCTTAACCTCTGTGCTACCCTTCGTGCCATGTTGTTAAAGGTAATGCATTCATCTAACTTATCGGTACACTTCCGTGCACCACAATGGCCATATGCCAAGTGAACATAATCTATCAGCACTTCAGTGTGTCGTTCCGGCCAACATACTCTCCACTTCCCTGGATTATTTAATCTTTGAAGATACAGTACACCTTTATGTATTTTATATGAAGCCCTTATGTTAGTTGCGTCCGGATTGTCAAACTTGACCTTTACCGACTTGAGTGCATCATCATCACTTTGATATCTTCGCATATTCCGACATATTTCCCTAATTTTTTCTCTTCCTTCCGCTTTTTTTGAAATAATTCACCTCAAAAACATCTTCCCTATTCTTTACACTTTCTAGTGTCTCACCTCCTTCCGGTAATCTCGACAAAGCATCCGGTACTGCATGTTCTTTCCCTTTAACATACTTGATCTCTATATCAAATTGTTGTAAAAACAGCGTCCATCTGGTCAACCTGTTATGTAACAATCTGCAGTCCTTCAAAAATATTAAAGCTTTGTGGTCTGTATGGACCACAGTCTTATGTCCCCATAAGAAAAGTTGAAATTTCCTAAAACCCCATACTATAGCTAAAGCCTCCTTCTCTGAAACTGTATAGGTTCTTTCGTACTTAGACATGGTTCTACTCGCAAACGCTATTTGTCTATGAGTTTTTTCCCCATCTATCATTACCTCCTGAAATATGGATACTCCCAATCCATAATCTGAACTATCTGTTGCCATGTGGAATGGTTCACACAGGTCAGGGTGCCATAACTTTATGTTTTTAGCCAAATTGTCTTTTAGCCGGTTGAATGCTGTTTCACATTCCTCAGTCCATATATACACACTGTTCTTCTTAAGTAGGTTGTTCAGATGTGGGCTATTGAACACTTGATCATCCACATACTTACGATAAAAGGAACAAAGTCCTATAAACGACTTTAGTTGTTTTTTATTCTTGGGAGCCGGACAATTTCTTATTGCTTTGACTTTGTTGGGATCCTTTTCAATTCCCTCTGGTGTTACTATGTGACCTAAAAACTTTATTTCTTTCTTCACAAACTCGCATTTTTTCAGGTTCAGGGTCATTCCTCCTTTAATTAAAGCTTTGAACACCCTGTCGCATAACTCCATGTGCTCTTCCCATGTCCTTGTAGCAATTAACAAATCATCTACATAAACCGTGATTAGCGAACTAAGTTCACTCCCTAAAATTTTGTCTAAAGCCCGAATGAACACTGAAACGGAAGTATTTAGGCCAAATGGTACCACTGTGTAATGGTAGCATTTGCCATTGAATAAAAATGCCGTGTACTTCCTAGACTCCTCACTTAATGGGATTTGCCAGTATCCTGCCGTTAGGTCTAAACTAGTCATGTACTTTACACCATTAAACTTCTGCAATAAATTATCTATGTTCTCTGGACGATCCAACTCCCTCTTCACTACTTTATTCAGAGTACGAGCATCTATCACTATTCGTACACTTCCATCCTTCTTACCTACTATCACCAATGGGTTATTATATGGGCTAGAACTCCGTTCAATGACCCCACATGAAACCATTTTATCTATTTCTTTTTGAACTGCTTCTTTCTTAGACAAGGGTACATTATATGGTGGTTTAAAGAAAGGTTCATGCTCCTCTACCTCCATGCAGTACTCATAATTTATCACTCGTCCCGGTTTGTCCGAAAATACCTCCTGATTTTCTTTCAGAATTTGCCATAGATCCTCCCTTTGGGCATCTGATAGTCCTTCCGTTTTATCCACTGCATTTCGAAGGAGTGTCTCCTTATTTCCATCTTCAACTATCTGCCTCACCAGAAACCAATCGAATTTTTGACCTATTCCTGAATCATGATCATCTCTAAATTCTACCCATCTCAGCTGGTTCTCTTCCATTACTCTAGATGATTCAAATGGTATTTCTAATACCGCACTATCAACTTTACAAACTATTATCCCTTTGTCACAATCTATAATTACTTTTTGTTTTATTAACCAGTCAATGCCTAAAATGATCTCGGCACTGAGCTCTGGAACTACTAAAAATGCATTAGAAAATAGCTTGTTTTTTATCTTAATTCCATCATCACTTGATGTTTAACAGGTTTACTACATTTCCCTGTCGCCCCTATCACTTTAACACCTGTTACTGGCATCATGACTACTCCTCGTTGCTCTTTAATCATCTCAAAAAATGCGTGCAAAATAGCACTTATTTGAGCACCCGTATCCAACAATACATATAAATCGTACCCACATACATTAATAGGTAGGATTGTTTGCATCCTATTGTCCTCTTTCATACTTTCTTTATCTTCCCATAATAAATCCTTTTCCACCGCCAAGTCTTGCCATATTATTTTTCCGGTTTTTATACTGACCATTCCATCCGGAGGTTTCTTTCTCCTTTTCATCCTAAATTCTTTTACCACTTTTTCCAATAGTCCTTCGTCTAGGCTCTTTAATGCCATCGCGTTCTCATTCGAATCTGTCATGCCTGAACTCTCGGTTGCGGAATCGGAAACTTCCTCTATTTCCTTTTCTCCCTGGATGCTTTCTGATGATTCTGACGATAATTCCTCCTCCTTAGAAATATGACCTTCTTCGGGTTCAAATAATTCTCGCAAATTATAATCCATTTCAATACTTTCCCTTTGTTGGATAGTGCATTCGCCACTCTTACTTTCATTATTTTCCCCTACTAATGGAATTCCAGTCTCACTCAACTCATTTGCTTCAGTACTACAGGGATCACAAACACTCTTTCTCTTGGTTAGATACACTTTCTCTAATTTCTTTAAAAGAATCTTCATCACAGTCATGTACTCTTGCTGTCACTAGGTACACATCATAATCGGTATGGCTCTCTAACACTGTCATATTCGGGTCCAAATTAATCACTTGAGTGGAAGATCTTTCTAATTGTGATGGCTGGCTTTTGAGCTGATGTATATATTCTGCATACGAGGTAATTTCTGAATCGGCATGCGTCTCTGCACTATGCCCCTTTTTCTTATCCACCCTTTCCTCTTTAATTACTTCTCGATGCGATTCGTCGACTATTCGTACGAACCTTTTACCATAAGTCACATCACTCCTCCCTTGCCCCTGCCTCTCTGCACAGTTGCCATCCCTACCGACAAACAACGCCTTCTCTGACTCTTCCTTCATCAATTCGTCACTCTGACCTCGAATTGTACTTCTTTCATTCACGTGAGCCTTCACATCCGACCGATATTCTTTTCCTACTTCATTTCCCTTAATAATTCCTCCCTGCTCTCTCTCCTCTGTTTGTATCCCTGCATTATACTTCGCAAAGTTTCGTTTATGTAACTGCTCTTCAGGCGAACGACGCACTATCCTACTATAGTACTGACTACTCCGATCTTCCCTGTATTTGGGCCATTTCTTTCTTTCCGCGCGCGTTAGGCCCTTGACCTGCGCGGTATTTAGTTTTCCTGATTTTGATAATGCATCCTGTTTCCCTGATAGTGTCCTCTCCCTCGCTGAGAGTTACCTTCTTGACCTCTTCCTCTCATCATGTTAATTTGCGGTTCATTCCTACCACCTTTTACTATTCCATTCTGATTTCTGAAACCTCGAAACTCTCTAGTTTCACGCCACCTATCTTCATTCTCGATTTTTTCTAAAAATTCATCGAATGTTCGATGAGTGCCTCCTACATAACGCTTTGAATCGTCAGGTAGCTTTTTCCACAACTCCCACACTATCTCCGATTCTGATCTACGATCTTTAAGACACTCCAAACGCTTGAACCATCCTTCACAGTATTCTTTCATGAGCCCACGCCCATGTTCTGGCATTCTGGCGACAACGAATTCTCTCCACAACCTATCTCTCTGTTGTGTGCTCCAGAATTCCTCAAGGAACTTTTCTTTGAAGTCTGTAAACTTCAAATTGTCGATATCCAAATTCAATCCCCAACGTTTAGCATGAGCTGCTAAAGCGTCTATTACTAAATTAATTTTTTCTTTATCCGACATGTCTGTTGGTAAGACACGTTCACAATTTTTTATAAAATCCATTGGATGCCATCCACCTTGTTTCTTTTGAGGATCGTATTTTCCTCCCTACTCAGTATTTCCGATTTTTGCATTACCAATGGGATACCACTACAGTTAAGAAACGTCTGATTCTGAACTTGCTGACTTAATAATTTTATCTCATTACGCAGTGTATTTTCCTGCTCCTGCACACATGCATCAAAACTCAACATGGTATTGCGCAGTGTTTCAATATCAGCTGCCGTTTCTTTAACAATCTCTTTCTTTAGAACTGGTACTATCACCTGTAATTTACTTTCAATTATCGGTTCTAATTTTTCACTAACCAAAGGTTCCACTGATTTCTCTATTCTCTGAATTTCGGTATCAAATCTTTCCTCTATTTCTGTGACTTTTCTCTGAACATTTGTTATTTCAGCCCTAATGCTATTTACTGATTTGTTTACCTCTGTGATACGCTGGCTTTGCGTATTCAAAATATCTAAATTGGCTTTTATTTTACCAGATAGGTTTTCATCCAATTGGGATATATGACTAGCCATTTCTGCTTTCAAACTAGCATTCCCTTCTTGAATTTGCGCCATCATCCTATGTAACAAACTTGTTAATTCCATATCCTCTCCCTTGTGACTTGCATCCACAGATACATTGGGTTCACTTTTCACTACCTTTGGTTTCACTTCCCGTTCCTCCTGTCTTATGGGTCTGGATTCATCTATAAGATTTTCCAACCCTACAACAGTATCTATGGTCCCTAATTCTGGGTCTGACATTGTAATGTTTTCGTCTTGCTTGTTACTATTCGACTCCATCTTATGCTGCTGTATTTCGTGCCTAATAGAAATGTTTATTAAACCAAGTATTACTTGTTTAACTCCTACTATTGGACTTTATTTTGCTGCTTTGCAGGTTGTCGTCTTGAACTTACCAATTGTGGTATATTTGTCTACAACAGAATTTTAAATTTAAAATTTTCTTGAAACTACAAGTTTATATAAAACACTTTTATTGCAGCCATTATTCTACAAACTTGGTAAGTCCTGTCACGGTCGCCACATGCGACCGAACCGCAGGATCTTTCCATCAGTAAATGGGGTATGTTCTCCACTGACTCGGTTGTTTTAACCCCCTCCACTGACGGAATGACCCACTTCCCAATTCCGTATGTATAAAACCAATACGGACTTGTAGCTGTCACGCCTTTGCGCTTACTGCTACGTATTTTAACTGTAAATAGCTCAGTCCCAATGGTAAGAGGCAGTAGTGAATTCACGTAGTTAATATTTGAATCCAGCACAGCTGCCACAAGCTCAGCTCACTTTTACTCCACTCCTACCCTCGCCATTGCACCACATTAACTAGGTGCTACGTGGACCTTGCTAAATTCACTTGCGTATACATTTTTGACCATTACTCGCCAGTATTTACCTAATGATTAGTACACTCCTAACCGGACTATTTACCTAAGAGCTGTGATGATTGAACGGGTTCGATCCACGGCCTACAGTGCCCTACAGTTCACACGTTAACACTGCCTACCTGACCCACTTAACTTGGTAGTGAGCTTATGTATCCAATCACCACTGCTAGCAGCAGTGGATAATTCTATCAGCACGACGAGAGCAGCAGATTGACCGTCGAATCCTCCTGAAAATACTTATAACTACGGTCGCCAGCTCTGAAGGAGCAAAAGAATAAATCAATTTTTGGGCTCGTTTCAAAGTGAAATGGCTTGAGTTGAATTTAAACTTAATTCTGAATATTACTATTTCTGATCATTCTAGATGATTCTACAAAGCAAATACTCTCTCAATTTCTGTGAGTTGGCTTGGTAATTACTACCAAGACAGTTTATGCAACTTCGGTTAACAAAATTCTATCCTTCAACTTATTTAATGATTTTGGATATTACTCTTTGGACCATTGATACAGAATTAGTTAAGTGACTTTACTTGAAAGGTTGCTCAGAAAAATTTAAGTAACTGTAAATAGGCGACTCATTCTGGTGTGACCATTGCTCTTTTCAACATTCTTATACGCTAAAGTTTTCTGCAACCAAAAGAATTGTAAATGAAAGAGGCGATGGTGGCCTCAGTCTGATTTCACTATACTATGTTTGAGGTTACTACACTTTACAATGAACAACATGCGTCATAATTTTACTCATTACTATATTCTGTCCTCTGCACTTGCATAAAAGAAAACTGGTATTCTCCTTTTACATGTATACAAAGTTCGAGTTAACAATTGCAAGCAGTCTTGCCTTGGGTAGACGTGTCGGTGCTGGTGGTGAGATGCATGTGGCTAACGCAGCTCTTCACACCTCATGCCCTTAATGGCGGCTGGAACTACGAGCTGTAGCACTCGTATAAGCTACTGCACGTCCGCCATAAATTCTGGGCGCAGGAACTCTTACAATCAGCCCCAGTGGCATAGAGGCAGCTTCGACAACCATTCGTCGCGTTCTACTCCACAAACGGCGACGATATTCGCCTCTTCGCTGTTGCACAATCACTTTTGCGTGAGCACAGATACGCACGTCCGATCACGTCAACACTCCCCAGGCCATTCCATTGTTCAGTCCCTGTGTCTCCAGCTAACCCTAGCTACGCTCGTATCACCAAGAGTGGGGGCGTTCCCCTACCACCTTTTTACCGAAATCATTTAGTATTTAAGAATATTTATATTTACTACCCTGGAGTCCATACCAGTCATAATAATTTACTACTAGCGTTTTACAACATTAAATTATACAGTAATAACTTATAATTACCAAGAAAAAGAATACATTTGACTCAGAGCTTAGTGCATTGTCTGACAGCGCTAATTCCCAGTTTCGCCAATAGATGGCATCAGGGTGCACTCCCTGGCAGTCTCACACAAGCGCGCCCGTTTCAGACGCGCGGGCTCCAAATTACTGTCAGCCCACCATCATTTCAGTTCCGTTACAAACACCTGCTTAATATCGGGTAGAGCGCGCGCGAGCACGCAGAAGTGGACTTGGAATGAACTCGACAAATGTCTGAAATAGTGCTGCGGGGGGAGGGGGGGGGGGACTGACACCATGATTCCTGCAGGGAAGTCCATAAATCCGTAAGAGTACGAGGGGATGGACATCTCTTCTGAACAGCACATTGCAACGCATCCCAGATTTGCTCAATAATGTTCATGTCTGGGGAGTCTGGTAGCCAGCAGAACTGTTTAAGCTCAGAATAGTGTTCCTGGAGCCACTATGTAGCAATTCTAGACGTTTAGGGTGTAGCATTGTCCCGCTGGAATTGCCCAAGTCCGTCGCAGTGCACATTGAACATGAATGGATGCACGTGATCCGTTCTATAACAGTTATAGGATAAAAATTTGGCCCACCGATGATAATGCAAAACTCTAGTTGTTTTCGACATACGAGCGGGACAGTCAGAAGGAACAGTTAATGATGTGACGCTACACATTACTATTCAAATATCTGAATCTACGAGACGTAACTTTCGAAGACTTCTTCTGGCACTTTCACATGATCGTAATTATACCACTTCGTCTGTAAATCTAGTGCAGACGAGTACCACTCATCTTCACAGTTTATTTCTTCCCATACGTAAGGCAAGTACATATGGGATGAAATAGCTTCTGACTTCGAATCGCATCTAATGGAAGCGATTATTTTAAAATCTTTTAGAAGCCGACTTGTGGATGACACATACTGTAACGGCCTGGCATAGTGTTTCGTTGCCATTTCCCTGGCTGGAATTACGTACGCAGCCTGACGCCACAGACAAGAATCCCAGAGTCGGTACTCTCTTTCCCTACGTGTCTACCTACCCGGGCTTCATCAGGGACAAAAGTCATGTTTACGACAATCGTGGCATCAATTGGTATGACCATGTAGTGAACTTAATTAGTTCTCACTGATCAAAACTTAAAACAATTAAATATTCCTGGCGTTTCAAGCCAACGTTATCGTTGATGTCCGTCTGCATGAATCATATTATTTGACCGCCTGCAAAAGCGTAATCTGTGAAGTTCTATGCTGTCTTCGGGAAGGTTTGGGCAGCTTCAGCTTGGCCATTATCATTTAGGTTTTCCGTAATTTCTCTAAATCGCTTAAGGCCAATGCAAGAACAGTTCCTTCGAAAGGGCTCGGCCGCTTTTCTTCTCCGTCCTTTGCCAACCCAAGCTCGCGCTCCGCCCTAGTGACCTCGTTGTCGACGGGACGTTAACTTCTAATCTCCTCCTCTCTCTCCTCCAGGTTCAGCTTCTACCACTGTTCATCTGTTAATTATTGTTAAACTACATTTATTTAAACAATAATTTTAAATGTGGTAAGTGACGTCCCCGAGGTCATACAGACGAAATGTTTCCTTTTCGGTGTATCTTTATTCGTACTAAGAGTATAGGCATTTCGCTAGTTAACTTTAGCTCTCTTCAGTTTCTTTACATCAAATTAAGTAAGTGCCTCCCTATGCTCCCATTCCTGACACATCAGAACACAGCACATTACCATGCCCACTGCGGTGTAGGAAACCTGTAGTCCTTCGAAACAACTTCCCGTTATGTCGTGCTGCATAAATACAGGTCCATTATTGTTTCCAAGGGCATGTTATACCATTCATCCCGCAAAATAGTAGGGGTTGGGTTGGGTTGTTTGGGAAAGGAGACCAG
Organism: Schistocerca cancellata; assembly: GCF_023864275.1. Taxonomy (NCBI): domain Eukaryota; kingdom Metazoa; phylum Arthropoda; class Insecta; order Orthoptera; family Acrididae; genus Schistocerca; species Schistocerca cancellata. Next base: position 748,399,658 of record NC_064626.1, on the reverse strand, counting down.
ACAGCGAGGTCATCGGTCTCATTGGATTAGGGAAGGACGGGGAAGGAAGTCGGCCGTGTCCTTTCAAAGGAACCATCCCAGAATTTGCCTGGAGCGATTTAGGGAAATTACGGTAAACCTAAATCAGGATGGCCGGACGCGGGATTGAACCGTCGTCCTCCCGAATGCGAGTCCAGTGTCTAACCACTGCGCCACCTCGCTCGGTGCAAAATAGTAGTAAGTTCAGGTGACGATGACAGAGAGGAATAGCGATCAAGCACCCTTCTCTCCAAAGTAGACCACAAAGGCTCCATAATTTTGGAATGCGCTGACTGTGGAAGCCAGAGCAGATGCGACAATTCATCCTCGTATTCTAAACCAGTCTCTGAGGAAGTGAGCTGATTGAGCAGGGGTCCTGTTGTCTTAAAACACAGCACCGCCATTGGAGAACAAACATTGTACTACTGGGTTGATCTGATCAGCTAAATTGGTCATCCAGTCTTTGGCAATAAGGTGACCTTGCAGGCCGACCGGTGTGGCCAAGCGGCTCTAGGCGCTGCAGTCTGGAACCGCGCGAACACTACGGTCGCAGGTTCGAATCCTGCCTCGGGCATGGATGTGTGTGAAGTCCTTTGGTTAGTTAGGTTTAAGTAGTTCTAAGTTCTAGGGGACTGATGACCTCAGATGTTAAGTCCCGTAGTGCTCAGAGCCAATTTTTTGACCTTGCAGCGCAGCCATGAGGCCTGTCTAAATTATTATCGAATCTCCCTAGAAGTTGGAAACAGTGTGAAATAACACTTACCCAACCTGTATACTTTCCTCCATTGCTGCAATAATTTGCTTGTTACGGGAATTTGCTTCTCTGAAGTGAGTTTAGAAATCCTAGTGGCCCTGCAATTCGCTGTTTATGGAGTTTTCCTTGCGTTGTTTTGGTGCTGATAGGGTTCGCGAGAGCGTCATTTAGTTCTGTAGTTGCTTTTGCAGCTGATTCCTTTTACTTTTCGTTACAATTTTTCCCACCAAGCGTCCGCCACGAACGTTATAAATCAACTATACAATGCGTTTCGAAGCACATTTCCGCTGCCTTGGTTATGTAACCGCCATCTTCACCCCTAATCCTCCCCCTCCACCCCAACTTACAGTATTGGCCATTAAAATTGCTACACCAAGAACAAATGCAGAGGTTAAACGGGTATTCATTGGACAAATATATTATACTAGAGCTGATATGTGATTACATTTTCACGCAATTTGGGTGCATAGATCCTGAGAAATCAGTACCCAGAACAACCGCCTCTGGCCGTAATAACGGTCTTGATACTCCTGGGCACTGAGTCAAACACAGCTTGGATGGCGTGTACAGGTACAGCTGCCCATGCATCTTCAACACGATACCACAGTTCATCAAGAGTAGTGACTGGCGTATTGTGACGAGCCAATTGCTCGGCCACCGTTGACCAGACGTTTTCAGTTGGTGCGAGATCTGGAGAATGTGCTGGTCAGGGCAGCAGTCGAACATTTTCTGTATCCAGATAGGCCCACACAGAACCTGCAACATGCGGTCGTGCATTATCTTGCTTAAATGTAAGGTTTCGCAGGGATCGAATGAAGGTTAGAGCCACGGGTCGTAACACATGTGAAACGTAACGTCCACTGTTCAAAGTGCCATCAATGCGAACAAGAGGTGACCGGGACGTGTAACCAATGGCACCCCATACCATCCCGCCGGGTGATACGCCAGTATGGCGATGACGAATACACGCTTCCAATGTGCGTTCACCGCGATGTCGCCAAACATGGATGCGACAATCATGATGCTGTAAACAGAACCTGGATTCATCCGAAAAAATGACGTTTTGCCATTGGTGCACCCAAGTGCGTCATTGAGTCGCAGGCGCTCCTGTCTGTGATGCAGCGTCAAGGGTAACCGCAGCCATGGTCTCCGAGCTGATAGTCCATGCTGTTGCAAACGTCCCCATCTGTTGACTCAGGGATCGAGACGTGGCTGCACGATCCGTTACAGCTATGCGGATAAGATGCCTGTCATCTCTACTGCTAGTGATACGAGGCCGTTGGGATCCAGCAGGCGTTCCGTATTACCTTCCTGAACCCACCGATTCCATATTCTGCTAACAGTCATTGGATCTCGACCAGCGCGAGCAGCAAAGTCGCGATACGATAAACCGCAATCGCGATAGGCTACAATCCGACCTTTATCAAAGTCGGAAACGTGATGGTACGCATTTCTCCTCCTTACAAGAGGCATCACAACTACGTTTCACCAGGAAACGCCGGTCAACTGCTGTTTGTGTATGAGAAATTGGTTGGAAACTTTCCTCATGTCAGCACGTTGTAGGTGTCGCCACCGGCGCCAACCTTGTGTGAATGCTCTAAAAAGCTAATCATTCGCATATCACAGTATTTTCTTCCTGTCGGTTAAATTTCGCGTCTGTAGCACGTCATCTTCGTAGTGTAGCAATTTTAATGGCCAGTAGTGTACTAGCAGGTTCAGGTGACGATGACAGATAGCGATCACGGACCCTTCTCTCCAAAGTAGAACACGAAGGCTCCATAATATTGGGATGCGCTGACTGTGGAAGCCATAGGAGATGCGACAATTCATCCTCGTGTTCTAAACCCGTCTCTAAGGAAGAGAGCTGTTGTCTTAGAACACAGCCTCACTATTGGAGAACAAACATTGTATTACTGGGTAGATCTGATCAGCCAAAATGGTCACAGAATCTTTGGCATGAATGTGATCTTGCAGAGAAACCATGAGGCCTGTCTAAATTATCACCGAATCTTCATAGAAGTAGGAAACATTGTGAAATAACACTTACCCGACCTAATTACTTTCCTTCATTGCTGCAACACTTTGCCTGTTACAGGAATTTGCTTCCCTGAAGAGTAGTTTTGGAATTCCAAGCGACCCTGCAATTCGCTGATTATGGAGTTCTCTTTGCGTTGTTTTGGTGCTGACAGTATTGCGAGTGCGTCATTCAGTTCTGTAGTTATTTTTGCAGCTGCTTCCTTTTACTTTTCGTTACAATTTTTCTCAACAAGCGTCTGTCACGAACGTTGTAAATCTTCTATACAATGCGTTTCGAAACACTTTTCGGCTACCTTGGTTATGTAACCGCCCCCTTCACCCCCCCCCCCCCCCCCCAACATACGAGCACCAGCAATTTGCCGACGTTCGAATTCATAGCTCCGACAAAACGCACACGTAACTACACAGAACGCTGCTAAGATCACGACTGGAGCTTGCAACATATTGAGGACATTACACAGATGCGTTCGTGGTCGGATACAGCAGCGTAACCTGCAGACTTGGCTACCTTCATCATTTACGTTCAGGCTTACACGTTTGCGATGTTTACTTTCGTGCAACGCCTGTAGATGAACGAACGTGTGGCCAGTAGTATAGGGTGGGGAGAAGGGGGGACGAAGAAAATGCAATAAAATTAGAGATCTTCTGTGAGAGTACATGCTGCAGCATAGCTAAACCAAACGAACGATATCCTTGTACCTACTAAAGAAGTGCTTCTTACATTTTAGTCCGCAGACCCGCAGACCACTGTTACCTTCCGAGCGAGGCGTCGCACTGATTAATACTCTAGATCACATTAGACAGGACGGCGGTCCAAATCTCCATCCGGCCATCTAGAGTTAGGTTTCCTTTAGTTTTACTAAATTGCTTGAGGAGAATGCGGAGAGGATACTGCCGATTACTTTCCTAGTAATTCCGCAATTCGACCTAGTGGTCTGTCTCTAATGACCTCGTCATCAAAGATATGCTAAACACTAAAACGATGTCCATGTAAGATGGTTGCTCCCGTCTTACAGTTCAGAAGCTCTCTTTTACGCTCCCTCTATACAAGAAACGATCTTTTAGTATTCGTCTTCAGAACACTACCTAAAAGAGCTGTCATTTCCTTTGAAACAAAGAACAAGTAATAAATGACAGGACAGTATACAACGTTTACTATACAATGAAAAGGGTATCACACTGCCTTCACCACGCCATGGCTGACCAGCTGCTCGCTACTTTAAAATTTCCCGGCAGAAGTAATTTTGCCAGAAACTTGTGGCAGCAACGGAACAATGGCGGCGACAGCAGCACAAAACATTGAAAGCGACGCATTTATCTGGGGAACAATGCCGTGGACATGAATCACGCCTGAGAGGAGGCCGCAAGCTTATAATTGCATTTATTAGGGTGCGATGGCCGGTAATCTACCGGCGACCCAAAGGGGGTAGCACTCCAGTTCCAGCTCCAGGGGTGACGCCCTCGCTCCAGCAGGGGGTAATTACTGGGGAGCGGCGGGCGCCGGGGGCGGCGCTGTTTCATTACGTCAATCTGACGGGGGTGCCCCACCACAGACGAACCGGCTAATTTATTTTCCTCTTTTTTTTAGTGAGGTTAAACAACGGATTTGCGGAACGCCCTACGTTCCATTGTTTCCCGGTACTCGTTACGACAAGTGAGAAGGGTCCGCAGCGAAACGAGAAAATAGCGGACATTTACTTCGAACAAAGGCAGAAAAAACCGGCATGAGGTACCAGATGAAGAAATTCTTTGACAAAAGAGACATCCCCTTTCAACTCAGACTAAATAAGTGTTGATAAGAGATACTTAATGAATACGAAGCAGATTCGTTTTAAATTACAAAGAGCATTTCTTGTTAGTTAAAATGTAATGTTTTTTGAAACTACTTTATCTGGATTCACCTTAGAAGCTTTAGAAGGAGTAAATTTTCAATGACAGAGGATGGGAGATTTTGTTGTTGCACTTTTTTTTAAGTACTCTGCCGTTTTCCATGATGCAATCTGCTATCTTTGTAGAGTATGTTATGCACTAAAGCAATAAAAGTTCCTGTCCAGTAAGCGAGAATGATCAGAAACAGTCTGAAAAGTTTGTAAGGGCGTTGCAGGGGAGTTTGTGCTGAGAAATAACGGTTAGCAAATGAATTCGATATGCTACGTGGTTTACTAGTTAATTAGCATTGAAATTAGCCAATCAGGTCACAGCGCGCAGATTAAAGTGGTCCGTCATATGCCTTCAGTGTCAGTTTTTCTCATAGCGTCGACGACACTGCACACTGCAGACATCTCAGTCTGTGACTCGCGTTCGGTCTTTCCTACTGTCCCATGATCAATATTTAATATATCACTCTCTTTTTCGGTTTTAGGAAACCAAACGAAAAATACGTTTGGCGAGACCACATCTGGCGGGCAGCTTGGATTAGCGTCCGCATCGTTCCGATTGGCTAATTTCAATGCTAATCAACTCGAAAATGGCACAAAATGTCGAAGGTTTTTCTTAAGAAATATTTCTCAGTACAACCTAGGATAGGATGGAATAACATTTCAGAGTACAGCAGAGTCTAGTAGAGAAATGAAAATGTCATTTTCTAATGACTGATACTCTCAACGGTTCTATTCTTACTTGACTGAAGTGATATTTACCCGTAACGTACAGAAATTTCGCCTTAGAGACGTTCCTTTAAGCGCCGGACTCCAATTTTAGCAATGGGCACTGGTAGGGAGAAACCACAAGGCGATAGCGGCTCTTCATTTTGTACCACGACTGACAGAAAGCATCGCCAGTCATTTAGTAGTACCTCTCCACCCCCTTCCTCTGCCCTTCCCCTCCCCCCGCCGCACCGTCAGCTTGGATCTGTGATCTTCCGACTGGTCTGAAGTGACCTTCCTCGACTTCCTGTTCTTTGCCGAATTCTTCATCTTCACATTACGACCAAGGTCCTCAATTATTTGACTTATGTGTTGCAGTCTCTATCTTCCCCTACAATTTATATCCTCTCCAGCTCCCCCAACGCAAGCACAATGGAAGTTATTCGCTGGTGTCTTAACGCATATTCTATCATCCCATCCCTTCTTCTCGTCTGTGTTTTCCACGTACTGCTTTAAACGAAATTCTCTGCTAAATCTCGTTTCTTACCTTACAAATTCACTAATTTTAAACGTTTTTCTGTGGCGCAACTTCTCAAAAGCATCCATTCTCTTCTTTTTTTGTTTTCACACAGTCCGTGTTTCATTTTCATGCAACGCTGTGTTCCAAACATTCATTCTCAGAAATATCATTCTGTAATTAATGCCTATGTTTGATGTTATCAGATTTCTTTTAGCGAGGATTGCCCTTTCTGCCAGCCTCTTTATTTCGTCAATCATGCCTAATTTGTCTTCCAACACAGTAGATTTCCTTCACTCTCTCTACTTCGTACTCACCAGCTGTAATGTTAAATGTATTTTGCTACACGTCATCACTTCCGTATTTCTTTGTTTTGTTTTCGATTCATTTACAATCGATGCACATCTAATACAATTCGAGATACAGCTTCCTATGCGCAAGTCTGCGGCCACTTGCCCTCTCTGCTGATAAGGCCCTCCCACTCTCTTCAAGGCCACGAAACGCCGCCTGCTGCAACGAGACCTGTTGCAAGGCGAAACCGCCGAGGGGCGCTCCGCGCTCGACGCTAGTAGGGTTCGCCCCTCTCTTGCCACCAGTAAGTAAAGCACGAACTTCAGAAACTCCCCACAATCACGGCTTTAAGTTACGAACACCGCTCAGACTGTTATCACCGGGAAAGACCTCCTCGTACAGATCAACGGGCAGCGTGCTAGGTTGCTAGACGGGGAGGTGACAAAACTCAGATCGAAACAGTGAGACGATACGTATAATGCTGCACACCTCGTACAACGGCCGTCCTGGATGAGTTTTTAGGCGGTTTTCCACATTCACTTAGTGAAATGCCGGGCTAGTTCCCGACCTCCACCTCAGAAAATAAGATACTTTAAAATTTAAAATACACTGAAGCGCCTTAGAAACAGGTATAGGCATGCATATTCAAATACGTAGACATGTACACAGGCAGAGTACAGGGCTGCGGTCGGCAACGCCTATATAAGACAACAAGTGTCTGGCGTTGTTGTTAGCTCGGTTACTGCTACTACAATGGCAGGTTATCAAGTGAGTTTGAACATGGCGTTATAGTCGTTGCACGAGCGATGGGACACAGCATCTCCGAGGTAGGGATGAAGTGGGGATTTTCCCGTACGATCATTTAAGAGTGTACCGTGAACATCAGGAACCCGGAAAAATATAAAATCTCCGACATCGCTGCGGCAGGAAAAAGATCCAGCAAGAATAGGACCAACGACAACCGAAGAGAATTGTTCAACGTGACAGAAGTGTAATCCTTCCACAGCTTGCTGCAGATTTTAGTGTCGGGCCGTCAACAAGTGTCAGCGTGCGAACCATTCAACAAAACATCATCGATACGGGCTTTCGGAGCCGAAGGCCGTGTCATGTAGCCTTGATGACTGCACGACTCAAAGTTTTACGCCTCGCCTGGGCTGACTGGAAACATGTTGCTTGGTCGGACGAGTCTCGTTTCAAAACTGCATCGAGCAGATCGGCGTGTGCGGGTATGTAGACAACCTGATGAATCTATGGACTATTGAAGCTGACGGAGGCTCTGTAATGGTGTGAGGCGTGTGCAGTAGGAGTGATATCGGACCCCTGATACGTCTAGATACAACAGGTGACAGGCACGTAAGCGTCCTGTCTAATCATCCGCACTCATTAATGTCCATTGAGCATTCTAACGGACAATGCGACACATCACACGTCCAGAATCGGTACAGAGTGGCTCCAGGAACACACTTTTGAGTTTAAACACTTCCGTTGGCCACCAGACTCCCCAGTCACGGACATTATTGAACATATCTGGGATGCCTTGCAAAGTAGTCTTACGATTTTATGGACAGCCCTGCAGGATTGAAGGTGACAGTTCCCTCCAGCACTACCTCAGACGTTAGTCGAGTCCATACCACGTCGTGTTTCGGCACTTCTTATGAGGCAGGTGTACCAGTCTCTTTGGCTCTTCAGTGTACTGTGACACACAAAACAAAACTTGCTGTACACAGTCAAACGACCTTAAGTGAACCGGCAACTATGGCTACAGGAGTGGCTTTCGACCACTAAATAAAAATAAAATTTGTCAGATCGCAAAAAACAGTATTCTCTGACCAGTGGTATAAAAACCGGGAAAGGAAGTTTGTTGTCACGGGGCAAGATTCCTTAAAGGAAACAAATCATGAAAAACACTTGTTAGTATGGACAGCATGCAGGAAGTCAGTAAGCCCAGTATCACACTTTTTACCACTGAAATTAGTATCTGGTACTATGTTTGGCAAACCTACGATTCTAGCATTTGTAGACTTAGAGAAAGCTTTTGACAATGTTGACTGGAATACTCTCTTTCAAATTCTGAAGGTGGCAGGGGTAAAATACAGGGAGCGAAAGGCTATTTACAATTTGTACAGAAACCAGATGGCAGTTATAAGACTCGAGGGACATGAAAGGGAAGCAGTGGTTGGGAAGGGAGTAAGACAGGGCTGTAGCCTCTCCCCGAAGTTATTCAATCTGTATATTGAGCAAGCAGTAAAGGAAACAAAAGAAAAATTCGGAGTAGGTATTAAAATCCATGGAGAAGAAATAAAAACTTCGAGGTTCGCCGATGACATTGTAATTCTGTCAGAGACAGCAAAGGACTTGGAAGAGCAGTTGAACGGAATGGACAGTGTCTTGAAAGAAGGATATAAGATGAACATCAACAAAAGCAAAACGAGGATAATGGAATGTAGTCGAATTAAGTCGGGTGATGCTGAGGGAATTAGATTAGGAAATGAGACACTTAAAGTAGTAAAGGAGTTTTGCTATTTGGGGAGCAAAATAACTGATGATGGTCGAAGTAGAGATGATATAAAATGTAGACCAGCAATGGCAAGGAAAGCGTTTCTGAACAAAAGAAATTTGTTAACATCGAGTATGGATTTAAGTGTCAGGAAGTTATTTCTGAAAGTATTTGTATGGAGCGTAGCCATGTATGGAAGTGAAACATGGACGATAAATAGTTTGGACAAGAAGAGAATAGAAGCTGTCGAAATGTGGTGCTACAGAAGAATGCTGAAGATTAGATGGGTAGATCACATAACTAATGAGGAAGTATTGAATAGGATTGGGGAGAAGTTTGTGGCACAACTTGACCAGAAGAAGGGATCGGTTGGTAGGGCATATTCTGAGGCATCAAGGCATCACCAATTTAGTATTGGAGGGCAGCGTGGAGGGTAAAAATCGTAGAGGGAAACCAAGAGATGAGTACACTAAGCAGATTCAGAAGGATGTAGGTTGCAGTAGGTACTGGGAGATGAAGAAGCTTGCACAGGATAGGGTAGCATGGAGAGCTGCATCAAACCAATCTCAGGACTGAAGACCACAACAACAACAACTATGTTTGTGTTTATACCCGTTGACTATCTTTGCTAACTTGATAAATCATTCTCAAGTGCTGCAGTTATATATTTTTACTTGCTAAATGGGCTGGGTATCACAGCATGAACCAAACCAACTCCTCTCTTAACGCGTTTATCATTAACTCCAGCTTTGGTTCGCAACTTATCCTTGCTACATTTATTTCACATTATTCAATATTCTCATAAAACGAGGGCAACAATGATGTGTTTAAGTCACTGTAGTCACAATCGTTTCAGCAGTTTTCTACTACGGATCTTTTATACTAACTTACCTTCCCCATGAATCTTGTCGTTCACTTAAAGCAGATTCCACGAATAATGTCTTGCAACATAAATACAGAAAACTGGAATCAGTCACTTTATTGAAATAGTTATTTATTTCATAAATCCGTTTTCGAGCCTTCTTAGGCTCATCTTTGATTGGGCACCGAAGATTACATGACTATTTCAAAGCGTAATGCTGGGGGCTGATAATGTGACAAGAAAATGAAACATGTTTTAATGCCCTGCCATTGGTACTCTTCACATGGCGATTTGGATCCAAACATGATTTCCGTTCTTACGGCGAAGGTATTGGCGGCTTTGTTATTAGTATCCATCTATCAGCTTCCATTGTCATTCACAAATGGCAACACAACACTCAATTTTCACAGGCTATGTATTTACATAATGATGTTACGAAACATCGCCAGCAACCCCCATGTCCTATGTAACTGTTGTTTGGTACAAAGGTCATTAAACAAAAATATGACATACTTTGCTCACAGACGTTACTCGCATTTTTTTTCTTTTTTTGTGCATGCAACACAGTCGATGTATGACCAAATACTTGAATCAAAACTGAGGTTAATTTGAATGGGCAAAAGTATTGTAAAGTTATAATATTTGCAGAGAATTGTAGGTGTTTGTATGTACATGAACGTTACATTTCAAAACAACAACAAAAACTTCGAATAAACAGCTGACTTATTTCTGTTCTTACATTAACATAGTATGGGATATCGATAAAACCAGATTCTGTTGACTGCCCCAAAAGTTAATATGTATATAAGTATTGATATGTTGTGACAGTAGAAGGCATCAACATTTAGACATATTGTACATGATTTATACTATGATACGCTGATCATCAATGTGGTTCGGTTGGGCACTCACAATAACGGCAGTTTTGATCAAAGTATTTGCCCATACATCGACTGTATCAAATGCGAACAAAAACAATTAATGTCTCTGAGCAAAGTTTGTTATATCTTCGCAATAAGATCTTTGTAATAATCGCCAGTTGTACTCCTACAGCATATGCTGGATAGTGGCAAAATATCGTAACTATTTATATCTCGCGAAAAGTGAATGATTTGTTACTATCTGCCACTCACAACGGAAGATGATAGATGGACTAATAACATAGCTCGCCAAACTGTCGCAGTAAGTACAGAATTAATTTTTAGATCCAAATCGCCAGTCACTACCCATGACGACACATTAAAACATGTTCGATCTTTTTGCAAAGAGCCAGCACTCAGTTTTACGCTCTGAAATAGACATGTAACCTCCTGTGCACCAGCTGAAGATGGGCCTATAAAGGTTCGAAAATCGGTTTACGGTGTAAATAATTATTTAAGAAAAGTGGCTGCTAGCAGTTTTCTGTTTTCTGTTGTACAAACAGTCACGGGTTCTTAAAAATCCGTTATGGAGAAGCTTGGTTTCTTGAACATTTCTTTTCCAGTCAGAGCATATTCTATGTTTTTAGTCACACCGTTGTCTACCTGATCTTAAAGGGAAACCTTCTTCTTACTTTCTGCTTCAGTTTCTTCTTTCTGTCAACTTCCTACTACCAACGTGATGTTCAAATGGCTCTGAGCACTATGGGACTTAACATCTATGGTCATCAGTCCCCTAGAACTTAGAACTACTTAAACCTAAATAACCTAAGGACATCACACACCACCCAGTCATCACGAGGCAGAGAAAATCCCTGACCCCGCCGGGAATCGAACCCGGGAACCCGGGCGTGGGAAGCGAGAACGCTACCGCACGACCACGAGCTGCGGACCCAACGTGATGTCCTAGTTTCGCAATGATAGTCATTAACGTTGAACTGTCATTCTACCTTCCACGCGTCAATGTTTTGGTCTGTTTTGTAGTTATAAATCCTCGGTAGCGGAAGTTATAGGATAAAGAAGCATACCTGGACTGTAACACTTGTGCAAATGACGTATGTGTTCTACGTTTACATCAATGTCTACACCGCGGAAGCCACTTTATGATTTGTTCAGGAAAGTAGTGTACCACTGTTCCCCTCATTTCTGTTACAGTCAACAAAATCTTTTGAGTTTAAACACTTCTGTTAGCCGACAAACTTCCCAAACACGAACATTATTGAGCATATCTGGGATGCCTTGCAGGGTGTTGTTCAGAGGAAATCTCCATCCCCTCGTACTTTTACGGGTTTATGGAACAGCCCTAACAGCCCTGCGGGACTCATCGTCTCAGCTCTTCCGAGCACTACTTCAGACAATATTTCAGTCCTTGCCACGTCTTGTGTCACTTCTGCGAGCTAGCGGGAGCCATACACGATTTTAGGCAGGTGTACCAGTTTCTTTGGCTCTTCAGTGTATTTGTCGATTCTTCTACGAACGTGCAGTAGATGACAGAGTTAAGGCCGAAATACTGAATTCGCTCTTCCAAAATTGTTTCACTGAAGATCGTAACACGATCCCTCCTTTCAAACGTCGTATGAAATGATACAGATAGCTATATAGAGAAACAACCACAGTCGCTCAGTGGTGCAAAGGCGTCACGACCAGATGAGATATCTATAAGATTCTACAAAGAGAACTTGCTCCCCTTGTAGCAGTAATTTATCGTAGATCGCTTGAGCAACGAAGGATACCTAGCGACTGGAAGAAAGCGCAGGTCATTCCTGTTTTAAGAAGGACTACAGGACAGATGCAAACAATTACAGATCTACATCGTTGACGACAGTCTGTTGTAGAATTATGGAACATGTTCTATGGTCAAGACTTATGACGTTCTTGGAGAAGGAAAATCTCCTCTATAAATATCAACTTGGACTCCGAACATAGACCCTGCGAAACTCAGCTCGCTTTGATCCTCCGTGAGCTCCACAGTACCATAAACAATGGCCCTCAGGTTCATGCCGTGTTCCTTGACTTCAGGAAGGCATTTAACACCGTTCCACACTGCCTTTTAGTGAAAAAAATACGAGCTTATCGAGTATTGGAACCTATTCGCGACTCGATTCGAGACTTCCTTGCAGACAGAACTCAACACGTCGCTCTTAACGGAACAAAATAGACAGAAGTAAAGGTAATTTCCAGTGTATCCCAAGGAAGTTTGAAAGGATCGTTACTGTTCCCAACATATAAACGATCTAGTACAAAGCTTCAGATGTTCTCAAAGGCTGTTCGCAGATGATGCAGTTGTCTATAACAAAGTAGCAACGCCTGAAGATAGTAACGGATTGCAGAATGACCTCCAGAGAATTGACAAATGGTTCAGACTCTGGCAGTTGACCATGAACGTAAACAGATATAACAGATTGCACGTACACAGGAAAAGAAATCCACTCCTGTCTAGCTACACTGTTGATGACAACCTGCTGGAAACGGTATCTGCTGTAAAATATCTAGGAGTAACTATCCGGAGCGACCCTAAGCGGAATGACCATATAAAACAAACAGCGGGAAAAACGGATACCAGACTCAGAATTACAGGAAGAATCTTAAGGAAATGTAACTCATCCACGAAGGAAGTTGCTCGAAAGACGCTTGTTCGATTGCTGTATGTTTCATCTACCTGGAATCCCTGTCACATAGATAGAGAAGATCCAGCGAAGAGCAGGGGGCTTCGTCATGGGATCGTTTAGTAGGCGCGAGAGCGTTACGCAGATGCTGAAAAACACCATTGGCAGACATTACACCAGAGGAGTCGTGCATCACGGAGAGATTTACTATCGAAATTTCGAGAGTGTACTTTCCGGGAAGCGTCGGACAACATATTACTTTCCGCCACATACGTATCGCGTAATGATCATAAGGAAGAATTCGAGAAAATAGAACCAATACAGAAGCTTATCAATAATCATTCTTCCCACGTGCTATTCGCTAGTGGAACAGAGTTGGAGAGCTCAGTTAGTGGTGCAAAGAGTAGTCCCCGCCACACACCATTAGGTGGCTTGCGGACTACGATGTAGATGTAGATACGTTCAGGAATTTTATCAGTAAAACACAGCCTCTCTTGTAGTTTCTTCCACCGGAATTCGGTGAACATCTGTGTGACGCTTAATAAAAGAACTTCAGACGAGACTTTCTGATGAGCAATACTCAATACTCAATACTCAAGCGGTCAAACTACGGTTTTGAAAGCTATCACTCTAGTGGATGAACCGAGAAGGTGGCTTACAAAATCTTAATACCACCAACACTTGAGTATTCTAGGCTACTGAAGTTATCAAAACTCAGTGAGATTGAATATCAGCATATAAAGTCACGGAAGAGAAAAATCATAACCTAAAGGAGGAGTGGTCTGACATAAACGAAACTTGATGGGCGTTTTCCTACATCTGAAAGAAGATGTCTATTCAGATTTCGCACCAGTCGCATGAGAGTGGCACTACCAGCGTCACTATGAGGATGTAACTCAGATTTGCTTTGAATGCACGCTTTAACGGTCATGAGCGTTAGTTATCTTCAGTTATTTTCGAGATTGGACGTGGTGGGTTAGTGTTAGTCAAGAATGCCTTTAAGACGACAAGCACGTCATTATTAACACCTCACTGAGTTTGAACGAAGCTGTATAAAAGGGCTACGAGAAGCTGGGCTTTCTATCTGCAATACTGCAGAAAGGCTTAGCAGGAATGTAAGTACTGTACATAATTGCTGATAGCAGTGGTCACTAGAATGTACGCTCACAAGAAGACCGGCCTCCGGACGGTCACGAGACGCTACCGGGAGGCAAGACCATCGCGTTCGGCGCATGACACTGACAAATCGTACTGCATCTGCGGCAGCAATTTGACTAGCACGTGGCACCACAGTGACACAACCGATGTGTTACAAAACGGTTGTTTCAAAGACAGCTCCAAGCCAGGCGCCTCATGATGTTCGTTCCACCAACCCCAAACCACCGCCATTTGCGACTTCAATGGTATCGACGGAGAGCAAGCTGAACGTCTTTTGTGTTTTCTGATGAAAGCTGGTTCTGACTCGATGCCAGTGATGACCGTGTGCTCGTTAGAAGGTGGCCGGCTGAAGGCTTCCAAAGAACCTGCTGCGTGCTAGGCGCACTGGGCCTACACCTGGAGTTGTGGTCTGCGGTTCGATTTCGTATGACTGCATGAGTCTTCTCGTGGGTACCTCACACACCTTGACTACAAAATATACTTCATTCTGGTGATTTGACCTGTTGTGTTGTCATTCATGAACAACATTCCAGGGGGCGTTTTCCAACAGGATAACGTTTGCCAACATACCACTGTTGCACTGTTTGCTTGCTTGCATTCAATAGTCTGGCGGTTGCACTGGTTATTAATGTACCAGCATTTCACACTTACCTATCTCGCGCTTACATTAACCTGTGATCTTGCAATGTTAATCACTTAAATATGCTGTCTTCACAAATGTATTCAACGAAATTCTTTACTCCGCAGTAATTATTGTTTTGTGTTTCGGTTTTCTTTTTCGTCAGAGTATAAATACCGTCACTTATCATCACGTTACAAGTTACATAATGTAATGCTGAGCTCGTAGCTATATGTAATAACAGGCATATCAATAGCTCTTCGTAACGCAGCAAAGATATCCGTAAGTCACAGTAGGAGGGTTGCCCAGAAAGTAATGCAACGCATTTTTTTTTCTCAGCGGGAAACAATGCTACGAAATCCAAACGTTACGTATGTACACTACTGGCCATTAAAATTGCTACGCCAAGAAGAAATGCAGATGACAAACGGGTATTCATTGGACAAATATATTATACTAGCACAGACATGTGATTACATTTTCACGCAATTTGGGTGCATAGATGCTGAGAAATCAGTACCCAGAACAACCACCTCTGGCGTAATAACGGCCTTGATGCACCTGGGCATTGACTCAAACAGATCTTGGATGGCGTGTACAGGTACAGCAGCCAATGCAGCTTCAACACGATACCACAGTTCATCAAGAGTAGTGACTGGGGTATTGTGACGAGCCAGTTGCTCTGCCACCATTGACCAGACGTTTTCAGTTGGTGAGAGATCTGGAGAATGTGCAGGCCAGGGCAGCAGTCGAACATTTTATGTATCCAGAAAGGCCCGCACAGGTCCTGCAACATGCGGTCGTGCATTATCCTGCTGAAATGCAGGGTTTCGCAGGGATCGAATGAACGGTAGAGCCACGGGTCTTAACACATCTGAAATGTAACGTCCACTGTTCAAAGTGCCGTCAATGTGAACAAGAGGTGACCCAGATGTGTAACCAATGGCACCCCATACCATCACGCCGGGTGATACTCCAGTATGGCGATGACGAATACAATATTCCAATGAGCGTTCACCGCGATGTCCAAACACGGATGCGACTATCATGATTCTGTAAACAGAACCTGGATTCATCCGAAAAAATGACGTTTTCCCATTCGTGCACCCTGGTTCGTCGTTGAGTACACCATCGCAGGTGCTCCTTCTGTGATGCAGCGTCAAGGGTAACCGCAGCCATGGTCTCCGAGCTGATAGTCCATGCTGCTGCAGACGTCGTCGAACTGTTCGTGCAGATGGTTGTTGTCTTGCAAACGTCCCCATCTGTTGACTCAGGGATCGAGACGTGGCTGCACGATCCGTTACAGCCATGCGGATAAGACACCTGTCATCTCGACTGCTAGTGATACGAGGCCGTTGGGATCCAGCACAGTGTTCCATATTATCCTCCTGACCACACCGATTCCATATTCTGCTAACCGTCATTGGATCTCGACCAACGTGAGCAGCAATGTCGTGATACGATAAACCGCAATCGCGATAGGCTACAATCCGACCTTTATCAAAGTCGGAAACGTGATGGTACGCATTTCTCCTCCTTACACGAGGCATCGCAACAACGTTTCACCAGGCAACGCCGGGTAACTGATGTTTGTGTATGAGAAATCGGTTGTAAACTTTCCTCATGTCAGCACGTTGTATGTGTCGCCTACGGCGCCAACCCTGTGTGAATGCTCTGAAAAGCTAATCATTTGCATATCACAGCATCTTCTTCCTGTCGGTTTAATTTCGCGTCTGTAGCACGTCATTTTCGTGGTGTAACAGTCTTAATGGGCAGTAGTGTATTATGTGAAGTCTCCTTCCGATAGAGAGCGTTACTGCAGAACTGTTTCAAAATGGCTTGTGTAAGTGATGTACGTCACAAGCAACGTGCCGTCATTGAATTTGTCACTGTGAGTAATGTTCACAAAAGCTAGTGGAAAGTCTGTGGGGCATCTGTTGTCGACAGAAGTACAGTTGGTCGCTGGGCACGGAGGGTGAAGTCAGCAGAAGGTGGTTCGGCGGAGCTCCACGATTTGCAGCGGTCGGAGAGACCATCGGCGGCTGTCACATCTGGCACCCCTGACCTAGGTTCCTCGGACTTCCACTTGCATGAGGCATTGAAGGATTGCAT
This sequence comes from Schistocerca cancellata, assembly GCF_023864275.1. NCBI lineage: Eukaryota > Metazoa > Arthropoda > Insecta > Orthoptera > Acrididae > Schistocerca > Schistocerca cancellata. The sequence continues at coordinate 748,382,685 of NC_064626.1, read as the reverse complement.
TCGTGGAAGACATTTTGAGGACGATTAGGAGGTGATTCACACAGTGAAGCCCTGGCTCCGCCACCAGGACAAGGACTGGTACCGACAGGGCATACACACTCCTTGTTTCACATTGGAGGAAGGCAATAGAACGAGATAGAGATTACGTGGAAAAATACGGTGTATAGATAAGACACCGTACTTTCGTGTGAGCAATTCTCATTATGTTCATTAAAGGATTGTTGACGAAAATAAATGGGGTGCATTACTTTCTGGCAACCGTCGTACTTTTTATTTTAGACAGATTGATGAATTCATATTAACTGAATTTTAGAATGAAACTAAAAACTGAGTTTTTTTTCTGTTACGTTAGTGGCGCAGCAAATAATTGGCAGCTGAGAAGCTGGTGTCGCCGTATGCATTCTTCACCCAGATCACGGCCGTGCGGATAAGGGAGAGGCCAGAAGTTACAATTAATCGCTGTGACTACTGCTCGTTAACTTAAAGGCTGACAATTATTGAACTATCTCAAACAAATTAGACATAAGTTCTGGACTGTTTGCGTTAAGACGTTCAAACTGTACTGTTAACCGCGGGGTACGATGGGAATTAGTATGCGCGTGCATTGTTTGGTTTAACGATGAAGCCTACTTTCATTTGGATGGGTTCGTCAATAACCAAAATAGCACATGTGGGAGACTTGAGAATCCGCGCTTCACGGCCGAGTAAGGTGACTGTGTGGTGTGCAGTGTCCAGTGATGGAATAATCGGTGCGATATTCCTTGATGGCACAGTGACTAGCGAATGGTACGTGATGGTTTTGGAAGATGATTTCATCCCCATTATCCAAAGTGATTCTAATTTCACCAAGATGTGGTCCATGCAAGAGGGATCTTGACCCCGTCGAAGCAGAAGTGTGTTCGATGACCAGGAGGAGCTCTTTGGGGACCGCATTCCGGCGCCAGAGTACCAAGAGGTCACTTGAATGGACCTCAATTGGCCGCCATATTCTATAGATCTGATTACATGCGATTCCTTTTTGTGGGGCTATATTAAAGACCAGGTTTACAGCAATAACCCAAAAACCATCGTTGATCTGAGAACTACCATTCAGGAGGTCATCGACAGCATCGATGTTTCGACACTTCAGCGTGTCAGACAATATTTTAATACTTGTCTGCGCCACATCATCGCCAGTGATGGCCGGAACATCGAACATGTCATAACCTGAATACGAATATCTTTCCTGACGTTAACATGTTGTATAAAGTGTGTGTGCATGCTGTAATTTGTAAATAATTTACGTTTTCTTTCATATATTTCAATACTTGTCACCCTGTATATACAGTCATTGTTGATTACAATGTACAAATAAAATAATTTCGAGTCATTATGCAACAAATCTGTGCGCTGTGTGTGGAATAAAACTCTTCGATGTGTTGAAGTGAATCGCGTGTGATGGCATTGTGATTTATCCCGAAACTACAAATTTGAAGCTATTTGAAAATTATCTACATATTACCTCTGTAAGAAGTTCACTCTGATTACTGTAATGTTCTGAAATAAAGGGGATGAGAGGTTTTTGGAATAGTGAAAAAATACTTTAGATATTATTATTCCTATAGTGATCATGATGATGAGGTCCCACACTACGAGGAGCGTAGGGGACGATGCTGGAGATCCGCACCACTGTACTAGGTGGGGTCCTAGGGGTCCTAATGGAGGTGGTTTGCCATTACCTTCCTCCGACCGTAATAGAGATGAATGATGATGATGATGATGAAGACGACATGAATCGTGGATTTAATTTCAAAGAATATTCTTAAAAATTTATTTTATTTACTAGCGATTCATCAAGAACATTAACACATTTAATCACACTATGTGAGCGTGGAAGTAGTTGCCAGGCAGTAACTGATGAAATCATAATCAAATTGATTTTAAGAAATGGGAATTTTATTCCTAAAAGCATTTTTTAAAAGAAACAGATTTAAAATTATAAGCAGAAAACACCCTCTAAATATCAAATTACAATTTATTCAGAGGCAGAAAGAAAGAAATTTTTGAGTGTATGGGCTTTCGGCCGTAGTCACGAGCGCTCACAACAACCTCTGAAAGACTAGACTGGTGCAAATCTGCAACACACCAGATTACTTTAAAGTAAAAGTTTTAACAATTCACACAAGCACACAAACTATGCACCCCGTAGGAGGGATGGAAATGGTACAAAACACTAAAATTAAAAGATTAACTTGCCACCGAAGGTGCAACTTGATTTTAACTTCTAAGAAAAGTCTTACGGTGGAAGGGTGGCAACTTTATATACTAAAATGACCATTTAAATAAAAGCCCATGAAATGCAATCTTATATAAAGTCATACAAGGTTGGCCGAATGAGTTAACATGCTCTACAGTACCCTTATACCGCTCTCAAGATGATAGGCAAGATAAAAACATATTTCAGCAACTAGGTCGTTACACTCAAAGAAATAAATTCGTTAACACACCGAATCCGACAAACATGACAGAGGCAGCTATTAATGTACGGCAGATCGATAGGGAGATTACCGAACAACCCGAACCGAAGGTTGCTCTAACCCGCTCCTACTCCTCAAGGGAAAAACAGACCACCCAATTCATAAATAACGGATCAGAATGGTGGGACGACCCCAAAACAAAGCAGCTGGTGACCTCACCAAGAAAACAAGTAGAGTTTAACAAGTAAATGAAACAACATATCACCAATCATTTCGGTTAAAGGCGCTACAGTCTGAAACCGCGCGACTGCTACGGTCGCAGGTTCGAATCCTGCCTCGGGCATGGATGTGTGTGATGTCCTTAGGTTAGTTAGGTTTAAGTAGTTCTAAGTTCTAGGGGACTGATGACCTTAGAAGTTGAGTCCCATAGTGCTCAGAGCCATTTGAACCAATTGAACCAAACATTTAACTTCTAATAAATTGCGATTTCTTTAGAAGACTTGGCGCAGCACTCCCAAAACACTCTCCCGAACCGTCTGCTGCCAGCCGCTTCAACGGACGCAGGAAGGCGCGCCGATCTCCCGTCTCACGGCATCGCAGCTCGCACCGGCCAGACTGATGTCGTGGGTTGATTCCTATTGCTTTCGTGTCGGCCGCGAAGCCACTACCCCTCGCTATACGGCGTGGCCCACTGGACTCACGTGGCGACCTCACACGCTCCGACGCTCAAGGCGGACAAGACATCTTGTGTCTCAGTGCGCGACCGACCAACCGATTAATCCAACCACCAATACCATTGCCTGAGCAACTCGAGCAGACTGGCGGCCTAGCGCGCAGACTCAGATGCAGGAAATAAGCCCCGACCGGGTTACCACTCGCTGAGTTCTCATATGCCCCACAAATTCGGCGAGAGACAGACTAGCAAGCTGGGGACGAGAGACTGACCCCAGACTGACCAACAGGCGAGCTCATAGCACCCCTTAAATGTACGTTAACAGGCAACCTTTCCCCTTTCCCACCAGAGGGAGACACATAGCTGCGATTGCCACAGCGGCGCCACCGCCAAAAACGGAGGGCGACTGCTTCACACAACTTGCTGCGAGGCGCTCTTGAAAACAGCAATTTTTACCACGGCTCACGACACAGCAACACCCAGTCAACTCGAGGCAGGAAAAAACCCTGACCTCGCCGGGGATGGAACTCGGGACACCGTGCGCTGGAAGCGAGAACGGTACCGCAACACTAATAGCTGCGGACCAAGTGAACATAGCAAATTCATGTTAAGAGACCAATTAACTGAAAATATACAGATGAGATAAACCATTACGACCACTGCCCATCGCGACGTTGGATGCCTCTTGGTGTCGTTACAGGCACGTGACGTGGTAACTAAAATATCTAAGAGGAGTAGACGCCGTCGACTAGTTGTTATTACAGCCTGTTTAGGTATATACTGTTAACATTACGGAATGTGAATGCTGCCTTAGAATCTACTTCTCCATAGCATCGGTCACTACACGTGAACATTTAAATTTGTTCTTCATGTGATGATAATAGTTACAACAGCCTAGACATTATCTAATGTACACTTTAGTATGAATGACAGCTGTTATATTCTCCGTAAATAAAAATAAGTGGCAACTTTTCTGATTTGTTCCGCAACCCGAAGGACCAATACAGTATTCGACCCATGGAATCAACATTAACTCGAAGCAAATAAATTATTGTCTATATTCTATGTTAATTTGGACGAGTATCATATTCACGAGTATCCTTTCACTATGGGACTGTGAAACGAGCAACATGTCCAGTCTAATATAACGTAATCATGAGTACGAAGCAGTACAACTGCTTGTGGCAAGCTGTTAGTTAAATGGGCAGGGTAAAACTACCTTCAGAAAACAATAGGCCTGACAGCATTTCTCACTGTAACCGTCATTGTGTCATCGATATTCTCACTCTCTATCCCAAATTTTTCCGGTATCATCACTGTGGCAAACTAATTTTCTTCTGAAACGAATGAAGTTTTAACAACGCGAAGAATGTGATATTAATTTTAAACTCTGGTAGAACTTGCGAAGTAGTAGAGCTTCCAGGTTTATTTAAACGAATTCGTAGAAGCAGAATATATTCGGCTGCCAAATGCAGTTAAATTACACTGTCTCACACGAGCAGAGCACTGGACTTCCGAAAGGCTTTTTGCGACTAGTCTTGCGAGAAAGCAGAACCGCCTCTGCCTTTTATCGTAAATATCTGGTTGCTGACAGTAAGAAAGAAGAATCGAGACATTTAGGTTTCCGATACGTTTTCTAAAAGTGGTGCTGGAAGGGGATAAGAAATTTTCCGATTTCACTCAGTTATCCAGAACGCCTAACGCGATTTTCTTCTCTTATAACTGCGTTACAGTTTGAGAACTGAATTCCGTGCCTCGTTTAAAAATAGACCTCAGCGTCTATTAAACTGTTACCTCAGTTAAGCCCTCAACTTCTTTCTCTGGCGGCAACTGGGGATTTAATTCCAGCAGTAAAACGTTCTTATCTAAGGTCAAGTCTTCGACGGCCTACCTCAAAAAGTCTTCGTTTGCCACAAGTTGCGGACAGAAAATACAAGTGGAATCGCTTCGACTGCGTGGACGGAGTTTTCAGTCTCCATTACTGATAACGTGAAGTATTTGGGAACGTTGTTTTACCAAGTCATACCTTGTTTTCACGTATGTCATGTGCTGCTAATTTCCGTTGTTTTTTTACGACTAAACTATTCTGTAACCGCCAGTAAACGATGAGTAAGAACAGACAAGTGTCCACTAATCCTAATGCTTCCCTAGTCATGAATGATTATTGATGCCGATACTCTGGGTCCCAAAACGGCATTTTTATTAATTTTTGAGAATATTTCACGTGGAGAAACAGTGGTCTGGCTAAACGTCTCTACAGCAAAAACATTTATTTCGATGTTAATCGGTTTCCGCCAATATTTGGCTATACTCAGGCCCTCATACCTTGCTGGTAACGGTGGTGGTGAAAAGGGTGGGTTTTGTAACCCTGCGAACGTCACCTGCTCCACCCGCTTGACGTTCGTGGAGCTACAACACCCGCTCTATTCACCGTCACCGCTTACCATCATTGTATGAGGGTCTGCGGATGGCCAAGCACTGACCAAATCCGGTTATCATCTGAATAAATGTTTTTGGGGTTGAGACTGTTTACAATCCATTTTTAAAGTAATTTATTACTTCTTTTAAATTTTTTATATTCAGAGCATGGCGTTTCATTTTAAGTTAACCCGAACAGCAAAATATCCCTAAGAAACAATAATTCAAGCCCAAACACAGTGGATGTCAATGAAAACGTTCGCCCATAATTTGAAATCATAGGTTTATTTATTAATAGACGCTTTTGCAGTTGAAGTGCTCCTAACTTCTGATACGGTACAGCAGCTTAATGAAGTGACGATCCGGCTACGTGTTTTCGCTCTGTACATAAGTATGGTTAAGTATCATCACTTCTCTTTATCGCTATGTCTGTGAAAATCGCACAGCATTTACATCCCGTGAAATCAAAGACTATTTTCAGGTTCTTTCCACTCTCTTGCTGTCGACTTGTGGGTACTAGCTCTTGAATGTATTCGTTAATGAACTAAGTTTGGCCAGTCGCAGATTTTAATAGTGGTTGATTTTTCGTTGCTATGGCGATAAGAGATAAATGTAAACTGCCACGTCTTAACATTTCATAACCTTTCTGTTGAGCGCTAATCATGTTCAAGTAAACACAACTTACAATAAATAAGTCGCTGTACGAAAATTTTTTATACATTAAATTACATCATTTTTCACTGATAGGCATGTCATACCCTATTTTGTTGTAAGAAATCGAAAAATGTAGCATTAAACTCAAATGGTCGTAATGTGTGTCAAGCGGAGATAACTTCTAAATGTCGCGACTTGAATGAAATACTCTCTGATATGTAGACAGCTACACTGATGAGCCAAAATGTTATGACCACCTGCTTAACAGCTTGTTTATCCGTCTTTGGAACTAAATGCATACCTGATTCTGCGTATCAGGCATACGACAGGTTGTCGGTAGGTTTGTGCAAGTATATGGCATTAGATGTCTACGCAGCGGTCGTGTAATTCGTGTAAATAACGGGCCGCTAATTTGTGTAAGCGGTGATGGCACTCCATGTCGACCCAGATGACTTCCATAGGATTTACATCAGGCGCATTCGGTCGTCGAGATTCTAATGTTGTACTCTAATGCACATCAAACCACTGCAGCACTGTTATGGAGAGACACGAACAATTACACTGCTGAAAGATGACATCGCCATCGGCGAAGACGCCAAGCGTTAGGGGATGCAGGTGGTTCGCAGATGTCGGCGTGTCTTCGATGACTACCACAGGTCCAATGCAAGCGCAGGAGACTGTCTCCCACAGCATAATACTGCTCCCAACAGCCTGCGTCCGCGGCGTGCTGTAAGTTTCATGACGGCGTTTGTGGAGACGACCATCGAACTAGTGCAGCAAAAATGAGATTCGCCCAACGGGCGACACACATCCATTGAACTACAGTCGGGTTCCGGTGGTCCCGTGCCCAATGCAGTCATAATTGACGATGTCGTTGGATCAACATCTGTGTACATAGTAGTCGTCTCAAGCAGAGCTCCATGTTCAACGATGTACAACGAACAGTGTGCTCCGAAACACTTGTGCGTGCATCAGCATTGTGCTCTTTCGGTAGAGATGCTACACATCACGATCTGTCATACTTTACAGAGCAGATAAGTCTCACAACCCCACGATCTCTGACGTCCAGCCATTTAACGCCTAGTGGTGGTTTTGCTGCCCTTCTACTTCTTCCGCAGATGGTCGCGAAAGTAGCACGTAAATATTCGACCAGCTTCGTCGTTTTCGAGATACCCGTTCACAGACTCTGCATAGCAATAGTCTACTCTTTGTTAAAGTCGCTTATCTGAATGAATTTTCCCTTAATACTGACACAAGACTTCCTTCAAAACTGTACTTTATGATTGGTTAAGCTTTTTGTTGTTACGGGAAAGACACCATATTTAATCTGGTAAACTTGAAAGAAAACTGCTAGTTTGAAAAAAGTTGATGCTTCCCCAGTTGTTGTTTACTTTCTATTGGTAGCTTAATAATTATTTTATTGCGCTGTCATTTTTCAAAGAAAACTCTCATCTGTATGTGTAAATAAAGAGCCCTGTATCCGACATTACAATTCGTCGTGTAGCTTTACACCGAACAGTGTACCTTGCTAGTGGGTACCAGCACATTTCGGTCCTTGTTTCTAGATATTCAGATGTTTTATGGAATGAATAACTAATGAGGTACATACGAATAACAGATTTTGAGTGTTGAGTTACAATCCCATAGGTCACAGTTCTGCTGAAACTTTTTATTGTTGAGAACAAAAATCATTAACGAGTAAATGTACTGGAAAGCGAGTTTAAGAATTCCTTGATCCTTAAAAAGGTTCTGGTAGATGTACTATTATCTACTTTTCAGAATATTCTTCCTACACGCTTCTGATAAATAAGCATGTCATTTACTTTATGTACACCGGCCCAGAAGATCACTACTACTATTATAAATGTGGAAATAACGGTGTCTGTTACGTTTCCAAGATTAAACTGCTCAACCGACTTCGCTGAAATTTGGTATGGAGATAACTTGAAACCTGAAGCAGAACGTAGGCTGTTTTGGAAAGTAAGTAAATAAAAGTCTATCCCTAAGAGGCTGTAGAAGGAAATGGAACGTCTCTTTTTTACATCAGTGAACATAAGGCATGTTTAAAATTGTTAAATTTTTTGCATAACGTACACATTTTTAATGTAGCATGATGCATAGGTGAGCACTCTTGCTCACGCCGCTCCGCAGACAACTCTGCTGCGTTTGTTTGAGTGTGGGCACTTCATTAATATGACTGTGTGGGGCGGCGAGTAAGTTCCTTCATTGGTTTAAAGTTTTGATGCCGTGAGCCTGGAAACTAATTTGGTGGTCAGCCAGAAAGCGAAGGGAAACATACTGACCTTAGTTTCCAATCTGCACGGCCACATTCCGGTCCATCCCACTGAAAGAAAAGTGTCTATTTCCCACTTTTTTGCGGGATTAGGACTATGACTTCAGTAAAAGTTTAAAGTTCTAATCAAGATTTAATTTAATTAAAGTTTCTCACAAACAACACTTAAAATTGCGTTATGTTCAATTGAAAACAAGTCTTTCTAATCTAACAGCACCTTCAGCAGTTCAGAGGCGACCTCTACGGTAACTTCCTACCTAACATCACTCAATTGAAAGTTCGCAATAAATGTTCAAGAATTAATGCTAGCAATAAAAGTGGAAATAAATTCACCACTTGCCACACGGAATTGAATTTCACACGTACAGCACACTAACAGTTATTTTACCCGAATTCTAAACGATCCAGGATGGTGTACAGTCCTCGCGAGTTCACTATCCGTTTTCACTGCCAAACACGTACTTTCAAGTACCTAATCTACGACACTTAGGTACATTTTGGTTACAAAATTAGTTTTTATTTAATTACTCGAAAACTATAAGAGGTAGATTAACGTGGACGTTCTGTTATTATTTTTGGGGTGTACTGGAGCATAAAACAAATTTTCAAGTTTCTGAGTCCATTATTTAGCGCCTCTGATTTTTCCGAAAAACGTGGATTCTGGCGTTAATTTTTGTTTTATGGTTTTGGAAACCAGCATCACTTATTTATAACTTCTAACTGCACCTTCCGACCAAATTCTGGTTTCCTAGCGTCATTATTTAGCGCCTCTGATTTTTCTCTTAAGCTGCGTTAAGTTTAGAACATCAAGACTTGGTATTTGGAACATTATTACCCTAAACTATAATTTAACAAAGTTTTAAACATAAATTTTGATTTTTAATTTCATACTAAATTGTGGTGGAATATTTGTGCGCTACATGCAGACGCGTTAAGGTGACGTGGCGCTACTAGCAGTGAACTGGGGTAAGTCCCGGCACACTCGCTCGCCTCTGTATCTCACACATGATACAGCGCTTGGTTTGCTTCAACTGGACCACTCTTCAACGTCACTGGTTGACTATTTATGTAAATTTAGAACAACAGAAGTTTAGAGCAACGGTACTGATCGTTGTGGGAAGCCACATACTACGTCCCTCCCAATTCTCAATTTAATTTCAAGCCTGTCACGTAGTCTGTCAATCGTACCCTCTAATTTCTGCTGTGAAGGGGGATGGATAACAGCAGTTTGCCAAGCAGAATTCTGACATTAAAACGCTGTGACAAACCTACAAAATATACCAATGGAATAATTTTTCTTGTTTAGCTATCCCAGGGTTTCAGTTTTGACGTCTTCTATTGCGTTCTCTCTTTAGATTCCCATAATAACGACTAACGTAAGGGCAGTAAACAAGTCCCGTCACTTGAATAAGTCAGCATTCTAACACTGATCACCCTCTCAAATAATTAAGAAAATGTAAGGAGTTAAATAAGTCTAGAGTCAGAAATGTTTCGTTTGTCTCTAGTTTTATAGAAAGGTGCTAGCACGTTGTATTTAAGTCTTACAAGAAATGTCACGAGAGCCGTTACTTGATTACAAAGATAGATTAAGCGTGAACCTACCAAATAAGCATAAGATTTTAATATTCTGCTAGAAACACCTCAAGAAAAAGCAGCTTTACTGCTTCTTAGTGAACTGATGGATTTTTTAATCTCTTTACGGATTCTACTTGTGAAACTAATGTCTATTGATGGTTTATGCATTGTCAGCACAAGAAAATGTAATGTATCTGCATTTCGTTGTTCGTTAGTAGGTATAAAAACTGTGCCACTGTGAGAACGAAATTATTAAATTTAGTGATCAAAGGAATGGAACACTTCCCATTATTGATGGAGTTATTTTCTGGGGCCCCAATTTCATATGGACAGCTATTTTTTATCTCGTTTTGAAACTAGTATACTTGTTTCACTTTTTAATAAATACTAGAATACTTTTACAGTACTGGTGGTAATGGATTTTCAACTCTGAACTAGAACGTATCATCTGAATGAGGTAGTGTTTTCTCTTCCCAGGACAAGAGACTATGGTTTACAAAGAAACTAGGCTCAAAGTGGTGTAGGAAAATGTTTTAGAAAGAGTTGAAGTTTTCATTTATACTGTATGCTTCCAAATTTCTCCAATGTTTTCCATGTATTTTCTCTCAAAAATAACATTATAGAGTCATTGCTTACGATTAAGCGGCACTTTTCTTCCATCATATTTCCCTACCTGGTCAGAAAATTGTACTATTAACATAAGCGCATCATGGTCAAATAAATCATGGACTATTGCTTTTATAGCAAAACCAATGCAGGTTTTAGGGTCTAAAACGAAATTTTCAGTGCCTGTTCCGACAATCTTCCTGTGATATTTCAAAGCTGGACACATTCACCTCTGTATGCCCTTGATTAACTGAGCTGTTGGTTGGGAAAGGGGTGTATTTTTTAAGGGGGGAATGAATACATACGCAGAGAAACGTTGTTTAGTACTAAATTCATTTAATACTTTCCTACTGAATTTTATTAAATTTGCATCTCAAATAATTCATATAAGTCGGTTTTGAGCAGAGAACTTAGGCTTGGCGTGGCTTGACGATTTGTCACAAAACAACGCAGCATACGGCATTGCTGAATGAAAGTAACCTACGTAAATCAACTTAGCCACAGATCAGTAACTGGTGTACATCCGAGATGCAAATACTGATTAACTAAAGGATTCAGAAGTTCTATGGTATACTTCTTCCAACTGAAGTTTTTTACCTAGTCGTAAGCACAATAACTAATCGCTGTCGATATTCTTTATCGACAGGTATTCATATATTAGGCACTTTCTGGTTGGATATTTATGGGGGGTTGTGAACTTCATACACTCCATATTTTCAAAATTTAATTACGATGAACTGGCTGAAAACCATTTTGCAGTGCGCATTGATGTCTTCATTAGCACATTTCATAAAACTACAATTTACTTTCTCTGTGTAGCAATACTTCTATCAAACGTCATCTGGCAATTTAACTGAGGGAAAACCATTAGGATATGCAGGACAACGGAACCTCAGATGACACAAAACATAAGTCTACTGATGGCTGATGGTTTGATTTACGAAAGCGTGTAGAAAAATAAAACCTCCGATCTTTTCATATGACAACTTTTAAAGATTTTGTGTAAAACAAACATTATTAACAAAATACATATTTATGCTTCAGGTGTATGTACATGCAATCCTCTGCCGCTAGAGGGTTCGTAATGTAATTATGCTGGTGCGTGAGAAACAGCGTGCCTTAATCGAGTATCGTATTCGAAGAGTTCATCCACACATGGAGCCCACTCTCCTTCGTCATGGCAGTGTCAGACCACACCTGACCGCCGCAACATCTGCAAAAAACCGACGCCTTGGGTTCACTATTGTCGATCGTCCTCCACACAGTCCCGACTTGGTGACATGGGTTTTTTATCTGTTTTCAGAACCTACAGAACACTTCTGAGGACTACACTTTGATAGTGATGAAGTAGTGTAAGCAGAGGTGAGATTGTGACATAGTCGACATAGTCAAACATAGTCTACATTCTTGTTGGGAGAAATGTCTTCGTTACCAGTGTGACTATGTTGAGAAATAAATATGTACACATGAAGAATAAAAATGTAGAATGTCTAATTGAAAAAAAAAAAACACGTTCCATAAACTGCTGAACTACAGGCCAACTGAAGCGTTTGAGGTTTACAACTGCCCGACGTCAATACTTGTTTTGTTGCCACTTCCCCAAATGATTTTAGAAATAATGATTGAATGTTATCTATCCCTTCTGCCTTATTTGATCTTAAGCCTTCCAAAGCTATTTTAAATTCAGATTCTAATACTGGATCCCCTGCCTCTTTTAAATCGACTCCTACTTCTTCGTCTACGCCGTCAGACAAATCATCCACTTATCGTGGCCTTTAGTGTTTTCTTTCCACCGACGAGCTCTCTCCCCTGCATATAACAATTGAATTCCTGTTGGACTCTTAACCAGCATTTCATTTTATTTCACGAAAGTTTGTTTTGACTTTCCTATATAGTGAGGCCGTCCTTCCGACAATCATTTCTTCTTCGATTTCTTCACGTATGACATGCAGCCATTTCGTCTTAGGTTCCCTGCAATTCCTGTTTATTTCGTTAGTGGGTGACTTGTATTTCTGTTTTCGTAAGTATCTCTGATTATTCTTGTACTTTCTTCTTTCATCGATCTACTGGAGTATTTCTTCCGTTACCCATGGTTCCATTGTTTCTTCGCAGTTACGTTCCTTGTATCTATGTTTTTCTTTCCAAATTCTATGACTGCCGTTTTTAGAGAACGCTAATGAGCTATTCCATATTACAGTATCTATAGGCTTTGAGAACTTTAAGCGTACCTCTTCCTTTTCTTAGTATTTCCGTATCCCACTTCTTTGCGCATTAATTCTTCCAGACTAATCTCTTAAACTTCAGCCTACTCGTCATCAGTACTAAATTGTGACCTGGGGGTATATATGAGCTCCTAGATACGCTTTACAATCCAGTATCTAATATATGAACTCTGTCTGACTATGGAGAAATCTGACTGAAATCTTGCCGTATCTCTCGACCTTTTCCAAGTATACCTCCTAACCTTTTGATTTTTGAACAGAGTATTCGCTATTATTAGCTGAAATTTATTGCAGATATCAATAAGTCTTTATGCTCTCTTATTCCTAGTACCAAGCCCATATTCTCCCGTAACCCTTTCTAATGCTACTCCTCCTACAATAGCATTTTGTCCCCGCTGAATATTAGATTTCAATCGCCCTTTAGGTAGTGACTTAGCCGTTCAGTACACTCATATACTTTCACTATCTCTTCATCTTCAGATTGCGAAATCAGCATGTATACCTGAAGCATCGTTGTTGGTATTTGCTTGCTGCGGATTCTGATGAGAACAACCCTATCACTGAACTGTTCACAGTAACACACTCTCTGCCCTACCTTCATAACGAATCCTACCCCCGTTATGCCATTTTCGACTGATATTGATGTCATCTTAAACTCATCTGACCAAAAATACTTGTCTTCTTTCCATTTCAGTTCATTTACGTCCACTATATCTAGATTGAACGTTTGCATTTCCCTTTCTAGATTTTCTAGCTCCCCTAACATATTCAAGCTTCTGACATTCCACGGCCCGACTTGTAGAACATTATCCTTCCGTTGGTTGTTGAATCTATTTCTCATGGTCACCTCGATCTTGGCAGTCCACTTCCGGAGGTCTGAATAGGCGATTGTTCCGGAATCTTTTGAAGAGGGGGATCATCATGACACTTATTCAACTATAGGCCACATGTGCTGTGGAAACACAGTATGTGCCTTTAATGCAGTGGTTTCCATTGCCTTCTGTATCCTCACGTTGTTGATTATTGCTGACTATTCACCTATATGGGCGGTTTCCGGCCACAAGGACAAGAGAGTGCCCTGAACCCCTGTCCGCTCCTCCGTTCTCTTTGACAAGACCGTTGGCAGAATGATTGTGACTTCTTGTGCCGAAAGTCTTCTGCCGGCAGTGAAGATTGTCGTTCCAAGTTTAAAAATTGGTGGGGTTCGAACCCGGTACCGAGGATGTTTTGACTACTATCAAAGACGCTACCCCTAGACGACCGTTACAACAATCCAGAGAGTAATAATTATTGCCAATGCCATAAAAGTCATGATGTTTCAGGCAAATGAATTTGGTTTTCCGCCGTCATTGTTCAGTGACTCTCCACTGTGAAAGTTTTTAACACTGAGGAAATGTAGAAATTAATGTAATAGGCCTTTGATATTGACGAATATACGTTCTTTCTTTATTCAAAGCCGCGAGGGTTTAGCCGAGCTGTCTAAGGCGCTGCAGTCATGGACTGTGCGGATGGTCCCGGCGGAGGTTCGAGTCCTCCCTTGGACATGGGTGTGTGTGTTTGTGCTCAGGATAATTTACATTTAGTAGTGTGTAAGCTTAGGGACTGATGACCTTAGCAGTTAAGTCCCATAAGATTTCACACACATTTTTTTCGTTTTTCTTGAGTCAGATGTGTCTCAGCTCACTGGAAGCGTCGGTGTCACCTCATTACTATCTCAAATGATCGTGTATTCTTGCAGTACAGTTCCACCAACCAAACATGGATTGTTGCAGCTTTGTTCCTATTCTAACACAGAAAACGGTACTTCATTTTATCAAGCGCTATGTCGTTTTGTTTTGGCTTCTCTAAATACACGAAAAACGTTATTTTTACAATGTGACAATTGAGACTTCGTCAGTAGCCCCGGTAAATTGAAGTATTCGTTACAGTAGTGGAAATGAGTATAAAGGCAGGGTTCCACGAAAGTAATAGTACAATGTCTGAGGCATATAATTATGTATCGAATTTACTGTGATATTAATAGATACGTATAATAAACAACCATGACGAAATGGTTTGTTTCATAACACGAGTAATAAAATAAGGCGTTCGCATTTCCTGGATGGAAACTTGTATTAAGGCACACACTATCCAGCTATGTTACTGGATTCTTAATACTTCGTCCAAACTCCGTTCTTCCTAATTAACTCAGGATTCACTTCGGTATTGATTATGTTATATTCTGTACTTCTTGCCTAGAATTTGTCACCCACTCTTCTAGTATCATCCCTTTCAGCTCATATACCACCTGAAATTGCCTTCCATTAAGGTAAACACCAAAGGTTTCCCACGTTTTCAGATCCGGGCTACATGCAAACCAGGGCAAGACACCGATATCTTTATTTTCAAATCACTTTTTGGTTGTAGCGAAAACATACACCGGTACATTACCTCGTTGAAACATTAGAGTGTAGTCCCCTACGTCTTCATACGTTCTTATCGGTTCTATCTCTAGCATCTCAGTCTACGTATTAGATTTCACTCTTGTGTTCAGTCAAGCAACGCGTGACTTACTCTTAGCCCAGAACGCTGCCCAAATCAACACTTCCACTATCAAAAGTTCTTCTCATTCGTACCTGATGCTCTGGTCTCAGATAATTCCAATAATATCGAAATTCATTCTGTCCATCTATATTAACCTTCTTTTTATGCTTCTTCTTATCACAGAAGATCGTTTTATCCTATTCTGAAGTCCATACGTACGTTTTTCAGCAAACTCTATTCCAGCTGTCTATGTTTGAGTGTTATGTAGGCTTTCTGCAGTCGTTTCTTGAATGCAAGCTGTTTATTATGTGGCAAAATTTTTCGTACGCATCTGGCAATTACTGGCGACTGTAAATCAGCAACAAGTTGAGATGAATAACGCACTTTCTTTGCACAAAAGTAGCCCTTCGTATGGGTCACAAAATTTCCTACTTTGCCCCTACTTTCCGTTCTGTCCATATCGTGCACCCAGTCTAGCGAAATTATCAGTCACTTTACTTGAACAGTTTAACGTCTGCCAGTTTGACGATTAGAAAGGCCCATTTCCTGTAAGTACCGGTTTTTGCTTTTCCATCACATCATGTTTCCCGTGTAGCATTGTCACAATCGTGGTTTATATTCGCAACACGCACTGTTACTAATGGTATCTGTTTCCTATTTACAGTAAATGCACGTACGCTCACACTATAGCCACATAGAGCCGACTGCATTTATACCGAGTTCCACCCTCTACCACATGAATCTTTGATGTTTTGTTGTATAGTGTACTCCTGACATAAAACGTGATACCATTTGACTGCACCTGTCGGTACACTGGATTTTATACTACTACATGAACATTGTGCACAACTGTTCCAAATGACAATGTTAATTTTCCTGAAAACCGCCATGCCGTCATACTGATTTCCACTACTGTACAGCAAACTGTATCTTCCGTAACTAGTTACTTACGGAAAATTATCCAATGGTGTCGTTTTCTCGGAGAAAGCGGACTCATCTGAGGGATCTTTTTCTCTAAAGCGATGGTATATATCATCGGCTTGCCTGTGTCAGGGCCCCTTCGCGTCAAGTATAATGTAATTAAAACGCCGGCAGGCATCTGCAACTGCTTACCTGCCCGACTGGTGCCCGCCACTTGCGCCCTTACCGAGTGTCTTCCTGGACGCTGCGCCGCTGCCATTCTTCCGGTGTTTGAGCACGGTGCCTGCTGCCGGTGTAGGGGCTACACAACGGCCGGTGTAATCTCTCGGAAATATCCAATTACCCTTATCCGCCGCTCCTGGCCGGCGCAAACTGCACACTACACGCTGCGCCTGCTCCACGGAGTGCCCCTGCATAGCCCCCGTTACCTGCTATGTCCACTGTGCGAGAGCAGCAGCACTACACCGGATCTGATTCGCAGTACAGGAGCGGATATTTTTTCTCGGCACGAAGTTTTTCTACAACTGGAGGCCAGAGTTTAGTCGTACAGAACTGACAGTTACAAAGAACTTAATGAGGCACCATTAAACCCATACGAAAATGAAATATGTGAGATAAACAGTTTCGAAAGGATGAAAATAGAAGCCTTTGAGATACGAGTCTTCTGAAAAACACAGAAGATTAGATGGGTAGATCGGATTGTTGGTGAGTAAATACTGACTCTAACTGGTAGAAGAATTCATGGCGCAATTTCATTAAAACATACCCCTATTCGATGTTAGGGATAGACGTACTGAGAAACAAAAGAGAATTTTAATGATGGTGGAAAGTCTAGAGGAATAAGCATGTACAGGAATACCATGACCTGACTACAGTAAGTAGCTGAATGCTCAAATGAATATAGGCAGACATAGTTATGCGGATATGAAAATGCTTGGACAAGAGTGAATACCAACAAGTCAGACTTCCGACGGAAGAGCACAATAACAAAAAGTTCACTCTAGAATTCGATTTCAAATTGGTTATTACGCATGAGCTAATACACATCTGCAAATATACCGTTGCTTGTCTTTACTAAGTAATCACAAGCTTTTTTTTGTTGTTAGGCATGTATATAGTGACCGCGCGTTACAAATCGTAGCTTAGATTTTATGTTGTTTTCAAATATTTCAAGTATGAAAGTAATATTTTGATGAAGATAGTCAACATTAAATGAGGGTAGAATGAGAACGATGAACGCAAATAGAATGAGAACGATGAACGCAAATATATATATATATATATATAGATAATTCAGTTGTGATGCATCGTATTTTTAATCAAACGATGAAACGTTTCCGGTCTGCCTGATATCACTGTATGGAAAGCTTTTCTCACATTATATATCTATACATCGCTTAGTTTCAGATTACACACACTTCTTTATAATTGGGCTTGTTCCGTAAGAGTGATCAAGATTTGCCTCACCTTGTCCTCCCAGGAACACACTTCTCTAAGGAGGTTGGGAAGAGTATCCTGATACGTGAAACGTGTGTGTACCAGATGTTGAATATGACTCCACATGTTGCAAAACAGCAATACGGACTCATCTTTATTGTACATTTTGTTGCGCCTTAATGCCCCCACTTATGATGCGTATACCATTAAGGCATTCTGACAGGTGCAGGAATACAAACACACCACGTGTCAGATCGTACATTTCGTCTATAGAACCGAATCTCATTTTGGATTTTTTAATGTCGGTTAATTTTCCAGTGGGATTTTGTATGTCAATTATCTCCCACAACAAAATGGAAAATCTCCAGTCTGACCGAGATACGGATCTCCGACAGAAGAGTGCCTTTCGAGCCACACTTCATTCAGTAAACATTTTGGCATAAAACCACGAGAAACCAATCCTAAACTACAATATACTGTAGTCATTACTGCTACCGCGCACAAAATTTTAAGTTCACACACGAATCAGCCACTTGACGCTTTTCGCCACTCAACGTGAGACCAACAGTATCTCACATCGACGTGAGTATGTTTCAAACAAGCAGATAATAGTCTCACAAAGTTCTCCTAAACAACTGTAGGGTTTGACTAAAACACTCCCGAGTCTAACCCCGATTCGGAATGATCTCAGTCCGCCTACCAACCAACAACGATTGACTGAATTTCTCATGCGACAAACCAAGAACCGGGACGCTAAATCTCCATTTTAACAATAGCTATTTTTTCTCTGCTGCTGTCTTCGAAGTCTTGCGGTGGCCAGCTGCATAGTAGATGTTATCTTTGCACAAATCGCAACTCTGCAGTCGTCTCACTTTCACCGGATTCTGCTGCTGAGATGTTTTCACGCAACAACCTCTACACAAATTTGGCGCATTACAATATCTGTATGATCTGTATAACTTCTATAGATTTCCTCAGATTGTTTGGGATTGTTATTTTGTCGACTTATCCTAGCAATAGAGGGAGAATTTTAATTTACTATCTTTTTAACAATGGGCAGCTCCTGTTATGTACTAATTAGAGAAATGATATTATCTCTTCACTCTGGTAAATCTCACTCAAAGCAGTTTTAATTTGCTTCAATTATGTCTTAAACACTTTTTCTGAAGCGCCTTTCTGAGACAAAAATTCAGCGGCAGATTGTTGCACAACAACTCTTAGTGTTGAAGCTAACCTTTCATTTATTTGCGCTTTTACTTGCATTTCACGGCAAAAAACCTGGAAAAATCTTTTTTTCAGCAAACTGCCCTCCCATTTTAGCTTTCTGTTTGGATGTAAAACGATGTAATTTTGCGGTCTGTTTCAAAACAGATTATTTTAGTTGTCATTGATCGACAGTTAACTGTCATATTGTATCAGGAAGCCCCTGGTATGCAGTTTTTAGTTCTGTGATTTCAGTCGTTAAAGTATCCTGTTGTGATTATAAATTTGTCAGTTTGGACGACATTGCACCTTGTTCACAGGGTAAGTTGGTTACGGCAGTTGACAAACTTATCAGTTTTGATGCTAAATCATATTGCATAGTTGACATTTGTTGTAAGTTGAATGTCATTCCAGGTGACATTTCATTTGGCTTTAATGACATTTCATTTTGTTGAAATGGTAATTGTTCAAAACTTTCTTATCATAGGGTCTAAACTTGGACAAAATGAAGCAAATGGATTTTGTTTGGAACTGGCGATTCGACTGATATTTTCACTCTGGGCATTCAATCCACTTTCGTGAGTTGGAGCTTCAATTTCACTCAATAGACACCGCTGCGAATTCGCTATCTCCGGCATTCGATTCTATCTCATTACGTATTTTTTATTCCGTTTTGGTGGTCTTCCCTACTTTTGCCGCAACATAACAGGTGGTTTATTTTACAAATCTAAAATCACGTATTTAATTTGTATCAGTTCACGAATAATATTATTGTTGAAGATGAACTTTCTGGAAAGATTATATTAGTTTATTGAAACAATAAAGAAGCGCTGTATCATGCCGCATGCTCGTGAGCAAAATCAACCATCTTGTACAATCTGTTACTAAATAGTACATTTAAGGATAAAAATACAAAATAGTAATTTCTCGATAACAAAACGGTCTATGATTGATTAATTCGATAGGATATTAACACAATGTGCATAGGCAAAAGGAGAATAGATAATGCTGTCCTTACCTTGTACGTGTTGTTGTAATAAGCATCATGGATGTTGTTGTCAAAAGGTTACTTTAGCAATCTGCTTTACAGTTTTCAGCTAGCCTTTAACTACACTGGCGGGGTCTAAGCAAACACCACAAGATAATTTTGGTTCATAATTTCTATTATTGGCAGTAAACAGAATCGTAATTTTAGGTGTTCTCAGTGTCCCACGGAGGCTTGCTATCAGTGGAAGCACGCCGCGATCTAGCAACAGCAAGTACTGTTTTACAAAATGGTTCAAATGGCTCTGAGCACTATGGAACTTAACATCTGAGGTCATCAGTCCCCTAGAACATAGAACTTCTTAAACCTAACTAACCTAAGGACATCACACACATCCATGCCCGTGGCAGGATTCGAACCTGCGACCGTAGCGGTCAAGCGGTTACAGACTGTAGCGCCTAGAACCTCTCGGCCATAGCGGCCGGCACTGTTTTACGTTGTTGGGGTTTCTGTAGACCCCCTCACGTGCTTTTACGTGGCATTTATTTACAATATGCTAATACAGTAATTTGATGTAATTTCAGTTAATAGATGGCAATGGCTCACCCTCTCCGTATTAGGGATAATTCACGATTGTTAGAAGAAGGCACTGGCTCAGAAAGTGAAGACATAGAACGAAATAACCCAGAAGAAGAAGAACTTGATGACATTAGCGATCATGATTGAGGTGTTCTAGTGAAGAGGAAGAAGATGAAAGCGTAGGATATTATTTTTACCACAAGAACAAATATAAATGGAGTAAATATGCCCCACATTCACCTAATATACGACAGCACAATGTTGTACAAGAACGATCGAAACTTAAAGGAACTGCCTCTAGGGGTAGCCGTGTGGTCTCAGGCGTCTTGTCACGGTTCGCGCCGCTCAACCCGTCGGAGGTTGGAGTACTCTCTCGAGCATGGGTGTGCGTGTTGTCCTTAGCGTAAGTTAATTTAAGTTAGATTAAATAGTGCGTAAGCCTAGGCAGCAATGACCTCAGCAGATTGGTCCCATAGTCCATACCACAATTTTTTCTTCCTGAAAGGACCTGCTACCTGTAAAAATGAAATGTCACTAGTAGAGAGTCGGGAACTATTATTTACCGATGATGTATTTCACTTATCGTGCACTATAGCAAATAAATAAATAAATAAACAAATAAAAGGACTAGAGGACAAATATTCATCTCCATTATGACTGCCGTAGTATGCTAAATATATTGACTGCTGTCAGTTACGTGCTTACCTTATATTACTTCAAATCATGATAACGTTAGACCAGAATGGGCAGCTGATTTTACTTGTAGAGATATTTTTCGTGGTATGATGAGAATAAATAGATTTTTATTCATTCAATGTATCCTTTGATAACAGAATAAGAATGAGAATCTACAGGTAAACTGGCCGTCATACGGGAAATGTTTGAGAAGTTCTACTAGCAAGTGTAGCACGAACTACCCCTGTTCAAATGGCTCTGAGCACTATGGGACTTAACATCTGTTATCAGTCCCCTAGAACACAGAACTACTTAAACCTAACTAAACTAAGAACATCACACACAACCATGCCCGAGGCAGGATTCGAACCTGCGACCGTAGTGGTCGCGCGGTTCCAGACTGAAGTGCCTAGAACCACTCGGCCATAGAAGTAGCCCTTGTTCAGAATATTTATGTGCTGATGAAACTTTGGTAAAATTGTGAGGAAGGGACCCATTGCCGTGTTCCGAGAGAGAGTGAGGAGGACACGTATAAATTAGAAGGGCTTACCTTGATCGATGGCATCGAAAGGCGACCTGGGCAGCTGGTACAATTTCACCCTGTAAATAACTAGCTAAGAGGCTACTGAGATGCACAGAATTCGGTGTAAATCTCAAGGAATCTCAGGTTGAATTAAACTCCGAATAACAAAGTTCAATGACAATCCACTACTGGCACTACTGACCTTAATCCATCTGTTCAGTGCATGATACTACTGTATGCGGCTCTCTCAGATCTAACAGCCAGTCGCTTCCCATCTCGCGGTCCTCAGCACTATCTCGTTCTTGACGCTGCTCTAAATATTCTAAGCCCTCAGCGTGCCGACGACTGGCACAGGGGTGCAGTTGCAGACGACTATCTACTGTGCTCTCCTTTGGTTTGGGGTGAGTTCCCTCATTAAAACTCTCACTAACTTGCTGGAATATTCCCTCTGACGCACATCGCCGGCAAGGGAGTATATATTAGCATATTTGGGGCAACTCATGATGCACATGGTCACTGTGACCCGCTGCTGTACGGGACCTGTGTCACGCTATGGCTGACCGTGGACCGTCTCCATATGCGTATAGTCTGTATACCGTCCGTCGCCAGCCTGTTACCGTTTGAATAACTGATTGGTCCAACGCTTCCGCCGTCTTCCCTGGACAGCTGCTAGCTAAAACTCGAATGTAAAGCCATATTTCCTCCCTTAATAGTGGATACCGCGACATCATTCACAATATTTATCAAAAGATGTATGGATAGGGTGTGTGCGTGCTGTGTGCGGACGCAGGAGGAACAGGCCACGGTTTGCGAGCAGCTGAGCGTGCTGTTGGCCACGGTCAGCCGCCGTCAGGCTGCTGCCTCGAGGTGCAGCGACGGCGGAGGGTCTGGCGCTTCGCTTGAGACACCCCAGATGTCACTTGCTGCGTCCGCTGACTCAGCCGCCGAGGCACCTTCTAGTGTACCCGGCGCGATGGGGCCGCCCTCACCACAGGGTGAGTGACGGACTGCAACGCGTTCGCGTCGCTCGAGGCGGAGGGTCAATGTGGAGGCTGGCCGGTTGGCCTCGCCCGTTTATCCTGACAGTGGGCAGCAGGGTCCGAGCAGGCACACGGGGGCAAAGGCTTGCTGGTTATTGGGAGCTCCAGCGTAAGGCGGGTGATGGAGCCCCTTAGGGAAATAGCGTACAGGGCTGGAAAGAATTCCAACGTGCACTCGGTTTGTCTGCCGGGGGGCCTCATCCAAGATGTGGAGGCGGCCTTGACTGCGGCTATCGAGCGTGTGGGGCGCAGTCATCTGCAAGTAGTTGCTCACGTCGGCACCAATGATGCCTGTCGCTTGGGTTCTGAGGCGATCCTCAGTTCGTACGGGCGGCTGGCGGGTTTGGTGAAGACCGCTGGCCTCGCACGCGGGCTGCAAGCACAGCTCTCTATTTGCAGCATCGTTCCCAGAGGGGATCGGGGTCCTTTGGTTTGGAGCCGAGTGGAGGGTCTCAACCAGAGGCTTCGTCGACTCTGTGACGGCCTTGGCTGCAGATTTCTAGACTTGCACTCTTAGGTAGGGAACTGTAGGACGCCTCTAGATAGGTCAGGGGTGCACTACGCAAAGGAAGCGGCTACTTGGGTTGCACAGTACTTGTGGCGTGCACATGAGGGTTTTTTAGGCTAGGCAATAGTGTGAGGTGCTCTGATGAATACTCACCAGTCGACGTTTAGGCAGGGAAATCAGGACGCACTCAGTGTAAAGACACTTGAGCTATCAAGATATTAGCAGTAAATTTTCAGAGTGTTCGGAATAAAGTTTCTGAATTTACTGCACTCCAGGAAGCGTGTGGCGCGCAAATTATTCTCGGGATTGAGACCTGGCTGAACCCTGAGACGGGAAGTTCTGAAATATTTAGTGAGGGTTGGAACGTGTATCGGAAAGACAGATTAGACACCGTAGGAGGTGTTGTCTTCATTGCAGTTGACAAAAATATTGTGTCTACTGAGGTCGAAGTAGAGTGTGATTGTGAAGTTATCTGGAAACGTTTAACAGGGCTAGGAGAAATAAAGTTAATTGTTGGGTGTTATTACCGGTCACCAGGTTCCACCGTGACAGTTATAGAATCATTCAGACGGAGTCTACACTCTGTATCGCAGAAGTACCCGGATCATGCTATATTAGTCAGAGTCGCTGGCGCTCAGTTACCTCAAATGTTCTTAAAAACTTTGAGCTGGAACGTCGAAGAATGGAGAATGACAAACGCCGGAGACGTAAACTCCTCCAGGCTCAGCCACGTCCTCCACCTTCCATCAGCTGTAATGTCTGTGGCCGCCTGTTCCACGCTAGGATTGGATTGCTAAGCCATCAACGACACTTCCACGCCTGAACCGTGACAAAGGAAATATCAGGAGAGAAATGAAAACTCGGATGCGAGTATCAGCCGACGACGAGTCGGAGGCGACTTCAGCCTACCTTGTATAGACTGGTATGTCTATGGATTCATTACAGGTGGTACAGACAAGCCGTCGTGTGAATTACTTTTGAACACATTATCCGAAAACTGTCTTGAGCAGCTAAATCGACAGCCAACGCGTAATGGAAACATTTTAGATCTGGTAGCCACGAACAGACCAGACCTCATCGACGGTGTCAGTGTTGAGACAGGGATTAGTGATCATGATGTTGTCATTACGACTATGGTTACGAAAGTTAAAAAGTCGGTCAAGAAGGCTAAGAGAGTATTCTTACTAGAAAGAGCAGATAAGCAGTTGTTAGCATCCCACTGAGTAAATGAATCGACTTCATTTACTTCCGGTACGATGGACGTGGAAGAATTATGGGCAAATTTTAAACACATTGTGAATCACGCATTGGAGAAATATGTGCCGAAAAAGTGGGTTACGGGCGGAAAAGACCCACCGTGGTTTAACTGCGCAATTCGGAGAATGCTCAGGAAGCAAAGACAGTAGCAATCGCGGTACAAGAAACATCGGGAGAATGAGGCCAGGCAAAAGTTAGTAGAGATTCGTGCTGCCGTAAAAAGAGCGATGCGCGAAGCATACAACCACTACCACAGTCATACCTTAGCAAAAGATCTTGCTGAAAACCCAAGGAAATTCTGGTCTTACGTAAAATCGGTAAGCGGGTCGAAGGTTCCATCCAGTCACTCAATGATCAGTCTGGCCTGGCAACGGAAGACAGCAAAACGAAAGCTGAAATTTTAAATTCAGCATTTGAGAAATCTTTCGCGCAGGAGGATCGTACAAACATACCGCAGTTTGAGTCTCGTACAGATTCCCGTATGGAGGACATAGTGATAGACATTCCTGGGGTTGTGAAGCAGCTGAATGGATAGAAAATAAATGAATCGCCAGGTCCTGATGGGATTCCAATTCGGTTTTACAGAGAGTACTCTACTGCATTGGCTCCTTACTTAGCTTGCATTTATCGCGAATCTCTTGCCCAACGTAAAGTCCCGAGCGACTGGAAAAAAGCGCAGTTGACGCCTGTATATAAGAAGGGTAGAAGGACGGATCCTCAAAATTACAGACCAATATCTTTAACATCGGTTTGTTGCAGGATTCTCGAACATATTCTCAGTTCGAATATAATGAATTTCCTTGAGACAGAGAAGTTGCTGTCCGTGCATCAGCACGGCTTTAGAAAGCATCGCTCCTGCGAAACGCAACTCTCCCTTTTTTCACATGATATCTTGCGAACCATGGATGAAGCGTATCAGACGGATGCCATATTCCTTGACTTCCGGAAAGCGTTTGACTCGGTACCCCACTGCAGACTCCTAACTAAGGTACGAGCAAATGGGATTGGTTCCCAAATATGCGAGTGGCTCGAAGACTTCTTCAGTAATAGAACCCAGTACGTTGTCCACGATGGTGAGTGTTCATCGGAGGTGAGGGTATCATCTGGAGTGCCCCAGGGAAGTGTGGTAGGTCCACTGTTGTTTTCTATCTACATAAATGATCTTTCGGATAGGGTGGATAGCAATGTGCGGCTGTTTGCTGATGATGCTGTGGTGTACGGGAAGGTGTCGTCGTTGAGTGACTGTAGGAGGATACAAGATGACTTGGACAAGATTTGTGATTGGTGTAAAGAAAGGCAGCTAACTCTAAATATAGATAAATGTAAATTAATGCAGATGAATAGGAAAAAGAATCCCGTAATGTTAGAATACTCCATTAGTAGTGTAGCGCTTGACACAGTCACGTCGATTAAATATTAGGGTGTAACATTGTAGAGCGATATGAAGTGGGGCAAGCATGTAATGAGAGTTGTGTGGAAGGCGGATAGTCGTCTTCGGTTCATTGGTAGAAATTTGGGAAGATGTGGTTCATATGTAAAGGAGACCGCTTATAAAACACTAATACGACCTATTCTTGAGTACTGCTCGAGCGTTTGGGATCCCTATCAGGTCGGATTGAGGGAGGACATAGAAGCAATTCAGGTGCGGGCTGCTAGATTTCTTACTGGTAGGTGTGATCATCACGCGAGTGTTACGGAAATGCTTCAGGAACTCGGGTGGGAGTCTCAAGAGGAAAGGAGGCGTTCTTTTCGTGAATCGCTACTGAGGAAATTTAGAGAACCAGCATTTGAGGCTGACTGCAGTACAATTTTACTGCCGCCAACTTATATTTCGCGGAAAGACCACAAAGATAAGATAAGAGAGATTAGGGCTCGTATGAGGCAATAGGCAGTCATTTTTCCTTCGTTCTGTTTGGGAGTGGAACAGGGAGAGAAGATGCTACTTGTGGTACGAGGTACCGTCCGCCACGCACCGTATGGTGGATTGCGGAGTGTGTATGTAGATGTAGAAGAAAAACGGAAAAATATGGCCAGAAAATGCAGTGTACTTGAAACTGGAAAACTGATTACTTATATAATGCGTTTATATACTCCTTACCCAAAGATATATCCCTTTCACAGTGCCAACGCAGGATGTGCTAAGACTTGCACAGCAGTTTTATGGAAATAATATAAATTTCAGTGGAGACAGTTCGTTTACATCTGTCGAGTTAGCAGAGAGATGAATTACTGAACCAAAGACTAACATATGTCGGTACTGTACAAAAAAACAAACGGGAAATTTCTCATGTGATGTTTCCTATAAAAGACTTGGATTTGTACGAGACGAGACCCTGGTGTCATTCGTCCCAAAAAAGTATAAAAGTGTAGTTTTACTATCTTCTATGCGTCACAAAGTGTCCGCAAATCAACAATAAAAGGAACCTGAAATTACAGAATCTTTCAGTAACACTAAAGGAGGAGTTTTGACGCCTTAGATACGAGATGCTCAGATCACTCTTGTTCACGTAGAACAAGAAGGTGGCCGAAAGTCTTCGCTACAGTACTGAATAATTTTCTTGCTAACAGGTACGTTCTTTGAATCGGTTCTAACCCAAATAAAAGAAATCAGTGGTAGGGAATACATATAGTCCATCGCAATAAGTCTTGTAAAGCAGTACATTTGTAGCATATCAGAAAATAACCCAAATTTGGCCAAAAATATAAGGAAATATTATGCAAATTGGTCTACCACCTCTGAAGGTCTCGCTGTGTGGTGGTACAACATGAAATATGTGGTTTTCATGAGCAATAAAAAGAGCGGAGATGATGTTTATGTTGATCTCTATTCCAATTTTCTGTACTGGTTCCGCAACTCTCGGAACCGAAGTAACGCAATTTTTTTTTATGTTTGTACTACCTGGCGTGTCTTGGAAGTCACAAGGCGCCGACGCCACCCAGCAACACAGCCATGCGGGCTGCAGCAAGCACAGTTACTGCGACTCAACGATTGCACAGTACAGTGAGCCAAGAAATGCGAAAGCAGGTGGTGCCCGTAACCGCAGTAGGAGTTCCTCCTGTTATGAACCTTTTTCTACATTCGCCGTGTGACGTGTGGCCAGTCGACTGCAAGCATACCTCCGCCATGTGACCGCAGCGGCCCCTGTCCGAGTAGTTCCGCCGCAGAAAGACAAACAGTGCCTTCTGCTACGGTACTATCACCGATTCCGACCGCATGCCGCTTTCGCCTCCTGTGAACAGCGATAAGGTTGGAGACGGCTCATGGGAACTGTTGGTGTCATTCGTTACTGTTGGACTCTTCCAGTGAGACTGAAGGAAGCTAGAAATTATTCCGGTATTGTCGGAACCTTAAGTTTCATTCTGTTCAGTTTACGCCTCCCTGATGGATCTTAGGCCTGAAGGTTTTTGAGTGTTCAGTTAATTTGGAGGACTGTATCATATCACGGAGAATATTGCTGGGTGTTCTAGTAATAGGATTGTGTAATCACAGTTTCAGTGGACTTCGCGTTTAGTGTAAGATATTCTTGCAAGTTATTGACAGTTCTGCACTTTGTACTGAGCTTCAGTACCGATCAAACGAGACCATTTATGTTAAGAAAAATAATTTTTTGAATAAATAGAGACAGAACTTTATTCTTATGTTCCGTTGTGGCAGTGTTCCGAGCCCGGAACACTTTATTGTCCATGACGTGAGTTTAACACGACGTACTCCTAGCGAGAGACAGAAACGTAAAAACAACAATATACGGAAAACAAGAGTTGCGCAATTATCACTTTCAATTTGCCTGAAAGAGTGTAAAATGTTACTATCACCAACTGCGCATATGTGTTGTATAATTAGTCTAACAGGTAATGCGTCAGTAAGTAGAAAAATATGCTTCGGCGACAGGCATACGAGCTTGTCCGCCTTCGACAGAACTGAATGACGTGGCGCCTGTGATGGCACAGTGGGAAAGTGTGGTAATATCTGCGATTAATACAGTATGTAGTTCCATGACTCTGTATTTACGCCTTTTACGTATATGTTTTGACGTTAATACACTCCTGGAAATGGAAAAAAGAACACAATGACACCGGTGTGTCAGACCCACCATACTTGCTCCGGACACTGCGAGAGGGCTGTACAAGCAATGATCACACGCACGGCACAGCGGACACACCAGGAACCGCGGTGTTGGCCGTCGAATGGCGCTAGCTGCGCAGCATTTGTGCACCGCCGCCGTCAGTGTCAGCCAGTTTGCCGTGGCATACGGAGCTCCATCGCAGTCTTTAACACTGGTAGCATGCCGCGACAGCGTGGACGTGAACCGTATGTGCAGTTGACGGACTTTGAGCGAGGGCGTATAGTGGGCATGCGGGACGCCGGGTGGACGTACCGCCGAATTGCTCAACACGTGGGGCGTGAGGTCTCCACAGTACATCGATGTTGTCGCCAGTGGTCGGCGGAAGGTGCACGTGCCCGTCGACCTGGGACCGGACCGCAGCGACGCACGGATGCACGCCAAGACCGTAGGATCCTACGCAGTGCCGTAGGGGACCGCACCGCCACTTCCCAGCAAATTAGGGACACTGTTGCTCCTGGGGTATCGGCGAGGACCATTCGCAACCGTCTCCATGAAGCTGGACTACGGTCCCGCACACCGTTAGGTCGTCTTCCGCTCACGCCCCAACATCGTGCAGCCCGCCTCCAGTGGTGTCGCGACAGGCGTGAATGGAGGGACGAATGGAGACGTGTCGTCTTCAGCGATGAGAGTCGCTTCTGCCTTGGTGCCAATGATGGTCGTATGCGTGTTTGGCGCCGTGCAGGTGAGCGCCACAATCAGGACTGCATACGACCGAGGCACACAGGGCCAACACCCGGCATCATGGTGTGGGGAGCGATCTCCTACACTGGCCGTACACCACTGGTGATCGTCGAGGGGACACTGAATAGTGCACGGTACATCCAAACCGTCATCGAACTCATCGTTCTACCATTCCTAGACCGGCAAGGGAACTTGCTGTTCCAACAGGACAATGCACGTCCGCATGTATCCCGTGCCACCCAACGTGCTCTAGAAGGTGTAAGTCAACTACCCTGGCCAGCAAGATCTCCGGATCTGTCCCCCATTGAGCATGTTTGGGACTGGATGAAGCGTCGTCTCACGCGGTCTGCACGTCCAGCACGAACGCTGGTCCAACTGAGGCGCCAGGTGGAAATGGCATGGCAAGCCGTTCCACAGGACTACATCCAGAATCTCTACGATCGTCTCCATGGGAGAATAGCAGCCTGCATTGCTGCGAAATGTGGATATACACTGTACTAGTGCCGACATTGTGCATGCTCTGTTGCCTGTGTCTATGTGCCTGTGGTTCTGTCAGTGTGATCATGTGATGTATCTGACCCCAGGAATGTGTCAATAAAGTTTCCTCTTCCTGGGACAATGAATTCACGGTGTTCTTATTTCAATTTCCAGGAGTGTAAATGTAGCGCTTAAGTAAGTGTCAACTGTTTTTTACGGTAGCTGAATACACTCGTATATGTGACTTTGTGTCGAAGCTTCGTCTGTAAACTACCATGAACATTCACTGGAAGCTTTTTTCCCCGCCCGTTACTTTCTGAGTACGCACTCCCCAGAGAAAAATGTTCTTGGAAAGGGAACCAACTCTTCGCACAGAGAAGTTGCTATCACATCCACTCCAGCTGCCAGGTAAATGGCAACCGGCTCTCTGAACTAAACAGATTTCTATGTTGCTTTGAACTGAGAGCCCACTGTGAGTTACCCTCCTGGTACCACCGGAGTTAACATGACCCCATAAGCACTTATGAAATATATTTCTTCGTTGTTTTCAAAATATGACTTTCTCTCTCTGAGTCAGTTGCATCCAGTGATGTTTTATTCAGTAGCGCATTGAGTCAATTGCATCCAGTGAAGTTTTGTTGAGAAGCACGTTTACAACCATTAAAATTTATTCAAGGTTTTTTTGCACTGATTACCACTGCTGTCAATATGATCTCAGTCTAAATTTCTTTTTGTTCCTTGAAAGCATTATTTATGAAAATGGAATCATTACTGTTACGTTTTTTGTGTTAGTTCCTTAAAATACTGCCACTATATCCTGTGGAAATATCTTGGAGGCTGTATGACCCCAGTGGTACTCAGTGAGACAAAAAAGTCCTGGTAATAGGAGGATTATGGTAAAACTAAACTCTTAGCCTGCTCACCGGCAGACGAGCGCTCCTTGCACTAACAGTAGACAACTCTGGCTTTTACGTCCTACTAAAGCTGTACGCTGTAGTTGGACTGAAGCACAGAAGTCTTTGCATAGCAGACATTTCACATCCTTTGTCAGACCCAATCTACGCTGTCCACAAACCACTTTCGCAATTATCGTTGAAGTTAGCGACACTAATACACTCGGATCTTCACATAAACAGGCGGCTATAGAATTTGAATAGGAAGACACACTAAAAATGATAAATGGCTATGATGCTGCACAACTTGAACGCAGCAGGATACAGACGGGAAGGAACATTATCTGCTTTATAACCGCTATAAACGACTTCAGTTACAATACTCCACCTGATTACTACAATCTATATCGCATTCGGCAACAATGGTGAAATCATACAATGCCGACGACGTCTTCTCAGACACCACTACAATACCGATGTTCCAACTTAAGGGGAATATACTGATAACTCCAAATGTAGTATTTTAAAAGTTGCGAGCAGAAAGGAGAGACAACTATCTGCCGCTTCCGCTCAGCCTCCTGCCATTGCCACACCACATGCGTGCTCCGCTACGCTGCTGCCCATCGGAATGGAGCCATTTTCGGACGATGTAGAACCATGGTTTTGTTTCTGAAAACACTTTTCATTTTCCATAGCTCAAATTACGGAAATCGCCGCGGTTCATAAACATGTATTCTTGCGTACCTATTCGGAGGGGGAGCCGAGATATGTGGTTGACGGTGTAGCTGTCACTTCTGAAACCTACGATGAAATTAAACGGGCCCTTCTTGCTACGTATGGTGATACCGATCACATCGTTCAAGCCCATCTTGATTTCCTTGAAGTATGCATCTTTGAACCATACGTACGATGGCTATTCGGAAAGTAAGAAACTATCGGTCGATAAATGGAAACCGCAATGAAAATCAATACGGTTTTCAGAACGAAATTTTCACACTGTGGCGGAGTGCGTTCGGGTACGAAAATTCCTGGCAGATTAAAACCTTGCATCGGACCGACTCGAACCCGTAGGAGAACGTCTGTGAAGGTTGGAGACAAGGTACTGGTGGAAGCAAAGCTGCGACGATACGTCGTCGGTCGTGCTTTGGTACCTCAGCTGGTAGAGCACTTGCCCGCAGAAGGCAAAAGGACCCGGTTTCGAGTCCCTGTCAGGCATACAGTCTTAATCTGCTGGGGAGTTTCGTAACTATTTTATTTGCAGCAGTTAGCTACACTTTACAACTAATTCTCTAGATAATCGCTGCTCCGACTTAGACATCTGTCGTAGCTACAATTTTCTGCGCTGGATTGCAGCTCGTTGTCTGTACTAAACTGTTGTCTTCATAGCCATTGGTTCATCTGAGCAGAGATGAAAACCAGAGTGAGCCAAGACCGCGCTAGCGCTGTATGGTAGGTCATCAAACACTTCCTATCGAAAACGATGCAGAAACGTCCTCCTTGCCCTTGCATTGTGGATGGAGAACTGCCATTAAGAAGGAACTGCATGAGAGTTATGTTGGTTGCATGAAATCAGGCGACATCTCTCTACAGGCACACATACTTCGCGGGTGAGGCTATTTTCCCGGCATTTTCCGCCCTCACTGTGCGCTTAGAACTGAGAAGGACGACCTGGTACGGATCCCAAAGACTCCAGCAGTAATCGAGAATAAATCGCACCAGCATCCTATACAGGTGAATAACTTTTTCCTAAAATTCTCCCAGTAAACTGAAGCCGACCGTTCGCCTTCCCTACCACAGTTCTCACATGCTCGTTCCATATTGCTTTGCAACGTTACGCCCTGGTATTCAAGTGACTTGACTGCGTCAAGCAGGACGCTAGTTATAATGTATCTGAGCATTACAGATTCTATCGTCCCAATCATCCGCTGTAACTTACATTTTTCTACCTTTAGAACTAGCTGTCACTGAACACACAAACTGGAAATTTTGTGTAAGTCAGCTTGTGTGTTCCTACAGTCACTCAGCTTCGACACCTTACCGTACACTATAGCATCATTAGCAACCAACCGCAGATTTCTGCCCATCCTGTCCGACTCCTGACAATACCCTTATCTCTGACGAACGCTCACCGTCGAGGGCAACATACTGGATTCTATTGGTTAAGAAGTCGTCGAGCCACTCACATATCTATGAGCTTATTCCATTCGCCCGTACCTTCATTAGCAGCCTGAAATGGGTACCGTGTCAAATGCTTTCCGGAAATATAAAAATATGTAATCTGCTGTTGCCCTTCATACATTGTACGCAGTATATCATGTGAGAAAAGGCAAACTGAGTTTCACATGAACGACGCTGTCAAAAACCATGCTAATTCGTAGACATAAACTTCTTAGTGTCAAGAAAGTTTTTCCTTCCTTATATACTACAGTCACCTGCCCCTTTTCCCAGTACTTGGGATTTCATGCTGTGCGAGAGATTCACCATAAAGGCAAGCTAGGTAAGGGGCCAATGCCGTAGAGTGCTCTTTGTAAAATCGAACTGGGATTCCAGCCGGACCTGGTGACTTATTTGCTTTCAAATCTTTCAGTTGTTTCTCTACGGCAGGAGTACTTATTAACTATATCATTCATACGGGAGTCTGTTCAATGGTCAAATGACAGTATGTTTTTACAATTCTCCTGCGTGAACGATTTCTTGAACATGAAATTTAAAACTTCGTCTTTCGTTTTGCTATCTTCAACTGTTACACCAGACTGGTTAACAGCCGGCCGCTGTGCCCGAGCTGTTCTAGGCGCTTCAGTCCGGAACCGCGCTGCTGTTACGGTCGCGGGTTAGAATCCTGCCTCGGGCATGGATGAGTGTGATGTCCTTAGGTTAGTGAGGTTTAAGTAGTTCTAAGTCTATGGGACTGATTTCCTCAGATGTTAAGTCCCATAGTGCTTAGAGCCATTTGAACTTGTCAACAAGGGACTGAATGACAGCGTTAAACCCGCTAAGCGGTTTTACATAAGACCAGAATTTTCTCGGGTACCCTGCCACATATGTGGATAAGTTGTGACGATTGTAGCTGTTATATTCTTCGCGCATAGGTCTTTTCACAGACGCGCGAATCTCTGCTAACCTTCGCTTGTCGTCCTTTGTGCTTTCCCTTTTGAACAGAGAGTGCAACAGCCTTTGGTTCCTCAGCATGCTCTGAATTTCGTTATTAAATAATTGTTGATCTTTTCCATCCTATATCCACTTACTAGGCACATAACTTTCCATACCACAACTTACAATCGTCTTCAACTTTACCCATAATTCCTTTACATCCAACTCACTGGAACTAAGTGATGTCAGTTCACTGTCTGAGTGATGTGCTAACAACTGCTTATCTGCATTATCTAACAGAAATATTCTCCTAGCTTTCTTGATTGATTTGTTAACTTCTGTAATCGTAGTTGCTATAATGACATCATGATCGCTAATCTCTGTTTCTATGCTGCCATTGCCAATAAGATCCGGCCTATTTGTAGCTACAAGTTCTAAGATATTTATTCTATAGATGACTTAGCTGCTAGCTCAGTTGAAACTCAGCAGCCAACTCTTTATGCATTTTCATCAAAATTACAGTGTTGCTTTGTAATTCAGAGGCCGACAGTAGGGTAAATCGGTATGGGAACGTCAGTTGATGAGTCGGAATCGTTGTGCCAGGGGTATGGTGCCCTACATCACTGCCGTTTCTTTCTTTTCTTTACTCAGTGATGAGATCACTCGTCTCTAGAAGATTCAGGTGCTCACGCAAATTAACAGCGTGTTGAACCTGAAACGACGAGCAGGAGCTCCATGGCCAAACAGGACTGCCAGAGGCAAGAACTGGCCACCCGGGTGGTGAATTTTTAGAACAGAGGCCAGAACGCCTCTACCATGGGGTAGCAGGCTATTGTCCACCCATACGTCCTGTCGGTGAGCAGTGTGGCACCGAGTTCAGAAGGTGTGGACGCCTTTACGTGTTTTGTCGACCTCTTACGAAGATAGCCACCTACCCTTTGTAGAAAGCTTGGAATACAGAATCAGCTTGGCCTCATAGTGGCTCTTACTTTTTTTCTCGAGCCCTGCGGTGTGCGGCTAATTTCATAGGCGGGAGAACGCAGAATTCGTTAGCAGTGTGTGACGTAAAGAGCACGGACCTGAAGTCAATGTTTTTTGGTAGCAGGTAAAATGTTCTTGCTGCAGTTGGCGTCTGAAGGGGATGTGCTACTTTGGCGGGATTCTCTAGTTGGAGGGAAACCTCGCTATTGAGCAGCGATATTTATTAATTTTGCAACTGTCAACTAGCACTCTTTGGTCAGAAGGTATCAGGAGGGCGTAAGTGTCCGCCACAAGAGAACCTAGGCATTTAGATTTTCGTCATGGAGGTGTCCGTGGGCAGTAGCTATGGAGGACGGATGGACTTGGCGTTGCATCACGGTTGAGCATGCAGCATTTTCAGGTTGCGACAGAATACTGACGACCTTCCATGCACGAAGGGATAGCACTTCTGCAGCGTGCATTGTGGCGCAACACAGCCATGCGGTGAACATAATTCACAGGCCTGGCAGAGTAGTTAAGTTCGCTTCCACACTTTTAGGATCTAGGAAGATCGCATGTCTCAAATTCATCACATATGTGTGGACATAAGGGGATAGCCATTTACTTCCAGTCGCTGTTTCTATCAGAAATATGTAGAGTGGAATCACCGTTGTACTTTATTTGAGTGTAAATTCTCAAGTGGGCTAGTAGTAAATTCATAGATGGGCAGGTAACACTACCATCCACTGAAACTTACACATGGGTTTAGAAACAGAATTGTCACGATTTTCGTAGTTGACTTTACACGTCGTTAATTGATGTGTTTGTGAACGAATTTGAGTGTTTAACTTATCAGTGTTTCTGTTTGGTACTTACACAATATTAAGTTAGACGCAAGTAACCAGTGTTCAGACAGATATTTTCAATCCTAATAAATCATAAGCAAATAAATTATTCAAGTCAGATAGAGTCAATCACATACGGATTTATGCATATTCCATGCTTTAAGGTCTATGCCGAGGATCTAATTTCTCTTTATCCACTTAACTTTTTCCGCAACTGAAATTTAAATAGTAGATCCTAAACTATGTTCAAGAAGTTGGGAATGCAACACCACTTGGGTTTTGTACAATGAAAAAAATTCAGACTCAGATTTCGGACAGTACTCACTTACAGGCGCCACGCATTCGACTCATTGCACTGACCAGCTTGTCTAATCTGACACGCTGTGTCTGGATGCAGGAAGCCAGTCTAAATATATCAGCTCTTCACTTGTCAATGAATTACAACCTAACCATTCTCGTTGAAACATACGTACAAAGCACTGCTTTCGAACGCAATACTAGCACTCTGGAAATCGCCATGATTTAAACTTCGAAAGTTCGCAAAGCAAAGCAGAAAATGCAGACAATTATAGAACAAAAATTATGGAATGTATTTCTCAAGGCCAAGCTGAGACGGTCAATTTGGATATTGAGGCAGAAAAGATATACTGTTCCACATCATCACACCGTAAAGGGCACGACACACAATACCACGAAGTGGAGAATAGTGTTCGATGCCCGATGTCATGAAAACGATATTCCATGTTCTAACCACATTTTGGAAATGGGACTAGATCTCGTTCCTGGCGTATTTAGCACAATAATTCAGGCTGCACCGTTACGCTGTTATAGGCGACATCAGACAAGCCTTCCCCACAGCTACAACTCCATCATAAAGACGTGACACGAATCTCTTAGTCTCGGGTATTACCATACAACGACGGCAGTTATTAGGTCACCAACGAAGTGGCTAATAAACCCTTAACACATAGTTTTGGTTTAATGCCTAGTCCCTTCCTCCTGACAGCAGTGCTGTAGGAAGCAATAACTCATCACATGCGTGGCTTTGCAGCTGCCGTTCTTCTCGCCGTTCACCTGTGTACTTGGAAGATTTCGCAGACGACGAGACCGGTGTCAGCACGATATAATGAACATCATAAAATTAATGACGTTGAAATGGACTACGAAATCTTCATCATTCCATCATATAAGACAATATCAAGACACCATTTCCGACGGGAACACTCGTCCTCGAAATCCCCTAGAAATGTTGATAACTTCATGTTTCAGCTGCTGACGTCTTAAAGGATTTCTCAGTATGAACAACAACAAAGCGTCATGTCCTTCAGATCGCCTCACTCCTGTATGAATCTCTCGGACTGTACCTTGCTTTTACTATCAAATTATTGTTTGAAACAACGTCAATAAGAGGTACTGCATGGGACGAGACTTTGCCTTTCGACATTGCGCATCACTGTTTGCTCTGATCTTCTGACCTGAATTTTTTCATGAGTTACAAACCCCTCGACAGATAGGTGTCACCAATCTCAAATATGAGTTTTCTGTGGCGCTTTCGAATGAGCGTACGGTACCACAGTTTATCTTCAATCGCAAACCTGTGACACTGTCACCGTTCGTTTAGTATGCAGCAAGTCAAGACTTGCTCCAATCAAAAGGGCTACTATGTTCCTGGAACTAGTTTCAGTTCTTGTCACAAGGATTTTACTTTGCCTTTGTTAGACTGCAAACTCTGGCATTAGGAAAACGACTATGTGAACCGATTCAGTGACTGTTTTTTGTTGGATACAAAGTGATCCAAACCAATGGAAAATATTTGTCTGAAATAGAATAACTAAAATCACTGACATCACAACTCCCTTTAAATGGTCCTGCTGCCCTATTCAAGACAACACTGCGGATCTACTTTCGAGGTGCCTATCTTGGCCTCAAAAGACACTACCTTTCTCGACACTTCCAGAGATTAAGAAAGTAAATCACCAGGTGCTAGCTGTAAAGGAATATTATACGTCTTACAGAATGGATTCAACGTTTTGTGGCAACTTCAAGATGTTATGCTCTTAATAGCAGTGCATTAACAGTACCTTAACTGTAACTCTCTCGTCTTGCATGTATCTGTCACATTCAACAGGAAACGTTTCCATCAGAATTTATTTCACTCAGTATAGGCAAAGAATGACCTAACGGCTCAAGAATTACACTTTTCCGTCCCTTTGTTCGAACAACTTTGTCAGAGTTGGAGGTCACAAGCTTGCTGAACTACCAGGAAACATACGGCGCCCAATGCTTCATGATGGTGAGCACCACTTCGTGCACCTTATAGTAATGTAAACACACGTTCGACTTCGCAGCTTAGGTTTTCGCTACATGCTGTTGGAACTGACTGAGGAATTTTGGGTCTTGCTTGATCGTCAAACAGCGAAGGAAGTTTTACATATGCGCCTGTAATGTAAGCTCGCCATAAAGGAGCCTTGCTTGAAAATGAAGCACCACTCTATGTAGATCGCTTACGACCATGGGAGCATTTTGTAGTTGCTGCAATAGACACCGCTGTTCATTTATTCACTAAGAATGAGCACAATGTGAAAACATGGTACATCGTTCTCTTCGCTTGAGCCACCATCCATGCTGTGCAGCTAAAGCTGCGCTCTTGTGTGACTACTCAGGAATTTATGTTAGCAATTGAGTGATTCATGGGAAAGGTAGGGCTGCCACAGCCCATATATACGGATAGTGCCCCGACGTTTCATGTTGCCAAAAAACATACGACCAAGTTGTGGACGTCACTCACTGGCGTCCACACGTATAGATCTTGCCCAGCATAGTCCCTCACGTGAGTTTGTGGTGTCGAGTGTATTGTGGCAGGGAGTGATAGTAACAGTTAAATGCTGCTTATGGAAGGTTTTAGGACTGCCATAGGCGACAGAGGAGTGCTTCGCCACTGCCCACGTTGGCATCGAGGCTGTGATCAACTCTCGAACGCTTACGCAGCCAACCGGCGATTATGACACCCCCTTGGCTCCAGCAGAGTTTATTGTTGAAAAACAAATTGACCACAATATCTACCGGCCCGGAATCTATGACGACAGTAGGTCTGAGGCAGGACTACGACCATAGACAAAAACTTACGGAGCACTTCTGGTGGCGATGGGAGAAGAAATGTCTTACATCATTACGAGGCTTTCACCAAAAGAAACGGTTCACAGCGAAAGGAATTGGTGACGTGGCTGTATTGCACGAGGACGTCTATTCACGTCCATGTGGAAACAAGCCAGCATTGAGCAGCTACTGAAAAGAAACAGTACGCACCGCGGTGCCGCAGACCCCTGATGTCAACATAATCACAGACAGCTCCACCAGTGTGTGAGAGGATACGGGAATGTGTGGTAATATCTGCGATTCATACACTATGAGATCAAAAGTATTCGGACACCTGGCTAAAAATGACTTACAAGTTCGTGGCGCCCT
Source organism: Schistocerca cancellata (assembly GCF_023864275.1). Taxonomy (NCBI): domain Eukaryota; kingdom Metazoa; phylum Arthropoda; class Insecta; order Orthoptera; family Acrididae; genus Schistocerca; species Schistocerca cancellata. Next base: position 748,343,602 of record NC_064626.1, on the reverse strand, counting down.
CCATCGGTAATGCATGAATTCAATATGGTGTTGTCCAACCCTTAGCCTCGATGACAGCTTCCACTCTCGCAAGCACATATTCAGTCAGGTGCTGGAAGGTATCCTGGGGAATGGCAGTCCATTCTTCACCGAGTGCTGCACTGAGGAGAGGTATCGATGTCGATCGGTGAGGCCTGGCACGAAGTCACCGTTCCAAAACACCCCAAAGGTGTTCTATGGCATTCAGGTCAGGACTCTGCGCAGTCAAGTCCATCTCAGGGATGTTATTGTTGTGTAACCACGCCACCACAGGCCATGCATTACGAACAGGTGATCGATCTTGTTGTAAGATCCAACCGCCATCCTCCAATTGCTCTTCAACAGTGGGAAGCAAGAAAGAGCTTAAAAAAATCAATGTAGGTCTGTGCTGTGATAGTGCCACGCAAAACAAGAAGGGGTGCAAGCCCCCTCCATGAAAAACACGACCGCACCGTGACACCACCGCCTCCGAATTTTACTGTTGGCGCTACACAAAAGGTGGCAGATGACGTTCGCCAGGTATTCGCCAAACCCTCACCCTGCCATCGGATCGCCGCATTGTGTACCGTGATTCGTCATTCCACACATGGTTTTTCCCTGTTCACGCTCCTTTCACCAAGCGAGGCGTCGTTTGGCATTTACTGGCGTGATGTGTGGCTTACGAGCAGCCGCTCGACCATGAAGTCCAAGTTTTCTTATGTCCCGCCTAAGTGTCACAGTACTTGCAGTGGATCTTGATGCAGTTTGGAATTCCCGTGTGATGGGCTGGATAGATGTCTGCCTATTACACATTATGACGCTCTTCAACTGTCGGCGGTCTCGGTCAGTCAACAGACGAGGTCGACCTCTACACTTTTGTGTTGTACGTGTCCCTTCACATTTCCACTTCACTATCACATCGGGAACAGTGCACCTATGGATGCTTAGAAGTGTGGAATTCTCGCTTATAGACGTATGGCACAAGTGACACCCACTCACCTGACCACGTTCGAAGTCAGTGAGTTCCACAGAGCGGCCCATTCTACTCTCTGACGATGTCTAATGACTACCGAGTTCGCTGATAGGGAGTACCTGGCAGTAGGTTGCAGCACAAAGCACCTAATACGAGAAACGTATGTTTTTGGGTTTGTCCGTGTACTTTTGATGCATAGCGTATATAGTCCCTAGACATTGACATTTACAGCTTTTACGTATATTCCCTGGCGTTAATAAACGTAACAGTGAATGAGGCGCGTCTCGTTTTTTTATGGAGCTACGTACACGCGCAACAGGCACTGTCTGCGTGATGGTGCTGCCCTCTGCATGCGACGCATCACCAGCAGTTCTGCGGTAAGTCCGCGTCCTGGTGTCCAACTGGACCACCGTAAAGCCGTGCCACTCTTCATTTACTGGCTTTTTCGGAGACGCATTTACATTTAATCTACAGAGTCTAGATTTCATTCATTTATTTCAGATTTCCCTATTTTCTTTGTTGTAACTTTACACCACTAGTACTATTTCTAACAAAAACGCTTCCGTTTAATAATAAAAGTCGGAGTGATGTAAGCAATTACCAGTGTTAAATCAAATTTCTCATCGATTTTATATTCTTACTTTTATTTTACTTTTTTTACAGACATAGAGTGATAGTGTGTGCGTGGAGGGGGGGAGGGGTTAATGTGTAGTGGGCGAGTGGGCGTGTCTGTTGTAAGGAGAGAGACAGAGAGAGAGAGAGAGAGAGAGAGAGAGAAAGGGAGGCAAACAGACCGACAGACAGAAAGAAAGAGTCAGGAGATAAACACTGTAGGCCTACCAAAAAATGAACATCGTTTCGCTTTGAACTGTTATTGGGGTAATGGGGCAGTATGTTTGCTGTCGTATTTCTCCCTTTATTAATACTTCTTGTCGCACAACAATACTCACTTTCCCTTTTTTCATTTTTGTTCTCTACTTATATACCGCAGAGTTAGTTTCAATTCATTGAATAGATTAACATTTTCTTATTGTATCAGTTTTAAGATCTCTCTGATTTTTTAGACGCACTGATTAAGACACTGGACTGGCATTAGAAAGAAATGAGGTTTAAATGCACGTTCAGTAATGTCAATTCACGTTCTACGCTGCTTAAATAAATACTTTGAGGCGAATCAAAATATTTTCAGAAAAGACTGCAGCCGATTTCCTCCCACCCTCCTAGAGCACGTGCGGAGCCGCTAATTACCTAGACCACTGGCAGTCAAACTGGTCCCTACCGGCCACTAGTAGGCGTTCCAGCTTTCATAGCGGGCTGTAGACGGTAGGGATGTTAAAGTGTTTCATTAGGCTTTCATAAAATGTTGATGTAAAGTATTTGGTAAGTAATTATTATTATATGGTTTAACTTCCTATAAATCTGCTTTTACTGTATAAATCACCAGTATCGTCGAACTGGAGGGTGATTAGAAAATTTTACTATCACATAGATGCAGAAGTGGGTGGTAAGTAAAAAATGTTGTCCACCCCTAACCTAGAAGTAGATGGAACGTTAAGCAGCTTTAGATTTTCCTTTGTTTCAAGTATATTCTATACAGGGCTATTACAAAAGATTGAGGCGATTTCATAAATTCACTGTAGCTCCATTCATTGACATATGGTCACGACACACTACAGATACGTAGAAAAACTCATAAAGTTTTGTTCGGCTGAAGCCGCACTTCAGGTTTCTGCCGCCAGAGCGCTCGAGAGCGCAGTGAGACAAAATGGCGACAGGAGCCGAGAAAGCGTATGTCGTGCTTGAAATGCACTCACATCAGTCAGTCATAACAGTGCAACGACACTTCAGGACGAAGTTCAACAAAGATCCACCAACTGCTAACTCCATTCGGCGATGGTATACGCAGTTTAAAGCTTCTGGATGCCTCTGTAAGGGGAAATCAACGGGTCGGCCTGCAGTGAGCGAAGAAACGGTTGAACGCGTGCGGGCAAGTTTCACGCGTAGACCGTGGAAGTCGACGAATAAAGCAAGCAGAGAGCTAAACGTACCATAGCCGACGGTTTGGAAAATCTTACGGAAAAGGCTAAAGCAGAAGCCTTACCGTTTACAATTGCTACAAGCCCTGACACCCGATGACAAAGTCAAACGCTTTGAATTTTCGGCGCGGTTGCAACAGCTCATGAAGAGGATGCGTTCAGTGTGAAACTTGTTTTCAGTGATGAAGCAACATTTTTTCTTAATAGTGAAATGAACAGACACAATGTGCGAATCTGGGAGGTAGAGAATCCTCACGCATTCGTGAAGCAAATTCGCAATTCACCAAAAGTTAAAGTGTTTTGTGCAATCTCACGGTTTAAAGTTTATGGCCCCTTTTTCTTCTGCGAAAAAAAAAGTTACAGGACACGTGTATCTGGACATGCTGGAAAATTGGCTCATGCCACAACTGGAGACCGACAGCGCCGACTTCATCTTTCAACAGGATGGTGCTCCACCGCACTTCCATCATGATGTCCGGCATTTCTTAAACAGGAGATTCGAAAACCGATGGATCGGTCGTGGTGGAGATCATGATCAGCAATTCATGTCATGGCCTCCACGCTCTCCTGACTTAACCCCATGCAATTTCTTTCTGTGGGGTTATGTGAAAGATTCAGTGTTTAAACGTCCTCTACCAAGAAACGTGCCTGAACTGCGAGCTCGCATCAACGATGCTTTCGAACTCATTGATGGGGACATGCTGCGCCGAGTGTGGGAGGAACTTGATTATCGGCTTGATGTCTGCCGAATCACTAAAGGGGCACATATCGAACATTTTTGAATGCCTAAAAAAACTTTTTGAGTTTTTGTATGTGTGTGCAAAGCATTGTGAAAATATCTCAAATAATAAAGTTATTGTAGAGCTGTGAAATCGCTTCAATCATTTGTAATAACAATGTATATCTTTTACTTGGTATTTTCCTACTCGAGCGATTTTTGTCATTATCGTGTTCTGAAGCAACATCAAGGCTAATTGTCATAGACACCACGTCGTTGTTGTCGGTTAATAGTTGTCTGTCCCTCATTTTTGTTTCCATCTGCTCGGCATTCACCCTCAGCCGGACTGAGTGACGTCAGTAGCTGCAATTGACCCAGCCGGTCTGCCAGGGAGAGATAACGCGAGCGCCTGCTGGCGACTACCCTGTAGTTTTAGATGAGGTCGCATTATTTAACTCTGGGTTTTCTCTTGGAAATTGCTACATGAGTGCAACGCTCCAGAAATTAAAAACAAACACTGCAAATGCGTCATTCAGAAGTGACGGCGCGTGTCTCTCAACAGCCAAAAGTAACAAATTCCATCCAGAAAAATTGTTCTGCCGTCGTGGGGGTGATATTCATGCGAAAATAACTCTTATGCAAAACGCATTAACCTCCCCGACCTGAAAGCGGAAAATAGACAAATATTGTGGTAACGTAAGTTCCGCCTCTTACGCAAACAATGTTTTTTCATATGAACGTAAATATGTTTCAGCACCTTTGTGTTACCGTCAGTGGGTATTCTTCATTCAAACCTGTGAAATTTTAACACGTTTTAAGTGATAATTACTATGGGAAATAAGGTCTAAAACGGTTTTATCTTTTGCTGTCATCACCTTAATTTTTTTACATTATTGGGTTACGTAGGGTCCTCTGTACGTAATCGGATACTGACAGCGTGTCGTCTGCAACTAAATGATATTGCTGTGAGTTTCGTTGGCGAGTTAACACATCATTTTATATCTAAACGCAATTGTGTTGTGCGAGAATATTTCTTGATTGTATTTGCGACTACTTACGTTTAGATTTCGGAAGTCCTTTCTCATCTTCATTACGGTAAGTTGTCGAAAAGCACACACAAATATCACAAACATTTTTCGAAACTTGAGATACTTCTGGCTTTAGCAGCCATCACATCTAGTTCTGAGAGTCTTTCCTCAGAGCAGTAGAGGCTGGAACATGACACATATGACGTAATGAGTGGCGTGAGGTACCTGTAGCAGATGGTACCTTCCTTGTGGGATATACTGCCAGAATTATAGCTTATCAATGTGATTGGCTGATACGTACAGAGGTTGCGCGCCAAAATGCTAACTTCCTGTCATCAATATTTTCTCTAAATATCAAGCTATCACCTACTTATTTGAAAGTTGGAATTATATGTAGAACAAGAAACGAAAGCGAAACGAAAAGGTGGACGAAGCTCTTCGGGTATCTTTGGAGCTCCGCCTAGACCGGGCTCCCAAGCGAAATATCGTTGTTGCAGTATCAGATCGGAGGGAGCAGTCATGGTGAGCACATGTGTTGTCTAGCGTGAGGGGTCAAATCTTAAGTTGGTACAGATTAAGAATCCGGAACATACAATCAGATACTGGAGTCGCAAAATACACTCCTGGAAATTGAAATAAGAACACCGTGAATTCATTGTCTCAGGAAGGGGAAACTTTATTGACACATTCCTGGGGTCAGATACATCACATGATCACACTGACAGAACCACAGGCACATAGACACAGGCAACAGACCATGCACAATGTCGGCACTAGTACAGTGTATATCCACCTTTCGCAGCAATGCAGGCTGCTATTCTCCCATGGAGACGATCGTAGAGATGCTGGATGTAGTCCTGTGGAACGGCTTGCCCTGCCATTTCCACCTGGCGCCTCAGTTGGACCAGCGTTCGTGCTGGACGTGCAGACCGCGTGAGACGACGCTTCATCCAGTCCCAAACATGCTCAATGGGGGACAGATCCGGAGATCTTGCTGGCCAGGGTAGCTGACTTACACCTTCTAGAGCACGTTGGGTGGCACGGGATACATGCGGACGTGCATTGTCCTGTTGGAACATCAAGTTCCCTTGCCAGTCTAGGAATGGTAGAACGATGGGTTCGATGACGGTTTGGATGTACCGTGCACTATTCAGTGTCCCCTCGACGATCACCAGTGGTGTACGGCCAGTGTAGGAGATCGCTCCCCACACCATGATGCCGGGTGTTGGCCCTGTGTGCCTCAGTCGTATGCAGTCCTGATTGTGGCGCTCACCTGCACGGCGCCAAACACGCATACGACCATCATTGGCACCAAGGCAGAAGCGACTCTCATCGCTGAAGACGACACGTCTCCATTCGTCCCTCCATTCACGCCTGTCGCGACACCACTGGAGGCGGGCTGCACGATGTTGGGGCGTGAGCGGAAGACGGCCTAACGGTGTGCGGGACCGTAGCCCAGCTTCATGGAGACGGTTGCGAATGGTCCTCGCCGATATCCCAGGAGCAACAGTGTCCCTAATTTGCTGGGAAGTGGCGGTGCGGTCCCCTACGGCACTGCGTAGGATCCTACGGTCTTGGCGTGCATCCGTGCGTCGCTGCGGTCCGGTCCCAGGTCGACGGGCACGTGCACCTTCCGCCGACCACTGGCGACAACATCGATGTACTGTGGAGACCTCACGCCCCACGTGTTGAGCAATTCGGCGGTACGTCCACCCGGCCTCCCGCATGCCCACTATACGCCCTCGCTCAAAGTCCGTCAACTGCACATACGGTTCACGTCCACGCTGTCACGGCATGCAACCAGTGTTAAAGACTGCGATGGAGCTCCGTATGCCACGGCAAACTGGCTGACACTGACGGCGGCGGTGCACAAATGCTGCGCAGCTAGCGCCATTCGACTGCCAACACCGCGGTTCCTGGTGTGTCCGCTGTGCCGTGCGTGTGATCATTGCTTGTACAGCCCTCTCGCAGTGTCCGGAGCAAGTATGGTGGGTCTGACACACCGGTGTCAATGTGTTCTTTTTTCCATTTCCAGGAGTGTAGTTTGTAAATGTACACTGACAGAAAAAAATAGTAACCCAAAGAAGAAGTCGTGCGACAAGCGAAAATTGGTAGGCGTCTTTTTATATCTGAAATGTAATGTGTATTCAAATTTCGTACCAGGTGCATAACAGTGATGCTAGTAGCGCCACTATGACAATGCAAATATGCATAAAAAGTTCTCGGTTTACCTGCTACGTCAAATTTGGATAAAATCTGTGAAAATAATTTCAACAGAGACTCGGGATATGCACTCAGCAATGCATGGAAGCGTACAGTTGGTAAAGAAAGAGCGCAGTGGGAGACTTCTTACATTCCTCGCAGATCTCCGCCTGTTGCGATGGATGGCGCTGTAAGCAACTCTGCATAAAGCGCACAAACAAAATCTATGGACATAGAGGCCGCCACCTCCGTACGCGCCGTTTTCACCGTGACGCCATCCAGTCTATAAGAAGCCGTCCACTGCTTGTAAAAGAGGAAGCCTCGCCGGTCCACGACAGTCAGTTTTTCCCCATGACGAAGATGACGGAGGTAGTCATCGAAAGCTCGGGACTTTATCTAAATTTGACGTGACAAGTAAACTGAGAACTTTTTATGCAAGAACTCCGTCGCGAAAGACTTCGTAGTCATAATGAAAATGTCGTGAGCGTTAATTACCTTTGACATTGGACTCGGTGAGTTGATATTAGTCAAGAATGTCTTCGATACGACAAAGACACCATTATCTCCATCCCACTGAGTTTGAACGAGGTCGTGTAATAGCGCTAGAGAAGGTGGATGCTCGCTCTGTAATACTGTAGAAAGACTTGGCAAGAATGTAGCCATTGTACACGTTTGCTGGCAGCGGTGGTCGCGAGAATGTACGGTCAGAAGACCAGGATCAGGACAGCCACATGGCACTCACCAAACGTGTTCAGCCTATGGCTCTGAGGCATCGTACTACATCTGCAGCAGTAATCTGAGCAGTTGTTGGCCCCACAGTGACACAACGAACCGTTACAAATCTGTTACATCAAAGATAACTCCGATCCAGACACCCTATAGCGGGTATTACACTGACCCCAAGCCACCGCCATTTACAGCTTCAGTGGCGTCAAGCGCGAGCTCATTAGAGCGCAAGGTGAAGGTCTGTTGTATTTTCTGATGAAATCTGCTTCTGTCTCGGCGCCAATGGCGGCCGTGTTTTGGTTAGGAGAAGACCAGCTCAGGGCCTGCAACCAACCTGTCTGGACCTACGTCTGGAGTTACGGTCAGGGTGCGGACTCGATGACAGGAGCAGCACCGATTATCTTTCGCAGCCTGACAGCAAATTTATACTTCAGTGTGGTGATTCGACATGTTTTGCTGCCATTCATGAACAGCATTGCAGGGGGTGTTTATCCAGCAGAATAACGCTCGCCCACATACTGTTTGTGTAATCCAACGTACTGTACAGTGTGTCGCTCGATCGCCAGATCTACACTCCTGGAAATGGAAAAAAGAACACATTGACACCGGTGTGTAGACCCACCATACTTGCTCCGGACACTGCGAGAGGGCTGTACAAGCAATGATCACACGCACGGCACAGCGGACACACCAGGAACCGCGGTGTTGGCCGTCGAATGGCGCTAGCTGCGCAGCATTTGTGCACCGCCGCCGTCAGTGTCAGCCAGTTTGCCGTGGTATACGGAGCTCCATCGCAGTCTTTAACACTGGTAGCATGCCGCGACAGCGTGGACGTGAACCGTATGTGCAGTTGACGGACTTTGAGCGAGGACGTATAGTGGGCATGCGGGAGGCCGGGTGGACGTACCGCCGAATTGCTCAACACGTGGGGCGTGAGGTCTCCACAGTACATCGATGTTGTCGCCAGTGGTCGGCGGAAGGTGCACGTGCCCGTCGACCTGGGACCGGACCGCAGCGACGCACGGATGCACGCCAAGACCGTAGGATCCTACGCAGTGCCGTAGGGGACCGCACAGCCACTTCCCAGCAAATTAGGGACACTGTTGCTCCTGGGGTATCGGCGAGGACCATTCGCAACCGTCTCCATGAAGCTGGGCTACGGTCCCGCACACCGTTAGGCCGTTTTCCGCTCACGCCCCAACATCGTGCAGCCCGCCTCCAGTGGTGTCGCGACAGGCGTGAATGGAGGGACGAATGGAGACGTGTCGTCTTCAGCGATGAGAGTCGCTTCTGCCTTGGTGCCAATGATGGTCGTATGCGTGTTTGGCGCCGTGCAGGTGAGCGCCACAATCAGGACTGCATACGACCGAGGCACACAGGGCCAACACCCGGCATCATGGTGTGGGGAGCGATCTCCTACACTGGCCGTACACCACTGGTGATCGTCGAGGGGACACTGAATAGTGCACGGTACATCCAAACCGTCATCGAACCCATCGTTCTACCATTCCTAGACCGGCAAGGGAACTTGCTGTTCCAACAGGACAATGCACGTCCGCATGTATCCCGTGCCACCCAACGTGCTCTAGAAGGTGTAAGTCAACTACCCTGGCCAGCAAGATCTCCGGATCTGTCCCCCATTGAGCATGTTTGGGACTGGATGAAGCGTCGTCTCACGCGGTCTGCACGTCCAGCACGAACGCTGGTCCAACTGAGGCGCCAGGTGGAAATGGCATGGCAAGCCGTTCCACGGGACTACATCCAGCATCTCTACGATCGTCTCCATGGAAGAATAGCAGCCTGCATTGCTGCGAAAGGTGGATATACACTGTACTAGTGCCGACATTGTGCATGCTCTGTTGCCTGTGTCTATGTGCCTGTGGTTCTGTCAGTGTGATCATGTGATGTATCTGACCCCAGTAATGTGTCAATAAAGTTTCCCCTTCCTGGGACAATGAATTCACGGTGTTCTTATTTCAATTTCCAGGAGTGTATTTCCAATCGAGCCCATATGGGACATCATCGTACGACATGTCTCTTCATCCAAGAACAGCACTAGCCGTCCCTGTACTGACCGACCAACTGCAACGGGCATGGAACTCCATTCCTTAAACGGCCATATAGCACCTATACAACACAACGCGTACACGTTTGCGTGCTTGCAGTCAACATTCTAGCGGTTACACCGGTTATTAATGCACCAGAATTTCTCATTTGCAATGGCTTATCTCGCTCTGTGAACTTGCAGTGTTACCACCTGAATACTTTACCTAGACACATGTATTCCGCAAATTTCGTTACTGTCCCATTAACTATCTTTTGCGATTTTTTCCGTCTGTATATTAACAACGTGACTTGATCAAGAGACAGTGGATAGAATTTACAACTTACAGCTTTCGTGTTCTGCCTAAATAAATATGAGTGACTTCCTTACATAGCAAACTGTAAGCGAATGAGGGAGGGTGCGGTTAAGGTTCCGTCTGAATTTGTTAAGTGTGGCCACTTGCCTCGTAAATCCAATCGTCATTCGCTTCTTCCCTTGCAGTCTAGGAACAGCAGCTCGAGTATTGCTGTAATAAACGATAGCTAACAAGGGTAACAAAGGAGTGCCAATTACCAAAATTCAAGTTTTAGCCTAGTATAATCCATTGATGTATTTTTTAACACTTGCACTACGCAGGGTGGCACTGTTACACTCCTCACAAAATAACAAATATGTCGATACACGATACATACGGTAACATTACACCACAATACATTATCCCACACTGCAATACAGATGCGGCATTCGTGGCAATATAGATAATCCAAGTTTCATTTACCGATGCGGATGAAATGCTCGCGGACATCTAATCACGTTCTTGCGATTGTTCTCGTGGTTTTTGACTTCGTGAACCGCGGATTACGTCTCGTGAGGTACACGAATGATTACACAGCATCAAACACCTTTATAGTCACAAAATTTACTTGTTCTCCTTAACATCTGAACACCAAACACACAGTTAGAAAAGCACCACGTGACTCCTTCGCTCGTTCTGGCGCGAAAAAACAAAATAAGCGACCATAGCGATGTTATAATAATCGATATCACTGCTACTCGATACATGCTTACATTCCCGCATGAAAATTGTTTCTAAATTATGAAGGAATTTACGAAAATAAGCATTAATGGGGGGTGGTCCAGCAGATGAAAAATAAAGGGAAGAAATATACATTGTTATACCTTAACCTACAGTGCCGCCAAAGTACAAATACATATTCAAACAAGAAAACATAAGATACATGTATGAAATAAAAAATTACAAAGAGGAAGTAATATAGCACATATAAAGCAAAACCGTGTAGACAAATGAAATGTACTCAAAGATAATACAACATTACCAAATGTAGTCTGAACACAGATAAAAGAAAATGATGAGAGAGAAAAAAAAAATCCACGGAACTGCCCAATGCAGCATAAACATAACAGAAATACAGAATATTGAACTCAGTACACTACTGAATTTAAATACCAATATGGGTAGAACTAACACATCACAACACTATCATACGCAGTTTATATGATCACAAATTTAGAGAAAGGGAAAGAAAGCAATATATGGGCCTAACGTTTATCAAGTATTGTCACACGCAACAGACTACACTCATGAATACACCTTTAATGATGATATTAACTGTAACTCACTTCACACTGCCTGCAAAGGGGGAGGTCGCTGTTCCAGGATGGTAGTTGTAAGGGATGGGTTGGGCAGCTACTGGCAGCATCATGTGTGACGTCAGTTGCTGTAGAAATTATCTGCTAACCTCATCTTGTACAGCAACATTAAGCTCCCTCAGACTATGAAACAAACAGTAAGCGCCCCATGACATTTCAGCCTACTTATATCTTAAGGTAAAGTTAAAAGGGAGATAGCTATGGCCACCCTTACATGAATATGACATACAAACTCTTGGCATAATTTTATGAGACCCAATCAGCAAAAACGTATCCTTAAATCAAAGTGGTGTGCCAATATGTGGTAAATAATGAGTAAGAGAACAATTAGAATAATAAAGAATATCACACTACAACCTAAGGTAATACCTTAGAGCACATATAACTAACAACTTACAGTACATTTTCTGATTCCATCACAGTCTTTAGTGAATGCAGTGACATAAAATTCTGTTTACATTAGTCACTCCTATAGTAGGGTTTGATATTTTCCACGTGATGTTTCCCTTCTTATTTGCCAGAACTTAATGCTTCCAGTTCCACTGTATTTGGTCCGTCAGTGCCAATTATTTTATATGATCCCTTATATTCTAAGTAGAATTTTTTTATTTCATCTGTTATCTTACTCGATTTTGTACGTATCTTAATCAACACCAAATCACCCACTTTGTATGAGATTGGATGAACAATTCTATCAGGACGCCGTTTTCTTTGATTTGCCTTAGCTTCTAGAGTCTGCATTGCTAATTGTATTTTATCATCCAAGGTCATGGTGGTCTTGATGACATCCTTAATGAGTTCAGTAAATACCGACTCTGGTTCCTGGTTTAACAACAGCTCACAAGGTGCAAAACCTGTGGACATATGTGGCATGCTGTTAAGTACATCCTCAAAGTCTTTAAAATAGTCCCTCCAGCTGCTATGCTTGTGATGACAGTAGGTTCTGCACATACGATTAATCTTCTTCATGACCCGTCTGCTGGATTCAAGGCTGGTCTATATTTTGAAATTAACACTTGTTCAATGTTATTTTGACGTAGCATCTCCTTCCACTCTTTGGAGATAAATTGTGGACCATTGTCTGTAAGTATCCTCTTTGGTTTACAAACATTTATAAAATAGTCATCAACCAACTTCTTCACCATCATCTCTTTTCAGTGGGTAAAATTTTACATATTTTGATCCTACATCCAATACCACCATAATCTGAGTAAAATTTCCTTACGACTTTGGCAATGGGCTGAGGAAATAAATTGCAACTACATCCCCAATTCCATTTTGAATGATTGGATGCATATTGCCTTGATGTCTAATTGTTGTAGTCTTTGCCCTTTGGCAGGCATCACAAGTTCTCAGTAACATCTGTACCTTCTTGCTCATGCAAAAGAATAGACACTCTCTTCTTAATTTCTCGATGCATTTGTTTTCACCAAAGTGTGCATTGCTGTAGTGAGTGTACCAAATCAACCGCTCTATAGCGTGATGCGGAATACAGACTCTGCATTCTCGTTTTGTTTCATCAGTACGTCTATATAAGACTTTATTATGAATCAGGTAGTATTTGCGAAGTTTCTCTTGACCCGCACCTAGTCTTAACTAGCTTCAATGCTGGATCCTTGTTTTGCTCACGGCCGCATATTCTTAATAACATTCTTCACATAAGTCTCATGTGGAACACCTTTCATAAGACTAACATGCAATATATCTTCTTGTGGTCCATTTACATTAATATCTTCCATACCAGGTGGCATTCTCGACAAGGCACCTGGTATAATGTTTTGGTTCCCTGCTCTGCAGATAATATCAAATTGGTACTCCTCAAGTACAATAACCCATCTAGTTAATCTCCTATGATATAATTTACTTTCAGTCAGGAAGGAAAGTGCCTTATGGTCTGTTATCACTTTTGTCACTCTACCTGCCAGATAATACCGAAATTTACTGAATCCCCAAAGAAATGCTAATTCTTCACGTTCCGTAATTGTATACCGGCGCTCCCACTTCGTCAGTGCACGACTCGCGAAAGCTATTGTCCTTATTCCTCCTTCAATATTGTCATCAGTTTGATATAGATGCACGACAAGTCCATAGTCTGATGCATCACAAGCCGTGTAAAATTCCTTTTCTAAGTCTGGGTGTGACAAAATTTCTGGATTACACAGATGCCTCTTGATATCCTCAAAATCCCTCTGACAGTCTCCAGTCCATTGCCATAGTGTTTTAGCTTTCAGAAGATTCAGCAAGTGACGACTATTTAATGACTGACCACTCACAACTTTTCTGTAGAATCCAGCCATTCCAAGGACTCCCCTCAAATGCTTTTTGCAGCGAGGCACAGAAAAATCCTTTATACCCTGCAGCTTTGCCTCATCTGGTTCAATCCCTTTTTCACTAATTATGTGTCCCAAGAAATGAATCATGTCTTTTCCAAATTATGATTTATCTATGTTCACAGTTACACCAGCACTGTCAAATGCATAGCGATGTTATCATAATCGATATCAGTCCTACTCGATACATGCTTACAAAACGAACCACTTATTTGCGTAATAGTTCATTACAGCCTCGAGACGACGGATGTCCGACATAAATGCTGCTGTCTATACAGGAACGTCTTTAGAAGACTGCAAGTTGATCAGAATTAATAGAGCTGTATGCATTTCTCTCAGGGCTTTGAAATCAGCTAGGCACCTCGCCCATAGTGCATTCCCAGAACAAATGGGATTATTAACACATCATGTATGGTAATAAATATGAGGTTCTTAAGACTCAGGATTCTCTAATCATATTATTTACGCCGTAAACTTCTTTGTAAATAACGCTTTTCAACTTTATCAAAACAGTGGTACTGTTGCTGTTGTATGGTCAGCTACAGTTGGAGTTCATAAGAGCCGGACCTAATGTCCTGTAATTTTATCTGTAAACGTGATGGATTCTGCAGGAGCAGCTAAAGCGAATTATGGATTTTGTGGCAGTAATTAATAACGACACACTGCCTTCAACCATGGGACCTTTTCCTCAGCTTTATTACGCTCCAAAGCGCTGTACACAGATCAGACAGAATATTATGACCTACCTCATAGCCGGTAAATCCACCTTTGCCACGGATAAAAGCTGACACCTTGGTACTTCGCTGGAGGGAGGTGGCACAACATTTGCACACAGGTCACCTCTTTCCCATAAATTCCGAAAAGGGAGGCAATCAGCTCTGACGCCACTTTCAATCGTATCCTAGAACTGTTCGATCGCATCCTAGAACTCTTCGATCGGGTCGAGTTCTGGTGAGTTGGGGTGCCCGTACATCAACTAAGACTCGCCACTATGTTCCTCGAACCACGTCATCACACTCCTGGCCTTATGACATGGCGCTTTATCTTCCTGAAAAATGACAATGCCGTCGGGAAACATGGTCGTCATGAAGGGGTTCACGTTGTCTGCAACCAGTGAACTATACACCTTGGCAGTCATGGCGCCCACGTGAATGTTCCCCAGAACGTTCTGGAGCCGTCACAACTTGTCTCCGTGACGTAGTACAGGTGTCTAGGAACTCTTCCCCTGGAAAATGACGGATTCGCACCCTCCCATTGGCATGATGAAGAAGGTCTCGGGATTCATGCAACACTCTGTCACTGTGCAAACGTCCAGTGTCGATAATCATATGGCCATTCCAAATAGATAAGTATTGGCAGTCAGGCAAGGGAAGAGCAGGTAGGCAAAAAGTTTGAGGTGGAGTGCGAAGAAAACAATGTAAGTGCCTTTCGATGAACTCAATCTATTGCCTGTAATTTCACAGAAGTAGTTGCGAAATATTTTATCGGTTTCTGCTGATAATAGAGAGGATTAAGTTTTGCATCATTGTATCAGAATGTCTGATAACCTTGTAACCTAAGATGATTTAATGGTTTTATACAATAGAATGGATTTGCACGTACAAACCAATTTCAGTTGAGTCTCTCATTGTGTCCCGAGTAAGACGTAGTTCAGGGTTAACGACACATTAATTACATAAATTTCCTTTAATTTACACCTATGGCCGCAAACGTTTTGTTCAGAGATTACCGGTTTCGATCAATAATGACCGTCTTCAGATCTGCAGCAAAAAATGTGGGAAAAACATAAATACACTCACAGATTTTCTAGAGCTTAAAATTAATAAATAGACCATAATGAAAAGTACTACTGACATATATGTGCATTTGTGCGATTTAAGTATGAAGAGGTATACCTGTGTTTTATAAAAACAATGTCCTAATGTACTGCAGTCATAGTGGCATCGTCAAATGTTAAATACAGAATCAGCATCAGCCTCGTATATAAATAACAGCATATGCACGAGTCATATTGTCAGTAGCATTACTATTCAAAACAAGCTGCCGTACAGTAGCCACAAGACTAGAATGCTACGGAATTTTATCATTCTTTTCTTGCAACGGAGTGCCGCACGGAACGAGGGGCCCTCTGGCGGTCAAGTTCCCCCAGCCACTTCTCGCCTATGCGTAACTCTGGCGTTAGCGCTAACAGAGGGCGCTGATTATATGTAGCACCTTTGTTTCATTGTGGCTTCTTTAGCTATTTGTTTTATAGTCCTCATATTATTTTCTACACTATGAACGATGTTTATTATTTTTGTCATGTTGGCACTTGACATATGCCAGTTACTGTCACGTAACTCTTCCTCTTCTTAACAGTCTGACTTCTGTCGTGTTCTCTTTCACTGCTTTTTATTACTGTAAAGCCTTTTAAACCTTATAAACTCATTACAGACATCAACGATTGTATCCCTCCCCCCTTATTTTACACCGTTCAATTAATCACTGAAGAACTAATGTATGCCTACAGTAGCGACATCTGGTGAACTCATAACACAAACATATTGTGACTACTGTACGGCAACTTGTTTTGAACAGTAGTGCTACTGACAACATGACTCGTGCATAAGCTGTTATTTATATATATTTGATGTTGATGATACTGATTTTGCATTTAACATTTGACGATGCTACTATGGCTGCAGTACATTAGGACATTGTTTTTATAAAACACAGGTATGCCTCTTCATACTTAAATCGCACAATTGCACATATATGTCAGTAGTACTTTTCATTTTGGTCTATTTACCGTTTTTAAGCTCTAGACAATCCGTGAGTGTATTTATGTGTTTCCATATTTTTTGCTGCAGATCTGAAGATGCTCATTATCGACCGAAACCGGTAACAAGCTTGTGACCATATATGTAAATTAAAGTAAATTGGTTCTATGTACAGGTCACTGTTTTATTCGCGACAAAGTCGCAGCTTGTGACGTGAATTACAATTGATTCAACAAGTCTAGGCGAAATACGTGCACAAAACATCAGAACGTTCTGCAACAAGAGTGTTTTCTAATTACTACCAATTTTGTTCTTTTTTTATGTAATACGAACAGTGTTATTTCAAAAGGAATAATAGCACAGATTGACAGAGCCTCACTAAATTCAAAACGTGATCATTATACGTGAACAAATACGTCTCATACAATGTCGAAGAAGCTCTTTGAATTGCTACATAGATCATAACGTTTAACGTAAAATACGACAGCGGGGGAGGGGGGGGGGGCAGAACTATCTGCTACAGGATGTATACATATTTATATTTATAGTTAGAAGACTGTTGCTTTTTCATAGGAAATATTAGTTTTAGGAATGAATGACATACCCTTATTGAGTCGGAAATGCAATGTTTCATGATATACAACTACATCTCGGTGTACGTCGAAGAATTCCTATAAAGCGCACAATGAAGGATACTTTTCGATAAGAGTCTATATCGAGGTTTCATCCATTGATGTATCAAGCATGGGAAGAATGATTATTTAAACGTCTCTGTGCGAAAAGATATTTTCAAATCTTATCTTGACGGTCCGTACAGAACATTATCAAAGGTGCAGAACAAAATGCTACTACATTTTTATCTGAAAGCCATAGCTTGGAATTTTCTAAATATGTTCACAAAAGATAAAGGGTGAATTTCTGGGCTTCTACATCTACATCTACATGACTACTCTGCAATTCACATTTAAGTGCTTGACAGAGGGTTCATCGAACCACAATCATACTATCTCTGTACCATTCCATTCCCGAACAGCGCGCGGGAAAAACGAACACCTAAACCTTTCTGTTCGAGCTCTGATTGCTCTTATTTTATTTTGATGATCATTCCTACCTATGTAGGTTGGGCTCAACAACATATTTTCGCATACGGAAGAGAAAGTTGGTGACTGAAATTTCGTAAATAGATCTCACCGCGACGATAAACATCTTTGCTTTAATAACTTCCATCCCAACTCGCGTATCATATCCGCCACACTCTCTCCCCTATTACGTGGTAATACAAAACGAGCTGCCCTTTTTTGCACCCTTTCGATATCCTCCGTCAATCCCACACCGCGCAGCAATATTCTAACAGAGGACGAACGAGTGTAGTGTAAGCTGTCTCTTTAGTGGACTTGTTGCATCTTCTAAGTGTCCTGCCAATGAAACGCAACCTTTGGCTCGCCTTCCCCACAATATTATCTATGTGGTCTTTCCAACTGAAGTTGTTCGTAATTCTTACACCCAGGTACTTAGTTGAATTGACAGCCTTGAGAATTGTACTATTTATCGATTAATCGAATTCCAACGGATTTCTTTTGGAACTCATGTGGATCACCTCACACTTTTCGTTATTTAGCGTCAACTGCCACCTGCCACACCATACATCAATCTTTTCTAAATCGCTTTGGAACTAATACCGGTCTTCGCATGACCTTACTAGACGGTAAATTACAGCATCATCTGCGAACAACCTAAGAGAACTTCTCAGATTGTCACCCAGGTCATTTATATAGATCAGGAACAGCAGAGGTCCCAGGACGCTTCCCTCAGGAACACCTGATATCACTTCAGCTTTACTCGATGATTTGCCGTCTATTATACGAACTGCGACCTTCCTGACAGGAAATCACGAATCCAGTCGCACAACTGAGACGATACCCCATAGGCCCGCAGCTTGATTAGAAGTCGCTTATGAGGAATGGTGTCAAAAGCTTTCCGGAAATCTAGAAATACGAAATCAACCTGAGATCCCCTGTCGATAGCGGCCATTACTTCGTGCGAATAAAGAGCTAGCTGCGTTGCACAAGAACGTTGTTTTCTGAAACCATGCTGATTACATATCAATAGATCGTTCCCTTCGAGGTGATTCATAATGTTTGAATACAGTGTATGCTCCAAAACCCTACTGCAAACCGACGTCAATGATATAGGTCTGTAGTTCGATGGATTACTCCTACTACCCTTCTTAAACACTGGTGCGACCTGTGTAATTTTCCAATCTGTAGGTACAGATCTATCCGTGAGCGAGCGGTTGTATATGATTGCTTTTTGTAACACTTTTTAGACAGTCAAAGTAGACTGAGAACATCCATACCATCTTACTTTGTATATAGTCTATGACTCCTGTTTATGTGACAGTGAGAAGTTGTATTTTCAGAACTCAAAAAATGAAACACCACATATGATACCATATAAATATCGAAACGTGTCTGGCAAGAAACGTAAACTAAGAAGATTCTGTGGTTTGAATGAACAGATAGAACCATTCAAATTATTTGTTTTAGAATCACGGCTCATATTAGAGCATGAAAAGCCATAGACTGGCGGTAAGAGTGTATTCCCATATGGCTTCTACAAGTGATTTGTAAATGTAGTGTTCTGGAATTCTACCGGTGAGACAAAGAGTCATATTCTCTTTAGCTAGGGCACGGGGACTATATTTACGTTTCTTTTCATATATGCATAGATAGATAGAGTGAAGCGCCTATATTCTTCACCTAAAATCATTTTGCACACACTAAAGACTCTTGTAATCAGTTTTGATATAGACGAACGGTGGCCAGCAGTGCATGAAATAAAAAGAAGTGCATTCTTACAACTTCATTAATTACTGAGGTACAAGCATCAGCTTGAAAAGTGTTAAACCATTTCACTTGGTCAGCTGGTAACGTCTCTTTCATTTTGATATGTAGGTTCGATTTAACGTAATTATAATTTTTCAGGTCACGGAAACACATTTTTCGTGTTGGGTAACGCTATGGCAGTAATAGTGAGGGGCAACTTTCTTTTCTTTTCTTCATTTTACTACATTAACTTAGCGCATGCTGTTATGATGTTTTCTTCGGATGAACTTTCAAGCTGTGACATCCTGCAATACGTTGACAGAACATTTAGAGTGAGTCATAAGCGAAACGGAATACCTGCAGAAAAGGGACGAGGTGTTCTGAAAACTGGCTGGTGATCGATGCAGGCAGAGGCCGCTGGGGGGTAAGTATTGTCCCCGTGAAAGCGTGGGAGGGGCGGGGTCAGTGGCACCTCTGTGGCAGTACCGGTGACCCTGCAACAATGTCAACCAAGGCGGCAGACGATCTAAAAAAGCGAGGTCAACTGAGGGACGCTGCTTTTTACGGACTGTGCCCTGTTAGAGAAAGTCCCCTCAGAGCTTTAGTTCTGCAGTGATGAATTCAGCAGAGCAGGAGGCCGCAGTCCGGTCTGTGCTAAAGAAACATTGAGCCAGATAGACACCTCTCAGCCATTCAAGGAAACTTACTTCAAAAAACTGTACGTTTCCAGGAGGCTGACAGGTTTCTTTCTGTTAATATTCTTCTCTCACAACTAGGGAAAACCGCTCTAAAGGACCACTGATTTGTTGAAATAGAATGATGTAAGTATGACATAGTGGTTTGGTTGATTTTTAGAGAACAGAGGGGTGGAAAGCGCGCTTATCAGTTTATTAGACTTGACCTGTTGCCGGCTTCTGGTGGGAGTTATTTAGCAATAAAATAATTCCACTATTGGTGGAGAAAATATATTTTTTAAAAGATTAGTGCGATGCAGACGGTCTTCGTTCTAACTTAAAAAAAAGGTGAGAGAGAGAGAGAGAGAGAGAGGGCAGACTTCGAGTGAGGGAGGTCAACATTTTAGTTCACAAGCTCGCACTTGAAGGCACACAGCCACAACATCAGATGTCTGCTCACGCTACATCTACGAGTACTGTGACGGTAACTGGCAGTGCTGGCAAGTTAGGTGAAGGGAAATTAGGGATTCAACATCATTTTCGATTTAGCCTTCCCATGCTCAACGGTATAGTCAAAGTTACATGGACAACTTCAGTTTATCTTTCAAGCAACACAATCACTGTTGTCGATGAGTAGGCATCGTTAGGAAATTGAGAGGATAGTTAGCAGCTTCTAGTTCCCCACCAATTAACTTCGGCAACCACTATCGGAATTATCTCAATTTTATCTTAACAAATGGTTAACTGTGCGCCAAATAACTTCATGTTATGCTTTTTATACTTTTTGTACTTTTAAATTTCTGTAATAGTGTCACAGTTCGCTGGAACTGTACTTTCGATCAACTTAGTTAGCAAATACCACCCCGTGGTCAATATTTTGAATAATAACTTGTGAATATCACAACTTAAATTTTACTGTTAGGTGCTGCAATCTTATGGCGCGATTGTGCACATTTACTCCAGCACCGATTCTTAGGGATGGATGTGTCTCACCGTTAATATCGACACAGATAGCACTGGAGCTTCACAGGCTTTGTGTTTTTAAAAGGAACTATGGTATTTCCTGCACCAGAACAGCAGATCTTGATGAGACAAGTTAAGAGATAAAAGTCTTTTGTACATCTAACAAGAAATCATGGGGTAAAGATACATTCAATATAAGGATTTTTGTGCTGTCGTTTGGCCGCAATAGCAGTACAAAAATCCTGAATCCAATGTATGGTTGTTCCATGATTTAGAGGTACAAAAGGGTTATGTCAATGAATATGTATTATCTAGAGCCGGTATTATGGAGGAATAATAGCACGTAGTTCCATTCTGATATCTGTATCTCGTTTGCGGCAGTACCAGAACGCACTGCCGCTTGTTTCAATTGCCCATGGTTACCTCTGGTTGCAGCCTCTCCCCAATGTTATTCAATCTGTACATTGAGCAAGCAGTAAAGGAAATAAAAGAAAAATTTGGAGTAGGTATTAAAATCCATGGAGAAGAAATAAAAACTTTGAGGTTCGCCGATGACATTGTAATTCTGTCAGAGACAGCAAAGGACTTGGAAGAGCAGTTGAACGGAATGGATGGTGTCTTGAAGGGAGGATATAAGATGAACATCAACAAAAGCAAAACGAGGATAATGGAATGTAGTCGAATTAAGTCGGGTGATGCTGAGGGTATTAGATTAGGAAATGAGATACTTAAAGTAGTAAAGGAGTTTTGCTATTTGGGGAGCACAATAACTGATGATGGTCGAACTAGAGAGGATATAAAATGTAGACTGGCAATGGCAAGGAAAGCGTTTCTGAAGAAGAGAAATTTGTTAACATCGAGTATAGATTTAAGTGTCAGGAAGTCAGTTCTGAAAGTATTTGTACGGAGTGTAGCCATGTATGGAAGTGAAACATGGACGGTAAATAGTTTGGACAAGAAGAGAATAGAAGCTTTTGAAATGTGGTGCTACAGAAGAATGCTGAAGATTAGATGGGTAGATCACATAACTAATGAGGAAGTATTGAATAGGATTGGGGAGAAGAGAAGTTTGTGGCATAACTTGACCAGAAGAAGGGATCGGTTGGTAGGACATGTTCTGAGACATCAAGGGATCACCAATTTAGTATTGGAAGGCAGCGTGGAGGGTAAAAATCGTAGAGGGAGACCAAGAGATGAATGCACTAAGCAGGTTCAGAAGGATGTAGGTTGCAGTAGGTACTGGGAGATGAAGAAGCTTGCACAGGATAGAGTAGCATGGAGAGCTGCATCAAACCAGTCTCAGGACTGAAGACAACAACAACAACAACCTCTGGTCAAGGTAAAAACAAATTACAAACTTCTTTAACGCATCACGGATAATTTCAGGTGAAAAATTTAGATGTCTTTTCAGTACATACTGAGTTCATGTGGCCTTCGTAAATGACATAATGATTTCTTATGCTGTCCTTTATTGTAGTCTACTATCGCACGCATTCTTACATTGATCACCGGTTTCGTTGTTGCAGACTACCTTCAGTCTTACCCGCAGACCAGCCAGCTACTTTCACAATGTTCATGAGCCATTTCACTTGTGGAAGCCGCGTGTGACACTTCTGATCGTTAACAGAGTTCCAGTTTTCAAACTGCGCTGCGTTTTTTTTTCTGCTTTTCGGCTGTGAGATCCTAGAAATTTTCTGTTTTTATGGGAAGATGTTTAATGAATAAGAGAATTATCAGCCATAGTATGAGATTGCAACTAATGCTGTTGTCTAAGTCTCAGGGAAGTAACCGCTTTTGCGACATTTACGAGTTCCTAACCAGGAGCGAATTTTATTATATCATATGTGTGCTTTAATAGTTTAGTTTCTTGAATTTCTGCGTATAAATTTAATGTCTAATAGCCACTATTCTCGGGTTTTCGTTCACGTCGGAAACTAAACCGATTTTGTGACATATTACAAGTTCCTAATCAGGGGCGAATTATTTAGTTTCACTTGAGTGCTTCGATAGTTAGGTTTTTGAATATCGGCGTATTATTAGACACAGTTTCTGCGTTTACGTCAGGGTCTAAGTAGAGCTGCGGAGCACATGCCGATAGTCCGTTTATCCGCATAGTTTAGTTTTCCACGGTCTTTAGTATGGACTGCGATTGTTGTGTGCGGATGCGAGCCGAGTTGGTGACACTTCATTCTCAGCATTAGGCTGTGATGCCTTCAGTTACACAGTTTGTGGCTGCAGTGCTTGGGCACCACCTCTGTGGGCCGGCCGTGGGGATACAACGGACGTCCAGCACGTCATAGTCCACCGATCGGTCCTCACCGGTGGCCAACATAGTTACTGCTTGAACTGAGGCTGATCCCTCACCTGTGATCGAGTGGGAGGTCGCCCTGAGGCGTAGCAGGCGGCGAAAGACTTTCCAGGTTTTTTTTTTAGATTAGATTTACTTTCATTCCAATTAATGCGTAGTGAGGAGGTCCTCCAGGATGTAGAACATGTCAGAAAAAAAAACAATACATGACAAATATTTACAACTAAAACAAATAAGCTAATGTACCATTCCACAGGTCCCAAGTGGAATGATCGTCATTTTTTAATAAACACTATATGAAAGAGTCATTTTACAAATACTAATGCACTGAATTTAAAATAAAAATGTTTATTTATTTATTTATAAGGTAATAAACGTGTAATACAACTACTGTAATACTTATTTACAATGAACACATTACTGCACTGAAATGGTGCAGAAGTTAGATTGTACTTATACATGGATACACAAATCAGTCGGTTTTACTGAGAAATTCATCAACGGAGTAGAAGAAGTTGGCCACCAATAAATCCTTTAGGCTTCTCTTAAACTTAATTTCATTGGTTGTTAAGCTTTTTATGGCTGCTGGCAAGTTATTGAAAATGTGTGTTCCTGAGTAATGCACACCTTTGTAGACTTTGCTCTAACCTTGGTTAGTTTTGTGGGAAGACAGTGTTAGAAAAAGGTAAGCACTTTATTAGCAAAAGTGTTATATTTTTCATTCATTGGTTGTTAAGCTTTTTATGGCTGCTGGCAAGTTATTGAAAATGTGTGTTCCTGAGTAATGCACACCTTTGTAGACTTTGCTCTAACCTTGGTTAGTTTTGTGGGAAGACAGTGTTAGAAAAAGTAAGCACTTTATTAGCAAAAGTGTTATATTTTTCATTCATGCCATGAGCACTGTAAACATCAGTCCAGTGAATGTCTCTGAGGAGTTTCCTAAAATAATCAATTTTTGGCTTATTGATTACCCTCTTGAGCTCAAATTTTACAGATTTTATATCCTGTTCAGTATTAACATTTAACAGGAGGAACCGCATGTCATGGTCTGAGAGGCCATTGACTATTGGTTTTGTAGTATAATTTTGTTCACTGGACTTTTCTATAAAGATATTATCAATGGCTGTGAGCAATTGGCTACGCTAGTGGGGAACTTAACAGTGGGAATTAAGTTGAATGATAGTTTACTAACTCAAATATATTCTTATTGGGAGAGTCTTTAAGGAAATCTACATTGAAACCACGAGCAACCACTATTTCTTTGTTTTTGGTTGTTAAATGGGCCAGTACAGCTTCAAGGTGGTTTACGAACAGATTAAAGTTACCTTCAGGTGCTCGATATACACTTAATATTATTAAGGATTTTTTGTGAAATTCTAGCCGGCCGGTGTGGCCGAGCGGTTCTAGGCACTTCAGTCTGGAACCGCGCGACCGCTACGGTCGCAGGTTCGAATCCTGCCTCGGGCATGGATGTTAGTGATGTCCTTAGGTTAGTTAGGTTTAAGTAGTTCTAAGTTCTAGGGGACTGATGACCTCAGATGTTAAGTCCCATAGTGCTCAGAGCCACTTTGTGAAATTCTCCTTTTGTTGCACATGCTTCCATATGCTGTTCTAGGCAAAATTTATGAATGTCTATGTTCTTAAATTTATGACAGTTCCTGATGAATGTGGCAACTCCTCCTTTCTCCATTCCTGATCTACAAAAGATAACAGAACTCAGCATGTCATTCTCAATGGAGAGAAGTCTTCCGAAGTAAGAATAATTTCAGGTGTGCCGCAGAGAAGTGTCGTAGGACCGTTGCTACTCACAGTATAAATAATTGACCTTTTGGATGACATCGGAAGTTCACTGAGGCTTTTTGCGGATGATGCTGTGGTATATCGAGAGGTTGTAACATTGGAAAATTGTACTGAATTGCAGGAGGATCTGCATCGAATTGACGCATGGCGCAGGGAATGGCAATTGAATCTCAATGTAGACAAGTGTAATGTGCTGCGAATACATACAAAGATAGATCCCTTATCATTTAGCTACAATATAGCAGGTCAGCAACTGGAAGCAGTTAATTCCATAAATTATCTGGGAGTACGCATTAGGAGTGATTTAAAATGGAATGCTCATATAAAGTTGATCGTTGGTAAAGCAAATGCCAGACTGAGATTCATTGGAAGAATCCTAAGGAAATGCAATCCAAAAACAAAGGAAGTAGGTTACAGTACGCTTGTTCGCCCACTTCTTGAATACTGCTCAGCAGTGTGGGATCCTTACCAGATAGGGTTGATAGAAGAGATAGAGGAGATCCAACGGAGAGCAGCGCGCTTCGTTACAGGATCATTTAGTAATCGCGAAAGCGTTACGGAGATGATAGATGAACTCCAGTGGAAGACTCTGCAGGAGAGACGCTCAGTAGCTCGGTACGGGATTTTGAAGTTTCGAGAACATACCTTCACCGAAGAGGCAAGCAGTATATTGCTCCCTCCTACGTATATCTCGCGAAGAGACCGTGAGGATAAAATCAGAGAGATTAGAGCCCATACAGAGGCATACCGATAATCCTTCTTTCCACGAACAATACGAGACTGGAATAGAAGGGAGAACTGATAGAGGTACTCGAGGTACCCTCTGCCACACACCGTCAGGTGGCTTGCGAAGTATGTATGTAGATGTAGATGTAGACGTAGATGCCTTCCCCCTTTAACTTTCCTGCTATTTTCCCAACCAATTTACCTTTCCCCTTCCTGTTGAGCTGAAGGCCATGCCTAGTATAATCCCACCTATTGAGATAATCAACAGGAACCACGCCAATGTGTGACCCTGCACCCGACATAAGCAGCCGTTCCACCTCCAAATTAACTCTCTTGACGGAAGAGTTCAAATGAGATTGGTCTTGGAGTCCAAGAACAGATACAAACTCAACACTAGTATTCTTCGATGCTGATGCAATCTTTGCCAGGTCACACTCTATACTGTACCCTGGATCTCTGTCAATACTGTTACCTGCCCCACCCACTATAACCACGGTGTCTTTCTTAGTGAAATCTTTGTAAAGTGATCCTAAATCCTCTGTCACCTGTTCCAGACCCGCACTAGCTTTAAAAAAATTGGTGACCTGGTATTCTGATCCTAGTTCATCCTGCAAAAGTTGGCCAACACCTCTTCCATGGGAACTACCTAACAACAACACATTCTCTTTACTAATTTCCCTACATACTTACTTTTCAATTTGCTGCTGAAAGTTTGTTGTGCCCTGTCTACATCTGCAACTGCTTGAGGCTCACCAGCTTCTAACTGAAGCAACAGGTCAAATCTATTTTCCACATACACCACAAAGCTGTCAGACAAACTTCTAGGCCTGTTCCTCCTGTTGCCTGTTGCCACTTCTCAACTCTCTTTACACTTCTCCCTCCTTAACCTGTCAATATCTCCCCTGGCCTTGTCTAACTCAGCCTGAACGGCGGCAATTTTCCCCTCCTGTTCTAGTATCTTCCTATCTCTACTACAAATCCTACAAAACCACTGATGACTCTCACTTACTTCCCCTATTCCACGCCACTACAGTCACCCACATGGAAAAAACTAAAGCACGCATCACACCAAAGCCCCGACCTAACAGTCCTACGGCAAGTCAAGCACTTTTCACTCATGATAAACGTAATAGTTTATTAAGAATAACTCAGTTAAATTACAGATAAACGCGAAAATACGGTTCCACAATGGTGCAAAAAAAAAGTGGTTCAAATGTCTCTGAGCACTATGGGACTGAACTGCTGTGGTCATAAGTTCCCTAGAACTTAGAACTACTTAAACCTAACCAACCTAAGGACATCACACACATCCATTCTCGAGGCAGGATTCGAACCTGCGACTGTAGCGGTCGTGCGGTTCCAGACTGTAGCGCCTTTAACCGCTCAGCCACTCCGGCCGGCCACAATGGTGCGAAAAGTGGCAGTTAACCCAAAATAACGAAAAGTGTGACGTCATCCACATGAGTGCTAAAAGGAACTCGTTAAACTTCGGTTACACGATAAATCAGTCTAATCTAAAAGCCGTAAATTCAACTAAATACCTAGATATTACAATTACGAACAACTTAAATTGGAAGGAACACATAGAAAATGTTGTGGGGAAGGCTAACTAAGGACTGCGTTTTATTGGTAGGACACTCAGAAAATGCAACAGACCTACTAAAGAGACTGCCTACACTACGCTTGTCCGTCCTCTTTTAGAATACTGCTGCGCGGTGTGGGATCCTTACTAGATAGGACTGACGGAGTCCATCAAAATAGTTCAAAGAAAGGCAGCACGTTTTGTACTATCGCGAAATATTGGAGAGAGGGTTACAGGAATGATACAAGATTTGGGCTGGACATCATTAAAAGAAAGGCGTTTCTCGTTGCGACGTAATCTTCTCACGAAATTCCAATCACCAAGTTTCTCCTCTGAATGCGAAAATATTTTGTTGACACCGGCCTACATACGGAGGAACGATCACCACGATAAAAGAAGGGAAATCAGAGCTCGTAAGTAAAGATATAGGTGTTCATTCTTTCCGCGCGCTATACGAGAATGGAATAATAGAGAATTGTGAAGGTGGTTCAATAAACCCCCTGCCAGGCACTTAAATGTGATTTGCAGAGTATCCATGTAGATGTAGAATACTGTCCATTAAGTCATCAGTAACGTACTGCATGTCAGCATACATTGTAAACTGATGGGCGCAGACAGCATTGTTAATATAGAAGTTCCTGTCACACTCTTCTCGACGTTAGTATCAACACAATCACTGTTTTTAGAAGAATTTCCTGATTTATTAATTGTGTTTTAGACCATTTTTTGGTGATTGTTGCATATCAGTCATAAACCCGCGTATGAATATTGTGCTCATTTGTCTCTTGCTGTGGCGTTTATACGAGTTGCAAAACTAACGTAGGCTTCTGTAGACAATCATTTGTTGTAAGTATAGGTTGGCTGGTTGGTTCACTGTATAGAATGAAGGGGGGGGGGGGGGGGAGGAGGACCAAACAGTGACGTCAGCGGTCCCATGCCATGATATAAGATGACAGAAATGAAGGGAAGAACGACAGAAACAGCACAGGTCAGTCAAGGGGAAGGTATAACGGACAAAAAAGAGAGAAAAGCGACGTCAGGGCAGAAGTACCAGGAAAGAACAGGAGAGGGGTGGGTGGAAACGGGGAGAGCAGGGGCATCCTAGGAATGCTACGTTCGGTGGGGCTCCAGTACCGCCACCGATCCATCCCGAGACCCACAGCATATCATTATCACGATACAGTGGCGCAAACTCAACGGGAAGAAGGCACAAGAAAAGGTCAAACAAAACTGCATAATAGACCAGACCAAATGAAGGAAAAAAGAGGGGAGAACCTGGCTGGTGTGGAGGCAAGGTCAAGGCTTCCATAGCCAACAACTATGGTAAATGAGGAACTCAAATTGCAGAGGAAAATTCAAGGACACACAAGAAATGACAAACCAATTTCGTAAAGAAAACCGAGGACAGACGTAACCGAGCAGAATCATCTGCTAAAATCTGAGACGAGGAAGGTTGGAAGAGATATGAGGGCTATTCATAATGTAGGGAACGTTTTGGCATTAAAAAAACTAAGTACAAGAAATACATTTTACTATATACATCTGAAAGAGCGACTGGCATACTAATTTTCCACATAGTCACCAAACACATTGAGAAACTTCTCATAGCGGTGGACAAGCTTTGAAAGGCCTTCGTAGTAAAATTCTGCCGCCTGAGATTTCAGCCAGTGACTCACGTCTGCCTGGAGTTCCGCGTCATCATCAAAGCACTGCATTGCAAGCCAGTTCTTTATCTTGGGAAACAAGTGGATGTCGCTTGGTGCAAGGTCTGGGCTGTAAGGCGGAAGAGGGAAAATTTCCCATTTGAATGAATAAAGGAGCTCTTAAGTGCGATTTGCCGTGTGAGGGCGGGCATTGTCATGCAAAAACAAAATTTTAGACGTCAGCTTTCTTTGGCGTTTGTTTTGAAATGCTCTTCTAAGGCTGTGCAAAGTTTGACTGTACTGGGCAGAATTTATGGTTGCTCCACGTTCGAGAAAATCAATAAGAAGCACACCTTGCCTATCCCAAAACACTACCGCCATCAACTTCCTTGCTGACAACGTTTTCAAACATTTTCGCTTTCGGGGGGATGTTGTGTGCCCCCACTGCATGGACTGTAATTTTGTCTCGCAAATGACGTGTTTCACCAAAGACTCGTCACTGGCTACGATTCGATCCAGTAATGAATCACCACGTTGCTTGTAGGCCTCCAGAAATGTCAACGTTGCCCCATTCACTGTTCTTTATGGTGCTCAAAGTTTGTGGTAGACTAGCTTTTGAGTGACAATTTCAAACAACAAAGTCCATGAAACTTGTGGAAAAGAAACCGAAAGCTCCGTTATTGTGAAGCGACGGTTTTCACGAATCGTTCCATCAACTTTAACGACAAGATCGTCAGTCACAATGCTCGGGCGTCCACTCTTCTCTTCATCATTGACGTTGGTTCGGCCATTTTTAAACGGAATGTACCATTTCCGGACGGAACATTCAGTCATTAAGTTGTTTCCGTTACTTCGTACAGTTCACGATAAATTTCTATAGGTTTTAGGTTTTTTGACAACAAAAACCGTATCACAGACCGCACCTTTCAATTGGCGGGATTTTCGATTGCAGCGCACATTTCAAATTCGAATATCGCAAACAGCAGACGCGCAGAGATGTTCCCACTGTCACGGATGGATGACAACTGAGCAGCCGAGCACGCACATACCGAAATATACGCGATAGTCACGTGCCTAGCGGCGTCCGACGGAAACGTTCCCTATATTCTGAATAGTCCTCGTATTTAGAGTGAAGAGCCAAAACGTGGGGGCAGTGAAGGGAGCCCAGCAGCTACAAAGGAGGGGGGGGGGGGGTCATTGCGGAGTAAACAACCATGGGTCAACCCAGTGTGCCCATAAGAAGACGGAAGAGAATGACACATTTCTGCCAGGGGAGGCAGAGGGAAGGATGGCACATGGTAGGAGTCTTCTTGGTATCGCGAAGTTTATTAGACAGGGAGAGTAGCCTCCCAAAAGTCAGCTCACGATTTAGAAGAACAGGACTTGTTGTAATGCCACGAATCCGCTCTCGGAGGGGACACTGAGAATGTGAAGGGGAACCCAACCCAAAGGGAGTCAGCCAAACAAGTAGCATCACCAAGATCAGCGAGAAGGTCGTGGATGGCGGGAAAATCCCCGAGCAACAGACTAAAGGCCACCCATAGAGTCCATACGTAACGAAACTTCGGTGAGTGAGGATCATTTATTGAAGCAGAGGGCGCAACGAATGGCTATCAATTCGGCAGCAAACAACCCACCCGTGACAGGCAAGATACAGAAAACGTGAAGGCATATTCCACTTGCTCAGCGGATTGAAAGCCACGAGTATAAAAAGCAATGGCATCCATAAACTCCCTTAAGTGTATTCAAAATGACAACAAAACACCACTGGAGCAATGGAGGCATTTAGGCCCTGGAAGAGATCCATCCGAATCTGTGGCTGAGAAGAAGAGGCCAAGGAGGGGAGACAACATGGGGAAGAGGAGAGAGAGCGATGATGGAAGTCGCAGCCCAATTAATAAATCTGGCAGTGGGCAGGTAGCGGGTGGCACAAAGACTTGAAAAATATAGAACAGGACGAATGAGAGGGAAAGAGAAGATACGGATGGCTTAAGAAACCAAGATTGGGGCGA
This sequence comes from Schistocerca cancellata, assembly GCF_023864275.1. Classification (NCBI taxonomy): domain Eukaryota; kingdom Metazoa; phylum Arthropoda; class Insecta; order Orthoptera; family Acrididae; genus Schistocerca; species Schistocerca cancellata. Next base: position 748,312,585 of record NC_064626.1, on the reverse strand, counting down.
CCGAATCGAACGGGGTGGGGGGTGGAAGGGGGGGGGGGGCATCCGAGCGTCAGCCAGAAGACTATCAACAGGGCCAGTGCGAAACGCACTTGTGGCTAAACGGATACCACTATGGTGAGCTGCGTCCAAGATGAGCAATGCGAAAGGAGCAGCTTGTTCCGGCGTATCGACAAACGCCGGCACGAAGACGAAGATTGCTAGAGCAAAGAAGGCGGTGAGACAAAGTCAGCGAATAGCAAGCTGACAAGGACTGCACCACGACAGGAGCGCCTTCTAGCCGAAGAGAATATAAGCGCCGCTCCTGCCAGCGTCGGCCGCACAGATTCGGAGAGTAGTAGGGATAGCAGTAACATGTGATCCATACCAATTACTTACATGGACCTTGTATATAGCAAAGGACTCTGATTTATGTTGCGTGTCGCCCTTCGCTTGCGACACCTACGTAAATTTAAACTTAAGTATTGTCTGTCTCCTTATTTACAATAAAAACTATTAATTTTGATTGCCTGCCGGGGTGGCCGAGCGGTTCTAGGCGCTACAGTCTGGAACCGCGCGACCACTACGGTCACAGGTTCGAATCCTGCCTCGGGCATGGATGTGTGTGCTGTCCTTACGTTAGTTAGGTTTAAGTAGTTCTAAGTTCTAGGGGACTGATGAAATGGCTCTGAGCACTATGGGACTCAACTGCTGTGGTCATCAGTCCCCTAGAACTTAGAACTACTTAAACCTAACTAACCTAAGGACATCACACACATCCATGCCCGAGGCAGGATTCGAACCTGCGACTGTAGCAGCAGCGCGGCTCCAGACTGGAGCGCCTAGAACCGCACGGCCACCGCGGCCGGCAGGGGACTGATGACCTCAGAAGTTAAGTTCCATAGTGCTCACAGCCGTTAATGTTGATTCCTTGAATTGTTGTATAGCATTCTGAGAACGCAGCATCCTTTAAGCAACCCATAAAGGGACGAGTGGACAAGACCCCACATTCGGCGCCAAATATCCGCCGAACCCAGTGCCAGAAGATCCCGGAATTTTGTATGCTGCTGGCGCCTTACTTCTCTCTTGTCTTTACTTTGCAGGGGCGTTTCTTTGCTTTAACAGTTTCTTGTCGTTTTTGCTAATGAGTGTTTTCAGGTGGGCGTCGCAGATTTTTTATTTTTTGTTTTTTTATTTTATTTTTATTTTTGCATTGTCTGTTTGTTGCATTTGTGTGCTGCAAAATGCCCACCCCATCTGTCCTGCCCACTGCTCAGGCGCCACAGCCACATACTTTAGATGCCACACAGCTAATGCGGATGTTTCAGTTCCAGATGCAACCGATCTCCACGTTACTCAACACGGCGCAGCAGCTACTGGTCAACGCTGCGTCCCCAACGGAACAAGCACCGCCTACTACACCTACTGCTATACCACATTTTCGACAATTTTGTGAACAAGAAGAGGAATGGCTCGAGTGGTTGTCCCGAGCTCACAACGTATCAGGTACTGCGAAACTTCCCTATCTAATATCCATGATAAGAAGTGCTCCTACAAAAACTTTTCCCTAACGCCACTCTGAGTGAACTTTGTTATGAACAGGTGGTACAGTTGTTAACTAACTATTATGACCAACAAGTGAATGTGGTAGCAGCTAGATATCAATTTTTTAATTGCAAAAAACGGTCAGAACAAACTTATCGCGAGTGAGTCGCAGGTTTGCAGGGTAGGACGAGGAAATGCTAATTCAAATGTGCTTGCGGTGCTTCATATTCAGATATCATGTTGCGTGATGCGATCGTGTACAGTGTACCTGACGTCAAACTCAGAGAGCAAATTTTGAAACAGTGTGATCCATCATTTCAACAGGTAGTGCAGATACTGGATCAATATGATTCTGGTGCCTTGTCGGCTCATACATCTGAGCAGCCAGCTATTTGACAGGCTGAGTCCGTTGCTTGCGATTGCCCCATTTTGCACTGGCGGCATACACTAGCCACGCCTAGTAAACAACGTTCCACACCGCATAAGCAGTTCGCTAAACAGCAGACTACACAGGCAAACAGAATTAAGTCTTGCCCTAGGTGTTATTCACGGCACTAACGCCAAGACTGCCCCTCCCGACAAGCTCAGTGTTATGGTTGTGGTAGGGAAGGACACGTACAGTCCGCATGCTTGCAACAAAACAAACACAAAAAATCGGCAAACTTACAAAAATCTAGTCACAGGGCCCATGTCATTAATGCAGTATATTTAAAGACTGCAACAGTCATTAGCAAACTTCGCAAGCGTGCAGTTTCTTCAGTGATACGGTAGGCAAACAAACATTTTGTTCATTTTCTTCTTTGTGGGAAACGTGTGAAATTTCAGGTGGACACGGGTGCCTCAGTCACATAGCTAAATAGTCACACATATGAACTGTACACTCCCCACGCTTGTTTAAAACTAGCATGCAACTGACGGCTTATAACGGACAAGACATTCCCTTTCTCAGAACATATACTTTGCCTGCCATGTTGTGTGTGAAATCTTATGGGACTTAACTGCTAAGGTCATCAGTCCCTAAGCTTACACACTACTTAACCTAAATTATTCTAAGGACAAACACACACACCCATGCCCGAGGGAGGACTCGAACTTCCGCCGGGATTGCCTGCCATGTATAGCTCGCTATGAGAACAGTGCCTTTTACAGTGCTACAATCACGCGACTGTGAGGACACATTTGGTCTTCATTCTTCTGGTTTGTTTAGCTTTAACATTCAAGACAATGTCCTGTTAGTGTCTGCATTCAATGCAAAAGGCAGTGCAGCTAGCTTGCTAAAAGAATTCCCAGAACTCTTTCCTGAAGGTTTAGGCAAAGCCAACAATTTTGACGTACATATTACTCTGAAAGACAATGCTCAGCCGAAATTTTGCCGAGCCAGAACTGTTCCCATTGCGTTACGGGACAAAGTCGCTGCTGAACTTGAAGAACTGCAAGATTTCGGAGCTACTGTGCCCGTGTCAACTAGTCAATGGGCAAGTTCACAGGTTTTTCGCCCCAAAACTTCAGGTCGCATTCGCCTCTTTGTTGACTTTAATAGGTCTACGGCAAGAAACAAACTGTGATTGATACTTACCCATTGCCAGGCAATGGAAAAATTAGGCGCTGGACGCTAATTTTGCTTCTGTCCGGAACCGCGTTGCTGCTACTGTCGCAGGTTCGAATCCTGCCTGGGGCATGGTTGTGTGTGATGTCCTTAGGTTAGTTAGGTTTAAGTAGTTCTAAGTCTAGGGGACTGATGACCTCAGCTGTTAAGTCCCATAGTGCTCAGAGCCATCTGAACCATTTGACGCTACTTTTCAAAAATTGATTTGCGCGACGCGTGTCTTCAAATACCGCTCGATGAAGAATCTCAAGAAGTGTGTGTAGTAAATACTCATTGAGCTTCTTTAAATATTTGCGTTTCCGTTTTTGCAGTCCTATTGCACCCGCCATTTCCCAACGTCATTTGGAACAGCTGACTGCACAAGTGCCAAACTGTTCAAACTATTAGGACGATACTGCAGTAGCAGGCCATACACCTGAAGAACATATTGCATATTTACGTGCTTTTTTTCGTGTGTTATCTGCAGCAGGACTAAAGTGCAGACTGCACAAATGTGATTTTTTAAATAATGAGTTGCAGTATCTTGGTCATGTCATAAACAGTCCAGGTATACCTCCTCTTCAGTCACATATGTTAACCATAAGAGATCTGCCAGTTCTTCGCAATGCCACAGCATTGCAGTGAGTTTTGTGGAAAATGAACTATTATATTCGGTTCATTCCGAATTCGGCACAAATAGCGGCTCCATTGCATCGCTTGAATCTCAAAAATGTCCCCTTTGTTTGGACAGATGAGTGCCAAGTAGCTTTTCAAAAACTTAAAAATGCATTGCTAAGTGATCAACGCTTATTCACTTTGATCCTGAAAAACCAATTGTATTGCAAGTTGACGCTTCTTCTTACGGAATCGGTGCAGTGCTTTCGCACAGAATTGGTGATAAAGACAGACCTATTGCTTTCGCATCAAAAGTGTTGTCCAAAGCTCAGTGTAACTATTCACAAATTGAGAAAGAGGCATTGGTTATTCTGTATGGTGTCACCAAATTTCACCACTATTTGTATGGCAGAAAATTCTACTTGGTAACGGGGAACAATCCTTTGCAGTCCTTGTTTCATGCGACTAAACAGGTTCCTGCAAGAAATGCCCAAAAATTTGCAAAGACGGGCTTTGTTGTTGTGTCAATACCGGTATGAGATTGTGTATCGCCCGACTCAACACGGTAATGCGGACCCGCTTTCACGTCTTCCGATTGGCCCTGATACAGTCTTTGACGCTTCTGCTGCATCTTGCTGTCACATCGACGCTCAGAATTCTGACTTGCTGTAGTTTATTCCATTGAACTATAAGAAAATTGCACAAGCCACGGAAGCTGATTCAGATTTGAACATTTTGTTAACACACATTCCCACATCTTAGCCTCATTGAATAGCATATAGAACTCTGTAGCGCGCCGATATTTTGCCCGTCAGCATAACCTCACTGTACAGAAAACTGTGATTCTTTTTCAGAAAGACAGTGGACAGTCATGTGTTTTGATTCCTAAAGTTTTGCAAAAAAGAAGTGTTGCAGTTACTTCACCAAGGACACTGAGGGACTGTTCGTACGGAACAGTTCAAAAATGGTTCAAATGGCTCTGAGCACTATGGGACTCAACTGCTGTGGTCATAAGTCCCCTAGAACTTAGAACTACTTAAACCTAACTAACCTAAGGACAGCACACAACACCCAGCCATCACGAGGCAGAGAAAATCCCCGACCCCGCCGGGAATCGAACCCGGGAACCCGGGCGTGGGAAGCGAGAACGCTACCGCACGTCCACGAGATGCGGGCACGGAACAGTTAGCGTGTCGACACTGTATTTAGCAGGGTATGGATACCCAAATAGAACAGATGAGGTCACAGTGTCAAGTATGCGCGGAAGATCAGTCCGCTCCGTCACAAAAATTCTCTGCTTGGCGTAAGACCCAATCACCATGGCAACGTGTGCACATAGACTTTGCAGGACCTTTTTGGAACACTCGTTGGCTGATTGTGGTAGACTCATATAGCAAGTTTCCTTTTGCTGCGTCAAAGATCTCGACAAAGTCATTCAGGTGTTTATTTTTTGCCTTGAAGGTTTACCTGAAGTAATAGTGTCAGACAACCGACCGTAGTTCACGTCGCATGAATTCTAAACATTCTGTCAAGGTATTGACATACAGAAACTAACTAGGGCACCGTTCCATCCACAGTCATACGGCGAAGCGGAACGTTTTATCAGAACCTTCAAGCCAAACTTCGTTCCGCACACACCAGGGATCAAACATTGTAACTGTTTCTCGCTTCATGCCGTTCGTACCCACGAGATGGGCCATTACCGGCGGAGTTGCTTCACGGCCGCTGCCATGGGACACCGCTCCACCTGGTCCACCGTCCTCAGCATCCGGTGCCGAAGGAAGGCCGCAAGTATCGCTTCGCGCCGCGTGATATTGTCTATTACGGGGTTTTTAGCAGCAGCAGACGGTGGGCGCGAGGCGAGATCGTCCGTCGACTAGGAACTTGCATGTATCTCCTTTCAGGTCCAGATGGCTTACGGCACCGCTGTCAAGATCAGCTTCGCCACTGTCATGTACACGATGATCTTTCAGTCTCTCTTCTCCCAGATTCACGGATCCAGAGGACATCGCGGCCACAACTGCCGCCAGGGCGTGTCATCACGACACCGCGGGACGACCCCATGGAGACACAGCCTTCGCCTCCACCGCCTCCTGTCGTCCTCTCTATGGTGCTGGACCCGCCCACAACGCAGCAGTCGCAACTTTCTTCATCTGGTTCACGGCATCGGGAGGTGGACGCATACTCTTCCGCCAGAACGCAGGCAGGATGGCGGGGTATGGCCGGAAGTTTGACGTCCCCTGCAGCCACAGCTTCCGGCCCAACGTTGCACCCACACTCCTGTCTCTTCCCGCCGTAGTCGTACTCCCTACACGATGACGGTCCGTCGCTTTGGGCGGCGGAGGGTGAGGGGGGGGGGGGGGGAAGAGGGTCCGACGTATCGACAAGCGCTGGCACAGAGACGAAGATCGCAAGAGCAAAGAAGGCAGTGCGACGACGTCAGCCAGTATCCCGCTAACATGGACTGCACGACAGGAGCGCCCCCTAGCGAAAGAGAATATAAGCGCCACTGCTGCCAGCCTCGGTCGCACAGATTCGGACAGTATTAGCAGCAGCAGTACTAGGAGAGCACTCGATAGGAGTGACGTGTGATCGATACCAATTGCATATATGGATCTTGCATATAGCAAACGGACTCTTATTTATACTGCATGTTGCCCTTCAATTGCGACACCGATGTAAATTTAAAGTTAAGTATTGTCAGTCTTCTTATTTGTAATAAAAACTATTAATGTAATTTGCTTGAATTGTTGTGTAACATTCCGAGAAAGCAGTATCCTTTAGGCACCCTATAACCGATGCGTATTCAGGACCCCACACAGCTGATCCATCAATTTGAAGCCTATGGTCCACAAGAGATAAAACTAATGCTTGATGAAGGCAGAGAAGGGTTGAACCATCTGCACCACAAGAGGAGTGTGCAAGGAAGAAAAGAACGTTACGTTTACGAAAATAGACAACGTTCAAATGACAGATATGCGGTAACCAAGCAAGCTTGTGGTCAAAAAGAACCAATAAACGAAACTGGGGGGACCGGAATCAGGTCGGGTGTTGGGTATTCAGGTACAGTTCTAGATTGGAGTGGACCATAGTACAGTGACAGAAAGGCACCAAATGTGACTAAGGAAAAAGAATTGAAACCTTGCGAGAGTGGCCATGTGGAAGCCTCCGAGAGGTACCCTGGAGCTGTAGCTCAGTAGACACCACCAGTAGGAGCTATCCCAACTACAGTAATCATCCACATACATAGCAAGGCTGACAAATGTTCTGGTGGAGGCTACAAGTTCATTAATAGCAGTGAAAAACAAGGACACTTAATATGGAGCTCTGTGGGTCCGTGGAGAGCTGAGAACAGTGCCAACTGAGTCTCTGAACGACAGGTGGGACAGGAACTAGAGAATAAAAATCGGGAGGGGGTCCCAAAGACCTCACTCATCGAGCATAAGGAGGATGTGATGGTGCAAACCTGTGTCATAGGCCTTATGAAGACAGTGAAAAGTTGGAGGCACTCATGAAAGGACCAGTGAACTGCAGTTTCCAATCGCAGTAGCTGATCTATTGGAGTAGACCATCCCTGCAAAAGCCACACTGGTGAGGAGAAGAAAGATCCTGAGTTTCAAGGACCCAATTGCGCCAACGACCCACCATCCATTCTAATAACTTGCATGATCATTGGAAAGGCTGGCTGACTGACAACTATCAAGGGACGAGGGGTATTTGCCAGACTGAAGAACAGAAACCAATACTGACTCTCCACGGAGAGGGGAAAATGTCTTGGAGGCAAATATGGTTAAACACCTGGAGGAGATATTGTCGTTGTGGAGAATTGAAGTGTTGAGGCAACTGGTTATGGACAGAATTAGGGCCAGAAGCTCAGTCGTGGGAAAAAGAGAGGGACATAAAGAAGCTTCTTTTCAGTAGAGGGTTCATTGTAGGATTCACCTGACAGGGTGTAAAACATAAGCAGGAAGTTTCAGCCCGCTGTTTCTGGAGAAGAATAGCAGCTGAATAGGAAACTGACATTGATGCCACTGCTAAATGTGACGCGAGCTGTTCACTGAGAACTGATGGATCTGTACAGACGCCACCTGGAAGCCAAGGCCCAGAACGGAAGTCTGCTGCTGATAACCTCAGAGGCTGTAGAGTGTAGCCCACACCTGTGGCGAAGGGAAAGAAGAATCTAGAGAGGAGACAAAGCGTTCCCAACACACCTGCTTGCTCTTTTTGATTAAGTAATGTGGTTTGGCGCAAAGATGTTTAAAGGGAATAAGACTGGCAGAGAGTTGTTGCCCCCTAAGACGTTGCAAGGCATGACGGTGACGATCACGGATAGTGGTGGCAGAGGCCGTGCTCCATTATGGAACCGGTTGATGGTGAATAGGACGCGTCAATTTGGAAACATCAATGCCAGCAGCGTGGATTGTCTTATCGGACAGATCATGGAAGACTTCGTCTGTACAGTCTGACAAAGAAAGTAGTAAACACGACCTGCGAGGTACGTAGAGGCCAATCAGCATGTTGGAAACCCGAGTGGTATAACCTGCTCCTTGGGAGGCAGTATGGGAACGAGAGAATCAGTGTAAGTGTTCACTGTCACACTGGTCATCGTGTGGTGACCAGTGTAAGGAAAAAAGAACTGGAGGGGAAGAGAGCGAAAGATCGACGACAGAGGAAGTGCCATATGCAGCCCTAAAATGAGTATGGGAACCATAATTAAGAAGGCATAGGTCGTGGTTCGCAAGAAATTAGTTAGTGAGCAGACCTCCAACTAGACAAAACGGCACTGCCCCACAAAGGCTGACATGCATTAAAATCCCCAAGGAGGAGAAGGGAGGGGGGAAGTTGCTAAAAGTGGGCAGTTAGGGCAGCAGTTGTAGGTGATGTGTCGGGGGGGGGGGGGGGGGGGGAGCAGAGATTGCAGACTGTGATAAAAGAATCCAAGTGGACCCAGACAGAAACTGCTTCCAACGTGTTATGAACTACGATCCTTGTACTAACAATATCTGTACGGACCAATTTGCAAACGCCATCGGAACCCCTCAAAGGGTCGACCCAATTTCGACAAAAAGCAGAGAACCCACGAAAGGTCAGTAAGTAAGCATCAGTGAAATGAAGCTCCTGAAAAATCACACAAGCTGCTGAGTAAAAGGCAATAAGGGATTGTAGCAATGGGAGGTGATGGTTCGATCTATTACTGTTTCACTGAATGAGCACAGAGTGGGTAACCAAATGGGAGGCGAACGTACTGGAGCTAATCATGCCACTGGATTACCAGTAACGAGAATGGGGCGACGTCCATAAATAAGGGTTCAGACCCAGGTTGCGAGGGGTGTAGATGGTACCTCTGGGGCACCAGGGTGGCCGTTTTCTGTGACTTACGTTACTTCTTCTTCTCTTCCATAGGTCGAGTAGGGCAGGGAAAGGAGGGAGAGTACGCATCTGCAAGATCTGAAACCGAAAAAGAGGAGGCGACCTTGAGGTGTACAGACTGTGTGCCCCATGGCCGAGTTGTGACAGCAGGTCTCCGGCCTGAGAGATGCCAGGGGGGAGGGGTCTTAGGAAAGACCCCTGTCACCCACCTTTGCCAAAGAAGGGGCACACTTCTTTCGCTGGGAAGGGGAGCAGCTCCCAGAAGGGAAGGAATGGGAACCACAGGGAAGGGGGCGAGGAGGATGGGACAGGACTGGGGTAAGAAAGAGGGAGGAGGGGGAGGTGTAAAAGAACCAAAAGTTGAAGTATTTATAATGAGCTTTAGACCGAAATAAACAATCAAGGAACTTATACTCTTGCATTTTCTTTCCATTCTTCCTGGGCCATGGGGTGAGAATGGAGAGTCGTGGTCATGACAATTAACACACGTGGGTGGCAGAACACGGGGGCTCCTCTCTTGGGGTGGGTGTCCACGTTCACTACATAGAGCGTCCGCTATAATTCGGAAGGCGTGTGCCCAAAATGCAGCACTGAAAGCACTTCATGAATGGTGAGACGCGCGACTTCACAACACAGCCATAATACATAACTATGACCTTTTCTGGGAAGGTGTCTCTCTTGAAAGTGAGAATACAGGCGCCAGTATCACTGCAATTGTCCCTATGACCTTCCTGCACATGATGACTAAAATGAACAAATGAACGCCCCATCATTCCAGATTGACCTGGAGTTCCTCATCAGTTTGAATGATGTGATTCCTATGAAAACTGACTTTCTGATCGATAATCAAGGGCTGATGAGGTGTAATGGCCACTGGGATGTCACCAAGATAATCACAAGCATGAAGGGCTGCAGATTGGGTAGCAGAAGAAGTTTTGATAAACAGCCCCATCACACTAATTGGCTACATGTGCTCGTGACAAAGTCGGGCGAAGTGGGTCTACACCAAGAACGACAGAGAGGAGGGAGAGGGGGAGATGTATCCATGCTCTAAATGATAGGGAGGGAGTCCTTCCCCAAATAGCACACACTACAGAGATAAAATTTAGAAATGGAGGTCAAACTCCAAAGGGGGACCAAAAATGCCAAAAATGGAGGCTGGAAAGGAAAAGGCAAGAACCAGAAAAACTGGACGGAATACAGGAAATGAGATGGATTTCTAGGTCGACATGAGTAAGAATTCTGAGAGTGGGGAAGGAGGAGATAGTGGGGAAAGAGTGAAGATGGGCAGGAAGGTTTAATGAAATTAAATAAAAAAATAAATATATAAAATGAAATGGGAATTCATTTTGCAAAATGTTGGGGGGAATTGAAAATGTTACTTTTTAAATTGTTTTTTGTTATTTTATCTTTCTTTCAGTACGAACTTTGTTGTAGAACCCCTTATTTACGTGTGGTAATAAAAATTCATTTAGACGGAATTAAGCACATTTAAAATTACGTGAACTTAGTCAACCCTCTCATGCTGATAAATTCATATTAACTGACTAAGAACATTTAGTTGAAAATTATATAAATTAAATTTTTTTACATATTTTGGCCTTGGCACACATTTTCTAAATGCAGTGGATTTTTTTTAAATATTTACTGAATTCTTTCCCGGCGTTAGCTATGGAACACAAGACTGTCTCTGTTAGCAGAAAATGGTTAAATATTGCCAAGCCGACCTGAACGTTTAATTATCATTGATGAAACACACTTCACTATACGTTTAAGTTATTTGCTTTAGAAATTGAAAGAACCAACAAATTGTTAAACTTCAACGTTAACTATCCGCCTATGAATGCACAAATGTGAAACCAGTAATAAATTCCATCAGTCTCAGGATTGCTGTAAAAGAAAAAGATTTTCTTAATTCACTGCTAATTTTTATCTGCTCCCGATTTACGGGTTTGGTTAATTTTTCTTAGCGGAACATTTTTTTAAATGTGCCGCCGCTGCAAATCGTTCGGTCGCGGCACAGCCCAGCAACACCAGCGATAATTCCTAAAAATGCTGAAAATTCTTTAAAGAAATATTATAGATGACATGGGCAAGCTAAATTACATTAGTAATACACAATTTTGATAAATTATAATGTATTTAGACCACAACAATAATGGCTCTGAGCACTATGGGACTTAACATCTATGGTCATCAGTCCCCTAGAACTTAGAACTACTTAAACCTAACTAACCTAAGGACAGCATACAGCACCCAGCCATCAGGAGGCAGAGAAAATCCCTAACCCCGCCGGGAATCGAACCCGGGAACCCGGGCGTGGGAAGCGAGAACGCTACCGCACGACCACGAGATGCGGGCAGACCACAACAATAATTCAAGTTACATTAGTTTTTAATTTCTCCTCTAATGGCGGCTAAATCTAGATATAGACAAATGAAGTCTACTCATTCATAAAATGCTACGTCACGGGTTCCTCTCTCTCTCAGCTCTCGAGGAAGACGACAAAGAATGCACACTATGTATTCCTATTTATACCACTCCCAACCGTTAACGTCTCTTTGCAATCTGCGGCTGTATTTTACATTTTTCTTATCGCAAATATTGACATATTTCGTAATTACATTATGAGTATAGAAATATTACAATCATAAATAAATCGAGAATATTATTACAGAAAATATTACAATAATAACGAATGTCCTTTATACAAAATTAAATAATATTTTTTTGTTAAATAATTATAGTATATACAAATTGCTTCATAGCGGCGTATATAGTACAATTAAATTTTAGTTTATTAGTGGTGTGTGTGCTGCCAGGGAACGTTACAAAGGGTCACGGCGAAGGAAATGCAGCCTGGGAAAGAAGTGAGGGCTGCAATAGCTTGGGCCTTATGGGTGCCATACACGATCTCACGAAAGAACAGTGCGCCCCCTGTTGCGATATATAGGCGTAGACTAAAGTAGTTTTCCTGGTATCTTCCGTCAGATAAGCTCGTACCCATTTTACCTGTAAATCAGGCGTGTTGCACATCCATCCAGCGTTATCTCATAAGAATTGCTTTTTCTACGTATGTAATCAGTGTCTTACTGTATTGGATAAAACCAGAAGTGATGAATCGTCTAGAAACCCAATGAGGATACATGTAAAGGGCCGTGTCACCTGAAGAACATTTCTGTTCCACATAGACCTCCTCTTATCTTACTTAAAAATATATTGCATTTATAGCAAAACTAAACTACCAATGTTTAGTTCAGATTTTATTCGAGAACTATTGATTTGTAACGAGAAACAGAAGGATATTGAAGTGGAGATAAAGGAAATAATACAGATTTGTAATACGTCTCTAGAAAAACGATTGTTCGATTATACATATCATCGCTCCAATACTTCATCGAACGCACATAAGACTTTTTCCCGTTATTCATAAACAGTTTTCGAATTTATTAGTAATAACAAGAAACTATTGCATTTGATTATGAGAAGAACATCCTATTGAGTACAAAATAACAACAATGATTGTACGTATTATTTATGTTTGTGCATGTGAACTGTACTTGCATCAGGAGTAACTTCTTTGGTTGCATAAAAGCGTAGAAGTTACGCTATCAACTAAATTTTGCTACTTATAAAATTCAATTTATATTTTGTAAAGATATATAATACACGATGAATGATGCTAGGTTCCAATTGTGTGCAAAATAAATAACCAAACAAACGAAAAAGCAAAGAAAAGTTATCGGTTTCCAGTTTCTTTCTTATTTATTTATGTTTCTTTTCCTATCGATGGAGCCAGTATTACCGGTAATCCTGCCATTTACTACGTCATTTATGTAGTGGGCCAAAACTACCAAACCACAGTTTTGGTTCGGGGCAACGGTAGGTGTTTCACATAGGTAAAGATTTGATATTATCTTTTTGAAACAGTAGTAAAAGGATAATTTATCATAGTGTGGAAAATATTTTAACGAAAACTTCGAATATGTCGAGTTGTACGGAAACCAACAAAGGGAAAGATAATTTCCCTTACCTACGTTACATCCTTCTTACTATGGAACAGCTGCCTGATGACATTTAGGTCTTACTCACTTCCAATATTAACGCTTTCGAGCATTCTCTCGAGTTAATTTCACGACACTGTCATTTGCCTTACAAACCTATATTAACTCAGATCTCGGAATTGGTGAAAGAGATATTTTATAAACATCTAGGAAACGCAGATTGCTCGTTACACTCATTCCCGTTGCTGTTTAACCATTTTTCAGATACAAAGGTAATCAACTGAAACAGTAAAACAGATTAGTAAAGAGCACAATATTGACTGAACAGTGCTCGCCGAATCATAAGTAACTCTCCTGTGAAATGAGCGAGGTACGAAGCGAGTTCGTGTGACGGACGGCGGGGGCTGAAGCCATTACCGAGCTCGCTCCGTCATTTCGCAGAGGTGATAAGGCGTTTACAGCTGCCGCGCCGCTGATTGAGTTGCCGCTGGCGGCGACGGCACCTTGTGCGCCTCCAGACGGCGGCCCATCTGTCTTCGCTTCCGTTCTGTTATTGCTCGTTGGACGTCTCTCTCGTCTGCTGCGCCTCCGAGCATAACTCAGCGCACGCGCCGAACCACGGAGCTCGTTTCTCGCTGTCCTTTCCCCATGAAATAATGTTTTTCAAAGGCAGAACGTCATTATACTGAACAAGCCTTCTTTCAAGAGCAATTCGTTTTCCAGTAGCACTGTAACAAAACAACTCTGTGGAGTGCTAAATATTTCCTTCCAATTTTACAGTTATGCTGTGTTTTTTCTTTTTTATGAAACAAAGGTTATAAATTATTGTTCTAATATTATGAATTATGAAATGTCGAAATTTTATACTGTTCTTCTATTGTCAAGGTGAATGAATATTACATGTAATTAACTGAACTTTCCATCGATGCTTGGCAGAACGAGGTAATAATAATAGCAAAGACGAAAACACGTCCTAAAGTTCTGCAAAATTATATGCATTTGTCACGAACCGCCTTTCGGCATCTCAGGGCATCTTCAGGTGACAACTGAATGTCGCAAACACAGATAAAGATGATGTGTGAGATACAGATATTACTTGTACAAGAAGAAACAAAAATGACAAATTGTTTACGTAGGAAAATATTACATCAGTTACCTTAACTAAAACTGGGGAATGAACAGAACTTTTATATGGAGGTACATATAACGAATGACGAGAAATAATATGAATTTACAATTTGAATCTAGTGTTTGTAACGAAACTTAATTTAACGCCAGTACTTCCAGTAGGGTTATGTTTCTGTTTCTTTTTTTTTAATGAAATGTACAACTTCACATTCTACATCATACGGATGTTTATCCGCAAACGGACAATGATCTTGCAGCAATAACCGTCCATATGATGTAGAATGTGAAGATGATCATCTTTTAGCAGAAAACCATTCATATGATGTAGAATGTAAGGTTTTACATTCTGTCAAAAAAACAAACACGTAAGAAAGAATGCCAGCCTAGCATTAAATGATCGGTTTAAACTTCCATTTTCCCCTTGTTAAATTTTTTTTGTTACAAATACTAGATTAAAACTGTAAGTTCATTTTACTTATCATCACTTCTTATATGTATCTCCACATAAAAACTTTGCACAACCCCTATCAAGTTAAAGTAATTATTGCAATATTTTCCTGTTAAACACTTTGTCATTTTTGTATCTTTTGTACAAATAATACCTGTGTAAATCGCTCATCATGTTTATCTGTGCTTCGCGACATTCAGGTGTCACCTGAAGATGGCCTGAAAAGCCAAAATACAGTTCGTGACCAAAGAAATACAATTTTGCGGGAAATCAGTGTTCTCCTTTTTAATGTTTTTAAATGTAAGCTGGTTGTATGTAAATAGGCTTGCTTTATCAGGGTAAAATGCACTTCTTGCAATAGTTCCATGTAAGTCTGTATGCTTGAAATTGCTGTCTCATTTATCGCTGGAAGTGCGAGCGCTCCGGTAGAACAGTGTAGAACGGTGCAGTGATGTGAACAGCCGAGTCGAGTCACGTACAGAGAACGGTGGAGAGAGTAGCAAAGCGGCGAGTGTATTGAGACATGGTCATATGGCAGCGCTGCTAAAATAAGTAATGGCTCGGCGGAAGTTTAGTGTGGCCAGGCAGAGTAGGCGGCATTAAGCGGGTACAGTACAGTCACTGTAATCAGTATATCAGTTAACATGAAGAGTACAGTTTGTGCAGTTTTATTTATTGTGCAAGAACAAGAGTCTGTGTCACACATTGTCAACGAACAACGCCTTACATGCATCGATAAGGATTCAACATGAAGTACGAACTAACCTGTTCTTTGATTAGACTTATATACGGCTAGTCAGCTTCGTTGTTAATTTTGTGACTGAATAATAGCAAGGTATTTCAAAGTGTTGATTATCAGTTCTACCTAAGACAGTTCACCAAAGTAGGTTGGATCCCATCAGTTACCACAGACTCGATAAAATCTTAATAAATGAGAGGCAATTGCAATGTTTTTCTATAACAGATTTAAGTCAAATAAAATAACTAAGCAGTGAGCAACGTTTTTCTGTGCTGAGAGAAGTAACAATAATTAAAGTTTAAACTAACTGCAAAACGGAAAAGGGTTCACACCTAATAATTTGAACAGTAATTTGAAAAGCTGTGCTTAACCAAATAAGATTGAGTTAAATATATTTATTGGGTATTTTTTCAATAATAAATACGTTATCAAATGGATATGTTACAGTGATCAATTACTTTTCAGTGAAGGCGTAAGGCAGGCAGTCAATTTAATAATGAACAGAGAACAACAAAATTTCATTGGCTTTGAATTGTTACCTCGTGACCTGATAACAGACCAAGTATTCTTACGTTAATTTGCCAGTGATACAAATCACTAAATACAGAAACAGTAAGTTTGTTCAGGTAATGAGCTGGCGACTGTTAATTTTCCTTATTCGTTACCTAAATTCTTAATTTATTTTTTATTAATTTTGCTAACTACTGTCATTTCATTTCATTCTTTATTTTCATTTTACCTTAACAAAAATTGTTTCCTACTGTCATTGCTAAAAGCAATGAACATGGGCGATTCGGTTATAGCAGCATTTACATTTCACGGATTTCATCTACCCTACGGAGTACATGCCTTTCCCGCACAGCAGAGAACTTTAGGTAAACGGTTAATTTAAATCCTAACTAATCGGAAGCGTAAAGGGTTGTTGCAACAGCGCCTTCAAACCACTTCCTTTTTCTATAGTTACAGAAATTAGAATTTCATTAACTCAAACTTAGTAATGAACTGTTATTAACCTGTGGACATAAGACATAGGTTATCGGACGTCATATTGTCTAGTGCATTTCTTTTAGACACTATCCGTCCTCAACAACGACAGTGTTACATATGGACGAATAGATGACTGAAAACGTGTGTGCATTTAGCAGTGAAGTCACTGTCCCACGCAGTAAAAAGAAAGCCGGATAGGTAACTAAGTATCAGTTACAAATATGAAGGTTTATACAAAATGGTTCAAATGGCTCTGAGCACTATGGGACTTCACATCTGAGGTCATCAGTCCCCTAGAACTTAGAGCCACTTAAACCTAACTAACCTAAGGACATCACATACATCCATGCCCGAGGCAGGATTCGAACCTGCGACCGTAGCGGTTGCGCGGTTCCAGACTGTAGCGCCTAGAACCGCTCGGCCACTCCGGCTGGCAAGGTTTATATCGTTTAATGACAGTTTTTAGGATAGTTTCTTTCATTTTCAATGCATTTCACCTCTTACAGTACTTTGTGTTGTTGGAATCGGATTTGGATTTATTTAGTTTATTCTATAACTGATCCTGTCGAGAAGTGTTATGGAGGCAACATCATGGGACCATTCCTAGTTGAGCTTTATTAAGTTCAGCCTTCGAATCGACCACTTTCACTTCCATATAGGGTATGACTTCGAATGAGCTGGGAAAGTGGCTGACACATTGAATTTGGACTTGGTTGCTGATTTAGGAAATCCATGATTTTGTGCGAGGGCAGAGATGGTTTCTGAAAAACCATTTTACGTTTTTTCCACCACACTTCTATCAAGCAACTGAACTAGTTTTTTGTGTCTACTGACACCGATAGCAACTATAGGTTGAATTTACTCTTTTTTTTCAGACTTTTCTTTCTTTTCGTGTATCGGTCTCCTGGGTATATAAGTTAAGAAAATAAACTATTTTTTCAGCCTTCAGTTGCAAGGTAATTTTTACTCGTTTACCTAGGTTTCGATTCCAGTAATGGAATCTTCTTCAGAACCTATAAATTAAACCACATACGGACATATATTACTCACTGAAATGCGTCATCAGTCTAATGATTGAATAATAAAGAATCGTGATACTTACAAAAGATTAAATTATTTTGAGAGCCAAACACAAGCCATGTCACAGATTAAAAATTAAAACAATAAAGACGCATAATCATAAGATTATGTCTGTCAAAATTAAAACCATTAAGGCGAACGTAGACGGAGCTACGCCGGCCAGAAATAAGGACCACACGTGAGCGGCACGGAAACTAGGCGTCGCGAGCAGTTCCGCGGCGAGGCTCGGCCGCGGCCATGCGCATGCGCGAGCGCAGGCGCAAGCGCAGGCGCGAGAGACAAAGTGTCTCAAAATTACTTAGAGCAAATATACATATAAACAAATTGAGACTGAAAGCCGTCCTACAAATGAACAAACCTATCTATTGGTATAGCAACACTAAACAATTTACCTGAGAACAATCTACAAAGCCAAGGTATAAAAAAAATTTTTTACATATAAATACACTCCTGGAAATGGAAAAAAGAACACATTGACACCGGTGTGTCAGACCCACCATACTTGCTCCGGACACAGCGAGAGGGCTGTACAAGCAATGATCACACGCACGGCACAGCGGACACACCAGGAACCGCGGTGTTGGCCGTCGAATGGCGCTAGCTGCGCAGCATTTGTGCACCGCCGCCAGTCAGTGTCAGCCAGTTTGCCGTGGCATACGGAGCTCCATCGCAGTCTTTAACACTGGTAGCATGCCGCGACAGCGTGGACGTGAACCGTATGTGCAGTTGACGGACTTTGAGCGAGGGCGTATAGTGGGCATGCGGGAGGCCGGGTGGACGTACCGCCGAATTGCTCAACACGTGGGGCGTGAGGTCTCCACAGTACATCGATGTTGTCGCCAGTGGTCGGCGGATGGTGCACGTGCCCGTCGACCTGGGACCGGACCGCAGCGACGCACGGATGCACGCCAAGACCGTAGGATCCTACGCAGTGCCGTAGGGGACCGCACCGCCACTTCTCAGCAAATTAGGGACACTGTTGCTCCTGGGGTATCAGCGAGGACCATTCGCAACCGTCTCCATGAAGCTGGGCTACGGTCCCGCACACCGTTAGGCCGTCTTTGGCTCACGCCCCAACATCGTGCAGCCCGCCTCCAGTGGTGTCATGACAGGCGTGAATGGAGGGACGAATGGAGACGTGTCGTCTTCAGCGATGAGAGTCGCTTCTGCCTTGGTGCCAATGATGGTCGTATGCGTGTTTGGCGCCGTGCAGGTGAGCGCCACAATCAGGACTGCATACGACCGAGGCACACAGGGCCAACACCCGGCATCATGGTGTAGGGAGCGATCTCCTACAGTGGCCGTACACCACTGGTGATCGTCGAGGGGACACTGAATAGTGCACGGTACATCCAAACCGTCATCGAACCCATCGTTCTATCATTCCTAGACCGGCAAGGGAACTTGCTGTTCCAACAGGACAATGCACGTCCGCATGTATCCTGTGCCACCCAACGTGCTCTGGAAGGTGTAAGTCAACTACCCTGGCCAGCAAGATCTCCGGATCTGTCCCCCATTGAGCATGTTTGGGACTGGATGAAGCGTCGTCTCACGCGGTCTGCACGTCCAGCACGAACGCTGGTCCAACTGAGGCGCCAGGTGGAAATGGCATGGCAAGCCGTTCCACAGGACTACATCCAGCATCTCTACGATCGTCTCCATGGGAGAATATCAGCCTGCATTGCTGCGAAAGGTGGATATATACTGTACTAGTGCCGACATTGTGCATGCTCTGTTGCCTGTGTCTATGTGCCTGTGGTCCTGTCAGTGTGATCATGTGATATATCTGACCCCAGGAATGTGTCAATAAAGTTTCCCCTTCCTGGGACAATGAATTCACGGTGTTCTTATTTCAATTTCCAGGAGTGTATTATAGTAAGAGGGCGAAGCCCCGCTACGTAACTAAAAAATTAGTGTCGAAACCATGCGTGCTAAGCATAAAATGTCTTTAACATAAAAACGCCTTAGCCACTATGTGTCATTACCAAGCAATTACGAAATACAAAGACACACATGTACAATCGCACTATAATAAAGGGACAAAGCAGATAGGGAAACAGCATCGGCCATTCGAAGCGGACTGTGGGTCAACTCCACTGGAGTAAAGGTTGAAATCCTTCGAAATAATATCTATTTTTTAGTTGCAGCTGATCATTAAGTAAGTTTATCAATATTAAGATGTTTAAAAATTTGCAATTCTTCGAGGGTGTCTAGCCTACATCCCTTGACTTCATTATGCAAAAGCTCTGCGTCTTTTAGAGGCTTGGGTGCATGCGCCTTTTGGACCAGATGTTCAGCGAATGTAGATCCTCATTCTCTGGATAAAGGTTATGATAAATCATCGCTGTCAGGTGTGTATAAGATCACGTGTGCTGAATGTCCTTCTTATTACATTGGCCAGACAGGAAGGGCCCTGTCTGTTAGGTTTAAAGAGCATCTGCCGAAAGAAAGCGGTGATGGAACACGAGGATCTATATTCGCTGAACATCTGGTCCAAAAGGCTCATGCTCCCAAGCCTCTAAAAGACACAGAGCTTTTGCATAATGAAGTCAAGGGATATAGGCTAGACACCCTCGAAGAACTGCTAATTTTTAAACGTCTTAATATTGATAGAGAAAAATTACTTAATGATCAGCTACAACTAAAAAATAGAAGTTATTTCGAAGGATTTCAACCTTCACTCCAGTGGAGTTGACCCACAGTCCGCTTCGAATGGCCGATGCTGTTTCCCTATCTGCTTTGTCCCTTTATTATAGTGCGATTGTACATGTGTGTCTTTGTATTTCGTAATATGCTTGGTAATGACACATAGTGGCTAAGGCGTTTTTATGTTAAAGACATTTTATGCTTAGCACGCATGGTTTCGACACTAATTTTTTAGTTACTGTAGCGGGGCTTCGCCCTCTTACTATAGTTTTTAAATGTAAAAAAATTTTTTTATACCTTGGCTTTGTAGATTGTACTCAGGTAAATTGTTTAGTGTTGCTATACCAATAGATAGGTTTGTTAATTTGTAGGACGGCTTTCAGTCTCAATTTGTTTATATGTATATTTGCTCTAAGTAATTTTGAGACACTTTGTCTCTCGCGCCTGCGCTTGCGCCTGCGCTCGCGCATGCGCATGGCCGCGGCCGAGCCTCGCCGCGGAACTGCTCGCGACGCCTAGTTTCCGTGCCGCTCACGTGTGGTCCTTATTTCTGGCCGGCGTAGCTCCGTCTACGTTCGCCTTAATGGTTTTAATTTTGACAGACATAATCTTATGATTATGCGTCTTTATTGTTTTAATTTTTAATCTGTGACATGGCTTGTGTTTGGCTCTCAAAATAATTTAATTTTTTGTAAGTATCACGATTCTTTATTATTCAATCATTAGACTGATGATGCATTTCAGTGAGTAATATATGTCCGTATGTGGTTTAATTTATAGGTTCTGAAGAACATTCCATTACTGGAATCGAAACCTAGGTAAACGAGTAAAAATTACCTTGCAACTGAAGGCTGAAAAATTGTTTATTTTTTGTACATTTCACGGTTGCTGACACGCTGCAGTATGTTAAAGATATATAAGTTAACCTGTAGCAAAGTCTGCTGAATTTGTAGGCAGAAGATGCGCTGGAGGAAAAACGATAAGTTCAGAATTATCTGCAATTTGCGTAACTTTAAAATTTAAGATTGTGCCATCATCTTCATCATCTTGAGTGAAACGTTTCCAGATAGGTCACTGTATAGTCATGCTGTCTATAAGAAGTGTGGGTGACTTAGTTGACAACTGACCAAGGGCATCGCTGGGAGGAGGACGGCGGCGGCAGCCAGGATGGTTGTTACATGGGGGACCGCGGAGCCATAACAAGACTGTGCGGGCTGTATATGGCGCAGGACGTAACGGGACGTGTGTGTAACATGTGGAGCTACGACAGGCGTTGTCACAGAACACCGACTGGAATTTTGTAGCGATTGCTGCGGTTAAGTCTTGGGAGTTTTGGATCACGGTTTTCAGAAAGGAACGCGTCCCGTATAGAATGGACATGATGGTATTGTAAGAGGTATGCGCTGTATGCGCTGCCTGCAATAGGCAAGGCATAGGAGAGTCTCTGACCAGAGAGCAGTATGTAGTTAGTTGTTGCTTGTCGCTAGTCGGCAGTAGTCGACAGTAGTCTGCGTGAGTCGGCGGTAGTGTGCGGGAGTCTGCGCGTGTCTGCGCTTGTGTGCAGTCTGCTCTGGTCGGGACTCTGGAGAATGAGTATTATTGTAGAAGGTAAAGAAGCAGCCATGCGCATATCTAGTAATGTATGCTAACTGTCATCCAATTTCTTTCAAAAAATGCCCCAAAAATAGTTTTTATAATATAAAGTAATTTTTTTAAAAAAAGCATTCATTTCAATTTAAAGGTTTTATTCAATGGATTATCTTTAATTTCATGAATCATAAAGCATAGGCCAGCATTGCACGGAGCTGTGCCGAAAATTTTTTATGTAAGAGCGGATATATTCGCAGTTTTTATTGAGGTAAGAATTTTTGCTTTTTTATTCAGAGTACAGGGCCGTGGCGCAGCGTTGCTGTCGTCATAAAATTTACCAGGTTACTGAATTTTTTTATTATTTCCGGGTTTAGGAATTGAATTTTGTGGTTACATTAAATCTGAATGCATTTCTGCACAGAGGTTACAATACTTTAAAAATCATTTTTATTATCATTTCCGTGGGTAGGTTACACTAAAATTCATTTTTTTATTATTATTTCCGTAAGAGTTTACACTTGGTACATATATTTTAAATTTAAATATTTTTGTGGGAATGTTACAGTATGTCGTTTTTGTGGAACATGGTAAATGGGAGCAGCTTCCTGTTCTGTAGTGAGGATGGGCCGAGTCAAGGGACTGTTACTTGGTAGGTCTTCTAAGTAATTCCGTAATGAAAGGGATTTGCTGCTCTGAACTGACATTATTCGTTGCCTGTTGTCACTGTGTTTTGCCGCAAATTCATGGGCGGCATAGCTGGTCTTTGCCTTCTGGCCCCCTAAGCATTGTAGAACGCACATAACGGAGCAGACTTTACTACCGAGCTAGTGCGTATACTTTGTGCGAGTATAAAGTCCACAGTATGGTGATGTGTGGACTGAGTTATAGTACTATTTTGGCATCAAATCATTTTCGCTGTGGAATGATGTGTCATAGGACTTCATATGATTTTTTATAGTTTTCTGGGCAGTCGGAGCTGTATCATGAAGCTTACGTTACTACTTATTATCGGTGTGGACAGTAAACAGAAAGGCACGGACAAGTATCAGCGGCTAGGTAACTGAAAACGTACCACGCTGATAACAAAAATGCATTAACCAATTCGCCGATGTTTGCAAGTTTGTTTTGTGTCTTGATGAGCCTTATGTCTTGTGTCACCGTACTTTTAAGTTTATTAGTGAATGAAATGCATTGTAATTTTGAATTTTAGTAATATTATTTTTGGTTTCAGATTTTAGTATTGTTATTAGTGGTATTAAGCAAAATTTTAAAATTAGAGTGCTGTGCAGAAAATTACAATACAGAGATGTGTGGATACAGAACGAGAAGGGGTACATGAAGGGTTCACAGTAAAATATGTGGTGAAAGAATTCTGAGCTGGACTTGTTTTGGAGCCATATGCCCCGTTAGTATTATGGGGTTATTATTACTGTGAAATGTGGGATGATTTATAAATCTGGGAGTAAGTGTTAGGAAACCCATTTGGTGCCGCTTCCGTATTTAAATTGAGTTGAAGCATCATGAACTTTGTCTTTCTGTAACGGCTTATTCATAAACCGTTCCTGCTCCGGAACCTGACCGTATTATCTTCTCTATGAAGGTTTTGTTCTGAGAATTTTGGTAACATACTACATAGATGCAATATTAATGTTTTAATAAAGTCACTCTGTACTCATTCTCCGAGTCTGGTTTGAGCGGCCGAAGTTCCACGGCACAAAGCCACCGTCTTGACTACTCCCTCTTATTTATTAACCCAGTGTCTAAACATTCAGGACTAACAGGGTGTATTACAATCCTCACGCAACTGAGTCTGTATACATAGGGGCACATGCTGAAATACGTCAGGCATAAGGCAGCATTCCAGTTTCATTCTCATTAAGACTACAACGAGTAGTTACTGAGTTGAAAGATAAAGAGATTCTTTTGTGTTTGTGTTATTAGAACGCGGGTGTTGATATGCTAATGGATCCTACGTGATGATTGCGGAGGTTACTGTATTCTCAAAAAAAAAACATTATTTCATTAATTGCGCGCTGGTTTGCATTTGTGGCTGAGTGATGCTTTTCTGAAACTAGGTGCGGCGCTCGACAGGCTACGGGTGTCAAGACCTTCCTGGGCTGCAGAGAATGCAGAGTCGCCAGAATACCTGATTCCTCAGGTAAAAGCGTCGCCATTACTGTGGGTGTTCAGTAGCCCAGATGCCTTTGTCAGTCACGCTCGGTGTGCAATGCACGGGGGGCCTTACCGGACGTGACGCCGCGTCGCCGAACACTGACCGTGTGTTAAGGTTCTCGGCCATTGTACGGGCTGCACTTACAGTGTTCTGGAGGCAGTAGCTCAGTCGCTTGCTTATTAGGCCTAGGAAGTGATTGTCGCGGCTGGAACCAGGTTGATGGGAAAGAGTATGCATCTGAAACTTTTAGTAGCAGTCTGGTCCGTATACAAGAGCATGAAGGGGCTTAAGATAACTACCTAGCATTAGGCCCCTGCCTGAATTTCGCCCCCGCCTCCATGAATCAAACACTTGGAAGATATCGACAAGAGCATTTGACTCGTAATGTCGCATTCTCGTTGTTCGGACGTTACACTAAAAATTAGCCCGAGTGGGGGCAGCTGTCATAGTCTTTCAGAGATGTGGTAACTCATGGTCTTTTGGATTCGTCCAAGCTACTTTCATTTCCAATTTTGGGGGTCCAGCACCAAACTCTTACAATTTTTTTATACTAGAAGAGTAGGTTACCGGCTCACGTAACAAATAACTTTTCGGCAGAGTAAGGGAATCGTTTGCTACAGAGTCTATCATTGGTGGCGTTTCTAATATTCGGTCTGATTGGGCGATCAGTGCATTTATGAGGTCTTCCGGCAGAGAGCTCATAGCAGCATCGTTTTAACGTTTCTATTGGTGGTATGTGTGCTGGTGCTATGTATAGGGCGCTCAACAGCGATGTAGTGAGCGCAAATTTTCTCTTGAACGGGACTCGAAGTTGTGCGAGACTCTTGGTCAGAAAGTAAAACAATAAAGGACATTCGGTCGGGATGCAAAGCTGTACAAACTCTTGTCCAGCACTCAGAGGAAAACAGCATTCTACGTTCGGACGCGACTGGGCCATGGGAGTCCAGAGTGAGAAATGCTTGGTCTATGTGGTTTGTCACTGTTTTTCCAGTGCAGCTAACGTCTGCAGTTGCTGAGATCACAACTCATGTTCTCACTTCCCAAAACCGGTTAGCTCTGACAGTGGAGTGAGGCGAGACCTTAGCACGAGACAAGAGTAGGCACTTTTTCAGATAGACCACAACGGACCTCGTGGCAGTTGGCAGCATGTGTTTTCCTAATATCGTCTGAACGATACAGCAATGTCCGAAGCGAAACTGTGTTCTTAATTCACTTGACTGACTTCATGAGTTTGTTAGAAGGCTATGTTCTTTCCTTTTGAAATTTGTCATAAGATCTTATGGGACCAAACTGCTGAGGTCATCGGTCCCTAAACTTACACACTACTTAATCTAAGGACAACACACACACCCATGCCCGAGGGAGGACTGGAACCTCCGACAGGAGGAGCCGCGCGAACCGTGACAAAGCGCCCAAGACCGAGCGGCTACCCAGAGCGGTGGTTCTTCGCTTCCCCGTCGACTTTGCCGTACAGTTTATGAATTTCAAAAAATGGTTCAAATGGCTCTGAGCACTATGGGACTCAACTGCTGAGGTCATTAGTCCCCTAGAACTTAGAACTAGTGAAACCTAACTAACCTAAGAACATCACACACATCCATGCCCGAGGCAGGATTCGAACCTGCGACCGTAGCGGCCTCGCGGTTCCAGACTGCAGAGCCAGAACCGCGCGGCCACTTTGGCCGGCTATGAATTTCATTCTATGATTTCTACTCATCTCCAGTGTGCGACAGAGTTCACTATCATGTGATGTGGCTCTTGCGGAACATTTTGTACTAAATGATGGACTCAGTTACCGTTCCTTCACTTCAGTATTTATAGCTGAACCCATTGACCCTCCTAGCCACTATTTACTTCTGCAAGAACCATATTCTTGACTCGTTTGTTAAGTCAACCCCTTTTCTTTCCATTTCCTTAGCACAGAGTTTATTAAATGCATCTGAGGAGGGGGGGGGGATGAGCGATCTGCATATCAAATGAGTTCACCTGATTCAGATCAAAGGCGCTGTATGTCTGTAGTCGTAGCGCAGTGGCGTCTCGCATTAATCTGGCAGTCCTACAAGGGTCTTACTAGTAGGTAATTTTCTGGCTCATCAGACTCGTTAGCAAAACACTATCCACACATCAACGTGTTGATCTTGAAACTGGTGGTGTAATTACACATAGCTCCGACATAATGCTCTCACAACTTTGCAGAATACGGTTATGATAATGACTGACACTTGCAGCTTATTAAGGACATTCTACAGGTGACGTTTGTAGTGAAATACAATAGCGCCACCTTCAGGCCTGGCTACCATCTGTATTTATGTTCAGGCATGCATTTCCATATTTATGGCCAACCTCAGGAGTCCCATCCCCCAGCGCACCCGTCCTCAAACTAACATAACTCTATATCTGGTATTAGGGTATTAGCATCTCCCAAATTACTCTGTCGCACCTGTGCAGCAGTCCTCAATCCAACTGAAGGTGGTTACCTACCTATTCTACTCACCATCCCCCAACTACGACATCCCCATGCACCCTACATCAGTACCTATCTAAAAACTGTCCAAGACTGCTTCCGCACGACGTGGAATGCCTACTACGAATTCATAGATACACTAACTGGATGCCATCCGCTAACTTTTCAAAAACCTGATGGTATTCATGTCACGTTTCCCCTACACTAGTTCTTAGCAGACCTTCGTTCCTACTACCGAAACCCTCCTACTTCTCCTCTTCCTCGTCTCCCATCGCTCATATCCCTCCCCCCTATGGACTCTTGGTCGACATACATAACAAAAGAGACACAAGAGTAGCTTGTTAAATGCTAAAAATTAATGCTGCCATCACTCGCCAGGCTGACTACTACGGCCCTCAGTAACTTTCCCAAGTAATGGAAAGCATCACATTGACTCACGGGCAGTAATTCCATACCTTACTACTCGCTTCTCCACAACAACCACCCCCTACCTGAAACTTCTGCAAAGATGACCATTTTGCATCCCACGTATCCGGCTTATTCATAACTTCTCATGAGCCTCATTTTGATTGCTCCATATTCCATCAGTGCATGAACCCCAACTTGAGAAACATATTACAACCAAAATTAAATGCACCAGTCACAGCACATGACATAAAACAAGTATTTCCCAAAAGATGCAACACTTCCTCTGGTCAGGATCTCATCAGCTATCGACCCTAAAGAAATGCCCCTTCTCCTTTCTTGATACCCTTCATACCGTTTATAAACGATCCTCTCCACAGGATACTACCCTGAGCTATGGAAACCTCCAAAATTCAATTTTTTTGTCAAACAGCACGAAACCACTGCCTCATCAGTCTCACCACATTGTTTAGCAGGGTCTTTGAATCCATCCTGTCCCGAATAATCCATCAACACCCGAATCAAAACCACCTGATTTCTAAAATTAGTAAAAAGTCTCAATCGCACAGTCATATATTAAGCAGTCTTGCTGCAGAAGTCTGCACTGCCGTTCTAAGCGCCATCAACGTCGGTCGGATGGCGTATTATCTCAAGACGGCCTGCTACCAGAAGCCGAAACCAATATATTTTTAGTGAATGAGTGTGCGATCGAGACAGTTTTCACTGGTGTTACTTAAATGACCGGTTGTTGTTTACCAATAATGTTACGTTAAATTATGAAGGACCTCCTTCCTGTTGATCAGTGTGACTTCTATCCCAACTTCTCCTCCGATGACCAGCAACCATATTTCACCTGTCTTCTTTCTCACTAATTCAATGATCAAAAACCCACTATTTCTGAATCCCCTGATCTGGAGAAACACCATGTTCGTTTTTGATATTCCAGTCTCCTTCTCAAAATCCAGACGTATGCGCTTCCAATTAACTATTACCACGTTGTTACATCCTTCTTATTTTATGGTCCATCCTTTTATCACTATTTAAAAAAAAGCGCCGTAACTTCCAACCGACTACAGGTGTGTGCCAAGGCTTCGCCCTCTCTCCTCTTCTGTACCTGATCTACATTCCTAATAGACCTAAACCACCTCCAACACGCCAACTCCTTCATTACTCTGATGACACTGCTTCCCTGGCCGTCTATCCTTTACCTCAGTAACACTAACTACCCTTGTAAATCCACCTTAATCAGTTTACCCCTCAGTGTACTCTCTAGCTCCTCAAGAGTTAAGAATAAAAAGCTGGCCCATCCACAATATCCTGCTCCTTTCCTATATCACCATTTATAACCGTGCTACCCAGTTCACTAATAGACTAAAATATTTTTGACTAACTTTCAGCCGGCAGTTAACTTGGAAACTTCACCTATCAATCATCCATCAGAAAGCCCGCAAGGCTTGAAATGCAAAACTGCTAACAGGCCTAACTTGGAGATTACACCACTCCACTATTCTCCAAAGCTAGCAAACCTTACTCACCACATCTTCTCCAATACAAATGTTGCACAGCTACCTGCTCCATCTAAGTGCTATCAGCCTCTCCATATCCTCGAAAGTCATGCACTCCACCTTGATTTCAGCATTCTTTTACCTTCCCGCACATGGATCATTTACCGTCTCATCAAATTCCCACCTCTCCTCAGTCACAATGAACACCTTCGAATAAACCGTATTAGCCACTAATTGGACTAAATAAAACTATTGCCTCCACGCTAATCTCCACTGTTAGTACTCTGTTGTGCCTATACTGACACACTGCACCATTACTACTCCTCTCATTCTCCACACCCTCATGCAACGAAATTTCTACCGTCCCCTCTCCCTCACAGTGAAATGCCTCCTAACATTAGCTCATCCTATGAACTATAATACCTCCCTACCCATCCCTCTTCATCAGGCTTTATCTCCACTTCCTTGCCCTACCAATTTACTGTTCCCTCCCGTCTTTCCTTACCACTGCTTCTTTTTCGCATTATGACCCCCCCCCCCCATATGTGTTGCTCTCTCTCTCTCTCTCTCTCTCTCTCTCTCTCTCTCTCTCTCTCTCTCTCTCTTCAACTAATAATATTACTGTCAAACGATTTGCTCGGAAAAGCGAAGTGTGCGGTTAATGTGCAACTTAATACACACTTTGGCTCGAACACATATCTAAGAGGAGGTTTCACGCCGCTTTGTTTAGCACCCTTTGGCCATCCTATCCGTAGAATCATTAGATTTTTACTGATTTTCCTAGCAGTTGATAAGAATTTCAAAATATGGAAACATTTTAAAATAAAATGGACAGAATATAACTGGTGAGTAATTGAAGACAAGTATTTATGATTGAAACTGAACAAAGTTGATTTTTATTAAATAAAATTGAATTCAATTGCTAACGGTGGCCTGACAATAAGAGAAATAAGATAAAACTACGACAAGAACTATTCTTCAGCAGGGAACATATAATTATATGTGCGCAGTAAAGCTTGCATTTCTTTGGATCAACGAACCTCCTATGCCAAGTATCCATTATATGTGAGCAGCGCTCAGTTTCTATGTCTCAAAGCGCCTTAACTACACGAAAATCGAAAATTAAAGGTCATTGTTTAATCTGATAGTCATTTTAGAGCGGTAATAGAACTGTCCAGGTATATCTGCTTATTTCTTTTTTAAAGCGAGAAATTATTTTAAACACTCAACCCATTGCGACACACTGCATAACGTAACGTGTTCCCTCACATTGTAACATCCAACGAAAGATAACGATTTCGCATTCTGCATACATATCACCCACGAGTGAAGAATAAAAAGGCAGGAACATTCTTAATTTCGCGCCGATGATGTATTGGAGTGAAAGGCAGTTGGCATCCCTACGCAAGCCTGGGTATAATGTGTAACTGCCGGAAGTGTCTGTTAGTTATTTTTCAGTGCTGTAATGAGTAGAACGTTGTGTCACACAGTTAGCTAATTTCGAGATGGCAGAGTTAGAGCAGCAACACGTCTGAATTAAATTTTTTTTGAAACTCAAGAAAAACCTTACGGAAACAGGAAGCCTACGGTGATGGGTCCTAAGCCGTATTCGGTGTTACAAATGGTTCACACGGTTGAAAAATAGCCGGACGAACTTTGCTCACGTCACGAACCTCAACGAAATTGTGCGTGCCAGTCGAAGATTGACTGTACGAGAGACTGCAGAAAATGTAACATTTCAATTGGATCATATCATAAAATCGTGACATAGAATCTTGGAATGTATACCACCCCCCTGCTTCCCGAGATTTGCGAAATTACATGTTGACAATAACCGTGAATTATGAATTTTGACCCGCGTCGGGATAAGGCATCCGAATCCGAAGTAAATAATGATTATCCCGCGGGAAACAGGAGACGTTACAACTTGATCCTTATTGAATGAGTAATTTTATTCAATAACGATCGGTAAATGAAATAATGGAAATAATTTGGAAATAAATTTTGCCAGTGGAAATTTTGCCGAAAGAAATGATTAAGTTGTAAAAGCAATTAAGAAATCGGTCGCCAGTTCAACTGATGAGCGACTGTACTGTTAAGTACGTGAATAATTGTGTCAAAAGTAAAGTTTACCTGTTTGTAGCGCAGCAGGTGGAACGGGGACTTTTACGTAAGTGCTGTGTCAGGCTCAGTAGTCATATAAAACAATGTCATAACAATCTAACTACACTTATTTCGTTCATAATTTGTCAGCTGAGCGCAATGCTGACAATACAGATAATTATCTATCGAGATTTTGAATAATGGACTGTCATTCTGTCTTTAAAATTAGGTACTTTGCATCTAATCTACTGATAATGAAATATATTGCCAATAATTGATTAACTATCTTTTGAATGATAATAATTCATTAATTGGGGGATTGCCAGGTGGAATAAGCTTTATAGTTTCATGAAATATCCTTGAATTAACTTCAGCTGAATATGCATTGAAATAAATCTTAATAATCAAATTTATTACTTCAGTCTATTATTAAGTTTTCTACGGTTAGCGTAAGTTTATTAAGTGCAACAATTAACTACCCTAACCAGTCTGAAATTTACTCTTCACCGTCTATGCAAATAATTTGATAATTAACATATTTTCTCTTGATAATGGCGTGACACACTCGGTTCAATAAGGTAAGGATTGGAAGGAACCTACTTGGTGTTATTGTCGGGTGGAATGTAGCTGCAACACTTCGATTATAAAGTACTTGTTATTAATTGTTCAACTACAAAGAAAAGCACAGTCACTGGCAAGCCTTCTACAATTTTATCCTACGAAAATACTTAGATCTTACTTCCCTCTTTGTCGGTGGATCGACGGAAGTCCACGGCAGCGACACAATGTGGCATCGGGCTTTTACTGTTGCGACTTGGGCACACAGTGCGCTTTACATTTAAGTCCACATTTCTTCAGCACTATGCCCATTAATCCATAATAACTTGCCCGGCCGTGTTTCCAGATATACCGACCATTATTTTCCAGTCGTACTTAGACACACTCACTAGCCGTTAGATGTAACACAGCTAGGACTAGCAGCACTCGACTGTACTTCTTACTCCGAGCACGACGTTACTGCTGCTACTACTACCCGCTGGCGCGCTCCCGCGTCCAGAGGCGCGACATAACAATCTCTCTGACTTCATCGTCAACTAAATATGTCCTGAATTGCCAGTGTTAAATATTACATAATTTAAACATAGTATTTACAATACATATTTACACTAGACAATACATCGTATACAAAGAATTTCATGTGTTAAGTAAGCGAAAAAAAATTCACAGCAAGGACTGCGTTGTAGCGTCACAAGTGCATCGTGTTGCCGCCAAGTTGATTCCACGGCTCATAAGTCAAGACCAGAAAGACCTTCGCCTCGCAGTCTGTGAAGAGCTTTTGGATCCGTGAAGTGAGAACAAGATGTTCGTTAAGAAAATCATAACGGGTCATGAGACGTAGGTCTACGGTTATGACGTTGAGACGCTGAAAGGACGAAGATTTGCAATGATAGACGGGATAGGAAGTGCAGGGAAGCTAAGACGAAATGGTTGCATGAAAAGTGTGAAGAAATCGAAGAGGATATGAATGTCGCAAGGACTCAGCATACAGGAAAGTCAAAGAAAACTTCGGTGAAATAAAAACCAAGGGTGGTAACATTGAGAGTGCATCGGGAATTCCACTGTTAAATGCAGAGGAGAGAGCGGTTAGATGGAAAGAGTACATTGAAGGGCTCTATGAAGGGGAATATTTGTCTGATGTGATAGAAGAAGAAACAGGAGTTGATTTCGAGGAGACAGGGGATCCAATATTAGAATCAGAATTCAAGAGAGCTTTGGAGGACTTAAGAACAAACAAGGCAGAAGGTAAACATAAAATTCCATCAGAATTCCTAAATACATTTAGGGAAGTGGTAACAAAACGACTATTCACGTTGGTGTGTAGAATGTATGAGTCTGGCGAAATATCATCTGACTTCCGGAAAAATATCATCCACACCATTACGGAGACTACAAGAGCTCACATTGCGAGAATTATCACACAATTAGCTTTACAGCTCATGCAGCCAAGTTGATGACGGGAATAATATACAGAAGAATGGAAAAGAAAATTGAGGATGTGTTAGATAACGATCAGTTTGGGTATAGGAACGGTAAAGGAACCACAGAAGCAACTCTGATGTATAGTTGATAATGGAAGCAAGACCACAGAAAAGTCAAAACACGTTCATAGGATTTGTCGACCTGGAAAAAGCGTTCGACAACGTAAAATGGAGTAAGATGTTAGAAATTCTGAGAAAAATAGTGGTAAGCTATAGGGAGGGACGGGTAATATACAATATGTACAAGAGCCAAGAGAGAATAATGAGAGTGGAAAACCAAGAACGAAGTACTCGGTTTAAAAAGGCTGTAAGACAAGGACGTAGTCTTTCGCCCCTACTGTTGAAACTGTATATCGAAGAAGCAATGATGGAAATAAAACAAATGTTCAGGAGTGGAATTAAAATTCAAGGTGAAAGGATATAAATGATACGATTCACTGATGACATTGCAATATTGAGTGAAAGTGACCAGAAATTACATGATTTCTGAATGGAATGAAGAGTTAAAGAGTACGGAATACAGACAGAGTAGATCGAAGAAAGACGAAAATAATAAGAAGTAGCAGAGAAACTTAGCATCATGATTGATGGTCACGAAGTAGATGAAGTTAAGGAATCCTGCCACCTAGGCACAGACAGAGCTAGCAGGACATCAAAAGCAGACTAGCACTGACAAAAAGGGCATTCCTGCCCAAGAGAGGTCTACTAGTGTCAAACATGGGCCATAATTTGAGGGAGAATCTCTGCGAATGTACATTTGGAGTGCAACATTGTATGGTAGTGAAACACGGACTGTGGGAAAACCGGAAGAGAAGAGAATCGAAGCATTTGAAATGCCGCGTTACAGACGAATGTTGAAAATTAGGTGAACTGGCAAGGAATGAGGAGGTTCTGCGCAAAATCGGACAGGAAAGGAATATGTGGGAAACACTGACAAGAAGAAGAGGCAGCATAATTGAAGATCTGTCAAGACATCAGAGAATGACGTAGATTTGCAAGTGCTACTCTGAGATGAAGTGGTTGACACAGGAGATGAATTGTATTAGTGGCGGGCCGCGTCAAACCACACATAAGACATAAGACTGAAAAAAAGAAAGACGAGATGCAAAATTCGAAAACGGCACTTCACGCGATCCAGTAAAACTTCTACGAGGACTGCTTCTCGAAGTGGAAACGGCTTTGGAAGCGGTGTTTCCATCGTGGAGGAGAGTATTTCAGAGGAGGCCGTGCAAAATAGTAAAAGATAAATATAGAAAAATTATGTGGACAAAATTCCGGAATTTTTTTAACAGACCTCGTAAGCTGTGTTGAACAGATAACGTAAAATTTGAAGTCTTTCACATTCTGCGCTGCGGGTGCACCGTATAAAACGTATCTCCAGCGCTACCTATTACGAACTCATCACCATCACTGGGACCACGACTCCAACGCTCACGCACAAAGAGACCACGTGCCAGTAGCGCATCTCTCTTGTATATCGTTGCTGGCGTCAAACATCCCTATTCGTTGCACGAAAGCACATTTATGGCCACCGTTCAGATACTGCAAATAAAAAATTAAACTGAACACTTGTACAAATATGCCTCATCATTTATGTCATTTTCCGCCCACAGATTGAATTATACATCAGTTTGTGACCTTGTTGTTAGCAAATTACGTGTTTAAATCCTTTTTGCAACACTGCTTCACAGCGAGAAAGCAAAGTCATGAAGTAACACAAAAATCAGTGGCCTAGTTTTAGAAATCGTCTTTACATGATAATTCACTTAGTGCCCTGATAATGTATAATACATGAGTAATAGGTGGCGAAGACCTTTATTAATGACCAATTTAAATAGAATTAATACAACTATTGAAAATACTGAATTTTGTGTAACAAGTAAGACGGGGAACAGGTGACAGGCCTGAGTATACCATGCTGACTTCGTAAGTGTTACTGTGGACATTTTGTATTTGTATTATGGCTTTACTGGCTTACTGGCAAAATTGTTTCTTGTAACGTTAAAAACTGTTTAGTGTATCAAAAGTGTGTCACTCACAGATTATAGTACAAACAAGTACAACACCTCAGGTTCTTGTGTAATTAATATGTTGAAGAAATCTGCGTTGACGACTATTAATACTGTTGTAAATTGCGCAGTTTTTGCCCTATAAAACCATTCAAAGCAGCGATGAACTCGTCACATCGACATGTTTGGTTTGGTAGCCTTTGAATTAATGTACCGTTACCGGATCGTGTGATATTAATGGTTTAAGTTATTTACGTAGACATACTCCTCTTTTCAGTGAGCATTCTCGCCATGACACCCCTCCCGTTGCTTGCGTGCGGATGTGACGTATTTTGGCCGCAGGAAGTCCACTGCGTGTTCAGTGCCCCGCGCCTTGCCATCTACCTGAAACTCAGGAACAATGCATAAGCTGCACCCCCTGGGCTGTACCGCCACCACCACTCCTGGTAGGCACCTGAGGCTAAAAGCGAGCGTTCCTGTGTACGTCCTCAGTCCGAACTATTTCTTCCCCTGTATTTCCGACATCCACTTCTTCTCCATCGTTGTTATTGGTGGGCTCTCCATACTTACACGCACATCCTCTTACCCTATAAAACTTAACTTTTTTTCCTCCAAGAACAGTTTTTTCCCCAAGGGCAGGTGGTGAAAGTGCAGTGCTTCATTTTTAAGATCAGCGATTTTACATTACTAGATAAGGTGATCTAAATATGACACAAAACCACAAAAAATCTGAAAAAATGAAAATTTTAAAGGGCATAACCTGCTTTAAAATGACACTACATTTAATTTTTTCTCAAGTTACAGATTCAGACAAGATGAAAATAAAGACAATGTATAATATTCTGGACTGAAATTCTTTAATATGATTCAGCGGGGCCAAAAAATGATGCACGTATATATCGTTATGTACACTGGAGACAGGAAGTTGATGTCTTAAAAATTAGATAGAGTACAAAACGGTGCATATGTGTAAATGGGATTTTCCAGTGAGGGATATTCCTGGGATATTCTTGAAATGAAACGTATGTCGGAGTGAACTACAAAAATCTCTTTAATTGTTTGTCCTACTTTTAGTATTATAAAATCAGCCAGCAATGGGTAGGAACCGTTTACAGTTATACCTAACATATTGACACCAATACAAAACTAAGAGGTACACAAAAGAGAATCAGAGTCTATTTCTTTTCGTCACCATCAACAAGACCGTTAAACACAAAGCAGATTCCTCATTTGATAATTCTCCCTCCAGTAGGAACAAGAAGAACTGGCAGTTTCCCTACCACATAACTTTTAGTAACGATAGATGTCTTCTTCACGTAATTTAAAAGCTATGTTGTCAGTATCTACAGACTCTAGAGTAATAAATTCTAGATCCCTTTCCAGTACTTTTTGCATGGTGCAGACATATGTGTAGCTGTTTGAATCCCTTTTCCCTCCCTAAAATCTTGTCAAGATATAATATTCTGCACCTGCTTGCTCTGGATCAGTCATTTCAATAGGATTTGTAGGTTATCAAAAGGGATCGATATCATCCATGCTGTCTTCACTCCTGAAAGAGATGTCGGAATCAGAATCAGTCTCCTGAGATTCCTTTCTGTTCATTGTACTTGCCACAGCTTAGGCCACAGGTGTAGTTTTCTGGCTCTCCTTCTTCTGGCCTACTCATTTTTTGTTTTGAGGCTTTTGTTTTTCGGCAATGAGCTTAGAGCTGGAACTGTGGGGAACTGTTGTCTACCGAGACTGTTTCTCTGGAGTATGAAAAGGGCGGCAACCCGCAGTACTCCGCTGTGTGGCTGATGGTTGGATCGTAGGCGACAGTGTATCACTTTCAGGAATCAGCTGTACAATATTTTGGAATATTTAAGAATTATGTTAATTGCTCAGCAATAAATATGACAATAATGAATTAGTCAGGAGATAGATCAAAATGTTCTGGGTGTGTAACACAAACTTGGAAGATACTTAGTGACTATTTGCGTAAACGTGGGCAAGTTCTAGAAAAACGTGCGCATTTACTTTCAGTCTGAAACTATTGTTTGTCAAAATCATTTGTTACCTTAAGAACAAATTTGACAGAAAAACGAATTATGAGTAACTTTACCTACATAATGGAACGTAACTAACAGTAAGGCCATTTATAAAAGATATGATTCTCTAATGAATGGACTCCGTGTATCATTTTTTGGAAAATTTGTTCTCTGTATTAGTTTTAAGACGTCTTAACCTGTTTTAAATTTTTTACATGTACACTGATTGCTCTAATTACACCTTTTAATTTTTTTGTTTTCCGTTTTAAAAAAAGAAACATTTTCTCTACCATTAAAACTACATCAAATTTATCTTTTACAAATTTTTGAAAGATTTATAAAAGTCTCACAATGTAATTGATTGTTTTTGTCTTTGTGTAACGATACCAACCCTTTAAGGGGTATAAGATTAATTAGACAAAATTTATAATTGATGCGATGACTGTCATATTGCATTAAATGTGGAAAAATGTAAGCTAATGCGATTGAGTAGGAAAAACAAACCCGTAATGTTCGGGTAAAGCGTTAGGAGTGTCTTGCTTGACAGAGTTAAGTCGTTTAAATATCTGGGTGTAACGTTGCAAAGCGGTATGAAATAGAACGAGCATGTGAGCATTGCCCGCCGCTGTGGCCGAGCGGTTCTAGGCGCTTCAGTCTCGAACCGCGCAACCGCTACGGTCGCAGGTTCGAATCCTGTCTCGGGCATGGGTGTGTGTGATGTCCTTAGGTTAGTTAGGTTTAAGTAGTTGTAAGTGATGACCTCACATGTTAAGTCCCATAGTGCTCAGAGCCATTTGAACCATTTTTATAAGACTGTGGCGAAGGGAGTGAACTGCCATGAGTCTGTGTGGGTGGGAAAAGTTGTTGTATTTTGCCAACTATTTCTACCTTTCTATATTTCTCTAGTTCATGACGTTCGAATGAGAGGTGGCAGTAATGGGTGATGAGTAATTCCTTGTTTTAAAAAGAAGGAAGGACGATTAGCGATTAACGACCCGTCGACGTCGAGGTAATTTGAGGCGGAGGTCGGGCTGTTCCAATGAGACTGCCACTGTGGCCGACCAGTTCTAGGCACTTCAGTCCGGAACCACGCTGCTGCTACTGTCACAGATTCGAATCCTGCCTCGGGCATGGATGTGTATGATGTGCTTAGGTTAGTTAGGTTTAGGTAGTTCTAAGTTCTAGGTACCTGAAGACCTCAGATGTTAAGTCAGATTGTGCTCAGAGCCTTTTGAACCATTTGAACCATGTGAGGATTGCGGTAGGGAAGGCGAATGTTCGACTTTGGTTTACTAGGAGAATTTTAGGAAAGTGCGGCTCATCTGTACAGGAGACCACATATGGGACACGAAGGTAAATTATGAGAAATTAGGGCTCATATGGAGGCGTAGAGACATTGGTTTTTCCCTTTCTATATTTGCGAGTGCCAATGGCCTTACCGCAGTGGTAACACCGGTTCCCGTCAGATCACCGAAGTTAAGCGCTGTCGGGCTGGGCTAGCATTTGGATGGGTGATCATGCGGTCTGCCATGCGCTGTTGGCAAGCAGTATGCACTCAGCCTTGTTAGGCAAACTGAGGAGCTACTTGACTGAGAAGTAGCGGCTCTGGTCTCATAAATAGACATACGACATTCCATATCCGAATCCGGTGACGCCTCTGGGCTGAGGATGACACGGCGGCCGGTCGGTTCCGCTAGGCATTCATGGACTGTTCAGGAGGAGTTTAGTTTATGAGAGTAGAAAACGTTAAAATTATTGAGCATCTGCGATTTGCTGGCCACTCGATGAGATCTCAGATACGGTGCTGAAAAATACCAAGAACGTGAAGAGGAACTCAGCTTTAATCTGTAGTGAGGTACCTAAAAGTATCCTACTGGATTAATAAGCACTTCTTCATGGATAAACAAACGGAGGCCTGTTCGGACGGAGTTTAGTTCAGTTTGTATTTTAGAGTGGAACGGGAAAAAATGGTTCAAATGGCTCTGAGCACTATGCGACTTAACTTCTGAGGTCATCAGTCACCTAGAACTTAGAACTAATTAAACCTAACTAACCTAAGGACATCACACACATCCATGCCCGAGGCAGGACTCGAACCTGCGACCGCAGCGGTCGCTCGGCTCCAGACTGTAGCGCCTAGAACCGCACGGCCACTTCTGCCGGCGGAACAGGAAAGGAAATGCCTAGCAGTAGTACAGGGTACTGTCCGCGATGCACCGTTTGCGCAGTATGTAGGTAGATGTAGATTGGCTCAGGAATTGGTGTACTTTATTGATGAGACTCCGTTTCCGACCGCATGGGATGAAGGGTGAGGCAACAATAAAGAGAGAGAAGCAATACTAGTGTCTGAAGCAAGTAGCTTTATACAGACTGCGACCGTATTTTCATTGGACAGGTAATTCCTATATTTCACAAGCTGCGACATCGTCGCGAAAAAACATAGCGACCCGTATATGTAATAAGTTTCCTTTAATTTACGTCTATGGTCACAATCTTTTCTGTTTAACAGATCACCGGTTTCGGTCTTTAATGACCATCATCAGATCTGTCTCATAAAAACAAAGTCCTAATGCACTGCCACTATGGCTGCAGTGCATTAGGACTTTGTTTTTATGAGACAGATCTGATGATGGTCATTAAAGACCGAAAACGGTGATCTGTTTAACAGAAAAGATT
This sequence comes from Schistocerca cancellata, assembly GCF_023864275.1. NCBI lineage: Eukaryota > Metazoa > Arthropoda > Insecta > Orthoptera > Acrididae > Schistocerca > Schistocerca cancellata. The sequence goes on along the minus strand of NC_064626.1, from coordinate 748,273,471 downwards.
GTGACCATAGACGTAAATTAAAGGAAACTTAATTCCTATATTGATTTGGTGATCTGAGAGGCAAGTTGGTCATTCTAAGGATAGATTGATTTCGTTTCGCTTACCCTGCCAGCTTATCAAAGACATTAAAACACTAAACCTTCAACCCGATGCTCCGGACAGAAGAAAGCGAAAGGAAGGCAATACCTTTAAGTGGACTCAGCTGTTCCGGAGCGGAGCAATTCCTGGAGAAAGCTCTGAGGCAGGCGCGTAGTGTTCGCCATCACTTTGATGGCCTCACAGCGGCTGCGGAACACGTGGCTCTGTCGGTCGCCGGCCGCCAGTATTCCAGCCCAGCCCAGCCGCGGCACAGCACGTCACGTCCCACTCGGCAGCCCAATAGGCGCGCCGCCTCGCCTCGCATAAAGATGCCGGCGCGCCCTGAAAATTTCATCCCGCGCCATATCAGCGGTCGGCGGGCCGCGGCGTTTTTTAAAAAGAGGGACGGCTCCGCTCTCACTGCGCATCGCTGCGCGCAAATTTATGGCGGGCGCGGCGGCCGCGTGCTAAACAAGCGGCCCACTCGTTCCTCAGCGCGGCTCCCCTGACAGAGACGGGATTAGAGCCATCAGTGGCTGAAACATTTAGCGGCGACCCGCCTCCAACGGCTTTAGTGTTTCTCTCACACTGACAGTAGTAATTACGCAAAACAGGATCTAACTTTTGTTTCATTTCGCTAAACTGTGGACGATGTATCGCAAAAGACGGAAAGCTAGCTTTTTTACGCATTCGTTGCACACTTAGGACGAAATAATGTGGCACGAAATTCCGAGAGAGTTGTAGTTGATCGTTCCAGTCAAAATGTCTTTTTCAAAAAAGAAAATTTAAATGGGGAATAATCTACTGCGCGTAGGGATATCGAAACTCATCAAACGTGTTGAATTCTAGCTACTGCACATGCTGTTGTATTAATCTGTTGGAATCAGCTATAAGACAAAACATCTGTAGGGATACGGCGATCATGAGGAATTAATACACAAACAGCCAGAAATTGCCTATTATTTGTTATTCCTTATCCTTACCATACAAGAGCATCCTCTGGCCGGTGCTTCGAATCGTTAACATTTTACATCACGCGAATAAATTTCTGAAGATGCTACCTTCTGAAGAGTGAAACTAGCAAAAAACCAAATAGTATGCCACTTGTTGCTGTTTATTTGTATCCACTGTATAACAAAAAACGTCATGAACAATGGACTTTGCCGAAGTGGAGTGGCTTGCATAGCTCACCAATACAGATAGCCGTACTGTAGCTGCCCTCCCCCCCCCCCCCCCCCCCCAACCCACCAGAAGGGACGGGTATCCGTGCAATCTGCGCAAGAAGTCAGACAGATAGGTGGTACCTGAAAAAGTACACAAACCTTTTCAGTTGTTGCAGTGCAACAGTCTAGATGACTGACTGACCTGGCGTTGTAGCTTTAGCCAACATGAACTTCCTAGGCTGGCACAGCAGACGACTGAAAGCAAGGGGAAACTACACCCACTGTTCCTTTCAAGGGTATGTAGTTGTTCCATATGCCTTCATGATGATGGCATCCTCTTGAGTAAAATAACCGGAGGTAAAGTACACCCTCTGTTTGCGTCGTCCGCCGCTCGTGGTCTCGCGGTAGCGTTCTCGCTTCCCGAGCACGGGGTCCCGGGTTCGATTCCCGGCGGGGTCAGGGATTTTCACCTGCCTCGAAATGACTGGGTGTTTGTGTTGTCCTCATCATTGCATCATCATCCAGGAAAGTGGCGAAATTGGACTGTGGAAAGGTTGGGAAATTGTACGGGCGCTGATAACCACGCAGTTGAGCGCCCCACAAACCAAACATCATCATCATCATCTGTTCGCGTCTCTGGGCAGGAATCCACGAGAATGTTGTCATCCCGAAAAATAAAACTCACATTCTACGGGCCTGAGTGTGGAATGTTATATCTGTTTATCGAATAGCTTGGTTAAATAATCTAAAAATAGTTAATTAATGTTTTGAAGTTAGGTACAGTAGGCCTTAATGAAGTGTGGTGGCAGAGAGAACAGGACTTTTGGCCAGGTCAGCACAGGGTTATCAACACACAAACACATGGAAGTAATCCAGGAGTTGGACTAATAAACAATAAGAAAATTTATGAAACGTCCCCTTAGAACAATTATACATGACTGTGCTTAAACTGACACACAATATTTTTAGCGCAACGCAATCTGACTATCAAAAATCCCTACAAAGGAATGGCCCTGACTAACATTAAACTATACCTTTCAGAAATCACTTACCTCACAAAAATCTTCATTACTCGAACTACTGCAATACAGCGAGCGCCACTACTGCCAGCTAAATAAAAGATTCAAACTACGGAAGTCACTAACTACTGATAGGGATAGTTAGCAAATGAAAGATATTAATAGAGAACAAACAATGTATTTACCTTAATAATCATAATATATATGGCAGTTCATGACAAATTACAAAACTCCGCCATCTCTCTCCCCACATCCACCACTGCTGGCGGCTCACCTCCAACTGCGCAACGCTACGCGCTGTTCACATCCAGCTGCCGCTGCCCAACACTACAATGGCAGACAACAATGCAAACTAGCCACAGACTGCACACAGCACAGCCAGTGATTTTCATATAGAGCGCTACGTAACGTTGCCAATAAGAAAACATAAACAGCCTACTTACATAAAGAAAACATAAACAGCCTACTTACATAAAGAAAACATAAACAGCCTACTTACAAATTGTAAAAGGTGTAAGCTACTATGAAAAACGTAATGGACGCATTACCATACTCAAGACAGATACCAAACCAACAACCACCACAATTAAGGCAACTGATTCCACATATTATTAATATATTGAAAGAATTTGCGATGAGAGAAGAGAAATTATTCAGATGGTTAAGCAAGAAGAAAATTTAATTGTGATTTGGACCTGCAACTAGACAGAAAGTAAAGAAGTAAAATAGTTGGAGAACATGGACTGAGGAAAAGAATTGAAATGCTAAGCTACCTGGTAGAATTTGGCACAGAGCATAATTTAATCGTCGATGACACTTGGTTTAAGAATCATATAAAAATGTTGAAAACGTGGAAGAGGGCGGGAGATGCTGGAAGATTTCATACTGATTATATAATGTGAAGGCATAGATTTCTAAACCAAGTGTACACTACAAGACATTGCTAGGATCTGTTATCGACTCCGACCGTATTTCTTGCTTATGAACGGCGACTTAAAACCGAAGAAACTGCAGAAAGAAAGAAGAGAGATGGCACCTTGATAAAATGAACCTTGAGGCTGACTGTTTCAGAGGTATCATTAACCAACGTTTCAAGCTCACAGGCGATAGGAATACAACAGAAGACAAATGGGTATCCTAGACAGAAAAAATGAGGAGGGTAGCAGAAGATCAAATAAGTAAAGGCGCAAGGCCTAATACACACCTTTAGGTGACACAGGAGATACTGAATTTATATGGCAAAAGGAGAAAAAACAAAATGCGACAAATGAAGCAGGCGAAAGGAATACAGACGTTTACAAATGTGATGACAGGAAATGCAAAATGGCTAACCAGGAATGACTGAAAACAAATACGAAGCTGTAAGAAGGATGTATGCCTACAAGTAAGATAGATGCGACCTATAGGAAAATTAGAGATATGGTTGGAGAAAAGTGAAGCAGCTGTATGAACATCAGGATGTTAGATGGCAAGCCAGTGGTAAGTAAAGAAGGGGAGGCTGAAATGTAGGAGGACTATACTAGAGAAATGATTTTTAGCTCGATATTGCAGAAATAGAAGACGAAGTGAATGGAGATTGGATGGGCGACGTGATACTGCAGGAATAATTTGACAGGACACGGAAAGGCCTACGCTGAGACAAGGACCGTGGCGCCTGTTAAGCACGATATGTGTGACAGGAGAAATAACGTCAGACTGCAAGAAGAAAGTAATAAATCCAAATAAAGCAGGTTGTGACAGACCTGACTATTACCAAACCATCCGTTTGGTAAGTATTTGTTGTAAAACACTGACACAAATTATTCACAGAAGAATAGAAAATCTCATAGAAGCCGACCTCGAGGAAGATAAGTTTGGATTCCGGAGAAATGTAGGAACACATAGGGCAGTAATGACCCTACGACATGTCTTAGGAGACAGAATGAATAAAGATAAAACCACATTTAGAGAACTTGTAGATTTGCAGAAAGTTTTTGACAATATTAACTCTACTACACTCTCTGAAATTTAGTAGTTCTCAGAAGACATAATTAGCGAAAGGTTATTTACAAAGTACAGAAAAAAAAACAGACTGCATTTGTAAGACACGAAAGGAAAGAAGTGTTTGAGAATGATGTGAGACAGGGTTCCAGCATGTCCCTAAAGTTTTTAAGTGTATATACTGAGCAAGCAGAAAAGGAGAGCAAAGAAAAATTTGGAAAGGGAAATAAAGTCAGGAAGAAGAAATTGAAACTTTGATGTTTGTCGATGACACTGCAATTCTGTCGCAGACGGAAAAAGACTTTGAAGAGCACTTGAACTGAATGGATAGTGTCTTCAAAAGAAGCTACGTGATGAACGTCAGCAAAAGTAAAATAAGGGTGGAATGTAATCGAACTACATCAAGCGATGCTCAGAGAATTAGATTAGTAAATGAGAAACTAAAAGTAGTTGACGTCTTTTGCTATTTGGGCAGCAAAATGACGATCGAAGTAGAGAGGAAGTAAAATGTAGACCAGAATCATTACAGAAAAAGAGGAGTCTGTTAACATCTAATATGACTTTAGGTGTTAGGGTGCCTTTTTTGAAGTGAGACGTCGACAATAATCAGTTCAGTCAATAAGAGAATAGAAGCTCTTGAAATGCGGTAAAACAGAATAATGCTGAAGATTAGACGGGTAGGCCGGCCGGGGTGGCCGTGCGGTTCTAGGCGCTACGGTCTGGAACCGCGTGACCGCTACGGTCGCAGGTTCGAATCCTGCCTCGGTCATGGATGTGTGTGATGTCCTTAGGTTAGTTAGGTTTAAGTAGTTCTAAGTTCTAGGGGACTGATGACCTCAGATGTTAAGTCCCATAGCGCTCAGAGACATTTGAACCATTAGACGGGTAGGTCGAATAACTACTGCGTCAAATTGGAGAAACTAAAAAATTTATGACGTAACTACGCATAAAAGAAGGCATCAGTTGATAGGACACATCCAGAGGCATCAAGGCACAGTCAGTTTGGTAATGGTCTCGAGTGCGAGGGGTTAAACTATGGAAGCGAGAACTAGGCACGAATACGGGAAGCAGATTCAAGTGGCTGTAGGTCGCAGTAGCTATTCAGATATGGATTAACATGAAGGGCTGCATCAAACAACAGCAACAAAAAAGTGTACTTTCCATTTTTTTTGTTTTAGTCAGGCTGTTGCTAGCTCTCCCAATTATCAACATCTGATGTTGTTTAGTAAACTCATTACTTATTTGTCCTACGTTGTCTTTTACCTGCCTGATAAAAGTTTTAGGAAACTTGTGGAGCGATTTTTCCAGTAGCTGTTGGCCTATATCCCTCCCACGCCTGTTGCCTAGCACCAGAACCCTTCTCGCCCTGTTTTGTTTTTCACTCGACCTATCTATAAGTGTCCTATCAGCGTTCTGTTATACCTACATTTCTGCAAGAGGCTCTTATTTCTCTAGTTCTGGTACCAAGCGAAATATATTTTTTCACAGAATTTTAATTTTGTTAACAAAATGTTCCCCTGTCCACCATTAACTTACATTTTCCTAGTAGCCTTTTTCTTGTTCCCCCTTCAACAGTAGTAATACATTTTTAGCATTTTCTTCACCTCTTCTTCCTTGATTTTCTGGTTTTTCTTGCCATTCCATGCAAGAACCTCATTTAGCAGTGAACTATTTTTTTCCATTATAATAGCCCCAGTGAAACCATAACCTACATTTTTTGGAAGAGATTCCCTTAGAGGAACATCCACACGTTACACTCGTGGCTGATTGAATTTATAGTTAGTGAAAATGTGAGCAAACAGAAATTCGTGTTACTCATCTCGTATGATTCTTGTATGTAATATTAGGGTATACAATATGTGCGAGAATAAAAATAGTCTTATCACACAGTTTTACTTTATAAAAACAGGAACCGCCCAACTATGACTCGATAACTGCAATATACCGTCCACCTGACGTAAATACACCAGTCTGCCGGACCTGCTCTTTGGAGGAATATAAAATTCCCAGTACTGGTGTGCTTGCCTAGAAATTTTGTAATCCTTGAAATACGGGTTTTTTTTCCATTTTTCTGAAGTTCATTCAGGAGACTCGCCAACTGAGCAAAACGTGGTATAAATTTCCGAAAAAAAATTACCACGTCAATATATTAGGCTATATTCTTAGTACAGGGCTATTACAAATGATTGAAGCAATTTCATAAATTCACTGTAGCTCCATTCATTCACATATGGTCACGACACACTACCGATACGTAGGAAAACTCATAAAGTTTTGTTCGGCTGAAGCCACACTTCAGGTTTCTGCCGCCAGAGCGCTCGAGAGCGCAGTGGGACAAAATGGCGACAGGAGTCTAGAAAGCGTATGTCGTGCTTGAAATGCACTCACATCAGTCAGTCATAACAGTGCAACGACACTTCAGGACGAAGTTCAACAAAGATCCACCAACTGATAACTCCATTCGGCGATGGTATGCGCAGTTTAAAGCTTCAACGGGTCGGCCTGCAGTGAGCGAAGAAACGGTTGAACGCGTGCGGGCAAGTTTCACGCGTAGCCCGCGGAAGTCGACGAATAAAGCAAGCAGGGAGCTAAACGTACCACAGCCGACGGTTTGGAAAATCTTACGGAAAAGGCTAAACCAAAAGCCTTACCGTTTACAATTGCTACAAGCCCTGACACCCGATGACAAAGTCAAACGCTTTGAATTTTCGGCGCGGTTGCAACAGCTCATGGAAGAGGATGCGTTCAGTGCGAAACTTGTTTTCAGTGATGAAGCAACATTTTTTCTTAATGGTGAAGTGAACAGACACAATGTGCGAATCTGGGCGGTAGAGAATCCTCACGCATTCGTGCAGCAAATTCGCAATTCACCAAAAGTTAACGTGTTTTGTGCAGTCTCACGGTTTAAGGTTTACGGCCCCTTTTTCTTCTGCGAAAAAAACGTTACAGGACACGTGTATCTGGACATGCTGGAAAATTGGCTCATGCCACAACTGGAGACCGACAGCGCCGACTTCATCTTTCAACAGGATGGTGCTCCACCGCACTTCCATCACGATGTTTGGCATTTCTTAAACAGGAGATTGGAAAACCGATGGATCGGTCTTGGTGGAGATCATGATCAGAAATTCATGTCATGGCCTCCACGCTCTCCTGACTTAACCCCATGCAATTTCTTTCTGTGGGGTTATGTGAAAGATACATTGTTTAAACCTTCTCTACCAAGAAACGTGCCGGAACTGCGAGCTCGCATCAACGATGTTTTCGAACTCATTGTGGGGACATGCTGCGCCGAGTGTGGGAGGAACTTGATTATCGGCTTGATGTCTGCCGAATCTCTAAAGGGGCACATATCGAACATTTGTGAATGCCTAAAAAGCTTTTTGAGTTTTTGTATGTGTGTGCAAAGCATTGAGAAAATATCTCAAATAATAAAGTTATTGTAGAGCTGTGAAATCGCTTCAATCATTTGTAATAACCCTGTATTCCTTGTCATATGGCAATCGTAAGTAAGTTGTGTACGTTCGTGGTAAATGCAAACGCTATCAGGTGAACTTGACCGTGGATTGGTTAATCATTAACCCGGCCCGACGAAGTTCACCCTAAACATTGCCAATATGTTGCAGATTATTCTCAGAACATTCATTAAAATCACGCAGTCATCTACATAACAATGTAAAAACCTAAATTTCATCCGAAGAAAACATTATCCCACAGACGGGATAATATAGCAGCTCCAGACCAAAGGCCGAAAAGTAGTGCATTGGACTCACGTAGATTCCAGTACGTGGCGAAGGCAGTCAGAGGCTTAGATTCTTGTAGCAAAAAAATTAATCCTTATTTTGGTTTAAGGTGTTAAAATACTTGGCCCTGCCAAACCACCAAAAACAAGAATGTAAATCAGGCAACGGATTGGGCTGCAAAATAATCATTTTATTTGGTGCCCTTTAATCGACTACTGGCCTGACTTTTCCCTGGACCTTCAGAACCAAAAATGTGGGTGAAAAGTACGGTAGAGGCAGATGGCCTAATTATACCTTCCTCCAACATTTGTTAATGACCTCCTTCAGTTGATTCATCTGGGGGTAGTTAAATCCAATAAGGAAGGTGCCTAGCTTGTACGTGGTCCACGAGTTGAATTTCCAACTCAGCTTGCTTGGTCAGCCCCAGTTTATTGGCAAGCACATCATGAAATGGCGCTTATAATTCCCATTGTTTGGTAGCTTGTTGGAGCAAGGGATGAAGACGATCACACTCGACGCAGTCACCAGGGCTTACCAAATGAAGCTGTTCGCCAAACAAGTCCGCAAACTGACAAATGCGCGTGACTTACCCAGAGAAAATACGAAGGTAAATATACTCTCGGTCAATTCCATTAACAGATCATTAAAATCAAGGATAATTGAAACAGCTAAACCTGAACTTCCAAGTCAAATCACCAATCAGAAATTTACAATATAATTCAACTAATTGCGGCATTTGTTGGCCATTGGACATTTTACAAATTTCGACAACTGCAACCAATGGAGGAAATCTACACACAATTCCCCAGTGGCAGTATCCGAACGACGCTAACCCATGAGATAGAACTGCCTGCAACCAGAACAGTATGAACTTGAACTTGTTCCTCGTATTATTGACACAAATTAGAGGCACACGAGGAGTAAAATTCCGACTGTTCTGTTACGCTGTAGAGGACCTTCCGTAATCGAAGAGGGCGTTTTTCGTTCTCTCATGAAATTTCAGTCAGTTTTCTCCCCCCGATTGCGAAAACTTACTGTTGGCACCCACATACATAGGGAGAAATGATCACGATAAAATAAGAGAAATCAGGGCTCGCACAGAAAAATTTAAGTACTTGTTCTTCCTGCGCGCCGTTCGAGAGTGGAACGGTAGAGAGACAGCTTGAAGGTGGTTCATTGAAACCTCTGCCAGGCACTTTATTGTGAATGACAGAGTAATCATGTGGATGTAGAACTTCAAGTGGCACCACGCAGGTATTTGGGAATATTGGGCAGTTCCATCGTAAATGACGGTTTCTCCCACACAAAATATTTCCTGGTTGACTGGGACCAAGTATCACGAGCACTTGTTAACTCAGCAAAACACGTGCGTCACAGGCCAAGTCGAATACTGCGCTGCTCACCAGCGTATTTGATAGTTCCAGTTTGCTGTAAAAGTGCCTCATGCTCTAACCAAGACGTAGGCCTAGAGGCGTACAGTACAAGTCGTCCATCACGGTGTGCGGTACCCTCCATTATATTACAACTAACTTCAGATTCATTAAGCGTTAAACATAAGGCCTGAACAGCGTATTGAACACTACTAACACACTCAAACAGGAGTTTCTGTTCGCCTTGTACGTCCATGTGGAGGCGCTCAATCATTTCTTGCAAGGCACAGGCCAGTAAAAATGTAGTGCAAACATTGGCACGGAAATTAGTGAAAGCAGTGTCATCAGCAATAGTTGCACAAACAAGCAGCATATACATCACGTGAAGCGCTGGATACAAAAGCTGATACAATTGCCAATGCTATAGTCCGCAAATGCTGTCTTCCTCCTACACATTCAACAAAAACAAAAAAACAAAAAGTTGAGTTATGGTAATACAAAAAACGTATTTTCTTCCTTCAACAATGAAGGGTAGGGTGGGGCCATTTAGCAAAACGTTGGATACTGTTGCCGCCCAACTCGACAGTCTACGTGAGATTAACGGTTCTAGCAGCCAACTTCATCAAGTATTCATCACTAAACCCATCACCAGTCTACATTTTCTCACCTGCATGTAATGCCTCCTGTTCAAGTTATAATAAGACGCCACTAACCTCTGCATGACAGCCTTTGCCACTAATCCTTAAAAGGAAGCTATAACTGATTGATATAGCCTTCATGTGCTTCATTATCAAACGTGACGGCTGAGTTATTTCAGGGAAATAAAGTACAGGGATCATTTCTTCTAACATGGCTTTAAGATAGTATTTGGCCAAACTCATTTCCTTCGCCGTAAGCGCAGAAGGAACCATTGGCTGATCCAACATTCTGACAATGTATTGGCACTACCAGTAGCACAGCCATGGGTTGCTCCCTGTGTACCGAAATTTCTTAGTTTAACTCTTTCTTTCCAAAAAGCAAGAGATATCTGGTACCATCCATGCAGTCATCACGAAAGCTATCACACCTAAAACGAGTACACCTGACCAAAACAAAGAAAATAACAAAAGACCACAGTTAAGAATAAATTCATCAGTGAAGTCTAAGCTACAAATGAAAACTACCAAACACCTAGCCTCAGTCGATGCAACCACACTCTGCTACCAATGCGTTGCTGGCCTACAAGGTTACCAAAAATGTTTCCCAGTATTTAACAGGCCAGGTATTTAGGATGGGGGATGGGCGCTGAGTTCAGTTGTGACGAAGCACATTTGGTAGACCATTAGCCAACTTCATTTACAGTACATTTCTTGCATAAGACATTAACAGTTTATAAATGCAAACAATTTGATACTGAATTGAAAAAACTAATAAATCAAATTGTATCTTGTAACAGAATGGTTTCAATAATGTCTGAAAAATTTTAAAATTAGAAAAACTTGGATGATGATAAAACTAGCTGACGCCAGAAGGGATCTAAAAAAAAGCCACCCAAGGTGTTAAAGGTAATGTCTAAATCAATTATAGCAGCACTGTGCGAATAACTGTTAAATTGGCCAGCACGAAATTAGACACCTCAAGGTCACACTCGCCATCTGCAGTCCACAGGTGTTAAGCGCTGTAATTCACCTTCCTCTTAGCTTTGTTACCACATATACACTTTTATAGTGCTGTAAGTCAGCACCAGCTAAATGTTCACTGTTTTTCTGCAACACCGTGTGCTCACGTTTGATTTCAGTCTTCCACTGAATGTTGCATTGACGTGTGATTGGTAGTGAGCGAAATGCAGGAGCAGTGGCCTACATGTAGTACTACTCCACTCGCTGTGCATAAAGGGCGGAAAGACATTCGAAAATTGTCGTATCGAATGCGCTGAAGCCTTTTTTACTGAACAGTGAAGAAACGAGGAATAACATACATTTTGTGGAACTTCATAATATGTCAACAAAACCCTTAGATATTTCGGAATCGCCTGAATTCCGTATTAACAGTGCAGTGTGAGCCTGAATCTCGTATCTCCCAGAAATGGACATAAATGGAAAAGGAAACCTACAGAATTGGACGATTCTGACAAAATACATAAAATGTATAAGCAATTGCGAATACAGGGAACCATTAACTGCAGAATGGAATGACGACACTGACATTTTGTGAAGGACCGGGAGAAGGACTCGGACTTCTCACGTATCGCGAGCAGTCGCCTTAAGAATTTGGCTATCCGCGCACAATTCACGGAAAGACCCAGACGTCCATATGTCGTGAACCATGTACATCCATAATGTACGAGGGTAATCCCAAAAGTAAGGTCTCCTATTTTTTATAAGTACATTGACCTGTTTATTTCTACACTGGTTTACATCAGATTACGGCTAGAGCATTTAGCTATTTTTCGACATAATCGCCATTTCTGTCGATGCATTTTTGTGGACACTGTGGCAGTTTTGGTATGCCCATGTCATACCAGCTCTCCGCCATACTGTTCAGAAGGTTATGAACCTCTTCTTTCACCTCGTCGTCGCAGATGAGTCACTGAGACCACAATTAACGCTGACACGTACTGTGAGACTCTGAAAAAACTCACACGAGCAATTCAGAACCGGAGAAGAGGAATGTAGAGCAAGGGCGTACACATTCTCCGTGACAACGCTCGCCCATACGTCGCTCGGCAAACCGTTGCTCTTCTGTAACAGTTTCAGTGGAACATAATCACCCAGCCACTCTATAGTCCTGACTTGGCACCCAGTGACTATCACCTGTTCCCTAGGTTAAAAGAACATTTGGCTCCGACGTCATCCCGGTTCCCAAAATTCAGGTAGATGAACGTTGACTGTAGATATTGTATCACAGACACAGTCCATTTGACTGTTCAGAGATGTCACTAACTCCGCCCAAATATATAAACAACCATGCATGAGCAGCGCCTATTAGCCGATCAGTTCCAGTCATTCCACCAGGAAGGAGGTACACGGCTCGTGCTGTCTGCAGTTCAGTACCGCGCTTCGATCGCGTCCGCATTGTTACTTTGTGCCAGGAAGGGCTCTCAACAAGTGAAGCGTCCAGACGTCTCGGAGTGAACCAAAGCGATTCTGTTCGAACATGTAGGAGATAAAGAGAGACAGGAAATGTCGATGACATGCCTCGATAAGGCCGGCCAAGGGCCACTACTGCGGTGGATGACCGCTACCTACGGATTATGGCTCGGAGGAACCCTGACAGCAAAGCCACCACGTTGAATAATCCTTTCGTGCAGCCACAGGACGTCGTTTTACAACTGTGCGCAATAGGATGCATACGCGCAACTTCACTCCCGACGTCCATGGCGAGGTACATCTTTGCAACCATGACACCATAAAGTGCGGTACAGATGGGCCCAACATGCCGAATGGACCGCGCAGGATTGGCAGCACGTTCTCTTCACCGATGAGTGTCGCATATGCCTTCAACCAGACAGTCGTCGGAGACGTGTTTGGAGGCAACACTGTCAGGCTGAACACCTTAGACACACTGTCCAGCGAGCGCAGCAAAGTGGAGGTCTCCTGCTCTTTTGGGGTACCTTGATGTGAGGCCCACGTACGCCGCTGGTGGTCACGGAAGGCGCCGTAACGGCTGTACGAAACGTGAATGCCATCCTCCGACCGCTAGTGCAACCATACCGGCAGCATATTGGCGAGACATTCGTCTTCATGGACGACAGTTCGCACCCCAATCGTGCAGATGTTGTGAATGACTTCCTTCAGGATAACGACAACGCTCGGCTAGAGTGGCCAGCATGTTCTCCAGACACGAACCCTATCGCACATGCCTGGGATAGATTGAAAAGGGCTGTTTACGGACGACGTGATCCACCAACCACTGTGATGGATCTACGCCGAATCGTCGTTGAGGAGTGCGACTATCTGGATCAACAGTGCCTTGACGAACTCGTAGATAAAATGGTTCAAATGGCTGTGAGCACTATGGGACTTAACTTCTGAGGCCATCAGTCCCCTAGAACTTAGAACTACTTAAACCTAACTAACCTAAGGACATCACACACATCCATGCCCCAGGCAGGATTCGAACCTGCGACCGTAGCCCCTAGAACCGCTCGACCACTCCGGCCGGCGAACTTGTAGATAGTATGCCACGACGAACACAGGCTTGCATCAATGCAAGAGGACGTGCTACTGGGTATTAGGGTTGCCGGTGTGTACAGCAATCTGGACCACCACTTCTGAAGGTCTCGCCGTATCGTTGTACAACATGCAATGTGTGGTTTTCATGAGCAATAAAAAGGGCGGAAGAGATGGTTATGTTGGTCTCTATTCCAATTTTTAGTGCAGATTCTGGAACTCTCGGAAACGAGGCGATGCAAAACATTTTATGATGTGTGTATTATTCGAAATTCTTTTGTTCGGTGTCGGCGGATAAATACGATACTGCAGAGCCTGCGTTATTCTGAATTACGATGCAAATGTTCCTTTGAACACGCATCCATGCACACGGTGGCCTCGGTGAAAAAAAATGAGAATTCTCCCTCAGAGACCTCCGTTTATAGTGTACTCGGCTCACTTCGTTTTTGAGTCAGAAAAATTTTAATGAAATGGAGAGACGTTGTAGCAGCAAGAACGAAATTTTTTGCACAATACACTCATTGTACGCTGCGGACGACTTCAGTAAAAATTGGATATCAGAAAACTATATTTTTTTCGACTTCAACGGAAATATTGGCCTGAAATTACCTTCAGCTACTTTTGTTTAGCTATCCTGGTGATTTGGGTAATGGGTGCAGTGACGCAGCTTCAGCAATTGATGTAAATAAAAAAGTTCAGAAGGTAGGGAAATCCTCGGTCGTATAAAAGAGAGCCGTCATAACTAAAATCCTGGTGGCGGCCTGCAAGCACTCGCCTGCAGCTGCGGCGCGAGTCTTTCGCAAATGATATGCTTTCATAGATGATACAATAATGATGTCCCAGATGTTCTGAAAATTAATTTTATAGTTTTCTTAACAACTTGCTCCCTGGAAGTTTCTACAAGTTCCAGCAGAATGCAAATTCATGAGCGGCTATAGTTTTCATTTCACAGGTGAAACATGTTCACACATCTTACGGTATTATATTTTTATCTAGGAATACTTTTACGTTTTCGCGACAAAATACCTAGCACATCCAACTACAACCTTTCAGTATTGGTAAAGCAAGAGTGCTTCTAGACATTGCGGAGGAAACTGAAGCATGGTCTGCATTGCTGCTGTGCTGCTAGATACTGCTGAAACGCTGCCGCGTACACACACACACACACACACACACACACACACACACACACGTCGGTGTTATCCAAGCTGAGGGGGCGAGGCTCTGCAGGCAGTGAGTTGCACGGCATGGCGTGGCTTATCTGTAGCGGCCCAGGAATTAGCATATCGGCCCGCTATGGTTGTGGCTGTGCAGAGGCTGCGCAAACAAACCCGGTGTGAGCCGCTGCCGGTTTACCGCCACCTGCGGCGAGGGCGGTGGGGGTGGCGGTTGGGCTAGACAAGTTTGCGTTCGGCTCTGCCTTGAGTTAAGTAGTCCCCTCCGAGCGGCGGTGGTCTTCGTGGTGCGCCTTGTAGTTTACGCCTCAGCATACATAATTAGGTATGAGACAGGAGTATGTCAAGATTACGGAAAAGGAAAAATTAAGAAGAAAATAGATAACAGCAGAGTATATCGTAGGTCACAGGAGGAACGAAGCTATTCAAAAATGGGTAGAGCGTTACAGGTTTCAAGGAAAGTCGTCGAACACACAACTGTACAAGAGATGGGTGATTACAATTAAAGAGCAGCTACTCACGGAGGTCCAATGTGGGCTGTAGTTATTTTGTGGCAGCGAAACTTTGTAAATACGCTAATGCGTTAATGCATAACTGGTTTTCTTTGGAATACATTTAGTCCACATTTTTGCCACTAGGTGCAACACAGGCGCTGTATAGCGTCTCGTCGATGTCTCCTGTGCTCATATTGCACAAACTGTTAAGTCAGTGGCTATTATTAGAATCAACATCGTGTGTATGTCACTTGTTTATTCTTTTCGGGCCACGCGCACCTGGTGGCCAAAACTGGAACTAACTCTTTTTTTTTCAGGATAAGAAGATGAAGATTTTGAACATGGTTGCGCTTCAGCAACTGTGCATGCTAGAGCATCAGTGGATTGGGAATAACAGCCAACGAGTTGCAAAATACAGTTTGATATTCTGTTTCGGAAATCGTTTGAGTGAAAATAATCGAGATTGCGGTTCAGCTTAGTAACTGCATTTCACATTTTCTAGCAAATGCTACACAACATACTGTTCTCAACAATAACGAACTGTGACCGATAGAAGCTCGTAGTAGGCCATTAAAATCAATATACCGGACAGGGTGGTAAATAGAGAAACTTTATCTGGAATCTTCGGTGTATCTGGGTCCACAGCTCCTACAAATTTCTTGAGGGAAGTCATTGCCCTGCTTAGGCTGTTTTTATTTTTTAATTTCTTTAAAGGCGACTGGCTGCAGTAATTTGGGTAAGTCTTTACTGAACACTTTATTTCATAGGGTTTTAGCTATTAGCTTATTTCACCCCCTTGGGCATTTTCAAGCTCCTTACACAGATGTTAAATCCGCCTGTAAAATGATAAAATGCAGCCCTTATACCGCGTCAGCGTCAGCCAAGCTAAATCCATTGTTGTTCTTTTGCAGACGTCTTACAGGTACTTGCTTGTTGCGATTGAGCTGTTGATACGTCTTGGTTGGTTGGTTTAGGGGGGGTGGGGGGGGGGGAGGGGACCAAACGGCGGGGTAAACGGTCCCATCGGATTACGGAAGGAAATTTACAGCATTAGATATGTGTTGACAAATTTACAACATTAAATGTTACATATTTAGCTTGTTTTCTAATGTGCACCAAACAGACTAGTAGGCAAACAACGTTGTTCGTCAGTACCACTCATAACTACCTCTAAAGCAGAATAATTTCACGGCACGAAGAGAAAAGAAACATAGAAAGTGGTAAAGAGTGACAAGTGACTAGTCACTGCCTCACATGGCAACACTGCTGGACCTGGGGCGTAGTGGGTGAGAGACGAAAGGGACCAATTTACGCTGCGTGGTTTTGTAACGGAAACCAGAATGTTGAGGTATGGGGACGAAAGGAGATATGTTTTAGAGAAGCCCTAGATCTTAATCCACGAAGTATCTGCCGTGGTTGCTGACAGACCGTAAAGTTGCCGACAAGTTATAACCGAGACATATTTACTCATAACAAGCGAGGTCGCAGGCAGACGTACACGCCAAGGAAGCAGTGCGTATTCTTTACTGATTGTTGCTGGACATTCTCCTGCAGATATATTGGACATGTAGTTACCTAAAGGAGAAGGAACACCTTTCCAGCACTTCTCTGATAAAGTGACTGCTGCTAGGGTTTTTCCCATTATGTAAGAGTATAAATAGATTGTTATAATATGTAAAGGCGCCCAACGTGAGTACACACAGTACATAATTACGCTCAACAACGCTAGCTTTTGGGTTGTCGTCAATGAGAGAGCGTCCAACCCGCAAGTACAACATGCAAGACTCGATGAAGTGCGTTTCGTGCGCCAACAGTACAGGTTGCTACACACTACACAGCACGCCGATTGCAGTCTGTTTGTGGCTTCTGGATGATAAATGCTGACACATCGACTTCCGTGTCACCAATACAGCCAGTAGAAGACAGCCTTAATTCACACTCGCTTTAATATCCTTTCCGTATGTGACTTCTACTGAAGACTTGGAGTTAAGGCAAAAGAAAGCACGGCAGACGCTGACTAATGAGGATATCAAAGGAGCTTGGTTCTGGGTTATCCAACTGCATCACGGGCGTCCACATAAATTTATACGGCAGGAGGGAACAAGACTACAATTGTCAATTTTGAAGTAAAGCGTTTGGTGTCGAGACGCGTCACGGTGATCAACTTAATGCTAAAGCTAACTAAACCAGATGTTTAGTGACATCACGAGAAATCACTTCCAGAATTGGATGAAATACTGTTTATTCCAGTGGGCTGAAGAGGGGGAAGGCTGCAAATGTGCCTTCTTGCCTCTCCCCTACCCTTTTCAAAACCTGCGGACCCCTATGAATGGAAAATACCTCATTCCGCATAGTTTCTTAATCCTACTTTCGAACAGAAAATGTCACCGTTAACAGGTGACATGAGTACCAATTGTACGAAAGACCTCTTAAACTAGAATTTTCTGTTTATTTGTATAGGTTACTTTTTCTATGAGACGGAAAATCACTTATGCGAAAGAAGCAACCCTTCATGAGATAGCCATGGAATCGATTCGTACTAGGAGGTAAGAGATTTCAGAGAATATAGCGTATAAAGAAGCAAATTAGGAGGAATGTTACCGCTACGTATCAGCTCAGGCATTTAAATGCACAGTGCTACAATTTCCAATGCTCCTGGCATAAAGCAGAGGATTGTGGATCCAAAAATCAGGGCAAATACAATGGGAAAAGGAAATGGTTAAACACCTGTGGGAATGTTCCTTACATCACGATGTGTTCCCAACAAACTGTTTGTAGAGATGGATTGTTGCTTGGTAGCTTGCGTGAATAATTAAAAAGTATAAATTTCTAGGGAATAGTGGGGTGCACATATTTTTTGTGGGTCTGGACCTTGTGGACAAGAGGAGACTGAAAACTCTGAGATATAGACTGCAGGGAATAATAGGGTAGATTCAGTAGGAAGAACATACCTCAAGTTTCGGGTAGGAAATACGTGTTTTCATGAAAAAAGTACTTGATGAAGAAGATGTCGATAGTTCAGTTATTAAGCATAATGTCAAGCAAACCGTCAGCACATCTGTGTTGTATTATAAGGATGGTCATTTAAAGGGGGACAGTCAGTCAGTCACGGACTCGATGCTAGCGTTGTGCAAGATATGTTTAATTCAAAACGTCCATTACCACCCACATCCCTTACGCAGCATCGGATTCCAATGGGCAGTCATATATTACTGTACCGTAACTAATATGGATTACTGAAGCACCTCCAGCCACTTATACAACAGTTTGTGAATCAGCACCTTGAAGAAGTAACAGAATACAGTGATAACCTTTGCTTAGCAAGTATAGTAAATGTACCGAAAATGTCACCTAATGGAACAAAAAAATACATCAGTTCCGTTGTGATTACAGCTATTTAAATGAACATCCAGTAATCCGATTCCTAAAATAACCAAAACTTTCGAAAACATGAGACTCTGTAAATTTTTTTCTACAATAGATCTAAGGAGTGGTTATCACAGAATTGAGGTATGTCCAGAAGATAAGCCTAAGATAGCGCTTAGAGCACTGTCTAGTTACCATCAATATCACAGAATTCCTTTTGGTTTAAAGAATATGCTCGCAACATTCCAGCAGTTGTTACGTGGAATCCTTTGGGGTTTTAAACCGGAAAAATGCATTGTCTATTTGGATGACGTCACAGATTTTTCTAAAGATTTAGATAAATGAGAGAAGCGCCTAAAGGAAATATCCGATATGCTAGGACAGCTCGTCTCACGCTTAGCACTGACAAGTCATTTTGCACGTTCACATGTTAATTTACTTCGACATACTAATAGCCAAGATGGAGTGAGGACAGATCTTCATCTCATGTCAGCTGTGCATAATTTTGCGGTTCCGCACATTAAAACATTGACCATCATTTCTTGTATTTGTAAATTATAACTGAAATTCATCAAAAGGTTTGCACAAATTGCAGAGCCACTGACTACATTTCCGGTACGTTTCATGTGACATCACAATTTCAAAATTTAAATTAGATATTAACGGCAGATATTGAAGTATTTTTTCCTGATTTTACCAATGAGTTTGTACTATCATGTGATGCGAACAGTACTGTTTTAGGTACCATTTTAAGCCGAAACGTAGATGGAAAGTAGAATACAGGTTCAGCCGTGGCGTTTTGCTGGCGCGCCAGCGTATAAGCAAGTACCACGCCTTCGCGCTCTTATCTTTGCTTCTGACGCGTACTGAGTCTTGGCTGCCTTATCTTTGCCGGAAGAGTTAACTGGAGGCTCTCGCGAAGAACGGAACAGTTGGCGTTCGATGTTACCTGAGGCCGGAGTGCGCTTGTAGTGGAGTGGGAACCGACCACGTGTGTGGGGCAGCTTGGTGGAGAGCCTTTCCTGTTGCCTGTGAGGAGGCTTGTTGCTGCTAGTTCCGGACACGGCTGTCTACGGTAGCCCGCTGCCTTATTGCTGCCTGCTGTACCCGACGCAAGCCATATCGGATGTTCAGCGAAAAGTTAAGTGAGATTGTACTTATGGCATGTGTGTGGAGGTGTTGAGGACTCCTACCTCACTTCTGGTAACTGTAAGTTCATGGGTGTTACCATGGAACTAAGGAATGATGCTCGTTCCGGTTATCATTGAACAGTGGGGCACCAGAGTTGACAAGTTAATTGTGACTAAGACTGGAGTGCCCATTGGCCTTACTAGTAATTGTAAGTTTTTTTTAATATCTTAATAGCAGGCAATTTTCCTTAAGGGGCTCTGGAACGCCCTATACTTGCAATGTTAAAATAACGCTTATAAATTACATCTTTCCTCACAAAGTATTTGAGGTAGGAAGTTGAACTTTTTACAGATTATTTATTGGAATATGGGCTACAACTTAACACAGGGATTTTACAAAATTTTAGTTCAGTTATTAAAGATGATTTTTTTTCAATTGTAATGAAAATTCACAACATTTTTTTGCAATTTTTTATTTATATATTCAAAAATATACAGTTTTTTGGAAAAAGGCTGTGTTAAATTATGCAGAAGGTACTGTGTAACATTTACTGAAAGTTTGAAACAAATATGTTTGGAAGATCCTTAGAAAACATGTAATTAGTATGAGAAAATAAAAGTTTTGGGACTCGAGCGACAAAGATTGGATTAACTCCTCCTCCAGCTTCCTCTTGTTCCTCCTCCTGTTTACTCTTGCTTGTATTTCTAGACTCTTTACAGCCCTGTCTGCAGCCCGAAGGCGTTCCTTGTCTAAAGCAAGCATCGCTCGTACCATGTTAGAACCTATCTTCATTCCCATATTTCTAAATACCTTGCACCTTACAATGTTGCCATCATTGAAAGTCGCAACAGCAACTTTACTTATACTCATTATTATACTTCAACAAAACAGAGACTCAAGAAACAGAATTAATTACGAATATTTTCGAGATAACGACAGAGTAAATAAACATGAAACAATCGACAATCACACCAGCGATATATATTGAACCATCACAGGTTAGCCACAACACATACTTTATCTCACATCACTAAAATGTACCTGATGAACACGGACGTTAATAATAACACCATTTGACAGCAGTTTAACAGCGCCACAGTGGGTCACGCCCATGTAGAACACATTTAAAAAAAATTTAAAAATAGTTGTAGTCTTCGGAACTGAATAAATTATATATCTATTAAAAGGTAATAGTCTGCAGATTCAGAAAACGCAAAAAAGTAAAAATTGAACTTTTCATGATTTTGAGCCTTTCCGGAGCCCCTTAAGTTTATTGATAAGATTTGCGCTGTTGGTTGTACCTAGCCTGTTGTAAGTAGGCTGTTTAGATTTACGTGTTTATATGTGTATGAATAATGAATAGAAGTTAAGGACTCTTGACTTGTAAAAAAGGGTGTTGGAAACTGAGAATCGTACTTTAAGAGTTATGAAATGTGTGTGTATATGCGTGAATGTATCACTATGCTGGCGAAAATTTTTTGGACACTGTTATATCAATAGCATTTTGTTTCTACACATTTGCAACGTAAATTCTCGACCTGTGAAATTTTTATATGAGACTGTCACTGTAGCGGAAACTGCTATCGTAAATATTTCCGTAAGAAAGTTAAATGACCACCTGCACATGCGTCGTCGGCACACAGCTGTGTCAGACACCTGGAGAACTAGCCATTAGGGTGTGCCTTTCTGGAAGCACAGGCAGAAAAAAAAAGGAGGCGTTTACTCCCCCTAATGACATTCCTTTGTAGAAAGCATCGCAAAAACGACATGGTCGAACTTGAAAACATATGATTACACTGTGGAGCTCGTAATTTATGATATTTACTAAAATGCCTAATGAAATGATTAGAAACATTTTACATCTATTGTCTTGTAGTTAAGAGATTGCTCATTTTGTTTAATATCTGGTTTCCAGCTGTGTTGCAGCATTGCTTTTATAAAATGAAATGCATTTGCTAATGTGAACACTTTCTGTCAACAGATCTATTAAATAATTATTTTATGATCCACATTCTTTAAAAAAGGAGCACTTGGAAAGGAAAGAACAATAAGAAGGAACTAGTAACAGTAACACATAATTTTCTTTTCAAGTACATGGTAATATTTCTTTTTACAATAAGTTGTTGTGGTGCACCACTTTAATTACATAGACATTAAGATGACCACTTTAATTACATAGACATTAAGATGACCACTTTAATTACATAGACATTAAGATGACCACTTTAATTACATAGACATTAAGATGTGAATAGACATTTCCCTTGTCTGCATTGTTGTTTTTACTGTAATATTTTTTCTGCTTGAGCTACGTCATGTATAGATATAAGTTAATACTTCTGCTGCTGCTGTTTGCCAGGCATAGTGTTATTGAATTTGACTTTTGCTAATTTCTTAATGCTGCTTGGTTCGCAAATCTGCGTTTTTTTCATTGCTGTTTATATTAACTGTTTTATGTGATGCTGCATTACCTCGTCCCTTAGTTTAACATCTGAGCTCAGTAGATTTAAGTTCGCTTAAGAGGAGGTAGACTATATAAGAAACTAACTATGATGACTTGGAAGAAATGCATTAAGAAGCTATAAGAAAATGGTTTGGAAAAAAAAAGGGTAGTGTACAGTGGAGAAAAACTATTTTGAAAGAGGATGCGAACAGAATACCGAAAGCAGGCTTAGATAGTACTTTTGCGAATAATGATGAACAAAGGGAGATCTCCATGCAAAATACTGCAGTAAAACAAACCCTGTCCTCTCCTTTTGTGTCATCCCTCTATATGTTGTGTACCCTTGTGTATTTGTGTTTTTCCTGTCTTTATGTGTTCAGCTGATGAGAGCTACGTTGTAGACATTTTCTAATACTCTGTTATTTACTTTGTAAAGATGTTTAGACATTATTTATACTGTTTGGTTGCTCACATGTGAAGGTGATGTTTCAAACGTTCTTCTGATCTTTTATGTATGTACTTATGTCATAATTCCTGTAACACTGATGTATATGTTTATTTCTATTCTGTTGTAAAGCCTGTACTACAAATGTTATCTGTACTGTTATGTTTTTAATGATGTATTTTGTACCTTTGTAATTGTATTCTCATGTTATAATATTGTAATTGACACCAGTTCATCTAATTAAGTAACTTGTACGTTACATTTCACTGCACACATTCTGTTGGTCATAGTATATGGACAGTATGTGAGAAGTAGGGATTGTTAGTGTTTGCACGTGTGTTAATAATTCAGCAAGGGACTGGATAACAGCATTGCTGGTTCTAAGGACAATTCCAAAAACTTTGTGAGTGCACAAGTGGTGGTTTATGGACTTGCTATATTGTCTGCAAGGCTTCTAAGGACAATTCGAAAAACTTTGTGAGTGCACAAGTGGTGGTTATGGACTTGCTCTATTATCCGCAAGACTCTTCAATGGTGATTGTGCACCTGCACAGTCGCAGCAGATGGCTGCTGGCGATCTCTACAAGGACTACAGTGGGTCTGCATCTCTGGTGGCCCACCAATACCACAATCTCTACCAGGACTACAGTGGGTCTGCTCTGTGATGACCTACCTACCAATATTCGTCAGAACTTCGAATGACTCTGCTGTGGGTTTGCTCTGTTGTGGCCCATTACCTGTCAGCATGTCAAGAGCCAGCACTGTCTTTCCGTTGGAAGGACAACACTACTTCTTCAAGACTGCGTGGAAATCCACTACTTCTGTGTGCAATTTTTTTTACTAATGAGACTTTGTGAAAAAAACTGTAATTACTATTATGATGATCAGGACTGTCTTTATGGACTGTGAGAAATTTTAGCTTTTGACCTACATTGTATCAATAAGTGTGTGCATTTTATATCTTTCTTACTGTAATTATGAAAAAATGTTTCAAATCTGTATTGGCCATTGGCCAAAAAAATTTGTAAAATTTTTTGTGGGGAGCATGGGGGCTATGTAAGTAGGCTGTTTAGATTTTTATATTGGTAATGCCACGTAGCGCTCTGTATGAAAATCACTGGCTGTGCTGTGTGCAGTATGTGGCTAGTTTGCATTGTTGTCTGCCATTGTAGTGTTGGGCAGCTGGACGTGAACAGCGCGTAGCGTTGCGCAGTTGGAGGTGAGCCGCCACCAGTGGTGGATGTGGGGAGAGAGATGGCAGAGTTTTGATAATTTGTAATACTGGATGTCAATTATGAATATTAAGGTAAATACATTGTTTGTTCTCTATTAATATCTTTCATTTGCTAACTATCCCCATCAGTAGTTAGTGCCTTCAGTAGTTTGAATCTTTTATTTAGCTGGCAGTAGTGGCGCTCGCTGTATTGCAGTAGTTCGAGTAACGAAGATTATTGTGAGGTAAGTGATTTCTGAAAGGTATAGTTTAATGTTACTCAGGGCCATTCTTTTGCAGGGATTTTTGAAAGTCAGATTGCGTTGCGCTAAATAATATTGTGTGTCAGGTTAAGCACAGTCGTGTACAATTGTTATAAGGGGACGTTTCACTGTGTAGTTCATTCGTAGTGGGGCAAAGGCAGTGGGGCAAAGGCAGTGTCCCGTTTTAGTAGTGAATAATTTAACGTGTTATTTAATATCTTTTGGTGGCTGATTACACTGTCCCTGCGGACCTGTTCTGTGCGCTTGTTAAATGTTACAGCTGGTTGGCTGGTGTTTTGGAGTGAGCGCTACCTTTCCACTTCTGGGTACTTAGGGCTGTGAAGTCCTGGGTAGCGGGAGGTGACTCCGGGTCGAAGTTCGAGAAGTGCGTCTTGTGGGAGCTGCCGGGTTCCGCCTTCGGCCTTGGCTTCTCCAAGTTAAGTTTTCGTTCTGCCTTCGAGCGACCTGGCGTCACTCCTCGCTAATTAATTCTGGTACTAATTATGTTTACTCGGGTATTTATTATATTCATTATATTTACTAAACTTTGTCTGAAGAGCAACATACAACTGTGAATTAATTTAAACCGTCAGGCGTATAATTGTTAGTGGTTTTATAATTTTCTTACATATGCGAGAGACTGTTTCATAAAAGGACATTGGTTGCAGATTAAGATAGTGTTGTTTGAAGTGAATTTGTTTATATGATTGTTAAATAAAACGAGTGATAACAAAAGAGGTCCAGTCCTTCCTATTTGTTTCCCTATTCCCTAGTAGAACAATGTTTCACAGATATTGTCAGCGGGGTAAAGTTGAATACAACTATTCTACTACAGAAAATGAGATGTTGGTGGGACATGGAAGTAAAAGAACTACTGACAGACAAATGGCAGCGAGTTTTTGGTGAACACAACATGGTGATTTGCACCAGTACATTAGAAATGTGTTCAACGAAGAGACTTGTCACCAGAAAAAACAGCTACATAGGTTACCGGAATCAAAGGAGACATTTAAACTGATAGAGATTGGCGTTCAAGGACAATTTAATAGGAGTTCAGCACGGAATGTGTAATAACTATGACTGGCCATTTTTCGAAGTAACCAGTAATGATAGTGGCACCAGATCATAAAGGAAGCACTATACCTCAAGTCATTGTAAACAACTGGACACTTCAATTTGGAGTTATTGAAAGTATAGTCACAGATTAAGGAACTAATTTTGTGTCTGATCTGAAGAGGTTATGTCTCCTGTTAAAAGTGAAGATGTTGCATACTAGTCTGTTTGGTCGTACGAACTGATCACAACATCTTTAAGTGATGTGGTGAGTGTGTGCAACTCTATAATTTACACAGGAATAGGTCTTTCTCCACACGAAGAACTATATCGCTGAAAGATGCCTTCAACTTTTGATGTCATCCAACCGAAGTTAGGTACACAGGACATCATGTTAAGCAATTGACAAAAATGTTGAAAGAGGTATGGCAACATTGAAGCATCAAGAATACACCGGACAACGAAAAAGTAAGTTACTTCAGTAAATAGTAGAGCAGTGGGTCCTATTGGCGAGCCTTATTCCCCAAAGGGTAAAACCAGGAAAAACTTGGAAGTTCCAAGAATCACATCAGGTAGTGCAGATGACTTCACTGGCCAATGTCAAGGTAAATTTTCCATTTAAAATTTCGAAAGTGCATGTTAGCTGGATAAAGCCTTTTAAGATTACCATTAACACGTTAATGGTAACCTTAAAAGGCTTTATCCAACTAACACGTTAATGGTAACCTTAAAAGGCTTTATCCAACTAACATGCACTTTAGAATACAATTAATACACCAAGCTGGGCAATGGATCCATCGTTTTCAATGTGGATCCACATATTAATCCGATCTCCTGTGGGAATCTCAAAGTGGCGAACATGGAGTCAATGTACAGGGACTGAAGATAGATGGCGCTCGGTGGAAATGTGGATCGGCCGTCAGGCGTGCCCAGAGAGTTTGCGCAGGTGTGATAACGCTATGTCCCGGATGGCGCAGTGGATAACGCACCTGCCTGCTAAACAGGAAATCCTGTGTTCGAACCCCAGTCTTTCACACATTTTCACTTGTCGCTGCTGATTCCGTGTAATGTCCTGCAGATGCTGACAGCTGTGATCTCCATTAATTTACATTCCTCAAAAGTACCTGTGATCCTTTGATAGAAACGTTAGGTGAGTTAATCATTTCAGAGACAGGATAAACTTTGAAAGATAAAATATTACGAGATGTAAAGCAATATCAAGAAAACTGTAAATGAAATATCATTATGGTCAGCGTATCAACCACTAATGTTATTTGGATACTAGCCTTTATTTGTTCAGTTGTCTTTTGTCTAAAGCGGAATATCATTTATGATAAAGAAGCAACTGTTGAGATTACTGTGGAATGGCTTCATAGTAGCAAGTAAGAGATTGCAGAGGATACAATGTATAAAGAAGCAAACTAGGAACATTTCTGTTGTGATTAAAGGAACCAAAAATTCAGAGTGAATGAAAATGTGTAAGACAGTGAACTAGCAGACAAGGAAAGAGTAAAATTCTGGACGAAATTTGTTAGTGGAGGAGCGTATATGCATCAAGATAGTAAAGGAATAGTCACTGCTGAAGAACAAGGACGTATTAAACTAGCCAGCCACTAGGCATAAACATTTCAAAACGGTTAGACCGTCACCAGCAGTATGACATTAACACTTCTATGTGTGAGTGTTAGCTCAGCGGAACAGTTTAAGACAAGTGCAGACCAATCTGCCTCCAATATTCTGGTAACATTATGTAAGAAGCACTAGGTAGGACGCAACAAAACCTAACAGAGGTTTGATGAAGCATTTATGACACTGTAAGTAGGCTGTTTAGGTTTTCTTATTGGAAACGCCACGTAGCGCTCTGTATGAAAATCACTGGCTGTGCTGTGTGCAGTCTGTGGCTGGTTTGCATTGTTGTTGGCAATTGTAGTGTTGGGCAGCTGGATGTTAACAGCGCGTAGCTTGCGCAGTTGGAGGTGAGCCGCCAGCAGTGGTGGATGTGGGGAGACAGGTGGCGGAGTTTTGAAATTTGTAAGACTGGATGTCATGAACTGCTATATATATTATGACTTTTGAACACTAGTAAGCTGGCAGTAGTGACGCTCGCTGTATTGCAGTAGTTCGAGTAACGAAGGTTTTTGGTGAGGTAAGTGATTTGTGAAAGGTATAGGTTAATGTTAGTCAGGGCCATTCTTTTGTAGGGATTTTTGAAAGTCAGATTGCGTTGCGCTAAAAATATTGTGTGTCAGTTTAAGCACAGTCATGTATAATTTTTCTAAGACGACGTTTCAACACTGATCCAACACAAACAATACATATAAACGAAAGGACGCTGACGACTTGCAACGAGCGAGGCCAATTCGGTCATCAAAAATGTTACTCGACTCTGTAAATACTTCAGCCCACTAGCCTAGAAGCAGTCGATCTGTAGGATCAATGGCATTCATGTTCTACGCAATCGATTCTTTGATTATTATATTGTAACATCTTGTGTAAGGTTGTTCCATTATTGGTCATACTCCTGTTGCCTGACGTGGTGACCATCGATCTGTAATCACATATGGTTACAAAACACCATCCAGTACTGAAGCCACCACTGATGGGTAGTCCATGACTCTACCAACACAGTCCGAGTTTAGGTCACCAACTGCTCTATAACTTCAGCATCATTCGAACCAGACAGCCTATCGAACTGGCGGGACAGGATCAGCGTTCTGCATGCTATCATGGCATCTGAGATATTGATCCATCTGACAGGACAACACAGGCAGTGACCAGAGATGGACAGAGCATTCTCGTGACGACATATGAGCCAAACCCACACGCGCTGCGGGCACTTCATCATCCACAGCTGACCATCCGACGAGAAGCGCCAACAGGCGGACAACGCGCCACACTATGAGTAACCAGCCTGTGCCATGGGCTGATGCAGCGATCTTCAGCAACACTGGGTCTGCTTCTGGATGCAGCAGATTTCACTCTGGCTTACGAAACCAACTGCTGCAGCAGAATAAGAGAGGTAATGTGTAATTTTTCCTTATTTTTGCTTCTCACGACTCCACAAACGTTCCTCGGCCGTCATCCAACCCAGGAGTGGGTGACCTCTACATCGCTGTCAAGCAGGAGGCGAAAGTCACCGATTATAGGTTACATGGCTACCAGTTGAACGAAACTCATCTGGAAATTGTCCCTTTCGACTGTGATTACTGTACAGCTGATGACGTGATCCTGCGATTTTGTTGTAGTGTTTAAAATACGACACAGAACCAAGAATAGGTCACAAAGGTTCCAAATTTTTGACTACTTCTCACTCCGGTCAGTCTGAAGTTATTTGAACAATGGCACAAATGGTTCAAATGGCTCTGAGCACTATGGAACTCAACATCTTAGGTCATAAGTCCCCTAGAACTTAGAACTACTTAAACCTAACTAACCTAAGGACATCACACACACCCATGCCCGAGGCAGGATTCGAACCTGCGACCGTACCAGTCTCGCGGTTCCGGACTGCAGCGCCAGAACCGCTAAACCACCGCGGCCGGCAACAATGGCACATCTAAATATAAGTTAGTTACCAGAGTAAGAACATAGTTAGTGGTTATTTAGGTATTTACTTGTTGTAAATTTCGTTATTTAATATAATTACCAGTGGCCGACTTTCCAGCACGTTTGACTTCAATGTGGAGTACCCGGGTCCAATTCTCGGTACTGCAGGAATATTTCCTTGGAGGGAGGACTCGAACAGAGTGCACTCTGGCTCGTGATGACAATTGAGGAGCTTGTTGAATGAGAAGTAGAGGCTACAAGGTCTGAAAAGTTAACAACGGCCGGGAGAGTGTTATGCTGACGCGACATCAAAGTAGAGGATGGCGTCCGGTAGATACGAGTATCGTGTTGTCTACAGGGACTCACCACAACTTTTTTTCTTTTCAATGGCACAATGTTCAGCGTCTTTCAGTTCATCACATCTTACTTTGCAAATATTGAGTGTAACATTTCATTAAATTACTGTTCTTTGTAAGATAAAATACACTAAATATTAAAGTGTCAACACAGACTGCCCCAAAGTCGAATCAAGATGACGTACGGTTGCCTACGGCCATACAGACACATTCGGATGTTATTCAACGTTGTGCTCACTGCACGCAAATTACCCCGACTTTATTCATACAGTATTTGAGAACATAAACACTTAGCAGTTCTCAGGAAACTTTAAACACAATTTCAAACCTTTACGAAACCTCTTCTCGCTGACACTTCAGAAAACTGATGAAAGGATAAAAATGTATACCTTACTACATTTTCGCTGTTCTTGCAGCAAAACTTCAACGTCAGGCAGGTAGTTATAAACTATTACTTCATTACTACAGAATCTATGTGCGACATACATATACCGCTGAACGTACCTACAAAACTATATCATTGAACGACGTATGGCTCTCTTCTGTATCGGTGCAACGTGCCACAAGGGCGCAGCAGCGACCTGACGCTCGCTGCAGGTAAGACATTTTTCTGCCCGCCCGTCCACACAATGCACGGCCGAACTGGCCGGGACAAGGGAGACGGGCGGTGACCACCAAGCAGCGAGCACGCATCTGTAACTGTGGCTCGCAATGTAATCTCTAAATACAGTCCACTTTTGCGAATCATGTAATTTCATTTCAACCGCCTTTCCGTTGCAACGAGTAATATGCATTCGTTTGGACTATGGAAAGAGCGTGGCAGCGCAGAATTTCCCGTGCGTTTTGGGACTGCCTACAGGTTCAGTAATTATAACATTATAATAATTGAAATACTTGAAGAACTACATTTTGCTTAAAATGGAACTCATTGAAACGTCAGCATCAGGCACAACTTTTCAGTTTATTACTTTTTATTACTGACTATATTCGCAAGGCACTTTGCAGACGTTATCCACATACACCGCTGAATGTACATGAAAAATGCACTGACGTAAAAAAAAATATAAGTACTCCTGGGAAGACGACGTCGTTTTTAATCCGATGATAGTGTATGCCACCTAGGGGATACTGGATGCACTGACAAAGGTTGCAACGTCGTCTGCCAATAGATGGCGTACTGGCATAGCTACCAGAGTGTCGCCTGTGTCTACCCTTCAATAACGAATACTCACAAGGAGGCACATTCTGGTGCAAACGTGTGAAGCAAGCAAGCAGCCATACCACAAAGACGCACTCGTGCTTCCTATAGTCAAGTGAGCGAATTAAAAGGGGTCAAATTGTGGTCTTTTGAGTTACGGGATGATCCTTACGGAGAACTGCCACAAAAATTGGACACGCTGCGTCAGTTCCCCAATGATGCTGGCATCAGTGATCATGTGAACTTTCTCAAGTACGAAAACGAGGTTCCGTCCAGCACAGAAACCCTTCAAGATCGTCGTATTGCAAGAGCAGCAATGGCAGATCGTACAGTTAGCACAGCACAGATATCTGACGTGTCAACACGAACTGTTGCGAACTGGTTATTAGCAGTGGGACCATAGGCAGGCATTCATCTAGCCCGTCTTCCACTCACACAATAGCATCGATGTGCACGGCTGAACTGGTTCCGTCAGATGATCACTTGGAGGATAGAATGGCACGATGTGGTTTTCAGCGATAAAAGCAGAATCAGCCTGCGCACTGATAAAGGTCGTTTTCGCGTACGGCTTAGTTCTGGTGAGCGCTGTTTTATAGAGTGTATTAGTCCAACACACACTGCCTCCACCCCAGGCCTTATGATTTGCGGTGCAACAACCTACAATTCTAGATCACCTTGGTGTTACTGAGGGGGGTTGGGGGGACGACGACGACGCTAACCAGCGCTAGATTCCTGCAGGGTATTGTTAGACCCGTTCTTTTGCCATTTTTAAAACAGAAAAGAGATGTGTTGTTGCAAAAGCATAATTCTGCCCGCGCAATGCCGTGCCGTGCACAGTGCTATCTTCGGAATTGTCTTCACTCTTCCGCTTGTGGGAGATAATAGGACGAGAAGTAGCTCTTGTGACATGTCAACCAACAACTCTTACAGAACTCAGTGCACAGGTGAAGTAGGCGTGGTATAACGTACCCCAGCACAGTATTCGCCATTTGAACGATCGACTGGATACTAGAGTCAGCTCCTGCATTGCCACCCATGGAGGCTACATCACGTACTAAAATGGATGTTTCAGCGTCGGTCGATACCTGGTACCTTAGAACGGCTTGTGCTATTGATCAATAAAAGTAATCCTTTCATGGATTCCATATGCACTGCTGCAACAATAAATCTTGAACGAACTGTAAATCTCTAAAAGGGTGTACTACGTTTTTTGTGGCAGAATATATAACTGCACGGCAAGTAATTCAGGACTTATGATGTCATATATATTGAGACTCCTGAGAAACTAGATTTTACTTTAAATGAAGGGAAAATTTCCTAGACTATACTGATCCAACAAACTTTAAATACAATTTCAATTATTTTATAAACTTTATCTTGCTTGCATGGTTAACATGAAATATTTACTGCATTAACTAATATGTGAAGTAATCTGACGTTTTTATACGCTGGAGCTCTCTTTTTTAAATAATAGAGGCTTATCGGTTCGTTCTTAAGTGTAGAAATTCTACATTCGATTCTGTATGTATTTGGATGCGGTTGCCAACATCGAATAAAAGGTACAAATATAGTCATTTGTACGATTATTTATTTATTTTTATTTTTATTTTTATTTTATTTATTTATTTATTTTGCAAAAGACAAAAGTAACAAAATTGGCAGTGTGACATTTGTGGTCAAACGCTACGTTTCAAAACGAGTATAACTTAAGGAAACATCTGGAGTGAAGACACCCAACAACACGATACCATTTCGTAGACTAAGTACTACAGCAATGCGAACTATTGGACAGGTTTCAGTGTACTTAATTCCCATAGCGGACCCTGTTAAATAGCTAAAAAATTTACGGGACCTATTGCGTGGCTGTAACTTGGACGTTAAAACCTACTAATCGTAAATAATAGTGAAGTTTGTCCCCAGTTAGCTACGAAGTGGAAGTTTGTTTCCTCTGTACGTCCCTCCAGCTAGGGAAGTGGCTGTCGCCTATAACAAAATCCTCGAATCCCTGCCCTCCCGCGAAGGACCGTGACCGTAGTTGGCTCACTGCTCATTCCTGCTGCGATCGACAGAACCGTTCCGCCTTCTTTGCTATCGACATTCTCATTCGCAATAACTCCTTGCTCACGCGCAGATCCTGGTACCCATATCCTCATTCGCTTCCGACACCGATAGCCGCTGACTGGGCGCTATCGAACGGGTAAATTATAAATCTCTGCTACTGCGGTGTAGCTGCACCAGCAGAAATGTAGTAAACCCAGATGCTTTTAAGAGATTGGCTCCGCCTACCGTGAATGACACTTCAAGACGACTGCCAGTGATATTCTGTGTTTATTTCTAGATCACCTGAGCAAAATACTGCAACATTTTACACTTCAATTCTCAACACGACGAGTAGTGTGTCCTTCAAAACTATGGATATTCGTAGAACCGAACAACTTGTGCAGAGTTTCAGGCATTCAGTGAAGTGTTGCGTAGGCTGTAAGAAACACTTATGTTTGAGTGGTTAGTTTCACGATTCCCTAATTGGGTTAACAGCCACAGTCCAAGCTGGACTGTTAGGCTTCCTAGCTTTAACAAGAAGCAGCCATAGAACATTTTTACGGCACCAGAATTATCAACCTTAACTTCTGATTAGGAAGACGACATGATTGAAAACAAAGAGAAAACGCTGACGCAGGGAGGTGCTTGAGGTGGCCGAATGCAACCCCGCCACGCGCCAGAGGGTACTGGCTATTGGAGCGGTGAAGGGTGAAAGGAGCTGTGGAGATGGAGATATGGCGTTGAAGGGAGGTTTAATTGAGGATGAAGGCACCCACGTGGTGCTGATGGAGGCAGGACAGGGTATGGGATAAAATTTTCTACAAGGCGTGACGCAATCGTCTTCGAACCTAAACACGTTATACAGTTGGAGGCCTACAGCTAGTAGACATCTGAAAAATATTAAGAGCCGCTAATAGCTGCTGATGAAATAAACTATTATGCGCTACCGGATTCGATCAATCCACCGTCGTTAGGAAACATAGCCGGCCGCGGTGGCCGAGCGGTTCTAGGCGCTTCAGTCCGGAACCGCGCGACTGCTACGGTCGCAGGTTCGAATCCTGCCTCGGGCATTGATGTGTATGATGTCCTTAGGTTAGTTAGGTTTAAGTAGTTCTAAGTTCTTGGGTACTGATGACCTCAGATGGTAAGTCCCATAGTGCTCAGAGCCATTTGAGCCATTTTAATGTCGTGTACACTACATGATCAAAAGAACCAGGACACGTAATGTGGACCTGATCACTGAATGTGACGACGTGCGGACCCGCAAGTATAAAAGGAGACGGGGAATATCGTGTTGTCAGTAGAGAAGCTGTAACAGCAGAATGGGTTGATCAAGACAGCTCAGCGAATTCTAACTACGAGTAGTCATTCGATGGAACCTCAGGAACAAATCAATCAGAGATGTTTCCCAAGTCGATTGTTGATGATGTGATTGTGAAGTAAAAACGGGAAGAGATGATGACAGCTAAACCAAGATCAGGCAGATTTCAGGTACTGAGGAACAGGAAACGTCGAGCACTGGAGTATGGTAGTAAAAATCGCATGAAATCGGTGGAATAAATCACTTATGTGTTGAGAAGTGCCGCTAGCAGTACAGCTAGCACAACTGCTGCGAGTAGGGCGTTTGAAAGAATGGGGTACAATGGCCGAGCAGGTTCTTCATAAAACCACTCATTTCCATAACTAGAAACGACTGATTTGGACTATTGAATCACACTGTACCCTGCAGCTCCTCGATAGAGGTGCCTGGACCTGGCGATTATCTGGAGAATGTTACCTGTTATTCATGTAGTGCCAACAGTGCAATACTGCAGAGGTGGTCTTATGGTATGTGTTTTTCTTGGAGAGGGAGTGGCCCCCTTATTAAGCTTAAGAAAATGCTAAATGTGGAATGATATGAACACATATTAAAGCAGGAAAGAACTTAAATGTTTTCAACATTTCGCGGCCCTGTCAGCAACTGTATAAATATTAATCTTAATATTTTAATAACCTACAGCCTCAGTTGCACCGTTTACCTAGAATTTACCCAGGTTGCAGTCGGGATAACCCAACCTTCTACAGAATAAAAGTAACTGCCGTAGTGGACATCGTCAAGCTAAAACTACAAATCCATAAATTATTGTCAGACTGTAAAAACTTATCTGAAACTGCCTCGGCCCCACTGCCAAGAGCTTGCTGAACACTGAGGTGAGGCATATAGGGCAATAGGAGGAGGCATCAGATGGAGGCTTGTTGGGTTTGGAGAACATCAGGATATTGGAGGTTTTCCACAGGTTGGGGTAGAAGCTGGTGGCAAGGATTACATTGTAGAGGATGGGAAGGACTGCAGGGGTGGGTAGTGTTTGAGGTGGTGGTAGGTAACGTGGTCATGGCCAGGAGCAGTGTTGCGTTTAGTGCGGAGTGTGAGGCTGATGTCCTGTATAGGGATGGGAGTGTTAAGTTCAGAGGCTGGTGTGTGGCCCAAGTACTGGAAGCTATGAGCAAGGGAAGGAACGGAGGTATCCGTACAATCGAGATGTGTACATATCTGTCGCCAAGCACGGCGCTTCGTTGTAGTAAGCATGTGGCGGATATGTCGTTGTAATTTCCGGTGGTGGGTGGGTGTGTCCCGGTCACGAGTGCAGTAGAGGCGGCGGGATTCACGAAGGAGAAGGACGGCCTGTGGGGGCAGGTCTGGGTGGTGAGAGTGGATGGCTTTGGTAGGGATATGGGTGACGATGGCGTCAGAAAAGGTCTAGTGCAGGAAGGCAGCGGTATGGGAGATGTCATCAGGAGATTGGAGGGTAAGGTCGTGGCGTTCGACCTGAGTGTGTATGGATTCCCGGTAGGCATCCCAGTTGGCGCAGGAGTAATCGTAGACAAGTTGAGGAGGGATGTTAGGGCGACGAGAGGGGTGGGAATGGCGACCTTTAGAGATAATGAGGAGGACGGGAGCATGGTCACTGCGAATTAGGTCAAGGACTTCCACGGCAATGCACCCAAGGAGGTTGGGAGAGGCGAGGATCACGTCGGGAGTGGTGTTGAGTCAGGAGTGCTAGGGGAGGGGAATCAGGTCTGCCTGAAGGGTGGTGAGAAACTGATGCCACTGCTCGAGTTCGGCAGGGCCACGGCTGTGGATATTCAGGTCAGCGGGCAGTCACGTAGGTGGAGAAGGTGCAGTCAATGTGGGCCAGGATGGGGGTATGAGGGCGGACATAAATGGTGGCGCAGGTGACGGTAAGAGTGGGGAAGAAGGGCTGAGGGTGTGATGCTCGTCAGGATTGTTGAGGACAGTTTGGGACTGAACAGGGAGGTGCTTGAGGTGGCCCACCACGAGTCAGAGGGTTTGGTAACCGGTGCAGTGAAGGGTGTAAGGATCTGTGGAGAAGGAGATACAGGGTTGAAGGAAGGTTTCATTGAGGGTGAAGGCATCCACGCGGTGCTGATGGAGGGTGTGGAGGAAGAGGAGTTTGTGGGTGGGCAGCGAGTGGATATTATGGTACAGGATACTGTAATTTTATTTTCTTTATTGTTATTTTCAAACCCGTACAAACAGGCAGGCTGTCAGCAGCATGTTACGCCGCTCTTCAGCCATAGTATAGATAAATAAACAACAGAAAGAATACACATAAGTGACATAACGGTGGGTAATAAAACAGTAGACACATAAAGAAAAACACGGAGCCGTTCACACTCGACGATAATCCACACTACAAACTGTTGACACGACGCACAAACACTGAAGATGGCGATGGCACAGGTGAACGATGGAGTGCGACGGTGAAAACTGAACACTAAACACGACGGCACACACGAGGCACTGATGGCGATGATCTCCGGCGCGCGAAAGTCCACTGAGCGTGTGCGGGTCCAGGGACCTGCCAAGAGGGGAAGAAGGGTGAGGGGGGGGAGAGGGGAGAACAAAGATGCCATGGCTGAGGAGATGGGGGAGAAGTAGGGGGACATGGGAGGGGAAGCCCGGGGGAGGAGTGGGGAGAAATGGAGGAGGGAGGGAAGAGGGAGAGAAGGGAGGGAGGGTGCCCAAAGGAGCAAACACAGGAAGAGGAAGGGAGGATCAAAGTTGGTAGGAGGGGTTGTTGGAGGGGAGGAGGGCATCATCAGGGAGAAGGAGCTGGCGGAAGCCACCGTGGGAGAGGATAAGGAGGGTGGGGAGATGGAGACTGGGTGGGACGTGGGAATACAGGCGCGGCAGGATACCGTAATTTTTTTTTCTTTATTGTAATTTTAATCACCTAATACAGGCGGGCTGCCACTGTAATATTGTCATTACTATCAAATACATCCGTGAAGATGGTGCATATTGCGAGCACACATATCCATATGTCATAAAACAACATAGTATGTAGACACTCATGTTCGTTAGCCCATCACTAGTCACTTATGCACTAAACTGCAGCAGCAGATTACTGTTTACATGCTACTGGCAGCCGTTATGGCGCGTAAACGGATTACATATATTGTTTTTCTCTGTGTGGAGCACCATTGCCGTCCAGCGACTGTACTAGGAAGCATAGAGTGTGTCCTCGTTTTCACCAGTATCACCTGATGGACTCTGCACCGAAATATTGTGGCAGGAAGCTACAAACATCCTGTAGTTCCCCGAAATTTTGTGGAACAATATGTACGCCAGGAACGTTTTAAATCTCACATCAAGCATCTCTACAGGAAGAGCTGATGCCAGGAGAACTGATTCCACAGTGTATTCGAAGATTCGAGCTCTCTGATATTTTTATTAAGTTTCAGAGGCTAGGGTATTGTTCCAAAGTTTGCAAAAATGTGCATTTTATTAATAGCGCTGCTGCAAATAACATCAAACGTAAATCAAGTATGGCATTAGTGAGAGAAAGGATTCGTTTCAGTCGGCGTGAACTGTATTCCGTACTGAGCGACATGTATTATCTTTATTTAGAATTGGCTTCAAGACCGTCTACGTTGTCTTGGGACTGGGTGGATGGTGTGACGTGGGCCAAAGCAAACTGGAGCCACGACAAGTCTACGAGTTCGTCCGACTTTCGACACAGATTCTAGAGGAAGTTCCTACTCGACGATCCGTTATTAACTTGACGGAGAAACCTAAAGATGACTCGACTACGTCTGTATTAGCAAGAGGTCTCAATATTGCACCTACACCTGTTTCACCTACAACCACTACTGGACTTCGTCAGTTCCATCGAAGAAGCTTTGCGCGATCTTGCTACAGATGAAGCTGAGGAACTGCGCCGGGTGTTTTGTGTGTTGACAAGAGAAGAGAAACATCTCGCCTATGGAGAGGGCAACTCTCCGGAACTTGCGAGATAAATCGGACAAAGGTAATGCTACTGTTTTAATGCTGCGTGAGGACTGTATTAATAAGATAAATGTTTTATTAAGCCACTAATCATATAGCAAAATCGGTAAGTATCCTACTACCCGAGTGGTGCGGAAAACAGCAGAACTTCCGACTTATAGTTCCTTAGCATACGAGGTAACTATGAAACTGAAACCAAATGGTTCAATTCCACCTAGGCTATATGGATTGCCGAAGATCCACAAGGATAACGTGCCATTCCGTCCAATTGTGAGTAATATTGTAGCAGCCACCTGCGACTTAGCAATTTGGTGTCTATGCTCAAAACAATGGTAGAAATGTGTCCACATCACACAAAGAATTCTAATGATTTCATCAGCAGACTTGTGCCGGGTGGTGGCAAATAGCAGCTTGCAAGTAAGGATCTGTGTGAGTGGGCTTTCTATGTGCTGAATGACTAGTGCCATCGCTCTTCCGCCGCATCAAAACGTCTAAAAACGGCAGGCAACCCCCCTTCTCCAACTCCTTAGTAAATTTTATGTTTGTGTGTGTGGAGTTCAGATGATGTAGGATCATTTTACAAATGTACCTCTTGTAGATTCACTACATCTCATTGGCAATAGGTTTGGAGCTGACATTACAGCCCTGTTTTAGCACACCTTTCCCTCTACATATTTTTTATTTAACACCGAGTTTTATGAGCAATCAGATGTTGTCGTCATAGGGAGCCCTTTGTCTCCCATGGTGGTCAATCTTTTTATGGAAGGTTTTCAGGAGCGAGCACTCGCTTCAGCTACCTTTAAAGCAGCAATATTTTGCCGATATGTTGATGATACTTTTATTGTTTGGCTTCATGGTTCGGATAGTCTGCGAGAGTTCCTACACATCTGAGCTCCACACACAAAAATAGAAAATTTACAATGGAGTTGGAGGGTTGCCTGCCGTTTTTAGACGTCTTGATGCGACGTAAGAGCAATGGCACTGGTCATTCAGTATATAGAAAGCCCACTCACAAAGACCTTTACTTGCATGCTGCAAGTTGCCACTATCCGGCTCAAACGATGGGTGTTTCGAAGGGTAATATTTCAGCGCAAATAGACAGAATGCTAAGAAAATATAAAGTGAATGTAATCTTTCACCCTCTTGCAAAATTTTCATCGCTGTTGGATCCTTGAAAGACGACCTAGAGCTGCTAAAGGCAGGTATTTACAGGATACCTTGGAAATGCGGCAAATCATATAGGGAAAATGACGCGTACTGTGCAAGATCGAATTGTAGAACATCAGCGGCATACTCGCCTTCTTCAGCCTTGTAAATCTGCGATCGCTGAACACTGTATTCCCACTGGTCATGTCATTAATTACAGTGAGACAAAAATTGTGGCCCATACGTCTAACTTTTGGAGTTTTATTATTAATGAATCCGTGAAATACAACTGCCTGACATTGAGTCTCTTATTAATCGAGACGGCGTTTCCCAACTGAATTCGGCATGGAATCCAATCGTTGAAAAACTTTGTGTCCTCCGTAGCCGGCGTGATGGAACCGCGAGAAGACAATCGAACTGATATCGATGCAGCGAGTTTTCACCACGGAGGCCGCGCGGCGCAGCAGAATCGAACGCGCGCAACGCCAAGTGAATCCACCACGCATGTGCCGGCGGGGCTTCAAGTACAAGAGCTCAGTGCGTTTAAGACAGTACCAGCTGAAGATGACCAGAAGACACTGCGCCGAAATATTATGGCAGGAAGTTACAAACATCCGCCAGTTCTCCCGAAACTTTGTTGAACAATATGTACGCCGGGAAAGTTTTAAATCTCTCATTGACATACATGCTGTTTGTTGACACACTACTCCGTTCTCTCTCTTTAAACAATTCCACCAACGCTTCACAACTGAAATGATAGATACCTGCTTGAATTTCTTTGAAATGAAACAGAAGTTTTATTTCTTCTTGATCTTTTGGAGTAACTAGAGCGCTCTACATGACTTCGCTTCATTACATGATGACAATTCTTCCATTCGCTTCTTGAGAAACATCTTCTGTGACTACGTCCTTCCACTATTTAATGCTATGAACGTACGTTCATAAATTAACGATTGCTTCCTTCACTTCTTGAGTTGTCATCCATAATGTATTTTCCTAAACGCTGATTTGATCGTCAGTTACCATTTTCGTTCTCTTTTCTGATTTCTTAACTCCTTCACCTGTCTTTTTGTTTAATTTGCCGATTCGTTCGTCACACTCTTTTACGCGTTCTGTTAACTGTTGTTCTGATCTCGTAAAGCAGTCACTTTGTTTTTTCACCTCTAGACGTTTGAAATCTTCGTCTGTGTTTCTGAAGTTTTCGTATGACATTTTTGAAAAAACAGTTTCGTTCATGTTTGGTCTTTAGTCTTCTCATAAAATGCTCTGCACTTCCGCTGCTCAGCAGACTGGTAAATGGGAATGCCGTGTGGCTATGGCCTCCCCTCGGGTAGACCGTTCGCCTGGTGCAAGTCTTTCAAGTTGACGCCACATCGGCGACTTGCGTGTCGATGGGGATGAAATGTTGATGATAAGGACAACGCAACACCCAGTACCTGAGCGGAGAAATCTCCGACCCACCGGGAATCGAACCCGGGCCGTTAGGTATGACATTCTGTTAGGCTGACCACTCTTTTCTTTTTAATCTCATTTTGTTCGCTTTCGTTCGTTGCATCTCCTCGGGGCGGACGTCGTAAAACACTCGTTTAAGTTCGTTGTTGATCGATTAACTCAGTTTTTTTTTTATTACACAGGGCAGCTAACCCTCTGACCGGACACGCTGAGCTACCTTGCCGGCGGCCACTCAGCTATCAGGGACGGACTTCAGACTGTTTATGCTGCACGTAGTTCCTTTAATGCCAACGTTTGTTTCTTAACACCATTTCTATTAAGAAAGATTGCAGATCTAAAGGTACCAGAGTAGAAATATTTGGCGCATGGTCGGAAACACCATGTGTCACGTTTTCGCGACCAGTGGCTACGGAATCTTCCTTCGCCTTAGACAGTGTCACGTCCTCTCCACTTAACGTCTCGACTTCGGATTGTTCTACTCTCTTCCTGCCGGTGTGGCCGAGCAGTTCTAGGCGCTACAGTCTGGAACAGCGCGACCACTACGATCGCAGGTTCGAATCCTGCATCGGGCATGGATGTATGTGATGTCCTTAGGTTAGTTAGGTTTAAGTAGTTCTAAGTTCTAGGGTACCGATGACCTCAGCAGTTAAGTCCCATAGTGCTCAGAGCCATTTGAACCATTTGAAGAACTGTGCGATCAATCCTGTTTGATTTCAATGTCAAGTTCGGGGTTTATATATTCGCTCGCTTTTATTCCATATTAGGAGTAATCATTTTCTCTAAACTACGTCCACGAGCATGCTTGACATAACAAAACATTGATATAAAAATTTAAATACCTTTCCCTTCCAACCAAATTTCTAAACTGCATCCCACGAAACGCAGTAAAATGCTAACCAGACATCAACACATAAAAATATTTCTCCAGAATTGCAACGACAAAAACTTGAGACAACGTTGGACTTCTCATTATCAACCAATCCTGTACTGATGTGCAAGTTAGTAAAAGCGCCAGCAACCTTCAAATATTTTAAATTCTTGATGCTTTTTTTATTATTACGCGTTCGTCCTTACTTTTCTGATTAAAATTCCATCAATTAAGAGGAAATTTGACCACGAAAATCAGAGGCATCCATACCTCAAAAATCCAGGCTAAGGGCAACACATTCCAATGTGGGATGCCGGGTGAACTCTTCAGCATACCCCTGAGGTGCTATAGTGTAATCTATGTTGACCAACATACGAGGGAATCCCCCATAAGATCGTGCATGTTTTTAAGAAATGACAAGGCCTCACAACGAAAATTAATAGCATTGCCCAAATTAAGCGTCAGAATACAGGTACCACACCATATATTGATATATTAATTAGAGGAGGGGTCACCTATCTTCAACAGAAACAGGTAGTCACAGTAACACTCTTGTATACTATCATAAAGCATGAACATACGAATTACCCACTGGCATTCGCAAATGAACATTTAATAAATGGACAGAGGATTATAATTGTGAAATGGAATCTGAGCACCGGTGGGTGAGTATGATAAAAGAATAATTATGAGGACAAATTACGAAAATGGCCAATTACTGCAAAATTGATTAATGTGTTAAAGGAAGAACCCGTGGAACGTGTAGAAAACATGTACAATCACCGGTAAACTCACCACAGTGATGGAAGCAACTAGATGATTGCAGAACGTTAACTAACATCTTTAACTAAAATCAGCGACTTCAACGTCAGCCATTCTTACCACATTCATGCAACATGAAGGTGGAAGGTGGCGTCTGTAACGAAAACAGATTCTGAATCCATATCCTCTTCTGTACTCAATAGTAAAGTCCTTCTGTACGGGAGCAAGCCTCGTCTGGCAGCAAGACTTCACTTTGCGATTTTCGGCCTGCAATTGTTTTTACTCTTCAATCCCATTCCGGCAAGTGTTTTCTATCTTAATGCTCTGAAACTTGGCTGTTTCTGCCAACTGCGCTCAACGTCAGGTGTCGGAAATGAACACACTTATGACCTCTTCTGGCCGCGTTAAGTAAACTACTACGTCGCCCCAGCCGGCTTCGAAGTTTTTAACTCTACAGAAAAATAAGTCTTTCACCATAAAAAAAGAAGAGAAGCGAAGACGCAAATATCTGGGTAGTCATTGGTAGTACTGAATATTCTCCGCAGTTATGATACAGCGAAAGAGGTCGGCTACATTTACCGAAGGGAATGAGTATATAATACCATGAAACACGTTGCATGATGGTTTGGGGATAAACCGCCACGCTACGCCTCCAGTTGGCAGAGTTTTTTGCATGTCACACCTGTAGAGATTGTTTACGGCCAAGTAAATTACGTAATTTGAATCATCAGATTGCCTGCACTTGTTCTCTCTCATTCGCAGGTTATTCCCCCTAGCATACCTGTGCACAAACTGGGGAAGTCCTCCACTAATTCCTGATTCGAAGAAGAGCTTAATGTCAACAGTCAACAATCAGCTCTGACATATGTTGTTCTTAACATTGCGTCCCACGTAGCTGCTGTTTAATAGAAGGAAGGATCACAGACAATATGTGCACAGGCACACGCTCCAGCATTTCTCAAAAATACCTGAGAGCAGACATCCATTGGTGTTCATGTTCAATACAGCATATTCCCCTAAAACTGGGATGTTGAAGCGCCAAACATTCACTGCATGCCCATACTCCGTATTTGTTATGACAGTGCCTGTGAATTTACTGAAGAATGAAGTTATGTCGGTAATATGGTTTCATTGAGTTCCCTCCGTCGTAATCAGGTATTCGTAACTGTTGTGGATTGGCAAGAGAGCCAACCCACTGTGAGAGGAAGCCGAAAGGTATGCGTTTTAGCTCACGCAGGCTGGCGTGAGGTCTGGAACAGGACAAGGAAGTTAGACTAGCAAAAAACGTACGTAGCTGTTGGAATACTTAACTTTAATCCATAATTGGTGAACATCGCTCTTGACGGTACATGTTTTACAGCATCAATAGTAACTGACAATGGCGCCTTGCTAGGTCGTAGCAAATGACGTAGCTGAAGGCTATGCTAACTATCGTCTCGGCAAATGAGAGCGTATTTTGTCAGTGAACCATCGCTAGCAAAGTGGGCTGTACAACTGGGGCGAGTGCTAGGAAGTCTCTCTAGACCTGCCGTGTGGCGGCGCTCGGTCTGCAATCA
This sequence comes from Schistocerca cancellata, assembly GCF_023864275.1. Lineage (NCBI taxonomy): Eukaryota > Metazoa > Arthropoda > Insecta > Orthoptera > Acrididae > Schistocerca > Schistocerca cancellata. The sequence continues at coordinate 748,230,170 of NC_064626.1, read as the reverse complement.
CTGATAGTGACGACACGCGGATCCGACGTATACTAACGAACCGCGGCCGATTTAAAGGCTACCACCTAGCAAGTGTGGTGTCTGGCGGTGACACCACAGTAACCAAAGTGAAAACATACAACATCGGGGCATGCAGATCTGAGGATATGCATATCCTCCTGATGCAAGTATTCGAAGAGACGCATGCGTGATACATAGATAAACGAGGAAGCAAAGAGTTTTTTTTGTTTGTTTTTGTTTTTGTTTCGGTTGGAAAATGAAATGTATTTTTGAACGGTGTCGGTATGACACTGACCTTATCATAGTTCAAGTCGCAATCACCCAAGTACTCAACAAGAAACTGAGCAACAAACCCGTTCAAATTATGGAAGAAGTCAGGTATATATCGTAGTAGTTTGTATTTCAAGATGCGTGCAATGCGGGTTGCGCAGTGTAACTTCCCTATTAGTTGATAGTGATCTGAGCGTGGCGTATTCGTTCTCCATCCAACGGCAGCCCTTCCTGCTCGTATAAGGAATAATTCTCCTGCGAGATTGTTGCTCTCTGAGTTGGAAAAACTTGGTAAGTTGATCTCATTTATCGCAACAAATTTGTCATGACCGACTCGCAGGAGAATGATACCTTATATGAACAAGCAGTTGACGGTCATATTTGTGTGCTGCTATTGGACAGCCACAAAGGCTCTCACAATAGAGGACTATAAGAAGTGGCTGCCTGAGGGCACTGGTGCTGTTTTGCATTTGTTGCGACCAGTAGTCTTTCTACTGCGAGATCATGAGGTACATACTGCTCTCCAGCTGAAAGTTTCATTCCACGCATTAACCATGTACCCTGGCAATTATAAAGGATGAGGAGAGAGAGTGGTAGTTTGGCTATTATTGGTCCAGGGAGATGGTGAAGGAAGGGGAGAGGGGAGGAGGGTAAAGGTGCGTGGGCACGATGTGTAGCCTGATACTTAAAGCCAAAGCCATCAGGAACCAACTTCGGACAGGGCAGGGGGTGACCTTGCGTACACATGAGCGTAGACAGGCTGAGGTTGGAGGTTGACCTTGAAATTAACTCAGCCAGTTGTCTCAATTGCAGCGTGATACATATCTTAAGGTAAAATGTAAAATGACACCTATGTCCTTAGCTTATCAGTTCCGGGCATTAACCCTCCATTTTATGAATGACCTTGAAAATGGGTTGAAGGTTACCTAGTGTACACACTGCAGAACTACTGACAGTTCTGAGTCCACAACTGCATACTATGTGAGCTTGAATACTCTATATATAGATATACTTGAATAGCTGATATACACTCCTGGAAATTGAAATAAGAACACCGTGAATTCATTGTCCCAGGAAGGGGAAACTTTATTGACACATTCCTGGGGTCAGATACATCACATGATCACACTGACAGAACCACAGGCACATAGACACAGGCAACAGAGCATGCACAATGTCGGCACTAGTACAGTGTATATCCACCTTTCGCAGCAATGCAGGCTGCTATTCTCCCATGGAGACGATCGTAGAGATGCTGGACGTAGTCCTGTGGAACGGCTTGCCATGCCATTTCCACCTGGCGCCTCAGTTGGACCAGCGTTCGTGCTGGACGTGCAGACCGCGTGAGACGACGCTTCATCCAGTCCCAAACATGCTCAATGGGGGACAGATCCGGAGATCTTGCTGGCCAGGGTAGTTGACTTACACCTTCTAGAGCACGTTGGGTGGCACGGGATACATGCGGACGTGCATTGTCCTGTTGGAACAGCAAGTTCCCTTGCCGGTCTAGGAATGGTAGAACGATGGGTTCGATGACGGTTTGGATGTACCGTGCACTATTCAGTGTCTCCTCGACGATCACCAGTGGTGTACGGCCAGTGTAGGAGATCGCTCCCCACACCATGATGCCAGGTGTGTGCCTCGGTCGTATGCAGTCCTGATTGTGGCGCTCACCTGCACGGCGCCAAACACGCATACGACCATCATTGGCACCAAGGCAGAAGCGACTCTCATCGCTGAAGACGACACGTCTCCATTCGTCCCTCCATTCACGCCTGTCGCGACACCACTGGAGGCGGGCTGCACGATGTTGGGGCGTGAGCGGAAGACGGCCTAACGGTGTGCGGGACCGTAGCCCAGCTTCATGGAGACGGTTGCGAATGGTCCTCGCCGATACCCCAGGAGCAACAGTGTCCCTAATTTGCTGGGAAGTGGCGGTGCGGTCCCCTACGGCACTGCGTAGGATCCTACGGCCTTGGCGTGCATCCGTGCGTCGCTGCGGTCCGGTCCCAGGTCGACGGGCACGTGCACCTTCCGCCGACCACTGGCGACAACATCGATGTACTGTGGAGACCTCACGCCCCACGTGTTGAGCAATTCGGCGGTACGTCCACCCGGCCTCCCGCATGCCCACTATACGCCCTCGCTCAAAGTCCGTCAACTGCACATACGGTTCACGTCCACGCTGTCGCGGCATGCTACCAGTGTTAAAGACTGCGATGGAGCTCCGTATGCCACGGCAAACTGGCTGACACTAATTTTGTACCATGCTGTCCTCTGATTAAACAACTGAGATGATATGAAAAATTACACATCGTCAGGTCATATGTTTTTCGATCATGTTATACAACTTCCAAGTTGCTTCCATGGACCAAACAAAGAATAAAACGTTTACTGTTGTGCTACCATGACAAATTGCGTTAATGGTGGTATTCCTAAACTGATAGCCAGAAAAATGCTCCTACAAGAGCACAAAGAATGCGAACACGTTCATGTTTAAAAGACTGTCTCATTCTATTTTCCTCAGTACGTTTAAAAAGTTTCCCAAAAGCTTTTCCCAGGCAAATATATACGAGCTCTTTTTAGCGCACAACTCACCTCTCATTCCCACAAGCTCCTCCATCGTTGTAAGCAGCTCATACCCATTCAGTTCCACTTTTCCTATTCTCACTCACTCATTCAGCCCAACTTTTTGTTAGTGTCTCGTGTCTCACAGCCACAGTCTCCTTCGTTCTGTCCTACTAACTGTCACTGTTTGTCTCCTTTTTACTGCTACTATCTCATTCACTCCTTCGCAATGCTGCTGTCTCTTCTCACTGACGCTATATTTATCTTCCTCGTTGTCATCGTCATACACTGTCTCTCATTACCACTTTCTGCACATCTTTATACCTCTCCCACTGGCACCGACTCCCTCACTCTTTTCCTAGTACTGTCAACTATGTTTCACTACCACTGTGTCCTTCTTCTTCTCTCACACTGCTATTCTCTCCTTCGCTCTTTCTTCACCACAATCAGTCTACTACCTTTCAAAATTTATTTCTTTTTCGTCGCTTTCTCACTGTCACTGTCTTCTTATCTTATAGTATAAACAAAACAGCAAATAAATTCGCATGCCAAAATTTTAGAGAATATTTTTATAAATATTCTTTCCCTTGCAGGGCATGTCACTCATATGAAAAGAGTTTAAATAACAGTAAAATGTTGATAGTTTACTTACAGGTATGTGAAACTGAAATAACGCTAGACTGATTTTCGACCTGAGACCGTATTTAAAGTGCAAAACATTTCGGAAGCGCTTCAGTGCTACAACACTGGATAGGCTTCTTGTCATAACTGAGATACTTCACAGCTTATTTTTCAGCGCTACGTCACTCTATAAGCCATGTTTCCGCCTCACAATGAAATTTACGTTGGTAATTTACGTGTACAAGTAGCGTAACTTTGAACCTCTGTATCTCGGAAATGGATATGGATATCGATAAAATTTGCAACGTAATTCAAGATCTGGATCTTGGGAATACGTCCTTAAAATTTCATCCATTTGCTGTGCATAGTGCTCTTGGAATCCGCGGTTTGGGTTTGGTACAAAAAACGGTAAAAAACCAGTTTGTGGAGTTTTGTTAGGAACGACCACAAACTAATGGTGCCTTTATAAGCCCTAAAGGCCCAATGTAGCCCACATCAAGTGCAAAAAGAACTAACCGATTTGCTGTATTAGCATAACTGGCACTATATTCATACTTTGACCCTGTACTGTAGGGTGGTGACACTAAGGTGATTCTTGTGCAGGGCTACAAATGGTCCCCAGTCCAAGGGCTAACCAAAACATTTGATTCTACTTTTCTGTCACCAACAAAACCGGAAATATGAACCCAAGAAGAATTCCGTTTTTTTGGGCGGGTTGTGGAATCCTGTAGCATGGGTACCGGTTTTACGTCTTTCCGTGCTCCCATGCATTGTTCTAGATACATGTAGGCTGCGCAAAGTGTCAGGCAGCTACTCTTAACATGATTTTAGTCCATGGTTCACATACAACTGTAATTTTCTAGGTAAAGCATCGCCTTCATATTCGCATGACAGATGAAATGTCCTGCCCAACGCAATCAATAATAACTAAGAACAATAAACTGCAATGTTTACAGGCTCCGAATCTGACTTTTCGAGCTCTGACGTGCTGGTAAGCCAAAGAGGTCCTAACTACCTTCTACTATACTGAAATAGTTAATAAGCTCAAACACCTAAGCTGTATGGCACAATACTGCTTGCAGCTCCTGACAATAGCTGCAATCGCCTCACTGTATATTATTAACGAACGGATAATGTTGAACGTGCTGTCACAAAAGCACAAAAATACTTTGCAACAATACAGCTGAATACTCCGAAATGGAACTTATCTCAAGATCACAAAACTGTTAGCATGATTCAGTCTAACAAAAGTAAAATACTACTACGATGGTACATCTACATAATCCGCTTGCTTTTAGCCTTCCTCCCATCTTGAGTTTGGGTTGGTGATGCAGACACTCAGACTCATGTACGCTTATAAGACAGATTAGAAAATACAAATATATACAGATATTTATACCACGAAAGCTTGACTATTCACGATTACTTAAACGATCAACTGTTTTCTCTAGAAACGATCATTGTTTGTGAATATATTTCGTACCTCTTACACGACATAAAGTTAACAGAATGTAACAGTAGTTAGGGTATTAATGTGTACATATGATCTGTACGTATCGAGATATTAAAAAAGAAGTTAATACTAAACACAGTCTGTTAAAATACTGGTTACGTATGAAAGTATGGAGTCTTACAAGAACTAAGTTAGCGAAATGTAATAGACATGACCACTAAAGATTTGTAACATCATCTCCAACAAACTCTGAAACTCACGAGTACCTGTAATGTAAAAGGCGTTGTTAGCTATTTCTCTTATATGCCGTGATGTGTCACACCTTTAATTTTGTAAGGCATAGTTGATTATTTCTTTTATGCCCGTGATGTGCATAACTTTACTCTTCTCCTTGCTAAGAAAATGTGAATCTATTCTTTCTTTTGTTACCCTTCAACGTACAAGGTGGTTGTAATTAGACTTTTGCTACTAGAACTAGTGAAAACGGAAAACTATTTACCTTATGGGTACAAAACTTTACAGGAAGGATGTTCCGACTGTTCGCTACAGGATTTGCATCGTTAATGGCGTTACTATCATGACTTGCGTTAGACTCTGTACTGACAGAGCGACGTAGGTTTAAACATAAACCTCAGCTGCATTACAGTTGCAGACATTCAACATGGGTCTGGACAAGGTGAGCAAGACTTTACTCATGAAGCTGTTTATTTCAAAACATCAGTAGTGCGGCTGCTCTTCACGAGCATCGACGTATTAAAGGATTATGGAGAATACCTCTTTCTGTATCGAGATTATGGAGATCTCTTTCTGTATCGTCGTTGAAGAACCTGATTTGGAAATCCAAATTAAATGTCGATTTGCGAATTGCTCCTGGGAGAACCCGATTGCGCCAGAGGTTGTTATAGATATTGCTGTTGTCGTGGCTGAAAATGCTGGACACAACGGGCGATCTTCAAGCAGTGCATTAGCTGTGTCACAACTGCTAGTCATTTCACGGTCCACCGTCCTTTCGGGCAGCGGTAGAGGAATCTAGTGCGGTTTTAGCCTGTCATGACTGCAGATGGTTGTGACAATAAGCTACGTTTTTAGCCAGGTATGCAGTTCCATGCCTGTTGCACTTGGTCCGTCAATAGAGAAATGGTTAATGTTGGTTTCGGGTGACGCCGGAGTAGTCGTCCAATGATGTCCCATGTATGCTCGATTGAAGACAGATCTGATGACTGAACAGGCCAAGGCAACGTGTCAACACCCTACAGAGGCGTTGTGTGCGAGTGTTATCCTGTTGGAAAACAAATGTTACCCTCTTATCTGGAACTGAAAGTGTGTTTCTTTCAATGCCTTACTCATTATTTCTCTTGCACATGTCCTTACAAGTGTTTCAGAAAGGTTCCATTGTCTTCCGATCACTCGTTTTTCATAGGGACTCTCTCAAGTGGCGAAATTTTAGTTTAAACCATGCCGTATTACAGAAAATAAAACGCATCAGTAATTGCAAAGTTGTTTCTTACTGTAAATGACGTCATCACATGGTGCTTTATATGTAAGTACTAATTTCTCACAGTCTCATAAGTGGTGTGGTTACAGAATCTAGCTATGAGAAAATTGTTAGCTGCTGATACATTAATATGCAATAAAACTGATCGTTTTTTTAGTTGACGGACTTAGTTTTAGTTTTCTTGTGATCTTATACACACTCGCGATACTGTTATGAAGCTGTTCGCACACAATGGAAAAAGGAAGCTTGTCTCTTTGTAGAAATTGCTGGAATATTCATTTGTCTCCCCCGGTGTCATCGATGCTGAGCTGGATGTTCCACGAAACAAGACAAGATGGTGGTTTCTATCATGACGATTACAAAATTAATTAACAAAATAACAAAACTAATTTCTGCTAGCCGGCCACGATGGCCGAGCGGTTCTAGGCACTTCAATCCGGAACCGCGCGATTGCTACGGTCGCAGGTTCGAATCCTGTCTCGGGCATGGATGTGTGTAATGTCCTTAGGTTAGTTAGGTTTAAGTAGTTCTAAGTTCTAGGGGACTGATGATCTCAGATGTTAAGTCCCATAGTACTCAGAGCCATTTGAACCATAATTTCTGCTGCTGCTCCAACGCGTAACCTTGTCGTAGAATACACATTGTAAAGCCTTTTCAAACTTATGAAGAGCAAGATGCGGTAATGGAATGTACCGGCCGAATGTAACGCACAGATTAGCATACTTAACAATGGACGACTGCGTATCTATCTGTTTAATCGGCGAGAAGCAACTTTGATTGGTATTCACTTTTGAACGTAGCTCATTTTGTGTGTCACACGTATTAATCTTTCATAAAATGGTTCACAGTCCGTAAACAAGACAACAACAGTCAGTATGTACTCATCACACATTCCACAGAACGAACAAATTCACAGACTTTCTTCGTGTTCAAAACGAGATGGAAAAGCCATTCGGCGCACTGCCAAACGAACTACGATGTCTTTACTTTTCTTAACGGTATTGCCCCTGGTTCTATGCTTCACAGTGTATTGCTAACCTCAGCCTCCCGTTGTCATCTGCACTGCATCTTCAAAAATCTTCATCTACATCAGTAGTCCGCTTGCCACCTGACGGTGTGTGGCCGAGAGTACTTCTGATACCACTGATTCCTCTTTGCTATTCCACTCGCGAATGGCGCGTGAGAAAAATGACTGTCGATAAGCCTCGCTATTAGCTCTAATTTCTCTAATTTTCTCGTTGTGTTCATTTCGCGAGAGATATCTGGGAGGAAACAATAGGTTGCCCGACTGTTATCGGAAAGTACTCTTTCGAAATTTCAACAGCAAACCTTTCCGTGATGTACCAAGCCTCTCTTGTAGTGTCTGCCACTGGAGTTTGTTGAGCATCCTTGTAACACTCTTGCGCCGACCAAACGCCCCGTGACGAAAAGCACTGCTCTTTGTTGGATCTTTCCTGTCTCTTCAATCAGTCCTGCCAGGTAAGGGTCCTACATTGATGAACAATACTCAATAATCAGTCGAACAAGCGCCTTGTAAGCCACTTCTATTGTGCATGAGCTACATCTCCTTAAGATTCTTCCTATGAATCTCAGTCTGGCATTTGCTTTTCCTACCACTTGTTTCATGGGGTCATTCCACTTAAGGTCGCTCTAGATAGTTACTCCTAAATATTTCACGGTAAATACTGTTTCCAGCAGTTTCCTATCAATAGTGTGGTGGTACAAAAGTCGTTCAAAAAGTTTTGCACAGTGGTCTCTAATTTTTTTGTTATGTTTTGCAGGAGGAGAATGACATTTTTTGTGAACATACTTGGAACATTTAGCTATACATTGAGCCTACTGAATGTAGCCTCCATCAGCTGTGACGTATCTGGCCCAACGTTCTTGCCATGATGTAAATGCACTTTGATAAAATTCTGGGGTCTGACTTTTACACCATCGCTTGACACAGGAAATAAGGTCTTTCTCACTATCAAATATTTTACCGCGCAGGTGGGCATTCACGCGAACAAAGAAGTAAAAATCAGACGGAGCCAAGTCCTGACTGTAGGGAGGATGAAGAACAATTTTCCACCCCATTTTCCTGATATTCTCCTGCGTCATAAGGGCTATATGGGGTTTGGCATTGTCGTGGTATAGTCGAGCTGACCTTAAAGCTGTGGTCTGTGGGTCTTGATGGCACGTTGCAGTTTGTCCAGTGACAAACAGCAACGGTCCCGGTTAATTGTGAAGTGAGGTTCCAAAAAGTCAATGAAAATGACAGCACACTGATCTCAGAAGAAGGGGGCCTGCTGTTCGTTGTTTCTTCTCCCGAGGGGAACCCAGACGACGCCATCCCATGGACTGGGTTTTGCTCTCAGGTTCGGACATAAACAGCCATGATTCATCCTGGTTAATGACGCCGTCAAAACACTGTTTCAACTCTTCAGTAAAGGTCTTCATGAGAACCTGTCACAGCCAGCCGGAGTGGCCGTGCGGTTCTAGGCGCTACAGTCTGGAGCCGAGAGACCGCTACGGTCGCAGGTTCGAATCCTGCCTCGGGCATGGATGTGTGTGATGTCCTTAGGTTAGTTAGGTTTAATTAGTTCTAAGTTCTAGGGGACTGATGACCTCAGAAGTTAAGTCCCATAGTGCTCAGAGCCATTTGAACCATAGATGATTTTAACCGCTTACTGGTTTTACATAAGGCCAAAACCTCTTAGTGTATTTAGTCAAACTGGTTGACAAAACGTTACTTTCCAAGTCACTGAATGCTTGTCTCATTGCTCTCCTTACTCTCATTTTTGCTTCGTTCATCTTTTCTTTGTCAGCTAGGTTTTGTCTTATCTTGAATTTGTGACGAAGCTCTCTTTGTTTCCGAAGCAGTTTTCTAACACTGTTATTAAACCACGGCGGGTCTTTCCCGTCTCTTAAGATTTTTCTCGGAACGTACTTGTGTAAGGCCTATTTAACGATGTTTTGGTTTTCTTTTTTTCCATTTGTGCTCTACTTCATCGTTCTCAGCATAAATATTTAATGGTGACTTGCAGATATTCTATACTTTGTATCTTATCAATCTTGCTAAGCACAAATATTTTCCTTTCTTTCTTAACATTCCTTGCAGTTCTCTGTCATAGTTGCTGTTGCAGCCTTATGATCATTGATTCGATAAGATCAGGTCTGTTTGTTCATGGAAAGTCACGTTTTCTTTGCGAGTTGGTTCTCTAATTATCTGCTCTAAGTAATTTTCTGACGAGACATTCAGGGTAATGTCTCACGAATCACTGTTCCTGGCACCAGTTCTGATAGTACGACTCTCCCAATCCACGCCTGACACTCCCTATGACAAAAGCATGATCGGGAAAGTTACTAACGACAACCTGAAATTTCTCTCTGAAGCGCTCTGCCACCAGAGTTCCCGATCCAGGCGGTCTGTAGAAGCATCCGATTACCACTGTTTACCGACCTATAACGCTTAGCTTCGCCCAGATTAATTCGTATTCTGAATTCGTGATAACTTCGCTGGGTGTAATCGAATTCTTTACGGCAATAAATAAGCGGTCACCATTCACGACTAACCTATCCTACGATAAATATTCCAATCTGAACTTAGAATTTCGTTGCTATTGATTTCCGGTTTCAATCAAATTTCTGGTCCTTTTAATTCTGGGACCTTTCCTTGGATGCTCCTGCGTTCTATTAATACTATATTAATGTCTTTTTGCATCCGATCTGGGTGGGTGAAGGAGTAATTCTTTGTCCTTGGTTCTTTCTCTCTTCTAAATCTTCACTTTTTGTGATCCCTTTAGTGCGTCGAATTCCAGAATTAATTTTTCTCTAATTTTCGGCATGCTATTGCAGCCATAGCTAAGCTTTGGTTTATACTTAATTCTCCGTATAAGTGCAATGTCTCTCGGACGTCCTTGAATGCCTTCAATTTCAACCATCAAAAAAGCTGTTTATCTTCCCCACAAAGTTAATCGATTTTTTCACTAATTAACTCCACGCCCGCGCCCGTCCATGTATGCGCTTCACAGTTTCGACCACACTCACTCCACTTCAACATTTCCAGTTATGTACAGCACATTCCATCTTACAGTTGTTGTTATTAAGAATACACCTTCCTCTTACAAAATTCAGTAGGTATTTCTACTAACAATCAGACAAACCCCTTACATCCGTCTTTATACATCTGAGCCCCGGTGTAGTCTGTCCGCATTCATTTCTGCAGAGATATTATTTGTTATCGGACCGAATTGTTATTACACACAAATTACAGAAAAATTTCGTACAGTTAAATTTACGGAACAATAGTACACCAAAATGATATAACACATTACAATTTCATTTATGTGAAAACATCGAGTAAATAACAGGAATCGACTCTCGATAGAAAATTACAGTTCTTTATTATGCACTTAATCCAGCACTAAAATTGTTGTGGCGTAGCAAGACAGCCACACCACTCGGAGGTAGCCGAAAGGCACGCTAACTAATGCAGACGGGCGTGAAGTCTGAAACAGGATAACTATTGAATGGTAGCAAGAAAAGTACGTAGTTGCTTTATACTTAACTTTTATTCTCTGATGAATACAGCGTTCTTCTTGAGACATTTATACTATAACTCTCAAAGTAGGTAAGGCTAATGGCGCCTTGCTAGGTCGTAGTCATGTGCTTAGCTGAAGGCTATTCTAACTGTCTCTCGGCAAATGAGAGGAAGGCCTCGTACGTCTAGTCGCTAGCAATGTCGTCCGTACAACTGGGGCGAGTGCTAGTCCGTCTTTCTAGACCTGCCATGTGGTGGCGCTAGGTCTGCAAGTACTGATGGCGGCGACACGCGGGTCCGACATGTACTAATGGACCGCGGCCGATTTAAGCTACCACCTAGCAAGTGTGGTGTCTGGCGGTGACACCACATTCCTCCCCCGCAAATCGGCGAACGGTCGTGTTATAAGGCTTCCGCCCGCCGTGGGGAGGGCCCCATGTTGACGTATGCGATGAGGTGGGGAGCCTAACAACAGGCGAAGCTGTGCCACCCGCACCCGGCCATTCGGTCCGAGGGGAGCTAGGAAACGCCTGGAAACCTACTCCAGGGTGCACGTCAACATGCGGCGTATGCGCCCGTAATGAGACAGGGTCGACCTCCATTGCGTCGAGGTATCCGACGCGCGAGGACGCCATGTGGTCCGGAGCGGGCAAGAGGTCCAGGGCGGACGACAGCTGGTCACGGGAAGCGACCGGCGGCGCGTGACCCAGGGAGGCGGTTGGCGGCTGCAGCGAAGCGTCCTCTGCGGGCGGCAGCGGCGGCGGCTGCAGCGGCGGCTGCGGCGGCGCGACGCCATGGGGCAGAATGGAAGGCATCGTCGGTAACACCTGGGGATGAGGCGAGCCAGTAGATGGGTCCCCAGGGCGCTGACCGGACGGCTCCGTCGCTGAAAGCCGACGGGGAGCGGCAGAACCCAGGCGACGACAGAGGCGCAGCTGATTGAGATGCCGACGCACCTCACCAGAGGCCCCCATAACCAAATACATCGCGCGGCCGAGGCAGCGAAGAATGCGCCCTGCGAGCCAACGCCTTGAACCGCGATAGTTGCGATATAATACAGCGTCGCCAGGAGCAAAAGCAGGAGTCTGCCGCTGCACAGGAACCTGATGCGGCGGATGCAGCAAAGACATCAAGGTGCGATGAGGACGACCGTGAAGCAACTCAGCCGGCGAGCGACCATCGCGGGGCTGAGAGCGATACGAAGACAAAAAGAGCAACAACGCGTCCTCCCGAGAATGCGACTCTTTCAACTTCAACATCTGTGACTTGAAAGTCCGGACCAAACGTTCAGCGGCACCGTTTGACTGAGGCGAAAACGGCGCGGATGTCAGATGTTGAATACCATTGGCCTTGCAGAATGACTGAAATTCTGCGGACATGAATTGTGGACCATTGTCAGAAACAATAGTCTGCGGAAGACCTTCAATGCAAAAGATAGCAGACAACGCTTGGATGGTGGCAGAGGACGTCGTGGAAGACATACGGACAACAAAAGGAAAATTACTGAAGGAATCGACAACAACCAACCATCGAGCATTCCAGAATGGACCAGCAAAATCTATGTGTAAGCGTTGCCAAGGGGAAGTGGCTTTTGGCCATGCAAAGAATTTCCGCGGCGGTGCGGATTGTTGTTCGGCACACGCCATGCAAGAAGAGCACATTTTCGTAATCGCAGCATCGATTCCGAACCAAGTACAGTGCTGACGAGCAAGTTGTTTCGTACGCACTATACCCCAATGTCCTTGGTGGAGAAGCTTTAAGACAGATGACTAACGAACGTGGGACCACGACCCTAGACTGATCATTAGCAGAACGCAACAACAAAACACCACGTCGTACAAAAAGTCTCTCCTTGTGAGCAAAAAATCGGCGAACCATCGGATCCCCGATCCGTGACTTCGACAAGGGCCATTGCGTAGTAACAAAACGCAAAACGGTAGCAAGGACAGGGTCTGCAGCTGTGGCTGTAGCTACACGACGAAAATCAATCGGAAACGATTCGACCACGTCATCGGTTTCCGCATCAATGAACATGCAAGCAAGTTCGGAAGAATCGAATGCTTTATCCTCGGCAACAGGCAAACGGGACAACGCATCTGCGTTTCCGTGCTTAGCAGTGGACCGGTACAAGATATCGTAGCGGTACTGCGAGAGGAAAAGAGACCAGCGAATGAATTTCTGCGCTGTACGTGGAGGTACAGGCTTGTTCGGATGAAAAAGCGATGTCAAAGGTTTGTGGTCTGTAATGATGGTAAAGTGACGACCATACAAGAAATCGTGAAACTTCGTAACACCAAACACGAGAGCCAAAGCTTCCTTCTCTATCTGGGAATAATTTCTTTGCGCTGACGAGAGCAATTTGGACGCAAAGGCAATAGGGCGATCATGCGAACCATCTTTGTGCGCAAGCACAGCACCGATCCCGAAATCCGATGCATCTACCATCAACAAAAGGGGGTTTCTGGGGATCGAATGGCGTAAGGCAAGTATTTGAAAGCAACGCCGATTTCAATTGGAGAAAGGCGCGTTCGCAGTCCGTCGACCAGACGAACGGAACACCTTTACGGCGTAAGCGATGAAGCGGAGCTGAAATGGAAGAGGCATGAGGAAGAAATTTATGATAGTAATTTATTTTTCCCAACACACTCTGTAGCTGCTTCACATTTTGCGGTGAAGGCAAGTCCTGTATGGCACGGAGGTGCTCTGGACTCGGATGGATGCCTTGGGCATTAATTACATGTCCCAGATACGGCAAGTCACGAGCAAAAAACACACATTTGTCCTTCCGCAAGCGAAGACCATTCTGTCGCAAGACCTGAAATAATGTTCTGAGATTTTGTAAATGTTCTGCTTCTGTCTTTCCTGAGATCACTATATCGTCCAGATAGTTAGCTGCAGTAGGGACCGACGCACAAATAGTTTGTAAATATTGCTGAAACAATGCAGGGGCGGATGCACACCCGAATGGCAGTCTTTTGAATCTGTATAGTCCAAGATGCGTGTTAACCACCAATACGCGCTGGGATTCTTCGTCCACCGGTATTTGCAAGTACGCATCTGCTAGGTCCAACTTTGAAAAATATTTTCCCGGGCACAGTTTGTCAAAAAGATCTTCCGGGCGAGGCAAAGGAAAAGTAGCAGTCACTAGTTGTGGATTCACTGTTGCTTTGAAGTCCACGCAAAGTCTCAATTTGCCGGAAGGTTTTTGCAAAATCACTAAGGGTGAGGCCCAGAGAGAAGCCTGCACACGTTCAATGACACCTTGCGATTCTAAATCTTTTAATGTTCTTGCGACCTCATCACGCAATGCGTGGGGAACATTGCGCGCTCTGAAAAATTTCGGTTGCGCGTTGACTTTTAGTTCCAAATGTGCTTCATAGTTCTTAGCGCAACCAAGGCCCGGTGCAAAAATGTCTGCAAATTCCTCACATAGACTAGAAACACTGGCTGAAGGCACAGTCTGGTTCACTGAGAGAACCTGATTCACAATAGACAAGTTAAACAATTGAAATAAATCTAAACCAAACAAGTTCACTGCAGCAGAAGAACGAAGAACGTAAAATGACACAAGTTTTGTTTGTCCCTTGTATGTTGCAAGAAGGCTGCACTGTCCTAACACAGGGATATGCTGTCCTGAATAACTAGTGAGCTGAACTTTTGCGGCACGCAACGGCGGTGCGCCCAGTTGTTTGTACGTGGCGTGATTGAGCAATGAAACTGCAGCTCCGGTATCGAGCTGGAATGGTATCACTTGTCCGGCAAAGTCCAAATCTACAAAAAGTTTATTGTCCTGCTGACGACAAGAGCGACTGTTTTGTGCAACGTGAACAGACACTGGTACAGAATCACGTGCGACGTGACGGGATTGCCGTCGACGTCGACGCACACGTTTTGTGGGACGAACACAGTCACTATTAGAGAGAGGAACACTGGGCGGAGTGGCATTAACTACGTGAATGTCCATGGGCGAAGGTTCCCGAGCCTGAGTGTCCGTGGTTCGATTCCGGCGCGAAGCAAAGGGCCTGGAACGGTTGTGATTGTCTGATCTGAGCTTTTTCCGGCAAACACTTTGAACATGTCCTTTCTTGTGACAGTAAAAGCAAATAGCTTGGCGTGACGGGCAATTTTCACGCGAATGTCTAGTAGCACACCGCGGGCATGATTTCACTGCATTTGCGGGCTGGCGAGGCACACCTGGTTTAGAGCGCGGCGTCAGCTGCGTCGAAGTGCGCGAGGGCCGGTTACCGGGCCGCGCAGCGCGTCTAGCGGGCCGGTGAATGTTACACACTGCTGGCGAAGCTTCAAAAGATTCCTGAGCACAGTCAAGTGTGTCTTGCCTATCCAATATGTCTATCACTTGTTGAAGGGAGGGATTAACTAGTTTCAAAATCTGTTCCCTTATGCGAACATCAGAAACGTTCTGTGCTATTGCATCACGCACCATTGTATCTGAATAAGGAAGGCCACAGTCACATTCAAATGCGCAGTCCCTAGTAAGGCCTTGCAAAGTTGCAACCCACTCCCTATTAGTTTGACCGGCCGTACGTTTTGTACGAAAGAACGTATACCCTTTTGCAACCACATTAACTGTTTCTTTGAAATAGGCATCTAAAGCCGACACAATTTCTTCGTAGGACAGAGTAGCTACGTCGCGTCGGGGAAACAATTTCACTATCACACGGTACGTTTGCACGCCGACACAAGACAATAAGTGAGGCTGCCGCTCGTTACCTTGAATTCTGTAGGCTGCCAGATGAAAATCCAGCTGTCGGGAATATTCCGCCCAAGATTCTTGAGTGGAATCGAACTGGCGAAACGGCGGTGCTTTGCACGCGTGGGTTCGAATCCCATCCTCGTCGCCAAACTGTTGTGGCGTAGCAAGACAGCCACACCACTCGGAGGTAGCCGAAAGGCACGCTAACTAATGCAGACGGGCGTGAAGTCTGAAACAGGATAACTATTGAATGGTAGCAAGAAAAGTACGTAGTTGCTTTATACTTAACTTTTATTCTCTGATGAATACAGCGTTCTTCTTGAGACATTTATACTATAACTCTCAAAGTAGGTAAGGCTAATGGCGCCTTGCTAGGTCGTAGTCATGTGCTTAGCTGAAGGCTATTCTAACTGTCTCTCGGCAAATGAGAGGAAGGCCTCGTACGTCTAGTCGCTAGCAATGTCGTCCGTACAACTGGGGCGAGTGCTAGTCCGTCTTTCTAGACCTGCCATGTGGTGGCGCTAGGTCTGCAAGTACTGATGGCGGCGACACGCGGGTCCGACATGTACTAATGGACCGCGGCCGATTTAAGCTACCACCTAGCAAGTGTGGTGTCTGGCGGTGACACCACAAAAATGGTATTACAATGAATGGTGATAAAAGAAGAGGTTAAAAGATAACTTTTTACTAAAAAAAACAGTTATATGAACCGTGTAGGATGAACCTATCTCGTAGTTTCTCATTATAGACATGATTTAGACGGAATTACTCCTACCTTCTGCCTGTTGTTGCGTTGAAATGCTAATCATTTGTATATTCCAGCGTGTAGTACACTTCATGCTGATTTCACGGCTGCTGCAACTCACTTGAGTTACTAGAAATAAATGTCAGTGAGTTCAGTATCTTGGCCATTATGACCAACACGTTAGTACTGTTAATATGTTTCACGAATATCCGTCAAAAAATGTTCAAATGTGTGTGAAATCTTATGGGACTTAACTGCTAAGGTCATCAGTCCCTAAGCTTACACACTACTTAACCTAAAGTATCCTAAGGCCAAACACACACACCCATGCCCGAGGGAGGACTCGAACCTCCGCCGGAACCAGCCGTACAGTCCATGACTGCAGCGCCTGAGACCGCTCGGCTAGAAGATCTGTCAATTTAATGTGGTACGTCTCTCTCGTGAAACAAAAATTTTTTCTCAAGCAAAACAATGAACTCGCTAACACCATTATAATTTATCGCAAAAAATCCATATGACGAATTATACAAAATATTACGTCTTACTATTGTAAAACTTCTGCTGACAATTTATTCTTAGTTGGTTGGCTGCTCATGTCGTACTTCGTAACGTTTTCGAATCCCAACTTCCCTTCCAACGTAACACCCCGTGCCAGCAACAATGGCTACATTGTGGATCAAATATAGTTTTTAGTATGCTCACTCCTTGTAAATCTCGTGTCAGACATCATTGCCCGTTTTCATACGACTTTGAGATACCTCAGCTACGTTGTTCAATGTGTTCGGAAAATCAGATCAATGATCTTTTTTGTCAAGCGTAGATTTCCCGTCACATTTAAAACATTACTGTGTTATCAACACCGATTTCCGTGGGAACTGGTTATATGCGTTGTTCTCTATTGCGAAAATGTAATTTCGTTTGCTCCGTAGTTTAAAACGGTTCCAGTTCTTATTACCTTTAACCGATGTGGAATTGATGAGTAACATTACTTCGTTATGGTCACATTCACTGATCTCTCAACTTTTCATCTGTAGTGTAACTCATCTTCCGCTTGTTGCCCTGTCAAGCCCCTCCAAGGATGATGAGTTGCTACGTATACGGTTGCAGGTCGCGTATTCCATTGCTGACGCCGGCTTATCTGACGTAATGAGGACATTCACGGTCGCGACTGCTGCTGATGGTAACGAGGGAGGTCCAGGCGCGGCTTACGGCTGCGGCAGCAGCCATCTGGCCCAGCCAGCAGAATGGGGAGATACTGCAAATGGATTCGACGCTTAGCGCAGCCCAACAGCGGCTGCCGCGCAGACCGTGTCGAACTGCCGCAGAGTGCCTGCCGCAAACGAGAGCCGTTCTCCAGCGAGCTCCTGGCTTACGGGGCGATCCCTGGTGGGCCACACTGTGCCTAACTGTTCGAAAGAAGGTTTCCTCGAAACTTGTTGCTAGTATAAGAACTCCTCACCTTCCGTCAGAATTTCTAAAGCCATTGGGGGAAGTGGCAACCAAACGATTATTCAAGTTGGTGTGTAGAATCTATATGACCGGCGACTTACCATCACACGTTCGGAAAAATATCATCCGTACTATTCCGAAGACAACAAATGTAGATAAGTGCGAAAACTGTCGCACAATCAACTTAGCAGCTCATGCATACAAGTTGCCGATAACAATGATATACAGAAGAATGAAAAAAATGGGGATTAGTTACATGACCGTCAGCTGGGCTTCAGAAAAGGTAAACCCTCCAACCTGAAATAAAATTCTGTACTGTTGTACTGTCCTGCTCTGCATTAGAACTAACGTTACATTTTATAAAATGTTAAGGATCTGTCTTAAACACCTAGGGAACCTGACCAGAAGCTGTCAACTGTGGTGTATTTCAGGTGTGGATTAATTCTGAAAATTTTCATTTTACCTTTTTCACATCATTTTAACCCGATGTAACACGACAGCAGCCATGAAGGGAACCACAGAGTGACAAGAGGTCCACACTGCTTGCAGGTGAATCGCCTTTCATTCTTCACTTTAAGTATAGCACATACAATAAGCTCTCGACGCAGGAACGCAAGAGAACTGCTTAACTTCTTCAAAAGACACATTATGTAGTTCACTAACTTAACTTTATTTCATCTTTCATTAATTCACTAATCCTTGTCCATTCCGATGAACTATTTCAAGGTTTATCGAAACAAAGTCTGGCGGTTTTGTCCGTGATAACCAGTTTTTACAGTCCAAGTAACTATTTCGGTACCGTGTTATGAAAAGATGATTTTTATTTAAATTTAAATTTCAAGTGTTCCAGGGGTTCCAGGAAAGAGAAAAGGACGGGCGGGGGCGGACTGCGTCTTTGACAAGTAATCAAATCATCCTCGGTCCCAGATTCGTAGCTAGCCAATACTTAAATTTAAAAAAAAAAAAAAATCAGCAGCAATGGCGGACGATGACTTCCGGTATAAGACTTCATCCTCGTTCTGCCAAGGGACATGTAAAAGAGGGTGGAGGAGCGGACAGAGGTCCAGGGCACCCTCTTACCCTTGGGGTGAGAAACGACCACTAAAAGTCGGATGATTCAGCACAGATCAACGGATTGATGATGGAGAAGGTAGTGGGAGAAACTGCATTAAGGGCACATAACGTGTCTCCACAGGGCACGTGATCTGTAACTGAAGAAGTTATGATGAGCTCCCTATTGGAAAAAGATTCTGGACCAGTTCAACATGGGAGAGTACTGGCAAAGGGGAGGTCACCATGAGGAAAAGACTGTATAACCAATGATGGGGTAAGATACTACGAGTTGGGATGTGGAATGTCAGAAGTTTGAACGTGGCAGGAGCGCCCAAAAATCTGAAAATAGAAATTCTACGGCTTAATGTAGATGTAGTAGGCTCAGTGAAGTGAAAATATAAAAATACAAGGTTTTCTGGTCAGACGACTATAGGGTAATATCAACAGCAACAGAAAATGGTGTAATGGGATTAGGAATGATTATGAGTAAGAGGGCAGGCCGAAGGTTACAAGTACCTTGAAACCTAGCACCAAGCTTAGCCAGGTGACAGAGAAGCCTTGTGTGGAGATTTGGTGGCGGGTTAAGGAACTTGTTGTAGGAGGATCAACAAAAATCCTAGCTAGCTACTTGAATACAGCATTGAAGGTGACCTGAAGAAAATAGGAGGAGCAATAGTTCGTCGAAGTTTTCCAGCGACATGGCCAGCCATGACTAGCTGTTAACTGTGTGACAAAGAGCTGACAGAGATGCTTTTGACTGAAATCAAGCCTCATTTGTGTACAGTGCCTGTTGCTGCGATTGGGAGATGATGATAAATTAATCAAGGGTTGCGCCTGCTTAGGAAGGGGAAGGAAATATTAACTAAGCACCTTGCAGTGTAATAGGGCCATAAGCACACAAGACTGAATCCCTGTGATTAGTGGAATCAAAGGGACGCATTTGTAAAGTTAGCGTCAGGTTAAAGACAGAGAGTATTGAAAGAAATCATAGCAGTGAAAGACCATAATACATGTAACTGTTCCTATAAAAATAAATGGGTTGTTTTGAGGGAAGAGACCAAACTACTAGGTCATCGGCCTCATCGAATTAGGGAAGGAAGTCGGCCGTGCCCTTTCAAAGGAACCATACCGGCATTTCCCTGGAGCGATTTAGCTAAATCACGGAAAACCTATATCAGGATGGCCGGAAGCGGGATTGAACCGTCGTCCTCCCGAATGCGAGTCCAGTGTGCTAACCACTGCGCTATAAAAATAAAAATAATTTGTTTCATTAGGACATTACAGTGTTTAAAAACAAGTTAATGATTTACTGTAAGCCTACAACATGTTGAAATTTCTGAATTGGTAGATGTTCTGCTATTTTCTGAACACCATGTAACCGCAGGGACGTGGAAATTAATCCTGCGGCAGGCGCGCTTGAAATTGTTGCGTCAGCGGGCGCTTGCGGCACTCAGTGCCGCCTACATTTAAATACATAAAAAAGCAGTTTTTTTAATTTTTTGATGGAATAATTATTTATTGTTTATAACATCATTCTTAGCAGCAACTTTTAATATGATCTCTATACATATGTCCAGGTGCATGGGAAAATTAAAATTGTTACAGACTATCTGACATACAGAATGAGATTTTCACTCTGCAGCGGAGTGTGCGCTGATATGAAACTTCCTGGCAGATTAAAACTGTGTGCCCCACCGAGACTCGAACTCGGGACCTTTGCCTTTCGCGGGCAAGTGCTCTACCATCTGAGCTACCGAAGCACGACTCAGGCCCGGTACTCACAGCTTTACTTCTGCCAGTATCTCGTCTCCTACCTTCCAAACTTTACAGAAGCTCTCCTGCGAACCTTCGGTAGCTCAGATGGTAGAGCACTTGCCCGCGAAAGGCAAAGGTCCCGAGTTCGAGTCTCGGTCGGGCACACAGTTTTAATCTGCCAGGAAGTTTCACATCTGACATACGTTTCCAGGATATTTCCTAAGCGCTACTTTAATAACAAATTCTAAATAAATTATAACCACAGATATGATTCGATTGTTTACCATTGTTAAAGCAAGTTTTACAAGAACGTGTAATATGTATAAAAACTTTGTAGTAATAATAAAGAATAAGGCAGTCAGTCTGGCAATATACCATCTGACTTTCGGAAAAGCATCATCCACACAATTCCGAAGACGGCAAGAGCTGACAAGTGCGAGAATTATCGCACAACCAGCTTAACAGCTCATGCATCGAAGCTGCTTACAAGAATTATATACAGAAGAATGGAAAAGAAAATTAAGAATGCGCTAGGTGACGATCAGTTTGGCTTTAGGGAAAGTAAAGGGACGAGAGCGGCAATTCTGACGTTACGGCTAATAATGGAAGCAAGGCTGAAGAAAAATCAAGACACTTTGATAGGATTTGTCGACCTGGAAAAAGCGTTCGACAATATAAAATGGTGCAAGCTGTTCGAGATTCTGAAAAAAGTAGGGGTAAGCTATAGGGAGAGACGGGTCATATACAATATGTACAACAACCAAGAGGGAATAATAAGAGTGGACGATCAAGAACGAAGTGCTCGTATTAAGAAAGGTGTAAGACAAGGCTGTAGCCTTTCGCCCCTACTTTTCAATCTGTACATCGAGGAAGCAATGATGAAAATAAAAGAAAGGTTCAGGAGTGGAATTAAAATACAAGGTGAAAGGATATCAATGATACGATTCGCTGATGACATTGCTATCCTGAGTGAAAGTGAACAATAATTAAATGATCTGCTGAACGGAATGAACAGTCTAAAGAGTACACAGTATGG
This sequence comes from Schistocerca cancellata, assembly GCF_023864275.1. Classification (NCBI taxonomy): domain Eukaryota; kingdom Metazoa; phylum Arthropoda; class Insecta; order Orthoptera; family Acrididae; genus Schistocerca; species Schistocerca cancellata. The sequence continues at coordinate 748,208,486 of NC_064626.1, read as the reverse complement.
TTTGAGAGTAAATCGGAGAAAGACGAAGGTCATGAGAAGTAGTAGAAATGAGAACAGCGAGAAACTTAACATCAGGATTGATGGTCACGAAGTCAATGAAGTTAAGGAATTCTGCTACCTAGGCAGTAAAATAACCAATGACGGACGGAGCAAGGAGAACATCAAAAGCAGACTCGCTGTGGCAAAAAAAGGCATTTCGGGCCAAGAGAAGTCTACTAATATCAAATACCGGCCATAATTTGCGGAAGAAATTTCTGAAGATGTACGTCTTGAGTACAGCATTGTATGGTAGTGAAACATGGACTGTGGGAAAACCGGAACAGAAGAGAATCAAAGTATTTGAGATGTGGTGCTATAGACGAATGTTGAAAATTAGGCGGACTGATAAGGTAAGGAATGAGGAGGTTCTACGCAGAATCGGACAGGAAAGGAATATGTGGAAAACACTGATAAGGAGAAGGGACAGGATGATAGGACATCTGCTAAGACATGAGGGAATGACTTCCATGGTACTAGAGGGAGCTGTAGAGGGCAAAAACTGTAGAGTAAGACAGAGATTGGAATACTTCAAGGAAATAATTGAGGACTCTGAGATGAAGAGCTTAGCAGAGGAAAGGAATTCGTGGCGGGCCGCATCAAACCAGTCAGTAGACTGATGACCAAAAAAAAAAAAAGGCAGTCAATTAATACATATCAAGAATCACACACTTTCTCCCTCCGGAGAAGCTCTGCAATCATTACATGTGACAACATTGTGGCAATGTTGCTTGCAAACGATTATTTTCCAGCTATTGCAAGTGACAGTAGTTTTATAATTTTTTTACCACCACAAAGACGGCACCTCCCACGCCTTCCTACAGTCTCATCGCGATTGACGGGAATTAATTGATGAGGTGACACAAGTCCTTGAATATCTCGTGGTATATTGGAGAGCTGAGCCCCTTCTGTCAAACGGCAGTCCATCAGAGCCAAGGTCAGGTTTGTTAGGTAGGTTCTTCTTCTGAATATTTTCTCTGGATTGTTTGTAAAAAACAAGACCTGGGAATTTATCCCAGCAATATCCAGATAACGAAAAAACAATGCAAAGGGCCATCTTCTTGCGGCCCTTTGTGTAGGGTAGGATGTACACATATAATCCACAGTATCGACGCCACCTTTTGTTGCATTGTAGTCCAAATTTACAACAGACTTGCCTGTGGCGGTGTCCATTTCAGCAGTTTCATGCATTGACGGCATGAAAAGCACAGCCTTGTTCCTTTTTGTTTGGCAGGAAACAAGAAAGAAGTCATCTTGAAATCCGAAAAGACGATTTCCAATTTCTCGCGATCTGTTGGGCAAAAATTTCGGAGAAATTTCCTTCTTGTTCTTTTTCAATGTTCCAATGAACGTTAGCCCATTTTCTAAACGATGCCGCGCTACAGGGTAACTACTGTAGTAGTTGTCTGTAGTTACATTCCTGAGGGATCTCTTGATTGGCTCAACCAATCTCTTTACAATATCCATTGGCTGGTCAGATGCAACATATGGTCCAGGATTCTGTCTGTCGCTGTATACTTCAAAATTAAATGTATGAAATGTCTTGCTATCGCACAATGCATACAACTTCAATCCATACTTAGCGGGCTTATTGGGCATGTACTGAACAAAACCACAACGTCCGCGAAATCAGGATCAAACAATTTGAGAAAACTTTCAGTTTCAGTTTTAGCTTCTCTACCATTGCGTTTCGGACCAGGTAGGACTTTGATTATTTTCTTAGGTTTTGGTTTCCCTGGTAGTGCTAACGGATTATTTATCCACAAAGTTTCTTGGCCCATGCCAATATAAAAATGGCAGTCATCATGTGGCATTCTTTCACATCATACCAGTCAACGCATGACTGCTCAGATTCGCTGGAATGATCAGAAGTTTCAATTATTTCTGCTTCCTCATCGTTCTCAGAGAAATCTGCCTAATCTTCTTCGTCAGATGATTGCAAAAAAGACGCCCAATTTCTTCTGGTGTAAGTCCTTTCCTTTGTGCGGACCTGGGAGACAATAAAATAATTCTAATACCAAAGCAATGATATTAACTAAATCATCATACACCCACAGAGTTGTAAAACAAAGCTTCTAATCACCAAAATATTCGACGGTGGTACTGGTACATGTACTTACGTTACTGGGCGCGTGCGGTACGCAGTGCCGTCTCGGTGCAGTCGTCCACTTCACAGGTGAGTTACAGCTGTTATGGTGGGTATAATGACAGCGCAGTAATGCAGTTTGGCGCATGACTAAATAATCGAAGCATATCTAGCACCACTGTTGTGTGCTTGGCGCAGTGACGTAATTATTCAACGAAAACAAAATTGGCGGCACTGTATGCCGCCACGCGCCCGCCGCAGGGTTAAATATCAGAAATTACAGATTTACATCATTTTCACGTAGAGATAACAAGGAAAAAGTAAGAGTAGAAACATATGTAAAAGTTGAACGCAAAGTCAAAAATATTGAAACAAATAGATTTGTTTTGATTAGAACCTATAAGCATGTGCTTATGTGTTGTTACTGCAGAATACCTCTCTGATAATTGTAACTGCACTTAATAACAAGATTTTTTTTTACTGGATAATATTTTGAATAGAAATTCGTCAGTGGAATAGAAGGAGTTGCCCAGGAGAAATGATTTTAAATTCGATTGAAAACTTACTTCCGTACATGTCAGGCATTTAATGTTATTGGGCAAATTATCAAAAATTTTTATTGCTGAATAATGTACTGCCCTCTAAGCCAGTGAAAGCTTTAACAGTGTGTAATAAAGATAAGTTTTTCCTCTAGTGTTTTAAGTGTGTACATCACTGTACTTCCCAAATTGTGATGGATTATTTATAACGAATTTCACAAGCGAAAGTATGTATTATGACATTGCAATTAAAATGCCTAGCGCCTTGAACAGTTGCCTACATGTTGTCCATTGGTTAACACGACATATTTTTCTTACTGCTCGCTTTTGTGCAATCAACACTTTCTTTCTAAGTGTTCAGTTACCCTAGAAACTATGTCAGGAGCTTGATACGTTTGTTTTCAAGATTAGCATTTACATGAATAGCAAAAGTAGTTAAACTTAATTGTTCGAGAAGTTGAGTAATATGCTCCTTCCAGTTCAGGTTTTCATCAATATGTACACCTAAAAATTTTCAGCATTCTACCCTACTTACTGACTCCTGTTCATTTGCTAGATCAGTTGTTGGTATGCCACTATTTGTTGTACAGAACTGAATGTTCCTCTTTTTTATAAATTTAGGGAGAGTCAATTTTCAGAGAACCACTTAATAATTCTTTGTAAAATATCATTTACTAACACTTCTGTCGCTTTCTATCTAGTGGCATTGATTATAGCACTAGTATCATTTGAAAAAGTACCAGATTTGCTTGTGGAATGGTAAGTGGAAGGAAGGTCATTTACACATACGTGTACAAAGAACAGGAGTGGACCAAAACTTATACCCTGTGGGACTCCTTTTGTGATTTTACCCCAGTCACTAAAATTTTCTACGTTTCCAACACTGTCTGGAATATTTAACACAATTTTTTGCGTTTTGTTGGTCAAGTATGATTCAAATTAGCTGTGACTTATCCCATCAATTTAATAAAACTTGAATTTCTTGAAGGGATTTCACAAGGTACTCAATCGAAAACCTTGGAGAGATGTATTATTATTTAAGTTTTGTAAAATTTGATGAGTGTATATGTAAATAGTGTTCTCAGTTGAGCATCCTTTCTGGAATCCAAACTGTGATATGGTTAGTAAATTGTTTCCACTTAAGTGTGTGACTACTCTTCAGTGCATTACACTGTCGAATATTTTGAGAAAATGTCAGTAAGGAAACTAGACGACAGTTGTTTTAGTCTGTCTTGACACCTTTATTATGAAGTGGTTTAATAATGGCATATTTTAATCTGTCTGTGAAAAGTACCTGTAACAGTGATGCATTACCTGGACCAGTGAAGCAGAGCGGCCATATCACTAAGAATATTACTCATTAAGTTGAAACAACTTTTCAGAATTCTGTGTAAAATGGCGTCAACTCCACAAGAACTTTCCGTTTTTAGTACAATTTTTGTAATTGCATTAATTTCATTGAAGGGTGGTATTGCTGCATTTCTCATAAATAGCGAGTAATCAGTGAATGGGCAAATATCTATTAGGAACACTACGAATGTAGGTTGTGGACAGGTGGGAATGTGGGTCTCACGGGAAGCGTGCAAGGGATAAGTCCCTGCAGTCGCACAATCCTCTGTGCCCTCGGTGGCTCAGATGGACAGAGCATCTGTCATGTAAGCAGGAGATCCCGGGTTCGACTCCCGGTCGGAGCACACATTTTCAGCTGTCCCCATCGATGTATATCAACAACACCTGTTGGCAGCGAAAGGTTTGGTTTAATTGTCATTTCATTCTAGAGAAGCTGCACGGTCATCAATAATATCTGTTCTTTCGGGAACAGATACCACCTTCACAAAATTAAACATTGTATTTGCGAACTCTGTTCAAGAATCACAAGAGGAGTGGGAATACTTGGAAAAGTCCCAGAGACAGGGGAAGATTTCGTCTGGATTACTTAACGGTCAGACAGAGATTCTGAAATCAGATAATGGTTTGTATGGCATATCCAGAAGCAGATGTAAACTCAGACCACAATTTAGTAATGCTCAAGAGTAGAACGTATAATGTCAGTTGTGTTATTGGATTCGTGATTTCCTGTCATGAAGGTCATAGTTCGTAGTAAGTAACGGGAAATGATGGCGTAATACAGAAATGATATTTGGCGTTCCTCAAGAGGTATTATTGGTTCTCTGCTGTTCCTAATCTATACAAAAGATTTGAGAGTAAATCTGAGCCGCTCTCTTAGATTGTTTCCACATGATGTCACTTAACATATATAAAAGTCATCAGAAGATAAAAACCAACTACAAAACGACTTGTACATGGTATTCCGTTGGAATTCTATTACTTGATAAATAGTACAATTCTCAAGGCTGTCAATTCAACTAAGTACCTGGGTGTTAAAATTACGAACAACTTCAGTTGGAAAGACCACATAAATAATATTGTGGGGAAGGCGAGCCAAAGGTTGCGTTTCATTTGCAGGACACTTAGAAGATGCAACTAGTCCACTAAAGAGACAGCTTACACTACACTCGTTCGTCCTCTGTTAGAATATTGCTGCGCGGTGTGGGATCCTTACCAGGTGGGATTGACGGAGGACATCGAAAGGGTGCAAAAAAGGGTAGCTCGTTTTGTATTATCACGTAATAGGGGAGAGAGTGTGGCAGATATGATACGCGAGTTGGGATGGAAGTCATTACAGCAAAGACGTTTTTCGTCGCGGTGAGATCTATTTACGAAATTTCAGTCACCAATTTTCTCTTCCGAATGCGAAAATATTTTTTTGAGCCCAACCTACATAGGTAGAAATGATCATCAAAATAAAATAAGAGAAATCAGAGCTCGAACAGAAAGGTTAAGTGTTCGTTTTTCCCGCGCGCTGTTCGGGAGTGGAATGGTAGTGAGATAGTATGATTGTGGTTCGATGAACCCTCTGCCAAGCACTTATATGTGAATTGCAGAGTAGTCGTGTAGATGTATATTTATCTATAACTGGAAAAACTGGCAGTTGACACCATGAGTACTGAAAGTAATCCGATATATTTCGGCTACATGATAAATCACACAGATCTAAAGGCTGTCAAATGAATTATATATATAGGCGTTATAGTTACAAGCGATTTAAATAGGAACTATCAAGTAGATAATTTTGTGGGGAAGGCAAACCAAAGTTTTATTGATGAAAAACATAGAAGTAAAGAGACTGCGTACACTGCACTTGATCGTCCTCTCCTAGGGTGCCGCCGTGCTTTGTGGGATCCTCATCACATCGGGTTGACGAGAAACATCGAAAAAGTTCAACCATGGGCAGATTATTACACAGGGTGTCCCAGCTATCTTGTCCACCCAAAATATCTCTGGAACAATAACAGCTATTGGAAAACGACTTTCACCGGTATCAATGTAGGGCTGGGGCCCATGAATGTACATATTTGGAAACATTCTAAAACGAAAGCATATGTGTTTTTTAACACAAACTTATGTTTTTTTAAATGGACATCCTATATTTTTTCTTCAGCAATCCATAGCATGACAAAGCACATACACAATGGCGTTGATTGCATCGCAATATTCCCATTACATCCCGAGAAATTAAGACGCGAAGTTGACACTTGAAACAGTTGACATGCGCTGCTAGCGCACGTCCTGAGGCTCAGGCGTGAACCCCATGCTGCCCGTAATCGCGATGTGATTGACATGTGTAATCACATCTCCATACTTATCAATAGGTCCTAAACGAATAATACGGTCTGCTGCCATCCTGCATTAACGTCGTACATTCCAGAAGGTATTTATCCCATAGGCTAGGGGTGATGCGGTTCTGTAACATATCTGTGTACCGCAACGGTAGTCACAAAGTTAACTTCGCTTATCGTTAATCCGTTACTGAAAAGATAATGCCGTTCAACGTTAAAACTTTACTTTACTGTAGATCTAGCGCAAGTGACAGTTAATCATTCACTCGTGATAGTAAAATTCATGTTGATGGTTTTAGTGAAACGAGCAAGTGGACTAAAAGTTTTACCGTTGTTTAGGTGAAAATGTTTTGATTTGGGAAGTTCAGGTAGAACACAGAAGATGAATGTAAACATGTTTAACCAATTAGTTTTATTATCACATAATTATTAATGTTATGTTTATCCTTAAAAAAAAGATCTCACGAGATAGATAAGGATGCTTCGTGACTTTAAATTGAACAATAAATAAAAGGGGAAATGTAAAATTATAAACAATTAAACAAAATGATTTTATCAGAAAAAGATAAGACAGTGGCAGACAGAGCATCCCAGAGTGCCCCAGAGAGCATTCCAGAGTGCCCCAGAGAGCTAAAACACCAAGAAGAATCGCTTCTCGGCTTTTGGCAAGATCAATGTGTAGTAGTATTCACTTATGTGAAGTCCCTTAAGGCAAAAATTTTGATATGTACAACTCAACACTCCAGTTGCCTATAACGTACAATTTTTTTCAATTTTAATCAATGCAGCATTTAAATGTAATATTTGACTATGAAAACATCTTTATATTGCGGCATTCATACGTTATGTTATGGGTGACATACTGCATCCTACATATTGTTTTAATCTAAAAATTAAAAATGTAATTTTATTTACAAGTTTAGTAGGCATACTTATTTTGTCAGTATCTAGCAGCTAATGTTAAGTAATCCATAATACATACGCGCATTGAACTTCATGCGACTGTGTGTACACTCTTAGAATATATGCTAAGTAATTTGAACGTAAATACAAACAAAACGGAAAATTTTTCATTTATTTAAAACAATTAATTGATTTGTGCAGCTTTTATTCCTAACGAAAAATGTGAGGCGTTTGTACAGGATTTTATTGCGGCTTGTATCCCAATCTGTAGGGGAGTGACCTGCACTTTCATGACTTTTGATAGCCATGATGTCCGTACTAGGATCAAAACACGCTTAACAGAACTTAATGTTAGTACAAGTACTCAAACTTATGCAAATATCTGAATATTTAGCTTAAACTAAGAATTAATCGTGACACTGATAAGGTTTGGAAGGAATATTTAAGGGGTTACCTCAGTTATACCCCGAGAACATATGTGAAAGGTGCTCGACAGAAACACAAACAGTTTTATTATAACCTGGCGTCCACTGAGCAACTGCACTATCGATACATGCATACTCTGTATGCGTATACCGCAACTACGAGGGGTGCGCCGTCTATACCGCATGCGGCGTCTCTCCCGGAATAACCCTACAGTACAAGCTGCAAACCAAGTTACATGCCGTACCAAAATTATTCTTAGCAGCTGCGCTAACGGCTTTAGGCCCAAAGATAAAAGCCTGCCACAGTGAGATAAGCAGTTGCAGTGAGGGTACAAAGAACAGTTATAGATTGAGAACATAGCTGTTGAAACCAATAAATATTCCTCGCAAGTTCACCAAACAACAAACTACTTGACACAATGAGGCCAAAACAAAATCTACACACCTTGGACTTTAGTAGTATTTAAACAGTTAAGAACGTAAGGGTGAAGTGAGTTAACGGCCACTGACCATGCAAACAAGATTTACAGCTGGTGAAAGTCTTTTAAGGTATTGCCTGAAATTCTCCTAAAAGTCAAGAAATCCACAAGTAATTATACAATGATATTTGCAGCACAATGACCAAGCAAACAATAGGCTGAATTTATATTACAGATCGCGTCCTGGCTGCTTTCCTTACATTTACTTACATATTTTACAGAAACCGTTTACATAAAGTGACGTCAAAAAAAAATTGAAAAATTTCAAGTGATGTGAAAACCCCTCTCCCCCATTTCCCACTTGCAGGGGGGGGGGGGGGAGGTGCGGGAGACATGGAAGGAAATAACGGCAGCACCGCGATCAAATACGCAAACAGCATGGGGAAGACCCGGCGGGCAACAAGGCAAATAAAGGCACCACAAATAATGTCACACAGGCAGCTAGTTCAAATAGTTAGCAAAAGACAAGTGACACGGAGTTGATTTAATCAGGTGGCCAGCTACCTTAACAAACCAGATAGCTTTTAACGGTCGTATTGAAAAATTTTTTGGTGATTGTCACCATATCCATTAAGGCACACAGTGAAGTCTCTGACAAACCACTCATCAAATAATGGCTAATCTGTCCTGCAGTGCACATATATAGACAGAAAGAAATATTACCCTACTTAAACACACAAGTTCCATCAGGTCAAACATAAAGTCAACTGGGTGAGTACTAATGGGTAAATAGTACTTGAATAAAATCCAAAAATGGGCATAGACTTACAACTTTAAATGAGCACTATTTTGGCTAAAATGCAAGACATTCAATAATAGGTACTAAAATGCAAGACACCGTAAAGAAAACTAGCAAGCGTGACATAAAAGATCACTGCAAGAAATTTAAAGGGTAAAATTAATGAAAAGACACTACAAGCTGGCGCCGGCCGCTGTGGCCGAACGGTTACTTGCAATATTAGTAGGGATTAAGGCGTAAGAAGTCAAGAAAAATAAATAAAAAATTGGTTTAAACGCAAATGACCAGCATCTTTCACAGTTGAAATGCATTCGAGTTAGAATTACGTGCAATTAAACCACAATTACTCAACAGAGGCTGTTAAATAGTCTGAAAAACTTACTAACCGCTAAATTGACTTAGGCCCGGTTAAAAGTGTGTTTCGTCGATAAGCAAAAGAACTATCAGTGACGAGTAGATGTAGTAGAATACAGAGTAGATAACAAGGTAACGGTTTGAGGCAAATCCAAAATTATTCTTAGCAACGTTACCAAACGCTTGTCACGGTGAAGCAAGTGATTGCAATGAACAATATTGTGACAGTTACAGATTAAGAAAGTAAAATATTAAAACTAAAATAATAGTGGGAACTAAATCTTAAAATTTCTCTTACAAGGATCTTTCATCATCATCATCATCATCATCATTTAAGACTGATTATGCCTTTCAGCGTTCAGTCTGGAGCATAGCCCCCCTTATACAGTTCCTCCATGATCCCCTATTCAGTGCTAACATTGGTGCCTCTTCTGATGTTAAACCTATTACTTCAAAATCATTCTTAACCGAATCCAGGTACCTTCTCCTCGGTCTGCCCCGACTTCTCCTACCCTCTACTGCTGAATCCCTGAGTCTATTGGGTAACCTTGCTTCTCCCATGCGCGTAACATGACCCCACCATCTAATCCTGTTCGCCCTGACTGCTACATCTATAGAGTTCATTCCCAGTTTTTCTTTGATTTCCTCATTGTGGACACCCTCCTGCCATTGTTCCCATCTACTAGTACCTGCAATCATCCTAGCTACTTTCATATCCGTAACCTCAACCTTGTTGATAAGGTAACCTGAATCCACCCAGCTTTCGCTCCCATACAACAAAGTTGGTCGAAAGATTGAACGGTGCACAGATAACTTAGTCTTGGTACTAACTTCCTTCTTGCAGAAGAGAGTAGATCGTAGCTGAGCGCTCACTGCATTAGCTTCGCTACACCTCGCTTCCAGTTCTTTCACTATGTTGCCATCCTGTGAGAATATGCATCCTAAGTACTTGAAACCGTCCACCTGTTCTAACTTTGTTCCTCCTATTTGGCACTCAATCCGTTTATATTTCTTTCCCACTAACATTACTTTCGTTTTGGAGATGCTAATCTTCATACCATAGTCCTTACATTTCTGATCTAGCTCTGAAGTATTACTTTGCAAACTTTTAATCGAATCTGCCATCACAACTAAGTCATCCGCATATGCAAGACTGCTTATTTTTTGTTCACATATCTTAATCTCACCAAGCCAGTCTATTGTTTTCAACATATGATCCATAAATAATATGAACAACAGTGGAGACAGGTTGCAGCCTTGTCTTACCCCTGAAACTACTCTGAACCATGAACTCAATTTACCGTCAACTCTAACTGCTGCCTGACTATCCATGTAAAGACCTTTAATTGCTTGCAAAAGTTTGCCTCCTATTCCATAATCTTGTAGAACAGACAATAACTTCCTCCTAGGTACCCGGTCATATGCCTTTTCTAGATCTATAAAGCTTAGATACAATTCCCTGTTCCACTCATAACACTTCTCCATTATTTTCCGTAAGCTAAAGATCTGGTCCTGACAACCTCTAAGAGGCCTAAACCCACACTGATTTTCATCCAATTGGTCCTCAACTAATACTCGCACTTTCCTTTCAACAATACCTGAGAAGATTTTACCCACAACGCTGATTAAAGAGATACCTCTGTAGTTGTTACAATCTTTTCTGTTTCCATGTTTAAAGATTGGTGTGATTACTGCTTTTGTCCAGTCTGATGGAACCTGTCCCGACTCCCAGGCCATTTCAATTATCCTGTGTAGCCATTTAAGACCTGACATTCCACTGTATTTAATGAGTTCCGACTTAATTTCATCCACCCCAGCCGCTTTATTGCACTGCAATCTATTGACCATTTTTTCCACTTCCTCAAATGTGATCCTATTTCCATCATCATTCCTATCCCATTCTACCTCGAAATCTGAAACATTACTGATCGCATTTTCACCTACATTGAGCAACTCTTCAAAATATTCCCTCCATCTGCCCAAGGCATCCACAGGATTCACCAGCAGTTTTCCTGACCTGTCCAAAATACTTGTCATTTCCTTCTTACCTCCCTTTCGAAGACTGCTAATTACACTCCAGAATGGTTTTCCAGCAGCTTGACCCATAGTCTCCAACCTGTTTCCAAAGTCTTCCCAAGATTTCTTCTTGGATGCTGCAATTATCTGTTTGGCTTTGTTTCTTTCTTCAACATAACTTTCTCTGTCTACCTGGGTTCTGGTATGTAGCCATTTTTGATACGCCTTCTTTTTCCTTTTACAGGCTGCCTTGACTGTATCATTCCACCAAGCTGTTTGCTTCATCCTACTTTTACACACTACTGCTCCAAGACATTCTTTAGCCACTTCTAGTAATGTGTCCCTGTACCTTGTCCATTCCTTTTCCAATGACTGTAATTGACTACATTCAACTAACTGGTACCTTTCTGAGATCGCTGTTATGTACTTGTGCCTGATTTCCTTATCCTGAAGTTTCTCCACTCTTATCCTCCTACATATGGACCTGACCTCCTGCACTTTCGGCCTCACAATCCCAATTTCACTGCAGATTAAATAATGATCAGTGTCATCAAAGAATCCCCTGAATACACGTGTGTCCCTCACAGCCTTCCTGAATTCCTGATCTGTTATTATATAATTAATGACAGATCTGGTTCCCCTGCCTTCCCAAGTATACCGGTGAATGTTCTTATGTTTAAAAAAGGAGTTTGTGATTACTAAGCCCATACTAGCACAGAAATCCAAGAGTTGTTTCCCGTTCCTGTTGGCCTCCATATCCTCTCCAACTTTTCCCATAACCTTTTCATACCCTTCTGTTCGATTTCCAATCCTGGCGTTAAAATCACCCATGAGCAGAACACTGTCCTTGTCCTTTACTCTAACAACTACATCACTGAGTGCCTCATAAAAACTATCCACCTTATCTTGATCTGTCCCTTCACAATGCGAATATACTGACACAATCCTAATTTTCTTGCTAGACACTGTCAAATCTATCCACATCAGTCGTTCGTTTACATACCTTATTGCAACTACGCTGGGTTCCATTTCTTTCCTGATGTAAAGCTCTACACCCCATTGTGGATCTTTAATAGTATTTTAAAAGAAAGACATGTGTTGAACTAACAGTAGTGGGCGACGTAATCAAGATTGCAGTTAGCGAAGATGCGTTAGGATATCTCCTAAAATACGGTGAACATACAGGAAGTCCTTAAGCAACTTTATGGCAAGTTTCTGAGACACAGCGGCCAAGCAAAACAGTCTGCTGAAATTACACTGGGTGGTGTTTCTTAGATTTACATAAAGCTTTCAGGACACCTCTTAAACAAGTGACATATAAATTAAGTAATTGCCAAACTCTTAGCGAGACCAACGCTGAACCTCAGGGGCACTAGACGACGGCAGTAGCCGCTCAGATACACAGGTTTAGTGCGCGAGGACCAGCGGGCAGCGTGACAAAAGAAACAACTGGGAATAAACACGCGGATCTTGTTATTTCAGGTCTCTTAGCTACCATTGGCCTACTATTGTATTCCTTTCTCCTGTTACGGCCTGTAGTTGCCTAGTGCCCCTTTTTGAATTTCTCGATTTCACTAACGCTTCTGTAGATACTCTCGACAACCACCGGTTATTTCATTGTATCGAGGTTCCACCTCTTAAACTTTCTGCCTTTCTGAAATTTAATCAACTTTAATATGCAGAATCAGAGTTCACATCTTCACCAGGAAATGTCTTACAGTTTAGTATCTGGTTTCGACATCTCTACCTATCTGTTAAGTAATCAATCTGAAACCCTCCAGTGTCCGCAGGCCTCTTGCACGTATAGAACCTTTTTACAAGTTTCTTAAATCTAGCGATAGTGATGAGTAAACTGTGTTGTGTATAAAACTCTACCACACGTCTCTCTCTTTCATTACTTTCCCCCAACCCACGTTTTCCAACCGCAACTAAGTTTGCTTCTCTTCCATTTCCTACTATCTAATTCCAGCCCGCCATTATAATAAAATATTTATCTCCCTTCATTATCTCAATAATTTATTTTATCTCGTTATACATTCCATCTCGTCATCATCATAGAAGTTAGTTGGCATATAAAATTGTAATAAGACGGTAGGTGCTGGTTTCATGTCTATCATGGCAACGATAATGCGTTCATTAGGCTATCATAGTAGGTTACTCGTATTTATATTTTCTTGTTAACAGTTAGACTTACTTTTGCATTACCAACATTTGGTCCTGCCCTCAGATGACCAGAAACAGCTTTATTGATTCGCATTGTAACTAACTTTCACCTATCAACTTTTCTGTTCTGATTCTCTCTCATTTTACGCAAGCGTACTCGATAATCGTAAAACCATATAGTAGAGCTACATATCCTTGGAAAAGGTTTTTAAAAGTAATAGTGTTTTCTCTGCTTTGTTAATTGTTGTTCATAGTGTTGACCTTGGGAAGCGTTGTATAGTAATGCACCATTTCCCTACTCTACACTCACGCGCTTGTGTCCCTGCTGTTAGGTGGTGGCTACTCGGGCCATCGACGCAACAGCAGAGCGTCGCATTATTGGAAACTTCCTTCGCAGTATTATCTTACAACCTGTGAATGGACTTATTTCACGAGAAGTTACCTGACGCCCCTGTTTCAGGTAAAAATACAGTTTAGGACAAAGTGAAATGTTTTGTGTGAAATGGAACGTGTTAATGACTGGTTTCGAAGGCGGTGTTAACATCCTAATTTACGGAGCGCGATCAGCACACTCTGATGTAGCCTCTCGGAAAATCACCGTGTCGGTTGTCTCAGCAGCTTGGAGAATCTCACTAAACCCGCCACAGGACCTCTAAACGTCTGAGGTTGCCGCCATACCGACGTGGAATAGTTCAAAAATACGTACCTTGGACTGAGAGAACGTAGTGAATAATAATCTGGGTAGTACGTTTTCCAGTGACGACACATGGTTCCGCTTTAATGGAAACACTTGTATTTGGACTGTCAATAATCCTCACAAAAATTGGAGTGCGGTGTGTCGTATCTAGGCAGCGAATTGTTGGAGCCAACACCTTTTAACACAACTGTTACTTCACTTGCTTATGCATATATCATAAATCAATCCATAGCCACGCTTGAAGCGAGTGAACGCTATTTCTGGGTTCAAAAAGATGGGGCAAGGTTTCACGCCACCAATGATACGATGGTGATGGTTCAAATGGTTCAAATGCCTCTGAGCATTATGGGACTTACCTACTGAGGTCATCAGTCCCCTAGAACTTAGAACTACTTAAACCTTACTAACCTAAGGACATCACACACATCCCTGACCGAGGCAGGATTCGAACCTGCGACCGTAGTGGTCGCACGGTTGCAGACTGTAGCGCCTAGAATCTCTCGGCCACCCCTGTCGGCCGATGGTGATGCTTCGGGCGTTATTCGTAGGGTCATCTCAAGGAGAACGTGTGCTGCAGTAATCCAAGAACGATCGAGGATTTAAAGGACAACATTAACGTTGCTTTAGAGGAAGTCACAGTCGACGTACTGAGACGAGTATCTACAAACATGTGCCGTCGAGTCGATATGTGTTCAGTGCAAACCGGATGACAGTTTCGGCATATTCTATAAATGTATTTAAATGTACTAAATGATATTGACAAAGAATATGATAAATGAGTGTTTATGAGTTCTGACTTACCTGAATCACCTTGTATAACGGCTTCAGTTTTTGCGTGCTTGTTGCCGTTCGCAGTACCGACATATTTAGGTACTGTTGGATAACGTTATAAGACCATGTCGGTCAGTCATCTAGACTGTTGCTCCTGCAACAACCGAAAACCCTGCTGATCCTTTTCAGAAACTGTTTTTTACTCTAGCCTCTTCACATACATGACTCCCTTGTGGTGTATCTGTGATACGTCTATCTATGTCGTTGAGGCATTTTCACAGAATGTGAGAAACGTTCCAACGAACCCATAATCTAGGAGACAGAGGTTTTTGTGCGAGATCTTCCAAATTCCCCCTGAGCACCGAGTACAGTGTCCTTTTTTGCAAACTGTTCACGAATCCATGAAACTCATAGTCATTTCAGTGGTTCTGTTTATTATAGGGGTTTACATTGTTGAGGTTAGATATCATTCTCAGATTCCAACACGACCTTAAAAATTTACTTAGTAGTGTGTGAAGTATAGATGTTTCTCTATTTTTTATTGGCGTACCAGTCGTACGGTATCGTTAGCGTATAGTATTTAAATGACAGCTGTTACGAGGACATTACGAACAAAATAAGTTTCAGTCTAATTGAAAAGGCATTACATAAATATTAACTAATATATTTTGCATTGCCTTTTGCATCCAGTAGTATATTTTAACAAATTCGCAGTCCAGTGCTGGAAATGGATCTTAGCAATATGCTCTTCCTTGCAAACAGTAGTCGAAAGTAACTAGGGAAAAAAACTGTCGACCATAGGGAATTTTCTGAGACTGATTTTGGTTGGACACTGATGAATAAATAAGAAGTTTTGACAGTCAAGCGTAAGGCATTGAGTAGCATTTATTTTATCTAACCCAGAAAGAATACGAGTTGTTTTACACTTTCACAGTAGGTAGCATCGGACTTCATACACAAAATGAATGCTTTACTATTAGGACACTGGCCTACTAACGACTAAGGGCGTAGAACGTTCCTCAGTCTTAGAGTTGCAGTTAAAAGCACTGCTTGTTTCTCTAATACTCAGCAGCCAAGGGAACGAACAAGAGTCAGAAACGAAAAGCCTCTTAAACATGTCGCAAGGCCGACAAATGTAGCAATCCGGCAAACTTGTACCTTAAGCACGAGCGAGACAACTGTTCCACCAAGAAGCACGTACTTGCAAGTCTATTCATCTCTGATTCGACTTGAATCACGTTCCAAACTGGTTCAAGACACTAACTACAATACTCCCGTAGCACTGCTGCTGTTAGTAAGATTGCTTGAGTGTAGTTATTATTAAGATATTCCTTCTAGATTAATGTGGTTAACGGTAAGGATAATTCTAGACACAAATTGTATTCAGCGACGAAAACCCGCTCACAACATTATATAAATTACGGTGAATTTCATTCCAAGCACCTCCAGTTCCGACATAGCCTCCACCACCATCCTTGTCCTCATTTCTATAGTTCTCCACGAACGCTGATGCAGCGCCACTCAAGGTTTTCTACATGGAGAATAGTGTCGTAAGGGAGTGAAGCCCTCTTTTGTGGCTCAGCGGCAATAGCCCTTTTGAGCTACACCTACAACCATTCCTACCCGCCATTGAGGCCTGCAAAAAGTCTGTTTTTGGATTATTGTATGACTGTCCCGTTGCCACATATGTCCAATTTCATTAAAAGTTAAATATATCAAAGAAGTTAATATTTCGACATAAACATTCACTGAACTCGAATGGTTGTTCCGTTATCGTAAGGAGGAGGTTTCTACAAGCGAACAAAATAGTAAGTGTGGTAAAAAACAGAGACCAGTCTCACGAGGTGTGTTCTCTGGGATATGAAAAGAAGCCAAAGATGTTCATTTAATTTAAATGCAGTACAGTAAAATTAATACATTGCTGTATTGCAGTGCTAATTGTAATTATAAACAATATATTACAGATTTCAATAGGGGATATAAGTATTTCTGTGAAGACAGTCATCAGCTGGGTTTAAGGAGATAAACAACAGAAAGTTCCTTAATTCAGACTTAAACTCCACCACATTATTTACACTACATTAATGTGTTCTGATAGGTTGCGGGATACATATATACCCACGGATCTCAATTTTTTCTGTACTAATGTTAGCCCGATGAAGCATTTGTAGAGTTATTTTTGTTCCTAGCGTTGTGTTATACTTCTCATTATTTTTAAGGAAACAGAAATATTGGTAATGACAAACGACAATGCGGAATAAACTAGTGTCTTCATTTTCAAATCGCTGTAACAATAATCACACATATTGCAAATATATGAGAACTACAGTGCTTCGTTAACTCTAGGCTGTGGATTTTCCAATTAAGACCGAAGGACTTAACACTATCTGCTTCTCGTATTTCATGAGCTGAAAAACCTATTTTTAAGACTTGTATGGTTCTGTGAGAAGTACTGGACTGTATCTAAACGCTCGTGTCAAAATTCAGTGATAATCCATTTGCTTTGAGTTATCTCCATATATTTATGAATATTTCAGTAGCTGCATTTTTTCGTAAGCTTACTGTCACTGCTTTTATTCCTATACTTCTATCAGCTGCAAAGAGAACAAAATTGGCGTTTTGTCAGACTGTAAATAGAACATCGTTTATCTGCACCAGAAACGAGGGAGAAGCTAAACTCGAACCTTCTGGTACTCGGTGTCTAACTGCTCCAAATTGGAAGCACCTATTGTTACGTGATTGACATGAGACTATTAGTCATTGGTTTATGTCATTCAGATAAGATGAATACCATCAGCCTAGTGTGTCTACTGAAACATATTCGGGTAAGGAAGTAAAAGACATACTTAGTTTGAAAATTTTGTGAAAAAGAAAGAGAGCTTTCTTTATTGCTATAAATATTTCTACAGGCACTGTTGTTGAAGATCGCATTTATTGAAAATCCGAGTAATTATGACTGACGTCAACAAAGAAACAACTAGTAATAATTCATTCAATGGTCTGATTAACATTGACGTTTCGCGATCTGAATCAAGAATGAGAACTGCACTCTTGTTTCTGAGGAGAATGAAATTAATGAATTCAGATGTATTATCCAATATATCAGACTGTTAAAGCTGGGAATAAACTCATCATTTTGATAATTTTTACAATCAAACCACATTAGTAATGATATTTTCAGTTCATTTACATGATTATGTTGTGATTTACGACGGACGTTCAGTAAGTAAAGCAACGTACTTTTTCTCTTGGGTCAATGCAGAATTTGTGTGGAACATCTTGGATTATTGCCACTTAAATCACTATAGTTTCATGAAATTCTGGTACGTGGCGGAGCGAGACGTGGCCTTCGAAATGGCGCCTGTAGCAGAAGTGCATCCAAAGCAGACAGCTGTCACTGAGTTACTTTGGGCTGAAAACCAGAGCATCGCAGATAATTATAGGCGCTTGCAGAATGTCTGCGAAGACCTGGCAGTGAACAAAAGCTCTGTGAGTCGTTGGCCGAGACGTCTGTCACCATGGCGACAAGGTCTCGCATGCCTGTCCGATCTACCGTGTACCGGCAGGCCTCACACAGCACTGACAAGTACAATGTTGCATCGTGTGGGCACTCTCATTAGATGTGATCACAATCAGACACCTCGCTGCTCAACTGGACGTCTCTGCTAGTAGTGCTCGTATACCCGTTCACCAGTTGGAGTACTCAACGCTGTCTGCCCGCTGGGTTCCTAAGCGCCTAACACAAGACCATAAAGAGCAACGTGGGACCATCTGTGCGGAATCGCTTGCGCGTTATAAGGCTTATCCTTACAATATTTTTGTCGAACATGATCTCTAACCTGAAAGAAAAACTGGAATCCATGTAGTGGCGCCACACGATCTCTCGTCCTCAAAGCCGTATCCTATGCCGATAAGGTCATGCTGACGGTCTTCTTGGGTTGTTGTGTTTCATCTCCTCCCACATGGCGCAACGATAATCTCTGAAGTGTACGAGGTACATTCAAGTTCTAAGGCCTCCGATTATTTTTCTCCAGACTGGAAAGAGATAGAAACATGCGCATTGTTTTAAAATGAGGCCGCGTTCATTGTCAATACGTCCCAGAGATGGCAGCACCGTACGGCAGATGGAATTTTACCGCCAGCGGCGAGAATGAGAACTGTTTTAAATACTTAAAATGGCGACGTTTTCCTTACTTGAACAGCGTGCAATCATTCGTTTTCTGAATTTGCGTGGTGTGAAACCAATTGAAATTCATCGACAGTTGAAGGAAACATGTGGTGATGGAGTTATGGATGTGTCGAAAGTGCGTTCGTGGGTGCGACAGTTTAATGAAGGCAGAACATCGTGTGACAACAAACCGAAACAACCTCGGGCTCGCACAAGCCGGTCTGACGACATGATCGAGAAAGTGGAGAGAATTGTTTTGGGGGATCGCCGAATGACTGTTGAACAGATCGCCTCCAGAGTTGGCATTTCTGTGGGTTCTGTACACACAATCCTGCATGACGACCTGAAAATGCGAGAAGTGTCATCCAGGTGGGTGCCACGAATGCTGACGGACGATCACATGGCTGCCTGGGTGGCATATTGCCAAGCAATGTTGATGTGCAATGACAGCATGAATGGGACTTCCTTTTCGTCGGTTGTGACAATGAATGAGACGTGGATGCCATTTTTCAATCCAGAAACAAAGCGCCAGTCAGCTCAATGGAAGCACACAGATTCACCGCCACCAAAAAAATTTCGGGTCACCGCCAGTGCCGAAAAAATGATGGTGTCCATGTTCTGGGACAGCAAGGGCGTAATCCTTACCCATTGCGTTCCAAAGGGCACTATGGTAACAGGTGCATCCTACGAAAATGTTTTGCAGAACAAATTCCTTCCTGCACTGCAACAAAAACGTCCGGGAAGGGCTGCGCGTGTGCTGTTTCACCAAGACAACGCACCCGCACATCGAGCTAACGTTACGCAACAGTTTCTTCGTGATAACAACTTTGAAGTGATTCCTCATGCTCCCTACTCACCTGACCTGGCTCCTAGTGACTTTTGGCTTTTTCCAACAATGAAAGACACTCTCCGTGGCCAGACATTCACCAGCCGTGCTGCTACTGCCTCAGCGATTTTCCAGTGGCCAAAACAGACTCTTAAAGAAGCCTTCGCCGCTGCCATGGAATCATGGCGTCAGCGTTGTGAAAAATGTGTACGTCTGCAGGGCGATTACGTCGAGAAGTAAAGCCAGTTTCATCGATTTCGGGTGAGTAGTTAATTAGAAAAAAAATCGGAGGCCTTAGAACTTGAATGCACCTCGTATTGTGCAACGCTCAGGAAACTATAGAAACGACTTCAGCGTGACCTTCGCCACGAAAATGGAAACAAGCAAGGCCTCACACAGATCTGTGCATCCGAGAGGAGCTCAGAAAACTTCATCGGACCGTTCTCCGCCGGCCGCTATGGCCGAGTGGTTCTAGACGCTTCAGTCTTGAACCGCGCAACCGCTACGGTCGCAGGTTCGAATCCTGCCTCGGGCATGGATGTGTGTGATGTCCTTAGGTTAGTTAGGTTTAAGCAGTTCTAAGTTCTAGGGGACTGATGAGCTCAGACGTTAGTCCCACAGTGCTCAGAGCCATTTGAACCATTTTTTGGAGCGTTCTCCCTCATCCAGCCTACAGCCTGGGAATCACACTTTCCCACTTCCATCTGATTGTCCCAGCGAAAGATGCACTCTCCGAGAAGTAGTACGTGGTCGATGGGGCAGGTTATTGATGCAACAAGTCGTTGCCTCCGACGTCTACCAGTAGACTGGTACGATGCGGGCATATGGAACCTCCCAGTAAGGCGGCGCGAAGCCGTCCCATTGAACGGACGATTATGTAGAAAAATGACATTTTGTAGAGTGGGAAATAAGAGGGTCATTCTAAAAGAAATGCACGCTATTTTTGTAAAAATACAGTTTTCATTCTGCATGTGTGAAAGTCTTACAGTGTGTACATACATACTTCCCGCTTGTTTTAAAACTTAGTTCAACTTGTTCCCGTGAGTGGCGCCGTCACAGCATTCTTCAAGATGGCTGCGACAATTGACGTTCGTCAGAAGCAACGTGCTGTCATAGGATTCCTGTGCTGTGAAAACGAGACAGTGGGAAACATCCACAAGAGGTTGAAAAAGGTGTATGGACATGCTGCTGTCGATCGCAGTACAGTTAGTCGGTGGACAAGCAGGTTACGTGATGAAAGCGGGCACGGCAGTATTGAGGATTGTCCTCGCAGCGGCAGGCCTCGTACTGCACACACTCCAGACAATGTGCAGAGAGTTAACAAACTGGTGACTGCTGACAGACGCATCACAGTCAACAAATTGTCACGCTATGTTGGGAAAGGGGAAGGAAGTGTTTGCAGAATATTGAAAGTGTTGGCGTTAAGAAAGGTTTGTGCCAGGTGGGTTCTCAGGATGTTGACAGTGGCTCACAAAGAAACCGGAAAACGGTATGCAGCAAACTTTTGGAACAGTACGAGAACGGTGGAGATGAATTTCTTGGAAGAATTGCCACAGGTGATGAAACATGGCTCCATCATTTTTCACCAGAGACGAAGAGGCAATCAATGGAGTGGCATCATGCAAATTCATCCAAGAAAAAAAATTCAAAACCACACCTACTGCTGGAAAAGTTATGGCTACGGTGTTTTTCGATTCTGAAGGACTCTTGCTTCTGGACATCATGCCAAGTAGAACCATCACAAATTCAACGGAGTCGTGTTCGACCACATCGGCAAAAGCACGATGTTTTGCTGTTGCACGGCAATGCACGGCCACAAGTCAGTCAAAGAACCAATGGAAGCGATCACAAAACTCGGATGGACAACACTGAAACACCCGCCTTACAGTCCTGACATGGCTCCATGTGACTATCATCTCTTTGGGAAACTGAAAGGCTCTCTTCGTGGAACAAGGTTTGAAGATGATGACTCCCTTGTGCACGCTACCAAACAGTGGCTCCAACAGGTTGGTCCAGAATTTTACCATGAGGGCATACAGGCGCTGGTTCCAAGATGGCGTAAGGCAGTTGAGAGGGATGGAAATTATGTGGAGAAATGAAAATATTGTTCCTAAAGGATGTATCTACACACTGTAAAACTTTCAAACATGTAGAATAAAAGATGGATTTTAAAAAAAAGTAGTGTGCATTTCTTTTGGAGTGACCCTCGTTATATGGTGCATTAGAATCCTGAATAGAAACAACCTCCTTTCAAAAAAAGAGTCGTATTACTTATTGAACACCGCTACGTATCTTTATTTCATGCGAGGAATATTGCTGACAGCGCTGATGCTGGTTTTACGATGTGCGGCAGATCAATCTACGAATATTCGTTCTCAGTAGTCAGGAATTTAATTACGGCAGAGGGTTAATTCGCTGCCTAGAGACCCGTTTAATACCTCTCGCCATTAGTCTGCCAGGTTTATAGTCGAGGACATTAAAAGCTGGACAGTGCGACACTAGGACAGTTACGCTTTGTACAGAACATGGCGTGCAGTGGTGGTAGCACTGGAGACGCACCGCGGCCTTGGCGACGCTTCTGTCCTGCTGCAGCGGAAACAAAAAGCAGCGATGGCACGGCACAGGCACCGGCAGCAGCGCAGCCTGTGAACTGTAGTTGCGCACAATATTTCAGTTTTTAATTTTTATTGCCGGCGCCGAAGTGCACGCGGCGGGCCTTTATCTTTTTAATAGCGCCGGCCCTGCCTGCGTTTATTGCACCGGCTCTTTTATTTGGCGGCCGTGCTCCCTCGAGCGCCTCTGCACGCTTAAGCGGGCGTCGCCCGGCGATTCATATCAGGTTACCGCTGGCTGGTGGGTGCCGCCTAATCTCCGCAGCCACCGCCAGAGACCGCCACTGTGGCGCGGTGCGCCGCCACTCGCTTTTTGCTCTTATCTGCAGTTAAATTGCACATCGATCTGACAGCGTTTCATTTCTGCCCATCGGATTTCTCTCTCTCTCTCTCTCTCTCTCTCTCTTTTTTAAAGTAAAAGCTATCACTGATGCGGCTGGAGTGCCAAAAAGCCCACGCGTTACCGTCATAACCGAATCAGTTTCAACGCTCTCTGTCACGTGCTTAATGGACGAGGAGGCTATGTATTCCGACTATACATGTATCTTTGGCAGCTTCTGTCTTCCTTTAGCTTATACTGAACTTCTTCACTGCAGTGACTTTCGCCTGAGTCCATACACGGTGCATCGTAAAAGCGAACACTGCCGCTGGTGAAAGTATACGATGTTGTTATTGTGGTCTTCAGTCTCAATACTGCTTTGATCCAGCTCTCCATGATACTCTACATTGTGCAAGGCTCTTCATCCCCAAGTAACTACTGCAAGCTACATCCCTCGCCGATTGTCCTCGGAGGAAGCCTTCCGCAGTCGAAGGCGAAACGTCAGGGGAGAGTCTTATGTATGGACCACGGCATCTCTGCCCGGAAGTGTAAAGTGATGACAACACCTGCCGTGAAAGCCTTCATTCTATGATCCCTCTGAATCTTTTTACTGTATTCATCTCTTTGTCTCCCTTTACCATCCCCCCCCTCCCCACCCACCACACTTCCCTCCAATACTATATTTTGGATCCTATGACGTGTCAGAATGTGTCCTGTCAACCGAACCCTTCTTCTAGTCAGGTTGTGCCACAAATTTTTTGACTCCCCAGTTCTGTTCAGTACCTCCTCATTAGTTGCATGAACTATCCACTTAATCTTCAGCATTCATCTGTAGCATCACATTTCAGAAGCTTATGTTCTCAGTTTTTCATCCTTGTATCACTTCCATAAATGATTACACTCCATATGGATACCTTCTGTAAGGATTTCCTAACCCTTAAGTCTATATCTGATGTTAATAAATTTCTCTTCTTCGGAAACGCTTTTCTTGGCATTTACGCTGTACACTTTATATCCTCTCTACTTCACCATCAACCGTTATTTTGCTGCCAAAATAGCAAAACTCATCTAGTACTTTAAGTTCCTCGTTTTCTAATCTAATTCCTTCAGCATCACCTTATTTAATTCAGCTACATTCCATTATCCTTGTCCCCCCAGGGGGCCCGCCACTCTTTGGCGGGTTCGTGCATGGATACCACGGGGCCTCAGCCTTTGCAGCGTTACTTCTTTTCCGTGCTGCATCTCTATCCTCTTGCTATTCTTTTTCCCCCTCCCTTGGGGAACATGTCTAAGGTGTTACTGGGAATGTTCCGCATTGTCTGTCGCTGACGTAAGAACAGTCTCACCAATGTTTTTCGCTCCATTTTCCTTTCTTGTTCCCCTTCTCATCTTGTTCCTCCGCTTCAGCATTTGAGGTTCCTCTTTTATTTCTTCCTCCCTGTGCGCTCCAAAAGGCCGTCCCACTCGTCTGGCGTGTAACAAGTGACTGGATAACGCGTAATTCCCAGCCCCAGGTCGACAGGTAGTGTTTGTACGTAATCCCTGGTACAGGCCAGGCCCAGGGAGGGGTGACTGCCTGAGCTGCAGCCTTCCATAATTGCCCATTGGTCCCTCTGTCAGATGCACGGGATTTGTGACCTAAGGTGTGAACACGCACCTAAGGCAGGTACGCCCCCTTGTGAAGGAAGCCCCCAGTTGGAAGGAGCGCGCCGCCGGAGACACTGGAAATTGAGGCGGATTTTTTCGCAGTGAGTCCATCATCTTCCCAATCAACGTCTCGAAACGTAAACGTAATGAGGCTAATAATTCGCTGCACCACGGCTCTTTGTGGTCTCACATACTGAAGACGGTCAGTCCTTCGCCACGGTCGATCCATTTATTATTCAGAAAGGTGTTGATGCAATTGCTATCCCTGTGAAATCCTTCTCTCGTTTACAGAATGGCACTTTGCTTTTGGAGACTGCTTCTGATTCTCAAGCACAACAACTGCTTGCTGCCTCGCTTCTCCGTGGCTACCCTCTTTGTATCAGGCCCATAGAACTTCTTCCCGTGGCGTAATTTATACCAGGCTGCTCGACGGCCTAACCGAGGCCGAAATCCAATCTTACCTCACTGATCAGGGCATAGATTCCTCCTTAATGCCCACCTTTGATAGAGTGGAGCTGCCGTCCAAGGTCAAAGCAGGCTGTGAAATTATCATAGTGCGGCCGTACATTCAGAACCCGATGCGCTTCCACCAGTGTCATCGTTTCAACCGCACTAAAAAGTCTTGTTGACACCCAGGCAAATGTGTAACGTGTGGTAGGGATGCACACGAGGGCGATTATTCCGCCTCCATCTCCCCACTGTATCAATTGCAATGGCGGCCAAGCCGCCTGCCCTCGGGGTTGTCCCATGTACATTGATAAGAGGGCTGTCCAAGAGATTCGGTTTAAGGAAAACGTGCCTTACCCAGTACATCGCAAGTTACTAGCAAGTCGCAAACCCTGTGTTCTCCCGTCTGGCACCTATAGTTCTTATTACCCCTCGCCCATGAAGGACATGGCCACACAGACATGCGACCTCAAATTCAGCTCTGTGGTTTTGAAATCTCCCAGTGTTAAGGTAGCATCGCCATCCCCCTGTCCCGCTGTGTAACAGACATTCAACCTCTCGCCTCAAGGGGCGAATCCACCAGCTACACAACCAGTAGGCAGGAAAGAACAGAAGGAGTTCTCCCGTGAAGACTTCCTCCGCCCCTCCATCCAAACAACACCAGAGTCTTCCTCTAACCGGAAAGGCTTGAGGAAGTCCTCCAAAGGCAAACGGTCTTCTCCTTCGCCAACTCGAAGATCCTGTTCGACGGCCTCCGTATCGCCGGTGCACACCACCTACCGTTTCTCAGCATTGGACTCCACGGACCGACCGCACAAGCAAGCCGATGCTTTGGTGGATCCCATGAAGCGGGATCCTCCTGCTTCTGTCGCCCTGTAGTAGTGACTCTACACCGGATATCTCTCGGCGGCCGTGTAGTTGACACCCCATACATCTCTTCTTCCACATGAATGTCCTCCCATGGAACGTCGCGGCCTTCGGTCCAACAAAGGGGATTTACAGCTGCTTTCGGCATCGCCGCATTCCCTTGTACTCTGCATTCAGGAAACGAAATTGCACCCTAACGACCGCTTTGAGCTTTCACATTACTTACCGATTCGTTTTGACCTACCCCTGAGGTCGGCATTCCATGTCATAGGGGCGTCATGCTGCTCATACGGATGATATTCATAGTCAACCCATCTCCTTTACTACCCATCTTTAAGCTGTTGCAGTCTGCCTTTTCCATCCCCGCCAGACTTTTTCCCTCTGCACCGTTTATGTCCCTCTGTCATTCAGTGTCATCAGGGCAGACTTCCTTCGGTTTATTAAGCATCTACCTCCCCCATTTTTGCTACTCGGTGACTTTAGTGTGCATCATCCCCTTTGGGGTTCTCCCAGGACCTGTCAGAGAGGTAGCCTCTTGGCTAACCTTCTTAAGCAACTACCTCTTCTACCTTAGCACTGGAGCACCCACTTTCCTTTCCGACTCCTCGCACACCTATTCCCGTCGTCTTGAGTGGTCCGTTGTTTCTGACACCTACTCGAACGACCATTTCCCATGTGCTCTCCATTTGTTGGCTCCTACCTCATCCGCGTGTACGCCCAAATGGCAGTTTACTGAGGCTCAATGGAAGCTTTAGTCCTCCCTTGCGGCCTTTGAAGAACAAGACTTCCTCAGTTGTGATGACCAGGAGGACCCATAGAATGTAAGCTTTCACGGCCGGTATTGTCACTTAAAACTTCCGGCCTGATAGGCCGTGGTCGAAGTATAAAACTCTCTCCTGACGTTTCGTCTCCGACTGCGGGAGACATCCTCGGAGGTAGTTCGACGATTTACCTATCAGCCCGTAAGTTTTAAGTGAAGGACCAGGAGGCCTATCTCATCAACGTTATCCTTACTGCTGCAGAATATTCCATTCGTCGCACTCACTCTTTATCACGTCGTGTCCCATTCCCTTGGTGGACTGGGGCATTCTGCGATGCAATTCGTGTACAGAGACGTGCTATTCGCGTTTTTAACCGTCATCTTACGATGGCAAACTGCATTCATTATAAACAGATGCGTGCAAAAGTGTCGTCGCGTTCCTCGAGCTAGCAAACGAGCTAGCTGGATTTCATTCCTAGTTCTTTTAACTGTTCCACCCCTTCCTCTGTCGTGTGGGCTGACCTCAGATGGCTCTCTGGGACCAAGATCCTGGGACCAAGATCCTTTCCCCCCATTTTCGGCTTCACCATATGGCGGAAGTTTCGAACTCTTCCCACTATCACCCTGCCTTCCTCCATCGGAAACGAGTGGAGGAGGCTCGGGTGATACTCTTCTCCGAATCGTCAGTGCTACAATGCCGCCTTACTATGAGGGAGCTCGAACATGTTCTCATTTCATCCCAATCCTCCGCCCCAGGGCCGAATGCCATCCACATTCATATATTGCAGCACCTTTCTCTTGAGGGCGAGCACTTTCTGCTTAACATGTACAGCTGCATCTTGGCAGAGGGCATATTTTCCGGGCGCTGGCGTGAAACCACCGTCATACCCATACCTAAGCCCGGTAAGGACAGAAATCTTCCTTCTAACTATCGCCCCATCTCTCTTACCAGCTGCGTTTGCAAGGTGATGGAACTTATGATTCATCCCCAGCTGGTATGGTGGCTCGAATCTCACAATTTACTGACGAATGGACAGTGTGGATTTCCTGTGAGGCGTTCTAAAGTTGACCATCTCGTTATTTTGTCCAGCCATGTCATGAATGGTTTTCTGCGGAAATCCCAGACCGTGGGCGTGTTTTTCGATTTAGGGAAGGCCTACGACACCTGCTGGGGAACTGGTATGCTCCGTGCTCTTTACACATATAGCTTCTGTGGCCTCGTGCCCTGTTTCCTTCAGGCATTTTTAAAAGGTTGAGTTGTGAAAGTGCTTGTGGGTTCTGCCTTGGCGGACATATTTATCCAGGAAAATGGTGTGCCTCAGGGTTCCGTCCTGAGCGTCGTCCTCTTTGCTATCGCCACTAACCCTATCATGGCCTGTCTCCCATCGGGCATCTCCAGTTCCCTTTTTTGACGATTTTGCCGTCTATTGCAGTTCTCCAAGGACCTGTCTCACTGAGCGGTGTCTTCAATGGTGTCTTGATCGTCTTTACTCCTGGAGCATCGCCAATGGCTTTCGATTTTCCACTGGAAAACCCGTCCGTAT
The DNA here is from genome assembly GCF_023864275.1 of Schistocerca cancellata. NCBI lineage: Eukaryota > Metazoa > Arthropoda > Insecta > Orthoptera > Acrididae > Schistocerca > Schistocerca cancellata. Next base: position 748,180,408 of record NC_064626.1, on the reverse strand, counting down.
GAATTTCTGGCGACGCATGAGGTTTCTCCCACCATCTTTACACATTGGGCCTGTTGCCCTTCCGTTCGTTGAAAGTACGAAATTCCTGGAGCTCATGCTCGATAGGAAACACTCTTGGTCCTCCCATGTATCTTACCTGGCAGCCCGCTGTACGCGGTTCCTCAATATCCTGTGTCCTCAATGGTACTTCCTGGGGAGCCGATCGAACTGCCCTCCTCCGTTTGCACCGGTCCCTTGTCCGTTCAGAACTCGATTATGGGTGCTTTGTTTATGTGTCTGCACGCCCATCCCTCTTACGCCGTCTCAACACCATCCACCATCGTGGCATCCGTTTGGCCACGGGTGCCTTTTACACCAGCCCTTATTGAGAGTTTGTATGCTGAAGCTGTTGAACTATACTGTCCTACTGCCATGACTTTCTCCTCAGCAGGTATGTATGCCGTTTGTCTGCAATGCGTGGCCACCCATCCCATGCCTCCTTTTTTGATGATTTCTTTGATCATCAGTATGGGGCTCATCCTTCGTCTCTGTTACCTCCTGGAGTCCGCTTTATGCACTTGCTGCGGCGGCTTACCTTCACACTATCTGCACCTTTCCCCTGTTTGCTTTGTGAAGCAGCCAATGTTAACCTTGGTCTTCACTCGCATCCCAAGGCCACTACTCTTGCCTCGGTCTATCGCCGTTTCACGACCATCGCATGGAACTTCACAATAGTACCTTTTATACACTGATGACACTCAGACTGACTGTGGAGTCGGGTTTGCCTTCGTCACTGGCACCCGTGTCTTCCGATATCAGCTTCCGGCTTACTCCTCAGTATTTACAGCCGAGCTCTTCGCCTTGTATCAGGCCGTGGAGTACATCCGGCGACACAGCCTTTTCAATTGTGTCCTCAGCTCAGACTCACTCAGTGCCCTTCAAAGTCTATGTACACCATTCATCCCTTAGTGCAGCGGATCCAGGAAAACTGTCAACTGCTCACTCTTGGTGGAGCCATTGGGATGTTTCTTGAGGTTTCTGGTCATGTCAGTCTGCCAGGAAATGAGGCTGCTGACGCTGCTGCCAAAGCTGCAGTCCGCGTACCTCAGCCTGCGAGTACCTGTATTCCGTCCGATGATCTCTGTGTTGCCGTCTGTCAGGAGGAGCTGTCCCTTAGGCATCGTCAATGGTCCTCCCTTCACAGGAATAAGCTCCGGCTTCTTAAGCCTCTCCCAGCGGCTTGGAAGACATCCTTTCGACCCTCCCACCGTGAGGAGATTATTTTAACTCTGCTGCGTATTGGGCACTGCCGTTTTAACCATCGTCATTTGCTGAGTGGCGCTACCCCACCACTTTGTACACATTGCGCTCAAGTTTTAACTCTCCGCCACTTCCTGATGGAATGTCCATTTTTTAATCTTTTACTTCCCCATTTGGGTTTGCCGTATGAGTTATCGGACGTTTCAGCAAATGAGGCGCGGGCTGTCAACTGCGTGTTACTTTTTAGCGGCCAAAGCAATATGGAGAAGGGCATTTAGATTTTAGTTTTGGACCTCCGTTTCTGTAAGGTGTCTTTCTTAGTCTTTTTTTCCACGTGCTTGTTTTTAGCTGTCTTCCATTATGTCAATTGGTACTGACGTATAGCCGTTTTTTAACTCCTCTCCGTCTTCGTGTTCTATAGTTTTGACTTGGGCGCGTATGACCCCAGTTGTTTTTCCGCCGTAAAGCAAAACAAAACAAAACCAAAGCATTCTACTTGTTTTTCATTCGTCGATGTTCATCTTATGTCTTCCTTTCAAGACACTGTCCGGTCCGTTCTACTGCTGTTCCAAGGCCTCCACTGTCAATCACTGAATTAGTCGTCGGACAACCTTAAAGATTTTATTTCTTCTTCCTGAACTTTAATCGCTACTCCATATTTTTCTTTGCTGATTTACAGATTGAATAACATTGGGGATAGGCTACAATCCTGCCTCACTTCCTTTTCAACCACTGCTTCCCTTTCATGCTCCTCGTCTCTTATAACTGCCGTGTGGTTTCTGCGTAAGTTGTGAACAGCCTTTGGCTCTCTGTATGTTACCTTCAGAATTGCGAATAGAGTATTCCAGTCAACATTATCAAAAGCTTTCTCTAAGTCTACAAATTCACAAATGTAGGTTTGTCTTTCCTTAACCTATCATCTATGCTGGGTCAGTATTATACCGCAGATTCTCCGTAATTTAGACTTATCTTCCCCGAAGTCGATTTCTACAAGTTTTCCCATTCTTCTGTATAGAATTCGTGTTAGTATTTTGCAACCACGACTTATTAAATTGATAGTTTGTTAATTTTCACGCCTGTCGGCAACTGCTATCTTTACGATAACAGATGCTAAAATATCCAAGTAAACCTCGGTGTACAAACGGGCCGTTAGCGAGATAATTGGGAGTGGGTGGTTACGAGCTGTACGAAATGCTGTATTACTTGGTACAAACAGATTTAAAATGTAAACTTTTAAATCAGTTTCTCGTCTAATTCGGCTCAAATTTCGCCCATGGTCTGCCTCAACAAGAAGTACAATGCACAAAAGAATTAAATAGTCACTTTTTTCAAGGCTCGTTGTTCTCCCCTCATAAGAGGTAGAAGTTTGAAACTTAGCTCAAAGGTGCCTACAAAATTCCTCTGTAATGGCGCAAACGCGTGACATCCTGTGTCGTCACTCTCTGGCTCAAAACGCAAGATGTCAACATGTGCGGCCGGAGCTCAAAAGTTCTTGTGAGGTGTAAAATGCGTTAATGAGGTCACAATGTCACAAATTTTTTCCAAAATTCTGTCTAACGCTATCGTGCAGCTTGTCACATGATGAAAGATCGTCACGTCGTCCCACCCCTTTAACCACACATTCCATGGGCGCCTGTGTTATGGAGATCAGTACAGCGACCCAGCGTCGAATTCACAAGTTTTCTTATGGGTGGCTATGAAAAACATTTCAGATACGATGTTACTGAGAACCTTTGACACTGCTGAGATCCATCGGACGATTTAGTACTTCTCTAGGGACAACTCCATTGAACGTGAGTTTGGAGTGTAGTACAACCACTATTTTTGCTCTGTTACAGGGAGTGGAATAACTAGTAGCGACTGTTCAAAACCATTCGACGAAATTTGAACGTGATCCAAAGCAGCAAAGTGTGTTAATCTTTTGACAGCCACCTTGATTCACGCCGTCCTTTGGCGCGATCATGGATGGAAGGTGTGTGACATCAACATGTGCGAAATTAAGACACAGCGGGGAGGGGGGGGGGAGAAGGGAGATTGAGGGAGGGGATGATACTACGACGGCATCAACATGTGCTTGAATAAAACGCACCCTCACCCCACTTTGGCAACATCCTTTGTGACACTCGCGCACCTTTGTTGAGCCAACCCTTGCCTCGTAAGTACCTGCGAGCCTTTAAATTTCGAAACTAAGTTTGTCACTTTTGATTCAATTATAGTTGTTATAAATTGTGTACTGAACTTTTTTTCATTATTTTTTCATGCTGATGCTCACGTCGTGGAATGAACTGACACTAAAGGAAACCAAATCCCTTCTTGCATACTTTCTGTCATGGGTATGTCTTGAGTATGACACCAAGTGCCTCATTCCAGCTTACCCGCTCATTAACAAGTATTCAGATTCATAACAACAAATGATCTTTTGGCGATACCTGTTAAATGTTGCACTATTAGTTTCAGTACAGCTCTCATTTTCACTTACAGTTACATAGAGGAGACATACTTTACTCTTAGTAAGACACTTAAAGGTTAGTAAAAACATCGAAAATAGAGGCGTACCATTGTTTCTGTTTTGCTATGAACCAGTTAGGGCCATTAATAAGCCTACTTCCTTTGGGAAAACTAAGTGCATATGTTTAATCTTCTACTGTAGGATTTTTGTGTCAGCTTTGGAACACAGTGTCAATTTGTTCCCAATTAGACTATTAGAAATGCACATTACTGTGGCTACTTGTCAACATCTTGAATAACTACCTTTGGCAGCTCGGTCAGCTGCGAGATTTGCAAGAAGAGTGTCAGTGACGTTCTCAAAGGTATCGACAGGGATTTGGAGCCATGCTTAGTCCATCGCCGGGACCAGTTGTGCTAGGTTTCTCAGCTGAGAATCCATGGCGCGAACATCCTGATCGAGGTCGTTCCACAGATTCTCGATCAGGTTTAAATACTGGGTGTTTTGTGACCAAGGGGAGAAGGCCAAATGCATCCTGATTCATCCTGGTGCTCTTCGAATCACTCAAGTACGCTGTAAGCTGTGTGACACGTTCGGTTGACCTGTTGGTAAATGCGATCTTGCGGAGGAAAACAAACTGCATTTAGCGGTGGATATGGTCCCCAAGGATAGATGCATTTGCTGATCCACTGTGCCTTTCAGAATGCTAGATCACCCAGAGATGGGAAAAAAATATTCCCTGGACCATAATGCAGCCTCCTCCGGCCAGGAATCTTCCGACATTTGTTGCAGGGTGTTTGCTCTCAGACCGCCATGTGTCCGATGAAGCGTAGAAAGTGATTCATCTGAAAAGGCCACCTGTCACCGCTCAATGGACGTCAAGTTGTGGTACTGGCATGCAAATTCCAGCCGTAGTCGCTGATGAATAGGCACATACCATGGTGGCATGAATCAGGTAATGTGACTGCTGCGGAGGCCCAAACTCAGAAACATTCGGTGAACTTTGTTGAGGCGACACTGATGGTAGCTTTTGGGTCATCTGGGTGGTACGTTGCTCAATAGCTGCTCGTCTATTAGTCCGTACACAGCTTCACAGCCGTCGTTCACCGCTGTCATCTAAGCCCTGTGTTACAGCACAATTCCCTCAGCGCAGGTTTTCAAAAGTGCCATTTTGCCTTGCACGATATACTTTAACATGACCTGCCAGGTTAGCCGAGAGCGCTAATGCACTGCTTCCTGGACTCAGGTAGGCGCGCCGGCCCCAGATCGAATCTACCCGGCGTATTAACGACGAGGGTTGGTGGGCCAGCCAGCCTGGATGTGGTTTTTAGGCAGTTTTCCACGTCCCACTAGGTGAATACCGGGCTGGTCCCACGTCCCGCCTTAGTTACTCAATCTGCAGACATATGAAACACATTCGCACTATTTCATGCTTTACACATGACACAGACAGCTGGGTTCCACTGGTTCCGTCCTGGGGGGGGGGGGGGGGGTACTGAGTAGCTGCAGGGAGGGCATCCGGCCACCCATTCAAACCAACCTTGCCACATCCGATTGTAACCAAGCCCACCCTGCGAAAACTGTGGGACAAGGGGGTCGGTGACAGACAGAATATACTTTAACCATTGGCGGCACGCAAACAGCTTCCAAACCTGACCGTTTCGGAAATAATTCTATCCTTGGCCACAAAGTTTTGTGCAGCTCTCATAAAAATATTGTTCAGCCGATATCAAATCCAATCACAGATTCGTACAGTATGTTGTTGTTGTTGTGGTCTTCAGTCCTGAGACTGGTTTGATGCAGCTCTCCATGCTACTCTATCCTGTGCAAGCTTCTTCATCTCCCAGTACCTACTGCAACCTACATCCTTCTGAATCTGCTTAGTGTATTCACCTCTTGGTCTCCCCCTACGATTTTTACCCTCCACGCTGCCCTCCAATATTAAATTGGTGATCCCTTGATGCCTCAGAACATGTCCTACCGACCGATCCCTTCTTCTGGTCAAGTTGTGCCACAAACTTCTCTTCTCCCCAATTCTATTCAATACTTCCTCATTAGTTAAGTGATCTACCCATCTAATCTTCAGCATTCTTCTGTAGCACCACATTTCGAAATCTTCTATTCTCTTCTTGTCCAAAGTATTTATCATCCATGTTTCACTTCCATACATGGCTACACTCCATACAAATACTTTCAGAAATGACTTCCTGACACTTAAATCTATACTCGATGTTAACAAATTTCTCTTCTTCAGAAACGCTTTCCTTGCCATTGCCAGTCTACATTTCATATCCTCTCTACTTCGACCATCATCAGTTATTTTGCTCCCCAAATAGCAAAACTCCTTTACTACTTTAAGTGTCTCATTTCCTAATCTAATTCCCTCAGCATCACCCGACTTAATTCGACTACATTCCATTATCCTCGTTTTGCTTTTGTTGATGTTCATCTTATATCCTCCTTTCAAGACACTGTCCATTCCGTTCAACTGCTCTTCCAGGTCCTTTGCTGTCTCTGACAAAATTACAATGTCATCGGAAAACCTCAAGGTTTTTATTTCTTCTCCATGGATTTTAATACCTACTCCGAATTTTTTTTTTGTTTCCTTCACTGCTTGCTCAATATACAGATTGAATAACATCGGGGAGAGGCTACAACCCTGTCTCACTCCCTTCCCAACCACTGCTTCCCTTTCATGTCCCTCGACTCTTATAACTGCCATCTGGTTTCTGTACAAATTGTAAATAGCCTTTCGCTCCCTGTATTTTACCCCTGCCACCTTTAGAATTTGAAAGAGAGTATTCCAGTCAACATTGTCAAAAGCTTTCTCTAAGTCTACAAATGCTAGAAACGTAGGTTTGCCTTTCCTTAATCTTTCTTCTAAGATAAGTCGTAAGGTCAGTATTGCCTCACGTGTTCCAGTATTTCTACGGAATCCAAACTGATCTTCCCCGAGGTCGGCTTCTACTAGTTTTTCCATTCGTCTGTAAAGAATTCGTGTTAGTATTTTGCAGCTGTGGCTTATTAAACTGATTGTTCGGTAATTTTCACATCTGTCAACACCTGCTTTCTTTGGGATTGGAATTATTATATTCTTCTTGAAGTCTGAGGGTATTTCGCCTGTTTCATACATCTTGCTCACCAGATGGTAGAGTTTTGTCAGGACTGGCTCTCCCAAGGCCGTCAGTAGTTCCAATGGAATGTTGTCTACTCCGGGGGCCTTGTTTCGACTCAGGTCTTTCAGTGCTCTGTCAAACTCTTCACGCAGTATCGTATCTCCCATTTCATCTTCATCTACATCCTCCTCCATTTCCATAATATTGTCCTCAAGTACATCGCCCTTGTATAGACCCTCTATATACTCCTTCCACCTTTCTGCTTTCCCTTCTTTGCTTAGAACTGGGTTTCCATCTGAGCTCTTGCTGTTCATACAAGTGGTTCTCTTATCTCCAAAGGTCTCTTTAATTTTCCTGTAGGCAGTATCTATCTTACCCCTAGAGAGATAAGCCTCTACATCCTTACATTTGTCCTCTAGCCATCCCTGCTTAGCCATTTTGCACTGCCTGTCGATTTCATTTTTGAGACGTTTGTATTCCTTTTTGCCTGCTTCATTAACTGCATTTTTGTATTTTCTCCTTTCATCAATTAAATTCAATATTTCTTCTGTTATCCAAGGATTTCTAAGAGCCCTGGTCTTTTTACCTACTTGATCCTCTGCTGCCTTCACTACTTCATCCCTCAAAGCTACCCATTCTTCTTCTACTGTATTTCTTTCCCCCATTCCTGTCAATTGTTCCCTTATGCTCTCCCTAAAACTCTGTACAACTTCTGGTTCTTTCAGTTTATTCAGGTCCCATCTCCTTAAATTCCCACCTTTTTGCAGTTTCTTCAGTTTTAATCTACAGGTCATAATCAATAGATTGTGGTCAGAGTCCACATCTGCCCCTGGAAATGTCTTACAATTTAAAACCTGGTTCCTAAATCTCTGTCTTACCATTATATAATCTATCTGATACCTTTTAGTATCTCCAGGGTTCTTCCATGTATACAACCTTTTATCATGATTCTTAAACTAAGTGTTAGCTATAATTAAGTTGTGCTCTGTGCAAAATTCTACCGGGCGGCTTCCTCTTTCATTTCTTAGCCCCAATCCATATTCACCTAATACGTTTCCTTCTCTCCGTTTTCCTACACTCGAATTCCAGTCACCCATGACTATTAAATTTTCGTCTCCCTTCACTATCTGAATAATTTCTTTTATATCATCATACATTTCTTCAATTTCTTCGTCATCTGCAGAGCTAGTTGGCATATAAACTTGAACTACTGTAGTAGGCGTGGGCTTCGTGTCTATCTTGGCCACAATAATGCGTTCACTATGCTGTTTGTAGTAGCTTACCAGCATTCCTATTTTCCTATTCATTATTAAACCTACTCCTGCATTACCCCTATTTGACTTTGTGTTTATAACCCTGTAGTCACCTGACCAAAAGTCTTGTTCCTCCTGCCACCGAACTTCACTAATTCCCACTATATCTAACTTTAACCTATCCATTTCCCTTTTTAAATTTTCTAACCTACCTGCACGATTAAGGGATCTGACATTCCACGCTCCGATCCGTAGAACGCCAGTTTTCTTTCTTCTGATAACGACATCCTCTTGAGTAGTTCCCGCCCGGAGATCCGAATGGGGATCATCATTTAATCATACAGTAAAGCTGCATGCCCTCGGGAAAAATTACGGCCGTAGTTTTACCTTGCTTTCAGCCGTTCGCAGTACCAGCACAGCAAGGCCGTTTTGGTTATTGTTACAAGGCCAGATCAGTCAATCATCCAGACTGTTGCCCTTGCAACTACTGAAAAGGCTGCTGCCCCTCTTCAGGAACCACACGTTTGTCTGGCCTCTCAACAGATACCCCTCCGTTGTGGTTGTACCTACGGTACGGCCATCTGTATCGCTGAGGCACTCAAGCCTCCCCACCAACGGCAAGGTCCATGGTTCGTACAGTATGGGAAATTATAAATCTATTAAGCACAGTCACGTGTCGACCGCCTGCATATTAAATAAGCTGTAAATTTCTCCAATAATACATATTTTTCTCGGGATTTTCTGTCCACCGATGTCCTACTTTACTATAGGACCATCGGATAGTAAGGTCAGAATAATTTTGATACACACCAAGCATATTATTACAAAACTTTCCAAAGCTGGTGGACCGTTCAAGGGACTTCAAACTGGCATTGCAGTCATGACGGCACGGAAGATGACACTTTTCCTCGCTGTGCTTTAGTGTCATCGGTTTAGAATGGGAAACCGAAGAATCAGGAAGTGGTCCCCATTTCAGCACACAAAAAGCAGTAGGAGAGGTCACCACAGCCTTCCTGTACGTTTGACTGCAGGGGCTGTTTTACTGCTGGAGTCACACTGAAACGTCCCCTTAGAAAATTTATGGATTATTGTGCTGGTAAACTTCTACATTATTTGATACAGAGACAGCTGAGTAAAACTGAACGTACTCAGACAGTTCTCTCTTTGCTTATTCTGTTCTTCACTAAACTGACACACAATATTTTTATCGCAACGCAATCTGACTTTCAATAATCCTTACAAAAAATGCCCCTGACTAACAGTAACCTATACCTTTCATGAATCACTTACCTCATAAAAATCTTCGTTACTCGAACTACTGCAATACAGCGAGCGCCAATACTGCCAGCTAAGTAAAAGATTCTAACTACTGAAGGCACTAACTACTGATAGGCATAGTTAGCAAATGAAAGATTCTGATAGAGAACAAACACTGTATTTACCTTAATAGCGTTCAAAAGTCATCATATATGTCAGTACATGACATTCATCTTTACAAATTTCCTTATTCTGGCGGACACACGTCTGGATCGTGCTCACATAGTAATCTCTCAAAACTCTGACATCTCCCTCTCCACATCCACCACCGCTGGCGGCTCACCTCCAACTGAACAACGCTACGCGCTGTTCACATCCTACTGCCCAACACTACAATAGCGAGTACTCCAACAATGCCAACCAGCCACAGACTGCACACAGCACAGTCAGTGATTTTCATACAGAGCGCTACGTGGCGTTACCAACATGAAAACCTAAACAGCCTACTTACAACATCACTAGGCAGTAAAAGTACAGGAGACTTTTTCTCCAGTCCACTCTGATACCGGCTCTCGTACATGACGTTTGATATTGGATGGTTTGAGAAAACTGGCGCGGAAGAGTGCTATTATCTTACCTAGCTCTAAATGTAGAAAAATATAAGTCAATAAGGATGAGTAGGAAAAGAAACTCTTAATGTTCGGATACAGCATTATTAGTGTCCTGCTTGACACAGTCACGTCGTTAAATACACTCCTGGAAATGGAAAAAAGAACACATTGACACCGGTGTGTCAGACCCACCATACTTGCTCCGGACACTGCGAGAGGGCTTTACAAGCAATGATCACACGCACGGCACAGCGGACACACCAGGAACCGCGGTGTTGGCCGTCGAATGGCGCTAGCTGCGCAGCATTTGTGCACCGCCGCCGTCAGTGTCAGCCAGTTTGCCGTGGCATACGGAGCTCCATCGCAGTCTTTAACACTGGTAGCATGCCGCGACAGCGTCGACGTGAACCGTATGTGCAGTTGACGGACTTTGAGCGAGGGCGTATAGTGGGCATGCGGGAGGCCGGGTGGACGTACCGCCGAATTGCTCAACACGTGGGGCGTGAGGTCTCCACAGTACATCGATGTTGTCGCCAGTGGTCGGCGGAAGGTGCACGTGCCCGTCGACCTGGGACCGGATCGCAGCGACGCACGGATGCACGCCAAGACCGTAGGATCCTACGCAGTGCCGTAGGGGACCGCACCGCCACTTCCCAGCAAATTAGGGACACTGTTGCCCCTGGGGTATCGGCGAGGACCATTCGCAACCGTCTCCATGAAGCTGGGCTACGGTCCCGCACACCGTTAGGCCGTCTTCCGCTCACGCCCCAACATCGTGCAGCCCGCCTCCAGTAGTGTCGCGACTGGCGTGAATGGAGGGACGAATGAAGACGTGTCGTCTTCAGCGATGAGAGTCGCTTCTGCCTTGGTGCCAATGATGGTCGTATGCGTGTCTGGCGCCGTGCAGGTGAGCGCCACAATCAGGACTGCATACGACCGAGGCACACAGGGCCAACACCCGGCATCATGGTGTGGGGAGCGATCTCCTACACTGGCCGTACACCAAGAGTGATCGTCGAGGGGACACTGAATAGTGCACGGTACATCCAAACCGTCATCGAACCCATCGTTCTACCATTCCTAGACCGGCAAGGGAACTTGCTGTTCCAACAGGACAATGCACGTCCGCATGTATCCCGTGCCACCCAACGTGCTCTAGAAGGTGTAAGTCAACTACCCTGGCCAGCAAGATCTCCGGATCTGTTCCCCATTGAGCATGTTTGGGACTGGATGAAACGTCGTCTCACGCGGTCTGCACGTCCAGCACGAACGCTGGTCCAAATGAGGCGCCAGGTGGAAATGGCATGGCAAGCCGTTCCACAGGACTACATCCACCATCTCTACGATCGTCTCCATGGGAGAATAGCAGCCTGCATTGCTGCGAAAGGTGGATATACACTGTACTAGTGCCGACATTGTGCATGCTCTGTTGCCTGTGTCTATGTGCCTGTGGTTCTGTCAGTGTGATCATGTGATGTATCTGACCCCAGGAATGTGTCAATAAAGTTTCCCCTTCCTGGGACAATGAATTCACGGTGTTCTTATTTCAATTTCCAGGAGTGTATCTCGGCGTAACTCTGCAACGTGATAAGAAGTGGATGAAGCATGTGTGGATTGTGGTAGAGAATTTTAGGAAAGCATGGTTTGTCTGCAAAGGAGATCGCATATAGGACGCTAGTGCTACCTATTCTTGAGTTTTACTCGAGTTGTGGGATCCGCACCAGGTCGGATTAAAGGGAGGTATCGATACAATTCAGAGACGGGCTGCTAGATTTGTTAGTGGCAGGTTCAAAAAACACACAAGTGTTACAGAGTTGCCTCGGGAACTGAAACGGGAATACCTGAAGGCACGGAGCCAGTCTACTTTGTGAGGCGACAACACTATACACGCCGAAGCTACTTTGGTCGTGGCTGTCGCACATGCTGCCCTTTGCATTCGAATTTCGTTCACCCTCATGGTCGAACAATGTCTTCCTTCATTCACTTAAACTTGTTTCCCGCGCTTCTCACCAATCAGAACTCCCTAGGGGCTGGATGAATTATTACTAATATTTTGTATTCTTCTGTTATAAATTTATAACGCTTCGGAGGACACGTGATTACTATGGAAAATCGAACTCTGCGTATTGGTGCTGCCCTAGTCTGTAAAGGCAGCCTCACATAATTTGTATTTATGATTCTCTAGATACAAAAATAGAATTGACTTCCTGTATCTGTTTCTGGTTTGTAGCCTTTTCCCCCGAGACAAATTCTGCAAACACTTCGTTGTTAACAAACCTACTTGTGTTTACGTTCTTTGATGCCGCCACAGTCAAGACGACATTATCATCCAAGTCAGCCATTACTCATCTGGAGATAGCGAGAGGAAGTTACAGTTAGGGCAGCATGCCCGACAGTCTGGATCAGTAACAGTCGAACATATCATTTCACTGTTTCTTTGGATGTCATCCTATTGAGACTAACGTACCTCCCGGTTCGTTACCACTTACAAATAGCTCAGTGTTCTATATCAAAAACAACCACATCACCCGGAAAACCATCGACACACTGTGCATGCCCCATGTATGCGTGCTAATATACACGCATGTCTTGTCTCCCTCCTACCCAACCCCCTCTCTCACTCTCTCACTCTCTCTCTCTCTCTCTCTCTCTCTCTCTCTCTCTCTATCTCTTTCTTTATCTATCTATCTATCTATCTATCTATCTATCTATCTATCTATCTATGTATCTATATCTATCTCTGCCTCACACACACACACACACACACAGATGCTAGTACAATAGATTATTTTCACGTGAGTAAATCAGATAGTGGAGAACTTTAACCTTGGATTCGCATCCCAACTGGGCACGAAATGCTGCCGCCGCATGCAAGTTCCTCTTGCCTTCATGCTCTCAAATACTTTTGGGACGTTTTTCTGCGGGATGTGCAGGATGTGAAACGTGAATCCATGTAGTTACTCGTTCCACCGAACCTCCACTATCACTGTGTAATTTAAAACGGCACGAGTAGTAAAAACTCTAGAAGTTAAAACTAGCCACGAATACTTGCGTGCGTTACACCTTCAGCATCCCTCTAATTGACCATGTCAGTGGGACGTTCGCTCAGTTAGGCTGGGTGCGGCCAGAAAAGTTACGTGACTGCCATACGAAATGTCTACTTCATCGCCTCCTAACTCAGCAAGAACCCCAGTACTTACCTTAAGAGAGAAAATACCTGCCATGTCATCATAATCGAAACAGGTCTCACTTATCTGGTATCCTACCCAGCACTTTGTGCACAATTCAGTTAACGCGGAACCGAGTTACGCAGGACAAGGTGCAGATCTGATGCTGTACGCTGTTTGTATGACGGTATGACATCCACGCTGTCATTTGACAAGCCATAAAGTAAGTGAATAATATGGGTATCGAGAAGAGAGACCGTGCGCTGCTACTAATACTGTTTGATGTGAACGGTAGTAATTACAGTGGTGCACAGAGAGACTATTGTCGACTGAAATGTCGTATCAAATGCTTTAAAGAATAATTAAGTACGAAAACACGGGTAAGCTTACCGTGGCATCTGGCAAAGGAAGGCGTCCTATCTCGGCGGAAGTTAATGACGAGGTTGCTGTTGCTGTAACTGACCATACGGCACGTGCGCCGGGTAGTGGTTATTCCCGTGCTGTGTCACGGATATAGACTGCACGGAAAGTTTTTCGGTCTATTTCACTCTGGTACCCGTACAAGATCCAGACAGTGCATCAATTGAAAGCTTACGATCCGCAACAACGTTCTGAATTTGCTCTGGAACGGATCGAAGTAAATGACAGGTGGCCGATCAATATTCTACGGAATGACGAGGCAGATTTTACATTACAGGGTGCAATGAATACACAGAATTGTCACATTGTGGGTACTGTTAAACCCCATGTTGTGCACGAACAGCCACTGGACTGGATTCACAAGTACCTTTATTCTTGGTCCGTGTCTTATTTGAAGACAATTCACCCAGAGTCCCTGTCAGGTGTACCGTGACGTCTGCACTTTATCGAGACCTCCTTGTACAACATGTGATTCCTGCTTTGGAAGAAATTTGGAAATTTTTGGTAAGTTCGTATGGGACCAAACTGCTGAGATCATCTACTTAATGTAACTTAAATTAACTTACACTAAGGACAACACACACACACACACACACATGCCCGAGTGAGGACTCGAACCTCCGACGGAGGAACCGCGCGAACCATGGCAAGGCTACCGTGCGGCTACCCCGCGCTACTGCTTTGGAAGAGCGCAACTGTGTGGAGACCACTGTTTCCATGTGGTATGGGGAACACGCTATATCGCTCACCCATTGCAATCTTTCACGAACATGTTATCTCCAAAGATTTCCCAGATACATCCTCTGTAATACAACCTGATCTGAACCCAGGTGACTACTGGCTCTGGGGATATGTATAGAACGCGTTTGCCAGGGACAAGTTCAGCCTCTACCTGATCTCATAACTAGTATACAGGAACACTTTCCTCATATTCCACCAGAACTGCTGCGAGCAGCTGTTGATCACGCCGTTTTGGCTTGCAGCATCTCGCCAATTGTGCTCATATTGAAGAAAATTTGTAAGCGGCAATTAATAATCAATTCTGCCTTCCTAACACGTTTGATCTTCTCTGGCCACGTCCCGTTACTGATTCGTTACATACGGAAAATTTTCTGCACGTCTTTCTTACATTCACCGATCCAAATTTTCTCCTGGTGGCCAAAATTGTTTTCCACCGTAAACTGTTTCCTCACTAACACTTTAGAAGTTCCGCTGCCAAACGATAATTACAACCCGCGCTGGACCTCTGTGAGTAGCTGCAATTTAAATTCAACCAGCCGGAACTTCTTGTGTCACCCTCGTATCATGTCCGAAAAACATAATGCATATGGGCAATTCTTCTGTCAAACAAAAAGCTACTGCTACTATCATTTCCTAGTAACGCTTCTTTCTGTCTTCCTTTTTCTGTGACTCGTACCAGTCTTTTTCCCTTATGTCCATAAATAATGCTGTTCTTCCTTGCTCTCTTAACTCCCCCCCCCCCCAACTTTTCTTCCTGCCCATTGCTAGTAGCACTCATAGTTTAAACTCACCTTCCCGCAATTTGTATTTATCATAGCACTTAAGGGTGTGTATTTTATCGGTTCTGTTGCAACGTCTAATACAGTATTCTGCAGTGTATTAGATGTACCTTATAATTGACGTACTATATGTAAAATATGTAGGATGCCTGATTAGAAGTAAGAATGGTCTGATGGCACCAATCTTGCAGGTCAGATAAAGCAATAAAAACAAATAAAACAAATCAAGGCGAACACGCAGTATGCGGATACACTCACTACCTATAATGACGAGTCGCAAGCCTCTCTTCCAGACCATAACATTACATACATCTCTAAGGGAACCACACGCATATGTTCAGATATATCTCACCTCTTACTAACAGCAGCTTTCCCTAGGTCGTTGGAGCTACGCAGCAACTACAAGAGCTAAGCTTTTTGTAAATGGCGCTTGTCATTATTGTTCTGAATATGGTCGTTGGACAAGTGCTCATTACTAAAGTCATATGCAGCGTACTCTGAGACGTTATTAGTACAAGAGGCGGTCACGAGGTCCGAGCGGCTGAAGGCACTAGCTACGCAAGGGGGGGCCTGCCCAGAGTAAGGATACCGGACTACTTCAGCGGTGTCAGCGTCGACTATAAGCATCTGGCCGACATGCCGTCGGTTGGTTGGCAACATTCGTGTCGGACGATCGCTCGTGGCCTGCTGGTCCCTTCTGCGTGGCTGTCATCGGCACCACTCAGTAACGGCCGCGACGCACCGTGGATCCATGGAACTAAAACTAAACTGAACTGCTCCCGCACAAGCGATGAAAGCCCAAAGGTACCGCCTGGCCGCCGTGTCATCCTCAGACCATTGGCGTCACTGGATGCGGATATGGAGGGGCATGTGGTCAGCACACAGCTCTCCCAGCCATAGGTCAGTTTCCGAGACCGGACCACTAATCCTCAATCAAGTACTCAGTTTGCCTCACAAGGACTGAGTGCACCCCACTTGCCAACAGCGCTCGGCAGACCGGATGGTCACCCATCCAAGTGCTAGCCCAACCCGACAGCACTTAACTTCGGTTATCTGACGGGAACCGGTGTTACCACTGTGGCAAGGCCGTTGGCTCGATGCATGGAACTGCTTGCTGATAAAGGGGAGTAACATTCTGTAATCCTCGTGCTGACTCGTGTCTTTGTCAACAGGAGCTCCTAATTATTTTCTGGTTTGTACCCGACCGTTAGAGTTTTACTCGGTCGGCTCTTTGGTGGTAAATATAGACAGTAGTATTGTACTAGACACTAATCGTCGTTTAAAAATTTGTTGCCCTTCCTTTCTAGTTTATACCCGAGCATTAATGTTTTAATTAATCAGCTCCTGTTGGAAATACAGTCGGAACAACTGTACCAAGGCACAGGTTGCCGTTAAACAAACAGGGTTCTTTTGGCTAGATTTAGATGTTAACCAGTTCAGTTCCTTAATTGTAATTGCATTTGAGAAAATCTGAACTACCCGTTGTACTAAGATGCGCTTTACTGAATTTGAAAAAGCGGGTCATTATTTGTATATTATTAACTGAATCAGGTGGTTCCACCAAGTGAGTTCTCTTGTACTAAGTACTCATACATAATGCTTTATAACGTTCATTCAGAGCGTCCTTCAAAATTGAGAAGCAATTTGACATACTAACAGCCAACTGTGACCAGTGTTTTAGTCAGAATAAGATTGTCAAAAGGGACGGGTCGAGATCCAGTCGCACCTTGGTTGCTGATTGAAAAAAAGCAAGCTTTACCATTGGCATAATTGTTTCCTAATTTAACGTTTAAGCATAGGTGCGCATCTTAACACAGAACTTTTCGACATGCAGTTTCCAAATTTTTTGAAAACAGTCATCTGTTTGCATGATTGAAACACTCTTGTCATCAATATTACTTCTGTTTTCATGTGTTGCAGGAGGGCGTTTGATAAGACAGACTGTGTCCAGCGCGGTAGTAAACACCGCTGTTTCATCCGACAACGGGCGGGCTGCAGGTCCGGTCCCCTGTAATTATTGTCATGTTGTTCTTGTTTTAATTTCCCTTGTAGAAGCTTATTCATTTCCCGAATTTGTTAATTTGTAAAGAAAACCAACTTACGATGATATATTTTAAATACACAGGTTGTGTGAAAAGAAAATTACAATTGTTGGTCCTCCCTTCCACGTTTCTCTTAATACCAGTAAATACCACGTCTCACTATATACATTAGAAACGTATAGTTTATATCCGTCCAAATGGTCAATAGAATATCGTGTAATAGTTTGAAGTAAATAGGTCAAGACATTTCCAGATTCATGGGAACAACGTTAAGCAACGACTTGTCTTTACATAACCGTAAAGCATGATGTTACAGTCAGACTTAATGAATTTTCCACCATGTGAAGCTAAATAATTACTAAATAACAACGTCTAGTACGCTTAAGTGAAACAATTTTTTAGTAAACATCAATGTAATGCAGTGATGCATGAACCTTGTAATTAGTAGTGACATTAAACTTACGCATAGATAACACTGTTGTAGTACTGTAAAATGACATGTACGTGTGTGAAAAGCTCTCTTGTTCCTTAACTCCTATCTTGCGCTTTTGTTCTCTTACGATTAGGTCTTGTTGGGAACTAGGTCTTCCGTGACCACTGCCGCTGAGCTATGTTACTAAATGTGACTTGTATTTACGTGTGTAGACTGACTGTTCCTCAAAGCATAAAAGATATACTGCGTATTACGACTATGTTATCTGAAGATCCCTCCTCATTTCAGATAAAAAGGAAAAAAAATTATATCATTCATAAAAAGTGAGGAAATTAAATACGGAAGCTTTTCGTTTGGTACGCGGTTATTTCAAAAGCCATTTTCTGTGCAATTATTTGCATGTTCGTTCGTTAGAACCTGCATCCATCTATTTTCCTCGAAGTCTGATAATTTTTCTGAGTGCGATTATTACGAAAGTAAGCTTCGTTTTGAGCCGTGTGGCTCGTGTTCGTGCCATTTCTTATTTTACATCTTGTTTTTACCGTACCGCCATCTCCTTATGTTAATTTTCAATGACTGGTGTCACTGGGTTGCTGCCTTGCCTGCCGTGAGCGGCACCAGCAGCGCTTATCGATATAGGCCCTGCCGTATTATCTTTGCTGGACTGCTATTAATTCCCGGTCGTTGTGTGTTGCCAGTTAGTTGGGACCTGGTAATGTTTGAGTAGAAACGCGGCACAAGTTCAGTCGGGGCGCGGCAGCAGTTAGGTCCCGACCGCCATGACTCACCCGACGGTTGCCGACAAACATGATTGGAGTGGGGACGAGTTTCGTTGGTCGTCAGTCGATCGTTTTGCCGCGCGACGTGTTTTTGGCCGGCGATCGCTTATGGGTTGGCTGTGTGTGTGCTGACTCGTGATTTGTCCCTGTTATTTTACAGTCACTGCCGTTAGCATTGTCTAGTTCTTAGTGCAAGTGTTCGTGAAACTGTGTGTAGTTTGTGTGATTTTGACTGACAAGTTATTTTAAATGTTGTGGGCGTACTGGCTCTGAGCAGTCGGTCGATTCGCGTGGAGCAGAGAGGAATTCTCGGCGGGGTGTAGTTTGGCCGGGGCCCGCTGGCAGTCTCTACGTGGTGTCGGAGTGTGTGGCGCTGTTCCCATTGCTATGAGGTCCGTGGCTCACCGACCCTGGACACGAAAGTTGAGTTTTGATTTCTCCTACCAGCAAGTCAATCCTGTTCACATTGTGTCGTTTGGAGTTCGTAGTCGTCTGTTGGGATATTCCCGCGAGCAACAACGTGGTTTCCATGTTGGAAAACTCTAGCCACCCTCCGGCGGAGTTTCACTGTACTTGGTTATTTGAATTGAAGCGCACCAGCGGAATCTTCTGCCATGTGGCCGTTAACGTTCCGGTTACCTGCTCGGCCGTTTACGTAAATTCCAGGCAGTGTGGTTTCCTCATCGTGTTGTTGCTGTCCAGCACGGTGTGTAGTTTGACAGTTCCGTGTATGATTGGTTGTGTGCGCCAATATCTTCCGTTGAACACTCAAACACCCTGTTGCGCCCTGGTCGGGTGAAGTGGAAGTTATATTGTCAGTGGGTCCGCTGACTGTCGGTTGGTTGGGTTGTCGTCGGGTCGTGAATGGTTGGCCCGACTGCCTGTCTCACCTAAGCGAGCGTCAGTGTTTGAATTACAGGCCGACCCTCGAACATCTGGGCGCCCTTTTATGGACTGCCTTTTTTTAAATTTGTTCTTGCTGTTGGTACTTGTATGGCTTCTAGCCGGTTTTGTGTTGTAAATTACAGTTGTTTTACTCTTAAGGCCTTCAGCCTAGTTTAAAGAACTGTTTCACGTAAACTCTTTGGTATTAAAAAAAATTAATGTTTTGGACTTTTAAGTGTTAGGCCTTCAGCCGTTTTGAATTTAATTTGTTTATTTGAGCCTGACTAAGGAACTGTTTTAAGATAAGGCTTGCCTTTTAAATTTCTGATTATGCTTGCGTTTTAAGTTATCGGCCTTCCGCCGTTTTTAAATTAAAGTGGCTTTCAGCCGGTAATTAAGTCCCAAAGATTAAAGCTGTGGCTTTAAAAAAAAATTTTGGGCACTTGTAATGTTTGATCAAATAATAAGGTTGTATGTTCGAGTGTAACTGACAGCCCCTTTCCACAATTTACACTCTCTCTCCTGTCCAGCGACCGAGCGAGGTGGCGCAGTGGTTAGCACACTGGACTCGCATTCGGGAGGATGACGGTTCAATCCCGCCTCCGGCCATCCTGATTTAGGTTTTCCGTGATTTCCCTAAATCACTCCAGGCAAATGTCGGGATGGATCCTTTGAAAGGGCACGGCCGATTTCCTTCCCAATCCTTCCCTAACCCGAGCTTGCGCTCCGTCTCTAATGACCTCGTCGATGGGACGTTAAACGCTAACCACCACCACCACCATCCTGTCCTGCGGGTTTAGCAGAGCGTTTTACGTATTTTTCGCAGTTAGTAAAACACCAAACCAATTATTTCTAAGTTAACTGTGGGATGTCGCTATTTTACAGTTTTAAAGTAAATGAAAGTTAGAACTATTATCATCATTCATGAATTCCACGAAAATTGGTGAGGTTATACCAAATATAATAAAGGTCCCAGTTTCCTTATAATGTTACCTCCAAAGACAGAATTCCGATACTTAATTTCTAGAAACATTTAGTGCTTTTGATTATCAGGTTCAGAAAGTAAAGCAAATTCCATACAATTACAGGCGATAATGTTACTATATGTGTATATATGGCATCACGTTTATTTGTAATTTATTTTTCAACATATTCGACTCGCAGATTAAGTTTTGATGGTTATGAAATTAGTTGAATTAGTCGTCTCTTCATGGAAAACTGTTTACATGGATTATAAACATACACTTTTTCCATTACTAGTTATTGAAGTCTGTACAACAAACAACACACTTTTTACTGTGGACAGTGAAAACTATTCTGATTGACGCTTCTTCCAACATGGTTTGCAATGAGGTTAGTAGTGTTAAACTTAATACGTAATCATTGTCACAATATTGAAACGTACTCGACAGAAATCAGTGCAGCATAAGAATTAAGCCTCATTCTCTTGTTACAAGAGGACAACACAACGTGATTGTTAAAAAGTAGTTCTCCCAGATACTGTGTAAGTTGGCTGTTTAGGTTTTCCTATTGGTAACGCCACATAACGCTTTGTATGAAAATCACTGGCTATGCTGTGTGCAGTCTGTGGCTAGCTTGCATTGTTGTCTGCCATTGTAGTGTTGGGCAGCTGGATGTGAACTGCGCGTAGCGTTGCGCATTGGAAGTGAGCCGCCAGCAGTGGTGGATGTGGGGAGAGAAATGGCGGAGGTTTGAAATTTGTAAGACTGGATGTCATGAACTGCTATATATATTATGACTTTTGAACACTATTAAGGTAAATACATTGTTTGTTCTCCAACAAAATCTTTCATTTGCTAACTATGCCTATCAGTAGTTAGTGCCTTCAGTAGTTTGAATCTTTTATTTAGCTGGCAGTAGTGGCGCTCGCTGTATTGCAATAGTTCGAGTAACGAAGATTTTTGTGAGGTAAGTGATTTGTGAAAGGTATAGGTTAATGTTAGTCAGGGCCATTCTTTTGTAGGGATTATTGAAAGTCAGATTGCGTTGCGCTAAAAAAATATTGTGTGTCAGTTTAAGCACAGTCATGTATAATTTTTCTAAGGGGACGTTTCAACTGTTATTATGCTGCTGCGTTTGTGGCTCACACAAATTTACAGTAGTGATTGTCAGTTGCAATATAGTGTACTTTCATGTATAAATCCACATTTACTGTAGGTCCAAATCTCTGTAATTACTGATGGTTTTGAAAAAGAAATCGTCTCTTAAACTTCCAAGTTGTAAACTAATTATTAATTTTGTGAAAGAGACCTCGTCCCCATGTACTGTATAGCCTATATTTAACTAACTTCCTAATTCAGCTATTTGTCATTGTAGCATTATTTTAATGCCACTTTCAAATGAAGCAAGTATCCGAAGGCCACGACGGAACACAGTACTGTCGCCATATGCTTACTTTCCGGAGTACTGAAATGCAGAGAATCTGGCATCACTGCTAGAGCCATTACCACATTTCAGCGTACATGATGCTAATGCGAACGTACAGCTATCCGATACGCTTACATTAGCCTCGCCCGCATTGAATTTCATGCGAAAGCTGCTAGTTAACCGATATGCTATTAATAGGAGCAGTGCCACGTGTGGGCTTGCGAAAACGCGTGTGTGCATTGGATTCGAAACACGTAAGCCAGAAAGAAGTAGAGAATGTGACATTTTTAATATTTCTCCACGCAAATGCGAATTTGTTAACTCCGAGCATCCAAAATGCAAGGTACTTAATTGCAAACATGCTTCATTCTCTATAGTCTCCATACAATAACGTATTAAATATGTTATAGGAGGCAAATTCCACGTGTTAAGTTTCGTAAGTCGTACTCGCCGAATATATTTCATACTTGCGCAGAAAGAGGCAGAAGATCTATTAACTTAAACTGTAAGACGGCATTTCTGCCTAACGATATCGTGTTTCAAGTATGGTTTGGTATGTTATGTAACCAGTGCACCAAATAAATTACCAAAATAAATGGTTTTCCGTCGTAAGTTGTATTAAAAAGTATTAATATTTGTTAGTGCCGTCCACTTTCAAACTATTCATCTTTGTAAGTAATTAGAATGCAGTCAGGCATACATGTTTGCAACAACCACAGCAGAGAATCCAAATAGCAATGCAAATAGTTTAACACAGATTAGGCAAGTTACAGGGAACTTTGTATTTCAATTACTGACGAAGCCGGATGGTTTGAGAATGGACATTATGTCCGAAACTAGTCACTACAAATAAATAAAGGCTATTTCTCAATGCAACTTAAGACAGAATTCCAACCATTTATTGGAAAAAAGAAAAACTTGGCGTCCTACTTCCCCTTCATAATGCTTGAGGTCTGTAAATATGTTACTAACGAGCGAGCTTTTCACAAGATTATGTTGTCACCTGTACTGTACATAAGGTCTTCCAACATAGAGAAAGGCCTTGACGAATGACTACGTCTCAATAATTAGTATGATGTAGTTATGGTACCATATTTTCTTGCTTCGTTACTCGACGAACATTTAGTGACCACAACACGTCTGCTTACGCCATACGGCGAGAAATCCGCAACAAGGAAGAATACGGAAGGTTAAGAAAAACCATAACACTGCTCTCTGTGCAGCATCGTTGCAAGAGAATAAATGTTATTTGCCGTGTAAACACATGAGTGCTGAGGACTTGTTTGGGACATTTCTCACATAGTTTTTTGGAGATAGGTACGAGTACGTCCCACTTTTCCAGAAATATCCAAACACTGGCCTCAGGTATGTGACATGCTTTTCGAGGGCGTTCCACGGGTGCTTAACGGAATTGGTCTCCGACAGACTATGGCTACTCCATTTACCTTTACGTGTACATATCTACTCGGAACTTTAACGCATTACATCTTGAAGGATACTTCATGTCAACGTGATCCTTATGTTTGCCATTGTAATAGACAATTATCGTTCTGAAACTTCCTGGCAGATTAAAACTGTGTGCCGGACCGAGACTCGAACTCGGGACCTTTGCCTTTCGCGGGCAAGTGCTCTACCAACTGAAATACCCAAGCACGACTCACGCCCCGTCCTCACAGCTTTACTTCTGCCAGTACCTCGTCTCCTACTTTCCAAGCTGTGAGGACGGGGCGTGAGTCGTGCTTGGGTAGCTCAGTTGGTAGAGCACTTGCCCGTGAAAGGCAGAGGTCCTGAGTTCAAGTCTCGGTCCGGCACACAGTTTTAATCTGCCGGGAAGTTTCATATCAGCGCACACTCCGCTGCAGAGTGAAAATCTCATTCTGGAACTATCGTTTTGCTTGTCTTTATAATGTTACTTAAAATCCGTCTTGATTGCCAATTTTTTTATTATTCATATGACCGGTTTCGGTTCATTCAGAACCATCTTCAGATCTGATATTTCAGTTACAGGAGTAACCTGTCCAAATCCAGCAACTTTCACATGCTACATGTGACGTAGCATGTGAAAGTTGCTGGATTTCGACGGGTTACTCCTGTAACTGAAATATCAGATCTGAAGATGGTTCTGAATGAACCGAAACCGGTCACATGAATAATAAAAACATTTGCAATGAAGACGGATTTTAAGTAACATTATAAAATCACTGATTGCTGTTATCCCATAAGACATTATGTCTGTTTTTGCATTGCTTGTCTTGTTACAGGCATTATAGTCAGTTTATCGACTTTTTAAAAAAGCTGACATCCAGTACACAAGGTGGATATATTGTCCAAGTTTGTCAGTATTTCCTTACGGTGGTCCAGCGACAACACTTTGCCGGACACAATGGAACCATCAGCGAGCAGTCTGATACCACTGCTTATCCTCTCTGATAAAATGTTTCAGTGCATTGACGGGATCAGAGATCCTATTTCCTTTTCTGATGTCACATTAGTTGCTGTTGAACAATCACCGATCTATTAATCAAAAATTCTCCTAGACAGTTGCATAACTATGATGACAGTTCGTCTGATCGAACATTGGTTATTAGTCGCCGATGAGGTACAATACGAAGCTATGAAGGAATGTCTACTTTTTCTCGACACAGCACTTTAAGCATGGATACTGACATCCGTGAAGATGAAGTCAGCGGATACTCCACCATGGAAAGTCGAACACTATCCTCCAGATTGTCTTCATTACACAGACAGTGACCCGACAGCCTGCAATGATGTTACTACACAGATGACTTTGTAAGTAGGCTGTTTAGGTTCTTATATTGGTAACGCCGCCGCCACGTAGCGCTCTCTGTACGAAAATCACTGGCTGTGCTGTGTGCAGTCTGTGGCTAGTTTGCATTGTTGTCTGCCATTGTTGTCATGAACTGCTATAGCTGGATGTGAACAGCGCGTAGCGTTGCGCAGTTGGATGTGAGCCGCCAGCAGTGGTGGATGTGGGGAGAGAGATGGCGGAGTTTTGATAATTTGTAATACTGGAAGTCAATTATGAATATTAAGGTAAATACATTGTTTGTTCTCTATTAATATCTTTCATTTGCTAACTATCCCTATCAGTAGTTAGTGCCTTCAGTAGTTTGAATCTTTTGTTTAGCTGGCAGTAGTGGCGCTCGCTGTATTGCAGTAGTTCGAGTAACGAAGATTTTTGTGAGGTAAGTGATTTCTGAAAGGTATAGTTTAATGTTACTCAGGGCCATTCTTTTGCAGGGATTTTTGATAGTCAGATTGCGTTGCGCTAAAATTATTGTGTGTCAGGTTAAGCACAGTCGTGTATAAATTGTTCTAAGGGGACGTTTCAACTTCACCCGACCACATCTACATACATACTCCACTAGCCACCACGTGGTGCGTGGCGGAGCGCACCTTGTGTCATTATTAGTCGTTTCCTCTCCTGTTCCACTCGCAAAGAGAGCGATGGATAAACGAATTTCTCTGCACCTCCGTACGAGCCCTATTTTCTTTTATTTTACCTTAGTGGTCCTTACGCGGTGGTAGTAGACTCGTTCTGCAATGAGCTCCAAATGCCTATATTCTCTAAATTTTCGCAATAGTAACAGAGGTTGAAATTACCGCTTCAGTTGTAAATCAATTTATTTTTCACACGACCGGTTTCGGACTGTTATAAGCCCATCGTCATGTGTCGTAGCTGTGCTGTGTTGCCCGAGCGCCGCGTGTACTCCCTGTTCTGCTCTCATAGGCAGCACACGGTGCCTGGTACACGCGGCGCTCGGGGACCACAGCACAGCTACGACACCTGCGGATGGGCTTATAACAGTCCGAAACCGGTCGTGTGAAAACAAATTAATTTACAACTGAAGCGTTGTTTTTAACCTCTGCTATAATGCTCAGTTGCGGTTGTTTTGCCAACAGGATTGTTTTTCGCAATAGTGTTCCGCGGAAAGAACGTCTTCCCTCCACAGGTTACCATTTCAGTTCACGAAGCGTCTCCGTAATACTCGGGTATTGATCGAACTTGCCGGTAAAAGATCTAACAGTATACCTCTGAACCTCTTCGATGACTTCCTTTAATTTGACACCGTGCGAATCCCAAACAGTCGAGCTGCACTCAAGGATGGGTCGCCCAAGTATTCTATACGCAATCTTCTTTATACATGAGCTACATTTTCCTAAAATTCCCCCATTGGATCGAAGTTGACCAGTCACCTTTCCCATTAGTCCATACCTGATCGTTCCATTACAAATCGCTTTGCATTGTTAAGCTTGAATATTTAAGCAGCATGCTACTAATATTGTATTCCAACATTATGGCTTTCCGACTCATCTCCATTAACTTGCGTTTTTCTACATTTAGAGGAACGTGCCATTCAGGACAAAATTAAATATTTTTTCCGAGTTCTTTTGTATTCTCCTGCAGTCAGTCAGCGTCGACACTTTGCCGTACACCACAGCGTCATCAGCAGACGGCCACAGATTGCTGCTCACCCTGCCTGTTAGATAATTTAGAGTGGATACAGAAAAAGAGCGACCTTATTAGAAACCGGCAACGGCCTTGCCACAGTGGATACACCGGTTCCCGTCAGATCACCGGAGTTAAGCGCTGTCGGGCGTGGCCGGCACTTGGATGGGTGACCATTCTGGCCGACATCAGCTGTTGCCATTTTTCGGGGTGCACTCAGCCTCGTGATGCCAACTGAGGAACTACTCGACCGAATAGTAGCGGCTCCGGTCAAAGAAAACTATCATAACGAACGGGAGAGCGGTGTGCTGACCACACGCCCCTCCTATCCGCATCCTCAGATGAGGATGACACGGCGGTCGGATGGTCCCGATGGGCCACTTGTGGCCTGAAGACGAAGTGCTACTACTACTACTTATTAGACACCACTGGAGCACGATGCCCTTGTCTTTAATGAACACTAGCCGTCGAGGAACCCGTAGTGGGTTCCATTATTTAAGAAATCTTCAAGCCAGTCACGCATCTGTGAACCTATTCTCTATGCTAGTAACTTCGTTAACAGTTATAGTGAGGCACCCCGTAAAACGCCTTAGGGGAATCTAGGTATATGGAATTGGCCTGTTGTCCATGATCCATGGCTCGCTGGATATCATGTGACAAAAGGGCAAACTGAGTTCCACACGAGTGATACTCTCCGCCTGATTTGTCCTGATTTGTGGACAAGCATTTTCGTCTGAAGGATATTTATTACGTTCCAGCTACGAAAATGCTCAAGAAACCTATTCTAAGGATATTTGTCTAGTCTGGTCCACATCAACTACATTAATCATATTTTAGTTTTTGGGCCATGAAATCACTTTACTTGCTTGCCAGTACCTGATGGTTCTATTGAACCGGAATTAATATGCGATGATCATTTTCTCGAACTTCCGCTAGAAAAAACTGCAAGGATAGTTGGAGTTTAAGTACCGTGGACGGTGACATAATTCGAGACAGACTTCATGCTCAGATTGTGGAAGAATGTCGAAGAAATAGTGCACTCTCCAAGTAACAATCCCGGCATTTGCCATAAGCAGAAATTTGTACCAATGACGGAAAGTAGCGATCATTTCTTCTTGCTGTGTTTCTGCCACCACATACTTGGTGCACACGAAAATCTGTTTTCGTTGTAAAAGTCGTTTGATCCCTGTTTTCTTGCCACATATGACGTCCGTAATTGCTGTTAATCTGCCAGCCGCCTGAAATCGTGACCTTGCCAGCTTAGGTGATGTTTTGTAGCCATTCTACAATACTATTTACTCATTGGAAGTAGAAATTGTGGCCTGGCAGATTTGAGTTTGGCCTTTGGAAATCTACTGGCACTGCTGTGTGCAGAATAACGTTTCATTATCATCGTTGGTAACTGACCTACTGTCTGCGGCTACTTCCTATTGCCCTCCAGACTTGTTAGATTGTTTATCCACAACTTGGCGAGGCATTTACAAAAATTTGTAGAGGTTGACAAAAACTGGACACCACACTTGCTAGGTGGTAGCCTTTAAATCGGCTGCGGTCCGTTAGTATACGTCTGACCCGCGTGTCGCCACTGTCAGTGATTGCAGACCGAGCGCCGCCACACGGCAGGTCTAGTCTAGAGAGACTCCTTAGCACTCGCCCCAGTTGTACAGCCGACTTTGCTAGCGATGGTTCACGGCATACATACGCTCTCATTTACGGAGACGACAGTTTAGCATAGCCTTCAGCTACGTCATTTGCTATGACCTAGCAAGGCGCCATATTCAGTAACTATGTCTTCTGAACAGATAATATTGTGACTCATGTACCGTCAAGAGCGACGTTCATCATTAATGGATTTAAGTTAAGTATCAAACTAATTACGTCCGCTTTCTGAATTCTAATTCCTTGTCATGTTCCAGACCTCACGTCAGTATAGTTCTTCCCTCCTCACGCAAACCTGCGTGAGCTAAAACGCGTGCATAAAACACATTACAGCTTACAGAGGTTGTTCGGTGTGTTAGTTACGTTGACACGAAGAGGTCAGGTCGTGCCGGATTGAAGAATGACTGTTGAAAAAACAGAACGGAATGTCTCGCCGTTTGAACTGATCAGCAGAATCTCTGAACATCCGTATACACCTTATCTCTCAAGTTCGCTTGCACCCTGTACACACTGTGAGCTTTGCAGACAGGTTGTTTCAGGCTGAGTGAACGATAGATAAACGTAAGGTAAAAGTGAAGACCAAAACACATTTTCCTTGAGAACAGACGTTACAAATAAAACGCATGATTAAATTTATGTAGCAGTTGAACGTAAAGAAAAAGACGACATTCGCTTAAACCTGCCGAATAAGGATACAATCAAGACATTCAAGGGAGCTCAAAAGCCGTTTCTCTTGTCAAATTCGATCTAAAGAAAACTCTAAAAATTATTGTGCTAGTATAGTTTCTATTTGCTTTCGCCTACTAATATAATATATTTGCTAGGTTTTATTAATATTAAGCATGATTTCACATCAAACTATTTC
Organism: Schistocerca cancellata; assembly: GCF_023864275.1. NCBI lineage: Eukaryota > Metazoa > Arthropoda > Insecta > Orthoptera > Acrididae > Schistocerca > Schistocerca cancellata. The sequence continues at coordinate 748,151,857 of NC_064626.1, read as the reverse complement.
GATAATAATCTGGCAGATTAAAACTGCGTGCCAGACTAGGCAAAGACAGAGGTCCCAATTTAATTCTGCTGGAAAGTTTCAAATCAGTGCACACTCCACAGCAGAGTAAACTTCTTGTTATTTCGTTAATACGTGGCAAATGCAATGTTCGTGCGAAGAGAACGCCACACAACGTGTTGAGGCACAGTGAAGTGACAGAAATGCATTTAGTGGCAGACTTTGCATGAAATTCGCTTCCAAAAAGACCACGTGAAAGAGAACTGCGTCGGTATGAATCTGGTTACTTCTTAGCACACTTGGTAGGAAATGTTCATCACAAAGTGGTACATGTATGGCATTAACCATCTATTCTCCTAAATTAGAAAAGAGTATATTCTCCATCCATCATTTATGATTCAATCAAAAATTTATTATTTTATTACTGTTTATTGAATTATTTTCCTTGTCAAGAACGTCACTGAAAGTATACACAGAAACACAATGAACACAATAGAGAAGGAAACTGTAAGTATACAGAAAGTATATAAGCGAAACACATCACATCGAAGGCAAACAATAACACAGACATAATGAAATATATATTAGTTTATGTATGTAAATATACAGAGTGATTTTGTGATGATGATAGACACTTTCAAGGATGATGTAGAAAGATCAACGTATAAATTTGAGGTAAGGGCACTTGTCCGGAAACGACCGAATCGAAAGTTGCACGCTAAATGAAAATTGTTCTGATCTCCTTGACAGTGGACCTCTTCTGTTGCAAGCACCAACTGCGCTGAGTAAAGGCGGGCATGTGGCGAACTACTTTAGTGAAAAAGAGGGAAAGATGTCGCCAGTCCGAAGATCTAAATCCAAGCTTGTCCTCCGTCAGTCACCTTAAGGTGTACGGCGGAAAGAACTTCTGATACTACTGTATGAACCTCCCATAACTCATTCGCGAACGGTGCGCAGGAAGATCAACTGTCGATGAGCTTCCGTATGAGCTCTAATATCTCTGATTTTCTCGTCGTTGTCATTTCGCTAGACATGCATGGGATGAAGAAATGTGCCTGACTCATCTTCGAAAGTACGTGCCCTGTTGGGTTTTCAACGGGAACTGTCTCTGTAACACATAAAGCCTCCCTTGTAGCGACTGCCAAACTACTCCCTGACGACACGTGTCACCCTGCTGTAGGGAAGCAGCATACTCACGCCTTATAAAATTCACATCAGTCTTTCCATTGTGTGCCAGCCTAGTCCGCTGTAACTAGCTCTGACGTCATAAATATTGCGCAATACTTTAAAATGAAGTAAATAACCTGAAACGTTTCTAGCACGTCAGGAGTAATACAAAATCAATATGTGTTGGATATCACTTCAATAACTTTAACCATTTTTGAAATTTGGATGTTTTCCTGTAAAAGTCATTGGCGCAACAGAAAAGGGCTAGAAACTTAAAAATTTATATTTAGATTCCTTTTGCATAATAATTTAGTAGAAACAGTATTCTGGATCTCACAAATTAAAATTTTAGTTGAAATTCATGATTTTCTGGTTTTTGCCTTAGAAATTAAGGAAGCAAGATAGATTAAGTAGGCGAATAAATACAGCTAGGGTGTTTAAATTTAAGTAGAATGGAGATCCGCTATAATCATAAAAATGTGAGAAGTTTCAACAAAATAACTATAAAACTATAGCTATAGCGTATCTCCAAAGAGCAAGTTCAGAGCTCGTCTACTGCGTGTAGTGTAATTAAATTAATTCTCTCGCCAAAATATTTGACTTAGCCACGTCAGACTTTAATTATGATTACTTACTTGTACGCTGATTGCACAATGAAACTGAAAGCTTCATCGGCCATCAGCAAAGGAAGCAATGATTTATTCGATAACTTAGTGGTACATTACTAGCCCAGCGGCCAGTCGGGAGAGCAGATTTGATCAGGCGTTCCCTTAGCCGTCCGCACCGCGGCTTTATAAGTAAGAACGCTGTGCGAGAAAAGGAAGGCCCCAGTTCTCTCCAGACGCTCATTAGAATAAGTTACTCGGGATACAAGTAACCATGAAATCGTTTTCGAGTGAAGTGTTAATTTTGGGATGACGTTAATGATCTATGTTTAGTTTGCGTATGTCGTATTTTCACGTGCCGCTGCAGGACAGACATTCTACCATTATTAGCGTGGCGTTTCATGAACATTATCATCAAATTATGGCGAGCATTCAGTTAAACATTTAATTTGAACAGTTATAGTGGCATCAGCACATTAGACTCCAACTGCTCTGGTAGTTGCATTGTGTGGATTCTTTTTGGTCTGTGACTTTCAGAATATAGTGAACATTTTAGAGAGAGTAGTTTTTGATTATGAATCCCAGACAATCTCCTAATTCCTCAGAGCTATAAGCTGTAGCTATAAATGTATTTCTCAGATGAAGTGGGCACTAGGAATTCTAATTACAGGCTTCACGTTTTGCTAATCACTTTCTGATTGGCAATATTGTAGTTAGAGAGCCAGTGTTGAGAACGGCAAACAGCATAAATACTCAACATTTATTCTATTATTCCACCTGCCGCACCACATATGTTGCTAATCAGCCGGGAAACAAACTGAGTGAAAGTGAAAGTGATTTTTAAATATTCGGATTCGGAAGTGAAATGCGACACGCAACTGAGGAATGGAGCAGTGATAGACAGTGTTACGTGTGCATGTGGACGACGCAATTGGATTAACAACGCATCTGGACTGACGGAGCTGGCGCTGAGTCTAGCTGCACTGCTGGCATCGCGAGAAGTCAGTCTCGCCGCACCGTAGTCATCCATCAGTTGGAGCGACCGGAGCCGCGTCTGCTGTTGCGGGCTACGCCCACAACACAGCAGTTGTCGAGGTGCCGTCTGCAGTTGAACGCGCCGCGTCACATCAGTAATCCTGGTACGCCGCGCCGGCAGCGCCATACGTAGTGCAGAAGGAACTAAGTTAAGTGAAAAGCTGTTAAAACTTTTACTAACCTGCACTAAAAGACTGTCGGCGATGGAACCGCAAAAAGAAACAGAAGTTAAACCTAAATCAGGACCTATGTCTGTTGAAGGAACTGTAAATCCAGACAACGGTTCAAGTGTAAATATGCATGAAAATAGTAATGTTAAAGTGAAATCTGAACTAGTGTCCCCTGACAGTAGTGTGAAAAAGGGCAACGATTCAATAGTAGAGACCCCTGTAGTAAAGCAGAAATCAGAAAGTGTTAAGTTATTGGATGATAGCTTCTCTGATTAATTAAAAATGGAACAGTCATCAGAGATGGTAGAGTTTAAAAAGGAGAAGTTAAATATGACTGATCAATCAGAAGTTTCATTTACTTTCGATGATTCTGGTGTTGGAGCTAGTTTTTCGTCACCTGAGTGTGATAAACAGCCAGCAAGTGAGCAACCCAAAGATACTGGGGCTATTGACTTAAATGCAATATTACGAGCAATAGCTGCCAGTAATGCAAAAATGTCAGCCAGTAATGCTAGAATGACTGCTGAGTTAAAATCTGATACAACTGAGGTAAATAACAGGATTGTGGCCAGTCAACCAATTTTAATAAACGGTTTGAGGCAATGGACAATAAATTAGAATCCAATAAAGCTGAATTATAAACTTCCTTCAAGACTGCCTGCAATAAGTTGAAAGAGGATCTGGACAGTTTAAATTATAAAATTGATTACAACGATGAGGATATTAACAAAAAGGTTGCTCAACAGTTATCTGAGATGTATAAAACAGTAAAATCCGAAGTTGCTGAGGTTCGCAAAGACTTCCAAATGGAAGATGCGAAGCTGGAGCACAATTTACCAGAAAAGATCGAGGCGGAATCTGAACTGTGCTCGTATAGGTTTAAAGATGATAATATAAAAGTAAACATATGTCAAGCAGAAGTAGACGCAATCAAAACTGATACTACTCATATTGTGCAGGGAGTAGATAATGTTGAAATGAGAGTAGAAAATATTACTACTAACATTGCTAACATTGAGAGTAAAGTAGCTTCAGTAACTTCTGGTAATGGTAGTATGCAACAAGTTGTAGCTGCAAACGCCCATTTTATCGGGTGTCAGCAGTTGTTGCGGTTTGATCTACATAAAAATATCCACCCGCTAGATTTCTGGAACGATTTTGAAGATGTGATTCCACCAACTTGGTCTGAACGAGACAAAATTTCATTTATTAGAAGCCATGCGTTGGTCAGCTGATATTATGTTGAAGTGTAAAACATTAGCGGAATTTAAAACAGCTTTCATGAATGAGTATTGGTCTAGCAATAAGCAAAACGAAGTGTTGAGAGAATTTTGGAGTGGAAAACGCTTCAATGCAGGCAAGGAATCTATTAAAGAGTTTGCCAGATCATGGATCTCACGTTTGTCACATTTGGCCGAAAAGCTAAAACCTGAAATGATAATACTAGGTCTTGAAGCCAAACTGCCATTGTATTGGCAAACTAGAATTATATCTGCCCCTAGAGACAATCTGGATCGTTTTATTGAATATTTGGAACGTGTAGAGCGTGTGGCTGCCAATGAGGAGCAAGCACGTAATAACAGAAGTGCTAATAACACTAGTAGTAATTTTAAGAACGAGCACAATGGCAATGTAAACATCAGAACAGTAGGTGTTCGCCATCCTAAGAAAGGTAGGAATTGGAGAAATAATTACCAGGTCCAACAATGGCATCCAAATGATAGTAATTTTGTTCCTAACAAAAATGTGCAAGTAAACAACAGTGTTGGAAGCAATGCTGTGCCAGTTAACTATAATGCAAATAAAGGTAACAGTAGTAGGCAGAGGCTGGAAAAGTAGTTCCCGTCTATGGGGATACTGGCGCTCACCAGGCGGTTGCTTTTCCTAAGCCAGTAATTACAGTAATTAGTATGACAGATCAGAATACTCAAACTGAGGATTCGGATGATGGGTCGGTATCATCCAATGATACTGCAGAAATAAACCACTCACAGTATTTGATAGATACCGTGTTAGAGACGGTTTCTAAGTGGGAAGAGAAATAGAAGGCGCAGCAGTGTAACGGCAGGGAAGAGCTACAAAATACTGAATTGTCAGGTGAAGAAGCAGAAGAAATTCATTTGCGATGAAGATGATGTGCTCTTATCTAAAGTGCCTGTGCAGGATGTTGATACTGTACTAATAGATTTAGGACAGGAGGTAAGTGAGAATGTAGAGGATAGCCTGTTGGGGGCCGATGAACCCAGTAGCTGTGACCAGTTGTCATTGGAGAAGGAACCCAACGATAATAGTGAAAGTGGTTTAGCTGTAACTAGTGTTATGCCCGGTCTGGAGGCGAAGAGTCGCTCAGACTACAGTAATTTGGGTCATGTTCAGCAAACTAAATGTAATGAAGTCGTGCGGTGTTTCGATTTGAAATTAATAGACCGATTGGAAAAGGCAGCTGAAAATGTAATTCAGGAAACCCCTACACACTTTGACCTAAATGTAATGAAGACAGATGTCGATCACTTTAGTTGGAGACAAATCCAAAAGGAACTATTGGATGAGTTTGAGGAACCACCTGTACAACCTAGACTAAGCTACCCTATAATAATAGTAGATATGTTGGGTATCAATGTACGTTGTCTCTTAGACAGTGGAAGTGAGGTGAGTGCGATATCTCAGTCCTTCTTTGATGCATTACCTGGTACAGACGAGCTTACAGTAATGAGGGTATCAGGACTAAGAATAATTGGTGCTACTGGCAAGGTGTCAAAAACGGTAAAGCAAGAAGCTTTAGTGCCCTTTGATATTAATCGTAATTTAATTGATCATCCATGTTTAATTGTAAACAATCTCAGTATTGAGGTTTTAATTGGCATAGATTTCTTGTTGAATTATCAGAGTGTTGTTGACTTTGAAAGAAGCCAGTTAAAATTGGTCTTGCCGATAACCGGAGTAATTACGGTACCTTTTAATGATAAACATGTAGTAACTAATGATGAAACTTGGGAGCTGCCTATACGAGTTCTGAAAAATAGGAGATATTGGGACGAAGGTGTTAATCTTAGTAAAAGTAAGCTAAACACAGAAGAAGCAATTATTTTGGACAAAATAGAAGCTAAATTGCAGGAAATCGATAAAATTTCAGCTAATCAGAAGGAAGAACTGAGACAGGTTTTAAAAAGGCATCATAAGGTATTTTCAAATCGACCTGGCGTGGTCAAAGGTTATGAATGTCAATTAAAGGTGAAACCTGGCCAAGTATTTTTCAGGAAGCCATACCAAATACATGTAGCTAGGAAGGAGGCGGTTCGAAAGGAGATACAGAGAATGCTAGAGCGGGGTGTGATTGAAAAAGCGGTCAGTGAGTACAATAATCCTCTTGGTCTTGGACGCTCGTTGGTTGAATGAAATAGTGGTTAGGGAAAGTGATAGACCGCAGAACTTGGACGAGTTATTGCAAAAATTCCAGGGAGTAAAATTATTAACCTCTATGGACATCACGTGTGGATATTGGAATTTGCCACTGGCTGAAAGTTCACAGCTTTCTTGTACGAAGGAGTTTGTTACCAATACCGTGTGGTACCTTTCGGACTTAATATCTCTGTTTGTGCCTTCGTACGTGTGATGTGCCATGTTTTAGGACCAGCCTAAAGTAATAAAATAACAGTCTACGTAGATGATCTGTTAATAGCAACTCCTACCTGGAAAGAACACATAGTTTTATTAGAGGAAGTGTTAGAGGCTATTGAGAGAGCTGGCATGAAACTAAAGATTGAAAAGACAGAGTGCGTTAAAGAGAAAATAGGTTTCTTGGGATATATGATAAGTGGAAAAGGTATTCTGCCTGACCCAGGCAAGCTAGCAGTCATTGAAAAATTTGAGGCTCCCAGAAACAAGAAGCAGTTGAGATCGATGTTTGGTCTTTTGGCTTCTATAGGCGTTTTGTTAGTTATCAGGCTTTTAATGCACCCTGTCTTCACCTCCTGCTGAAAAAGAATACCTCTTGGGTTTGGACAGCAGAATGCCAACAGGCGTTCGAGGTGCTTAAACAATCTTTAATTAATAGTCCTATTTTACATCATCCTGATTTTGAAAAACCCTTCTGTATGTCTGTTGATGCTAGTGGCTATGGTATAGCTGTGGAGATATTCCAAGTAGAAATAGAGAACGAACAAGAAGTGCACAAGACTATAGCTTTCGCAAGTCGATCTTTACAGGCAGCAGAGAGAAATTATGGCATCTCAGAACTGGAAGTATTGGCAATTGTATTTGGGCTACAGAAATTTGAGCAGTATCTATTAGGTCACAAGATAATTGTTTACAGTGACGATAAGGCGTTGACCTTTTTAAGGACCTGTAAGTTGAGGAATGCTCATTTGGTAAGATGGTCATTGTATCTCCTGCAGTTTGATCTTGAGGTTAGATATATTCAAGGGAAAGACAATCTAGTAGCTGTTGGGTTATCTAGAAGTGCGGAGCTATGTGATGACGCGGGAATTATAGCAACTGACCTGATTGAAGTACGAACGTTTGCGTTGCACGAAGTAAAGGAAGAAAGTGCATTAAAGAGGGTGATTAAGAACTTGAGACGTGAGCAGAATGCTGATGACCAGCTGAAATTAGTGAAGAGCTATTTAGGAAATGCTAACTATCCTAAGGTTTCGCAATACTATTGTCTGCATAAAGGTATTCTGTTTAGAAGGAAAAATGTAGGAGTTTCAGAGTGGAAGCTGTGCTTTCCCTCACAACATGTAGACTTACTAATCGACTATGTACACCTGAGGTATGGGCACTACGGTGCAAAGAAGTGCATTGCCAAATTAAAAGAGACGGTTGTGTTTGACAACATGTACCGCCGTGTTGCCAAGCTTCTAGCATCTTGTGTAGTGTGCCATAAAGTCCGTGCTGCTAACGCCAGAATACAAGGGGATATGCATTCAGTAGAGCCAACTGAAACCCTAGAATTACTGGCTTGTGATTTGTTTGGCCCTCTTCCTGCTTCGAGAGGTGGGTGCACCCATGTTTTTGTTCTTGTGGATGGATTTAGTAAATATGTTAAGCTATACCCAATTAAAAGAGCAAATGCAAAAACGTTGGTAGAAAAGTTGGAAAAAGATTTCTTCGCGAACGTTGGCGTTCCGAAGAATTTGCTGCAGACAATGGGCCTCAATTTACTTCTGATAGATTTAAAGAATGTCTGGATAAGGCCGGAGTGAAACATCTGAAAATACCTGCGTATTTCCCCCAAGGAAATATGAGTGAACGTATTATGAGAGAATTGAATAGGCTTTGCAGGACTTATTGTGCTCGGAAACACTCAAGTTGGGCAGAGCACATGAAGTATTTTGAGAATGTAATTAACAACTTAAGGCATGATGCAACTGGTTTTGCGCCTTGCGAATTGATGTTTGGCCAAGAACGACACAATGTGATTGCAGATATGGTAGAATTCCCTATTCTAACGCAAATATCTACAGACGAAAAGAAGTTAAGGGCTAGGGCAAATATAAGGAAAAGAACATTAGAAAGAAAGAAGCGTCATGACGCAAAAGCTGTACCCACCAGTTTTGAAATAGGTCACTTAGTCCATGTCAAAACCAAGGAAAAATCAAAGCAAATAAATGCAGAAACAAAGAAATCCATGTTCGTACACCAAGGACCTTTCAGGATCATAGGAAAAAACATGCCAATGCTTACAGGCTAGAGTACCCTAAGACTAAAAAGCTATTCGGTCTCAGGAACGTGATCGACCTAAAGAAGTTCATAGGTAGTGAATGAATTCTGTAGGGAAGAGGTTGTTCTGTAACCTCTACACAGTGTGGCAGCTATGCAGTCCCAGCTGTGTGAGATCTTCTTTCCTTTTCAGGTCTCACTCATTCTTCATCTTTCCTATCCACCAAAATTTCGGCTCTTACACACTTGCAGGCAGTGTTACAGAAAGGGAAGTGAACGTAATCGAAGATGAGATGGGAAAAACGATACTGCGAGAAGAATATGACAGAATTCTGGAAGATATGACTCGAAACAAGGCTCTGGGGGTAGACGATATTCCGTCAGAAATACTAATAGCCTTGGGAGAGCCAGCTATGACAAAATTCCAACTGCACGCAAGATATATGAGTCAAGAGAAATATCCTCAGATTTCAAAAAGAATGTAGTAGTTCCAATTACAGAGAAAGCAGTTGCTGACAGGTGTGAAAACTAACAAACCACCAATTTAGTAAGTGACGGTTGCAAAATAATATCACGAATTATGGTAGAAAAAGACCATAGGGAATATGTTTGGATTTCGGAGAAATGTAGGAACAGGCGTGGTAATACTGACCCTCCGACTTATCTTAGAACATTGGTTAGGGAAAGACGAACTTGGGTTTATAGCATTTGTAGACTTCGAGAAAACCTTTGACAACGTCGATAGGAAAACTGTCCTTGTAATTCGGAAGGCAGCAGAGGTAAAATACAGGGAGGGAACCAATTTGTACAGGAACCGGACGGAAGTTATAAAGAGTCGATGAGCATGAAAGGGAAGCGGTGGTTCAGACGGGAGGAAGACAGGGTTGTAGCCTATCTCTGATGTTATTCAATTTGTACATTGAACGAGCACTAAAGGAAACAAAATAAAAATTTGGAGTTTGAATTAAAGTTCAGGGAGAAGATATAAAAACTTTAAGATTTCCCGATGATATCGTAATTCAGTCTGAGACAGCAAAGAACTTGGAAGAGCAGTTGAATAGAATGGACAGTATCTTGAAAGGAGGATGTAAGATAAACATCAACAAAAGTAAAACAAGGAGAATTGAATGAAGACGGATTAAATTAGATGATTTTAAGGGAATTAGATCAGGAAACGAGACACCTAAAGTAGTAGATGAGGTTTGCTATTTGGGCAGCAAAATAGCTAATAATGGCCACAGTGGAGGGATATAAATTATAGACTGACAATGACGAGAAAAGTGTCAGTGGAGAAAATAAAATTTGTTGACTTCGAATATAGAGTTCAGTTTTAGGAAGTCTTTTTTGAAGTTATTTGTCTGGAGTGTAGCTGTGTGTGAAAGTGAACCAGAGACGATAAACAGTTTAGTCAAAAAGAGAATAGCAATTTTCGATATGTGGTGCTACAGGAGACTGCTGAAGTTTAGGTGTGCCGATCACACAATTAATGAGGAGGTAGTGAATAGAAGTGGGGAGACAGGAAATCTCTGGCACAACCTGATTAAAAGGAGGGATCGGTTGATAGTACTTATTCTGAGACAACAAGGGATCAATTTAGTATTGGAGGAAAGAGTGTGGGGTAAAAATCGCAGAGGGTTGCGATGACATAAATATACAGCAAGCAGTTTCAGAAGGATGTAGGCTTCAGCAGTTATTCGGAGGTGATGAGTCTCGCACAGGATAGAGTAGCGTCGAGAGCTGCATCAAACCAGTCTTCTGATTGAAGATCACAGCGTTAACAACAACAGCAACAACAACAACGTCATGGAGTAAGAACAGAATGTGGGGAAAAAGTCAAACAATTGAGAAAGGCATAGCATCGATCTTGTTACAAACCGCCCCTTACGCAATTTTTTAATATGAGCACCGTAGACGTAGACGATATATTGCACAGCGCCAGATTTGCGCCTGATAGCTAAAACTGGAACTATTTCTCCCAGCGTAAATCAATTCTGCATTAACGCATTAGAATATCTATCAAGTTTCGCTGCCATAGTGTTATAGTGTTACTACAGACCACACTGGACGTCTGTGAGTAGCTGCACATTTATTACAGCCACGCGGTACTTCACTACATCTCCTGCCCATAATCTCTGCAGCTCGTGCGCAGATTTCCGCGCCTGGTCTACCAACATCTGTCCCACAGCCTGACACTCAGACAACAGCATGGCACCAGACCTGTCTGTGGGCGGCTGCTTTACCCCAGGCGACAGGGGCTGTTATTGTTTGTTTGTGTGTGTGTGTGTGTGTGTGTGTGTGTGTGCTTGTGTGTGTTACCTGTCAGGCGGACAGCCCCAGGCTCAGCAGTCACCCCCGCCCAGCCGGCGCAGCTGCTGGGGTCCCGCCTGTTTTATTGCCTGCCCAGATGGAAGTCTCTTGTTCCTCGCCGAGTACACTTCACCACTTCACCGTTTGCCACTCTCTGTTAATATGCGGCGGCGCCGGCCTGTTCCAACAGGAACTCGAACAATAAACTGTTTCAAGAGGTTGATGCGAGCATACTGAGATAGTGGCTAGGTTTGTGACGTGGCAGGCGTTATTCAAAATCATCGCTGCTCTTGTCAAACACTCCGGCAAATGTTATTTGTTTTCGTTTCGATTTCATGGACATCTACTCAATGAACTGACCCGGTCTTGGCAGTGAGGTGGAAAACTGAGTTGCCATTTCTTTTCATAGGAGGACCCCCTCGGTTATCATCTGCGGGACCTGCCAAGCACAGTGATTTTTCGAAACGTTGACAACTCGTCTTTTTTATATACTACCTCTCGATTACCCTCTTTTTCAGTCTCCTGACGGGTTTGATGCGGTCCGCTACGAATTCCTCTGCTGTGACATCCTTTTAATCTCAGAGCAGTAGTTGTAAGCTACACCCTCAATCATTTACTGGATGGATTCTAATATCTGTCTCCCTGTACAGTTTTTACTCCCTCTAGTTCCCTCTACTACCATCTAAATTATTTCCTGACATCTTAACAGATGTTCTATCAACCAGTCCCATGTTCTTATCGATGTTTTCCATTTATTCTTTTCCTCCCCGCTTCTGAAGAGAACCTCCTTGTTACTTACCTTTCCAGTCCATCAGATTTCATCATTCTTCTGTGGCACCACATTGTCTTCTTTTCCGGCTGCTCCACAGTCAACGTCTCACTTCCACAAAATGGTGTGCCCCAAACGTACAATTTTAGAAATTTCTTCATCAAATTACGATCTATGTTTAAAACTAGTAGAATTCTGTTGACCAGAATGCTCATTCTGCCAGTTCTGGTCCGCTTTTTGTGTTGTCCTTGCTCCATCCGTCATGGGTTATTTTGATGCCTAGATAGCAGAATACCTAAACTTGGTCTCCTTCGTGATTCCTATTTTTCTATTAAGTTTCTCGCTGTTCTCATTTCTACTTTCTCATTTCTGCTACTTCTCATTACTTTCGTCTTTCTTCGATTTACTCTCACTCCAAGTTGTATGCTGCTTAGACTTTCCATACCATTCAGCACGCCCTGCAATTCTTCGTCACTTTCACAGACGATGGCAATGTTATAAGCGAACCATATCATGGATGCGCTTAGAATTTTAAATCCACTCTTGAATCTTCCTATCATTTTCGTCATAGCTACTTTGACGTATGGACTGAACAATAGGAGCGAAAGACTACATCCCAATCTTGCGCCCTCTTTAATCTGAGCACTTTATTCTTGTTCTTCCACTCTTATTGTGTCCTCTTGGTTCTTGCAGATACTGCACAGTTCCCATCTCTGCCTACCCCTATTTTTCTCATAATTTTTAACACTTTTCACCATTTGACAATGTCGAACGCTTTTTCCATGTCAACAAATCCTATGAACGTGTCTTGATTTTTCATTAGTCTTGCTTCCATTATGAACCGCAACGTCAGAACTGCCTCTCTAGTGCCTTTACCTTTCCTAAATGCAAACGGATCGTCATCGAACACACCCTCCATTTTCTTTTTCTTTCTTTTGTATACTATTCTTGTCAACATCTTGGATGCAAGTGCTACTAAGCTTATTGTGCAATAATTCTCGCAATTGTAGGCTCTTGTAATCCTCGGGTCTGTGCGGGTAATGATTTTCCGAAATGTCTCCAGTCTCTTACAGTCCACACCATTATACCATATTCTGCTCCTGTTGATGTAACCCTATATTCATCTGAAAGAAATTGTCTTCTGTCCATTTCGCTTCACTCCCTCCCAATGTATCTTGATTGAGCCTTGGCATTTTCCTTTTCAGGTTTTATAGCTTCCATACCACTTTCAAATTTCTGACATTCCACGCCCCGACTCCTAGAATGTTGAGAGGTGGCATGAGCCCCCTCTCATATTTCTATCTTACGATTCTCCTCTCTAATTGCATGCGGAAAGTTGCTATTCCTTCACACGCAGACTTCCCACGCAGCGTCTCTCGTCACCCGGGTGGTCCAGTGACAGGCGGGCTCTGCTGATCTGGAAAGCTTTAAGCCGACGGGTGTGAGGAAGTCGAGTGAATGCTTTGCAGACGCCGACATTGTCAAGAGGCACGCCCGCAGGGCCTGAAGTAGCGGCTGGGCTAGAAGTTCCGTTACTTCGCAGAAACTTAGCGAAAACACTTTCTGGCGGGCTACCAGCGAGGCGTGGGAATGACTTGTGTACCCAGGCAGCTGTGGCGGGAAAATTCCCGCACTTTCTGCAAAATATTAACTGTGATTGGCTTGCTCAGGGCATAGTTCCGTGACGTAGCAAGATCGGCGCAGAAATTGGCGCCAAGAATCTCCATTGGTGGAATGGTAGCGTTCCGGCAATGGAGTGGAATTTTCCGCCGGTTTTCGAGTTGCTGATTGGAACGTTTAACCACGGCCACTGTCGTGGGGGCGGGAATGTTCTGTGTTCGGTTTTGTATGGGTGCTCTGGTGGGTAGTCGGCTCTCGCCTTTCGGTCGAGGACGTCGAAGCAACCAGCCAACAGCTCCGGTACGCCAGATCGTGTCCTGGCAGTCAAGAAGACAGTTTGGTAATGTATGTCCGCAGCACCGGCAGATAGGGATTTCCCTAGGTGATAATCAGAGCTCAGCAGAGCGCGCCTGTTCGTCTTTTTTCTAACCTGGTTCTGTCATGGGTAGCAGCAATTAATGTTGGGTTGGCTAGGTGTTTTCTGTAAGATTTGAGTTGGAAGGAATTGGCTCCACATACCACTTCGTCATAATCCTCGCAATCCAGTTTAGGGACAACTTCACATTCACAGCGTTTGTTTGAGTATCCAATTTGATCCAATTTGATGTATTGTAAATGTTCATGTGTCTTTGTTTATTATTTTGTGTTTAGTCTTAATAAATCATATTGTTATTTTGGACAGAACTTTCATTCTGTTAATCAGTAGAGCAACCCCATCATTCCTCACTATGTTAATGAAACCTTCGTTTATGTAACTTATTTATCAAATTAAATTATTGCAGGTGCCAAACTCTCTTCTACTCCACTGGCAGGGTTGATTAGAGTCAGTTCGCGTATTTTTTTTTTATCCTTGTGCAACAGCAAAAGTTGGAGTTAGAATAGGGGGGGCTTAGAGCATCATGTACACATGTAGATTCTAGAAGAATTGAGTGTTAAATACACTGCTAGCCCCGGCACCTCGCATAAAATGGCGACCTTTAGCCTCGGATCTTTCCTGGAATCTTCTGATAAGCAAGTATTATTAGTAGTAGGGACACTCAGAATTTTTTTTGCTTAATTTTTTTTACTAATACCCAAGTTTTTTTCTGGTAGTTCCGCGTTTAGTTTTAAGTAGCGGCGCATGATTACAGTTTTTGTTTTCAGTGTATATATTTCTTTTGTTCATTGTTTTTGTGTTCCTTTGATGGTGTGTCCATATCACATCACACTTTGTCGGGTTTGTGTGCGGTTTCTGTACCACAACAAATCGTGCGTATAATTACAGCGTTGGAGAGGCGTTGTTGAAATTTTATGTCTATGTGTAAAAAATATATGGAGTAGATTAATTTTATTGTGCATTTTAGATAAATTTGTTTTTCATGAATCTTAACGAGAAGGTAGGCACGACTATTATCGAGCGAAGCTAAAACAAAAGAGGATAGCATAATGGATAAGGGGCAGTTTACTGACGGGAATAGGTTCGGAGATAAGATGGGCACACTTTTAGCAGGACAGGACGCCAGGGTCATTGATGAGGAAGGTGATTTGGACGCGATCTCAAAGCAGCGTTGCGGCCGTGATTATGATAGTGAGGTAGAGGATGAAACAGAGACAGGCATACAGGTCGAGACGGTAGCAGAAGTTTATAATCAAACGAACGAGAGCAGACAGGGGCCAGCTCGGCCACGTCAGAGCTCTAGCGCCCAGGTGTCCAGAGTTACATCACCCATGTGTGACGAGGATCAAAATGATGACATTAAGCCAATACTGAGCTTCCTACGATCAATGAAAGAAGAAGCTGACGAACAACGTAAGAAGGAGAAGGAAGAAGCTGACGAACAGCGTAAGAAGGACAGTCAGGCAATAATTTCGCATATAGGGAAAATTCGTGGGGAATTACTAACAATAAAGAAAGAATGTGGAGAAGCAAAACAAATGTCACTGGTAGCACAAAAAGTAGCCGGCCTAGCCAAAACGGCAGCAACAGGGGCAATGAAAGTCGCGGAAGCAACTTCTAAACTCGCAGGGCGCTTGCGACGTACAACACAATCCCACTCAAAATCCCTAGCGTTCTTAAAAACTCAGGGTAATATCGCGGTTGCGAACAACACGAAACGAATGGAAGAAGTAGAGAGTCGGATAGCAAAACTAGAGCAAAACGGGCACACGAGCACTGCGCGTTCGGATACCAATGATGGAGTACACAGAATTGTGTCTCCGAGGAAAAGCCCGCCGTGCTCTAGCCCAATGACCGAGTGCGGAACTAACAATGCACACGCAGAAACAGCGAGTAACAGCTCCAATAATTGTAGCCCACTTGTGAATTCTGAGTGCCACTTCCACTGTGATACAGGGGTAGCACATCACAGTTATCACCAAGATAGAACAGGACACTCAGCAGACGTGCAAGTATCGGAAATGAGTGACAACACCAGTGCGAGGATCAGAACGGATTTTGATCACAATCACTTCCTGTCGACACTAAAATTCCAGAAGTTCAAAGAAAATGGAGGGTCGATGCATCCGAAGAGCTGGGTGATGCAGTTTACAAATTCATTACCGGCGTCATGGCCAACCCAGGCAAAATTAGAATTCATGTGTGGACACATCGAATGCCAAGCCGCGGAAAAGATGCGGGGTGTGGCAGTGATGTGTCGGACTTATCAGGAATTTGTTGGTGCATTCCTGCGGACCTACTGGTCAAAGGAAACGCAGGACAGGATTAAAGAGGAAATAATATTTTGTCCTGAACTGGAAGTGTCCGGGCATAGGAGCGCAACCAAATTTCTTGATGAGTTACTCAAGAAGAATCAATTTTTAGATAGTCCATATAGCAACGGAGAAATCATTAAATTTTGCTTTTCCAAATTGCCAGTTAGGTACCAACAGACACTTGTCGGCAAGTGTGGATCTGACATAGAAGCATTCAAGAGTCTATTGCGCGAACTCGAAGTAGTCTTTGATAAACAAGACGCAAAGGACAGGAAGAAGGGGCAAAGTAACAAATACCACGGGCCAGGAAGGGAAGACGACAACAGATCGCATAATCGCACTGGTCAGTTAGGAAACCAGGGTTACGGAAGTCAAGGTTACGCTATTCAAGGTTATGGAAACCAAAGACACGGAAACCAGAACGTCAGGGAGCAGGGTCAATCTAGACAAGGAATCTGGGATAAGAGGAATAACGAACGGCAAAGCGACCGTAATTGGAGAGAGCGAAACCAAGGACAACAGTGGAACCAGGAGATTGAAACTAGACCCGCAAATCCTAATGCACGTCAGAGGAGGGGGAGCTTAACAAGGGATTGACGCCAGACTAGTGCGAACACAGGCCGCCGGAATTTCGCACGTAATCTCGGACCTGGCCAACTATGGATGATACATTACGAAGATTTATCAGAAATCCTGCTCGAGGAACATAAATCAACTCCTCGACAAGATCGGCAGCCTCTTATCACAGTAGCAATAGCTGAAAAGAGTATGAATGCGATAATAGATAGTGGAAGCATACAAGAGGTGCTCTCAGGAGATGGACTGGCCTGTCCTATCGGTTAAGAAAACCAAAATAAAAGGGGCATTAGCGGGTAAATGTACGGAGGTCACCCAACAAACAAGACTGGAATTCTCCTGCCAAGGACACAAAATAGAGTCTAACTTCTGGATCGTGCCAAATCTGGCGATCGACATGATAATAGGAACGGACTTCCTAAATGAACATGAAGCGATAGTTGATCTAGGACGAGGTGAAGTGGTTTTGAGGAAAGGGAATCCCGTCCACATTAAGTTCGACGACCAGCTGATCCCAGCTCAACTACCGTCTAACTGTGTACGGATAAACTATGCGTGTCTGAAAGACAGAAAGGAAGAACAGGTCGACGTTGCGGGTAGGGGAGAGGACACGGATGAGAATGAAGTCGGAATAATGGGAGAAATAAAGGAGAAAATAGGAGAAAAAGTGGAAGCAATAAAGAATATAAGGTGCGACCACCGCAAAGAACTTCATAAATTACTAGTAGAACATGCGGAGGTCTTCCTTCCCAAGATAGGATCAATAAAGAATTTCCAATATGAATTTCGTGTACGTCCGCACAACCAGTTTCGTGTGCCACCCTATCCAATCCCCTTGGCATATCGACAGAAAGTAGCAGCTGAAATTGCGCGAATGCTGAGTGAAGGAATAATAGAACCTACGGCTTCAGCCTATAATAACCCGTTAAGAGTAGTCGAGAAGGCAGATGGTAGTATTCGTTTTGTCTTGGACTCGCGACAAATTAATACCATAATAGAACCCGAAACAGACAGACCGGAACGATTAGAGGAACTCTTACAAAACTTCCATGGAATATCAATCTTCTCATCAGTTGATCTAAAATCGAGTTTCTGGCAGATCGAGCTCCATCCAAATTGCAGACAGTACACAGCTTTTTTAGCATTTGGAAGATGTTACCGGTTTCGTCGTCTCCCATTTGGTTTGAACATTTCGTCTGCCGCATTCATTCGGGGGCTGGACGGCATACTAAGCGATAATTTGAAACGTCATGTCACCAGCTATGTGGACGATTTGCTGATAACGGAGAAATCTTGGGGAGAGCACAATGCGGTCCTCGGTGAACTCCTTGCGACATTCAAGGAATACGGAGTGACTATCAATATCGAAAAATCGAATTTTGGGACGTCCTCTGTCAAATTTCTAGGACATATCATCACGGGTGAGGGCATTGCGCCAAATCCCGAAAAGATCGAAGCGATTGAAAAGTTTCCCATTCCTACGACAAAGAAGCAGTTAAGGGGGTTCTTGGGGATCATAAATTTTTACAACCGCTTTATACATGTCAAAACTCAGAGCAGTCCTAGGTTGCATCAACTTACAGGAAAGAAGATTCCTTGGGAATGGGATGAGGCGGCCGAATCCGAAGCACTAAAATTCGCACTATTACAAGCACCCATCCTATCACACCCTAACTTAGCAGAAGAGCTTTGCATAGTAACGGACAGTTCATACTCAGGTCTGGGTGTCATGGTGTTCCAAGACTATGTACATGAAGGAAACAGGGTGTGGAAGACAATTGCGTTTGGTAGCAGAGTACTAGCCAAGAGTGAGAGGAATTACTCAGTAACCGAGTTAGAGGCGCTGGCTATTGTATGGGCGTTTGAAAAATTCAGATACCTTCTGTTTGGTCGCAAGACGAGGGTCTACACAGACCACAAGGCACTCGAGTTCTTGATGACTGCAAAGCTTAATCACAGGCGGCTCATTTGTGGGCATCATACCTGCAGCAGTACAACTTTTCGATAGAATATATCCCCGGCAGTCAGAACATTATTGCAGACGCCTTATCACGGTCACCGATCGGATTTGAGCACAACATGGAAGAAGATCTGGAGGAAAATCAGTACTGCCTTTTCTATATGCAGAAAGTAGCCTTTGAAATTTTTATTACCTGTAGTATGCATGACATCAAGAAGGAGCAAGACAAGGACCCTGCCCTAGTGTTATTGAAACAGAAATGGATAGACAGAAGACACGCCACCATCAGGCAGTTCTACCTCTTGCGGAAAGGCATAATTTTCCACCGAAATTATGCCAATGACACTGAATGGGGGGTATGCATCCCTGAACACCTAATAAACAAGGTTATATGGCATACTCACCTCAGCTATGGACACTTCGGACCACCCAAATGCAATCTCAAGCTAAGGACCATGTGTTACTTTCGAAACATGGAGCGTCGAATTCGGAGGGTACTGTCGGTGTGTAAAGACTGCCAAAAGGCTAAGCACACCACTGTGAGCATGCAGGCACCATTATACCCAATCGTACCCACCAAATTAAGACAATTAGCAGCAACAGATTTGATGGGACCTTTGCCAAGAACAAGAAGAGGATATACTTACGTATTAGTGTTTGTTGAACTAACGTCCAAATACGTTACCTTTACGCCACTGAAGAGGGCGACAGGACGAACTGTATCACGAGCCCTAATCCGGGATTTCCTACCACAGGTTGGTCATGTGAGTAGAATTATTTCTGATAACGGGTCACAGTTTAAGTCAAAAACATGGAAGGAGACGTTGCGTCAATGTAAAATTGATCCCATTTTTATATCTTCACACCATCCGAGCTCGAATGCTGCAGAACGGGTTATTAAAGAACTCGGAAACTTGTGCCGGTTGTACTGTAACAAACAGCACACGACATGGGACGTTTTCCTTGAAGACTTCGAGGAGGTGATCAATGAGGCACCCCATGGTATAACAAAATTGGCACCCATTACAGTACTGAAAAACCGGTTTCCTAAGGACTTGATAACCAAGGTCGTAAACTTCCCACCAAGGGCGCGAACGCAGCACCAAGCCATAGTGGATTTGGCTTTCAAGAGGATACGGGCTGCAGCAGAGGTCAGGAAGAGACGTGCCGACAGGGGAGCTCGTCTACGACACTTCCAAATTGGACAAAAGGTGCTCGTTAAGTCTTTCCGACTTTCGAACAAACAAAAAATGAAATGCCAAAAATTCTATTCTGTTTACAACGGCCCGTACCGTATAAGGAGAGCAGCTCACCACAATGCTTATGAATTGGAGACGCTGAAAGGAAAAAAGTCCATAGGACTCCACCACATCTCTCACATAAAGGAGTTCGTGGAATAGTAGTAGTGTAAGTGTTGTACATAGTAGAATGGGCAAATACATGAACCTTGCTATAGTAGTAGTGTAAGTGGTGTACATAGTAGAATAGGCAAAGATATGAACTTTTCTTCGGGGAACAATACTCGTTGCATTAATAGATTAAGATTGTTAATTAAAGTAATAACACGCTGCGTTTTCTCGCATAAGAATTTACTGCTGTTAATTTTTTTTGTCTATGTTTGGGATCTCCTCTGTCGTTGTGATAAGAGGCACTACCTTTCCATGAGCAATGTTTTTGTCCTTTCCTATCTGGTGTCCATGTTAAGGGATAAAGATGAGTGACGAGACGTCGCACAAACGGGCGCATACAAGAACGTGCTCTTAGAAGCGTTCTGAGAAGTCGTGATACGCTCCATAGCGGCCACAACCAGTTCGTGAAACGTTCATACCAATGCTTGCAGGCACGCGTCAGTGCACTGCAAGATGGTGGTATACTGCGTGATTTCGAGGATGAATATGGGCAGTATAGTTTTTTGCAGAGTTGCGCCAGCATCGTTGTCTTGCAAGTCGGGGTGAACCTGTGAGCGTTTGACTCCAATGGTGCCCTAGACGAGAGAAATGCGGGCATAAAGCTTACCATGCCAATGTGCTGGTTGGGGATTTAGCGTGCTGCTCATGACTGTCACAGATGAATAACCAGGGACTTATACTTGGATATTCGTGACATACTGTGTAGCTGGCGTGTGTTGGGCGACGGAATCCTCAACAGGAACCAGTCCTGGCTTGGTCATATTACATTGCCTCTGGAAAGGTGTGCTTTGATCGCGAATACTGCATAACAAAAAAAAAAAAAAGAGAGAAGTTGCAACTATAAATTTATTGTCGTGTATAGCCATGGATAACCCAGTCTCTGGAGTTTCAGTGATGCGTAGTGAGAACTCGGAGGCCATGTCATATGGCGTGCACATCACTGTCGGCAATAGCGGCGAGCAGTGAGACATCTCAGCATAACAGGAATTATGTAAGAGTGTTGTATAGGGTAAAAAAAAAGAAAATAAAAAAAGTACGATACACTAGGATAAGTTAAACTGTAGGATTTAACAATAACTAGATTAATATTGTGGGGGTTTTCTACCACAAGTGTTTGGCGCGCGCCTATTGAGATGCTATTTTTCAGGTCACCAAACCACAGACCTGAGATGGAGGGACGACAGGCGAGCGAAAGTAGCATAGTTGCATGTTCTTTATAGCACAGTAAAACTTAGACCTGAATAACAACATAATTTAATTAAAAGACATAGAATGTAGATCGTTGGCAAATGGTAGTTAATTCTTGAGCATGTCTACTGTCGATCTATATAATTAATAGTAATATTAGTGCGGGCCTGCACATTTAGTTCTTCATCCAATATAGCGTCACACACCATGTACAATAGTGAGATCGGTCTCTACACAAATATCAAGATAAATTATTTCCATTTTTTGTTATGATAGCTACAGATAAATAACTATAAAATTAAAATTACAGTGTCTGAAATGACAGACCATCAATGTATCGTTATGTAAATTTATTATAACATAGAAGGTCATCGGGAAAAGTTAGGCATAGGATTTTTGTAAGAATTGTGCAGATGACGGGGATCGTGGCAATGCAGAGGCCAGCCGGAGGTCATCGGCTACCTGCAGGAGGAGAGCGTCAGCGCGTTACCTGACGTGAGGGGCGCGAGGGCGTCCCGTCCTACAAGCTGACAGTCACCGGGCCGTGTACCTGAGGGATTAGGCGGGATCCTCGCCGGGCCACAAGCGAAAGTGAGGCTCGCCATTGACACTGACACGCGACCCACGTGCGACAGCCCGATAGCTCTCCGGACGCGGCGGCCGTTTGGAGGGATTCCCTGCAGCAGGCCACGTTGTCGTGAGTACACAAAGAAGATCACTTATCGTGTCAGAACCTGCGCCTCATGTGCCTCAGGACAGAAAGTGACGCTATATACTCACCTGTTTGGGTTTTTACAACTCACTAGCATTGGCTGATCTGCATACACAAAGCAGTATCGTGCCACACTAACAAATGTATGGTCTCATTTCTAACTTCTCCTCTCTGTTAGAGAGCAGTTTTAGCAATCGTCGCTCCTAGTTCGATCCTGTATGGATGACCTCACACACTTGTGGAGTCACTCCACGTGCCATCATCCCTCGTCGAACTGCAATATTGGGATACGTAAAGTACTGTCCAGCGAGAGAAGAGACCTAGACTAGTGATGTATCCCAACAAGTAGACCTCAGAGACAATTAATCGACGTGAGGAGGGCCTATCACTGTGTCTTCCTACCGTACTGCCGTGATCATATGCGTGGGTCTGACTACAATCTCAACAGCATACTGCAGACGCTCCAGCACTCCCTATTGCTGTTGCAACAACGTAGCAACAACACCCGACGTTTAGCCCTATGTGATGTCAGTACTGTGGCCCCATCCCAAAAGCCCTCCTCCAATGCTCAAGACATGGAACCACGTGCATCAATGCATATGAACATACCAACCCCCTCAGAGAAACTAATGAATTTGTGAAGTGCTTCGAACATTTCTAACAATGTGATTTAGTGCCTCATTCTCAGCACAGTCGTAACAGTGTGCAATGTGCACGCACAACTTAATGTCCCATGAACCTTGTTTTTTTTAAAAAAAATTTCTTTCTCTAGTGTTGTTTTTGTAATGTATGTGATACCTTGTATGTGTTTGTTTTACACTGTAATTCTTATTACAAATTACTGTATTGTTCTCCACCCCATGTTTTTTTTGTATCTTGTATTTATTGTTGAGTGTATGGAAACAGTGTGCCTGAAGTCCCCAAAAACTGAAGCAGATACCACCACTGTCATTGTGAATGGACCATCAGTTCAGGGAACTTTTTGTAAAGGTTATTCTTGCTGCAGGGAGACAGAATGAATCGGAGGTTGTAATTAGATTCTGAAAGCTCACAAAGAGATTGTTAACTTAAATAGTATCATGTGTGAGTGAGTTCAGGTTAGTTTAATGATTAAAATTGTTGTAACATCTTGGGCATTTAATTGCGGAGCAATCCAACTCTAATTGTAAAGAATAAATTGCTCCATATTTGGCTCACATGCCCGGGCCATATTTAGAGAGTGAATGTCTGTGTGAATCGGTGTTTCGAAGGGGCTCCCTGGGTATGGATGTGTGATGTGAGTGTTAGTGTTCCATATTAAGAAGGTGAAGTTGGCTACATCATAAATAATCCTCCCTCTATGAGCTGCATTTTTCAGTTGCAGTTATTTACTTTATAGAGTGCAGCATGTGCAGCCAGTTTGCAAGATTGTTCTTGGGCGATTGACTCACTACCTTGCTCCTAAGTGAGCCAACCACTCACCAATTACAATCTAAAATGGCGTAGGGGCTATGAGAGGTGGCATGAGCCCCTTCTCATATTTCTATCTTACGATTCTCCTCTCTAATTGCATACGGTGGAAAGTTGCTATTCCTTCACACGCGGACTTCCCACGCAGCGTCTCTCGTCACCCGGGTGGTCCGGTGACAGGCGGGCTCTGCTGATCTGGAAAGCTTTAAGCCGACGGGTGTGAGGAAGTCGAGTGAATGCTTTGCAGACGCCGACATTGTCAAGAGGCACGCCCGCATGCCTGAAGTAGCGGCTGGGCTAGAGGTTCTGTTACTTCGCAGAAACTTAGCGAAAACACTTTCTGGCGGGCTACCAGCGAGGCGTGGGAATGACTTGTGTACCCAGGCAGCTGTGGCGGGAAAATTCCCGCACTTTCTGCAAAACAGTAACTGTGATTGGCTTGCTCAGGGCATAGCTCCGTGACGTAGCAAGATCGGCGCAGAAATTGGCGCCAAGAATCTCCATTGGTGGAATGGTAGCGTTCCGGCAATGGAGTGGAATTTTCCGCCGGTTTTCGAGTTGCTGATTGGAACGTTTAACCACGGCCACTGTCGTGGGGGCGGGAATGTTCTGTGTTCGGTTTTGTACGGGTGCTCTGGTGGGTAGTCGGCTCTCGCCTTTCGGTCGAGGACGTCGAAGCAACCAGCCAACAGCTCCGGTACGCCAGATCGTGTCCTGGCAGTCAAGAAGACAGTTTGGTAATGTATGTCCGCAGCACCGGCAGATAGGGATTTCCCTAGGTGATAATCAGAGCTCAGCAGAGCGCGCCTGTTCGTCTTTTTTCTAACCTGGTTCTGTCATGGGTAGCAGCAATTAATGTTGGGTTGGCTAGGTGTTTTCTGTAAGATTTGAGTCGGAAGGAATTGGCTGCACATACCACTTCGTCATAATCCTCGCAATCTAGTTTAGGGACAACTTCACATTCACAGCGTTTGTTTGAGTATCCAATTTGAGCCAATTTGATGTATTGTAAATGTTCATGTGTCTTTGTTTATTATTTTGTGTTTAGATCTAGAGTGGGGAGGCCAGTTCATTTTAGAAATGTTATTGTCCACAAATAATTGCCTCACACATGCTGCTTTGTGACAGGATGCACTGTCATGCTGTTACAAATAATCACCATCTCCAAAGTGTTCCTTTCCTGTACGCAGTTCGCAGTGCCATAAAACGTTTTAATATTTTTACACATTTAGCGTTTCCTTAAGCGCAATATGTGGACCACATTATTACAACGAAAAACACGCCCACCCTCCTTTACGTAACACGTAACGATTGGCGCTGTAGATGATGACAGGTAACTGTCTCGAGGTATTCACCAAACCCAATCCCTTCCATGGGACTACCACAGTATATAGCGCGAATCATCACTCCAAATCACTCTTCCCAGTCACCACCATCCGCTGGCGTCACTTTTTACACCAGCTCAAGCGTCGCTTAGCCCTGACTACAGAGATGTCTGGTTTATACGTGCTGATTGACCATTGTGCTAGATGGACTGCTAGCAGCACTTGATTTCAAGCAATTTGTCACAACTTCCGTTCGCAATTCTCGACGGTCAGTGACCGCCAGTATATTAGGTCTGCCTGGTCTTGCTTTAGTCGCTATTGTCCTTTTTCGTCTCCACTTCGCAATCGTATCACAAACAATCGGCTTGTGGAGTTTTAGAAAGATTATAACCTCTCTGATGGATTTTTTCACCAGGTGACTTCCAATGATCAGTCCATGCTCTACGTCACCGAGCTTTGCTAACGGCTCCATTCTGCTGTTATGCTTCTCTTCGAAGAACATATATTCGCCAGCTCTTTACATACTGGCGGTTCCGCCTGTCGTGACATCTATTAGTCAGTTCCGCATTCCGTAGGTGAGTCCTGGTGCTTCTGATAGGTGTTTGTTGCAGTTAAGCAGACACACTATTGTTGCAGGTGCCGGATACGTTACTATCCTATGATAGCTGATTTGGAAAGCTGAGACGCTACCATGGACATGTGTTCCTTTTCATTGGTGTCACGTAGCAAAATGTTATTGGCACTGATATGGTAATTTACGCAACAGATAGTGCTACCTAAGTGTACCATTATGTGTAGTAACGATAAACTGTCAGGTTTTATCCTACTTTACGTGAGGTAATGTGTCATGTATCTTCTGTGTGATAATGATGTAACGGAAAATTTACCACATGCGAGTGCACGCACTGATGTTCAAAGTTTGTTTTATGGAACAGT
Organism: Schistocerca cancellata; assembly: GCF_023864275.1. Classification (NCBI taxonomy): domain Eukaryota; kingdom Metazoa; phylum Arthropoda; class Insecta; order Orthoptera; family Acrididae; genus Schistocerca; species Schistocerca cancellata. The sequence continues at coordinate 748,126,280 of NC_064626.1, read as the reverse complement.
CACTGCATGTACAAGTTATCGTGGTGTTGGGAACGCTATGTAAAACCTTCGAATATGTTGAAACTAACCCTTCTGCGTGAACGCTAACACTCGTTATTACAATGGAAGCACGCATCCTCTCCGGTGTTACCTTTTACGAATAAACAAATGCCTAACATGTGCAAGAACGAGTATGGAAAGACAAAACATAGTCGAAACGGTCTTCGCTAACTCGCTCTTCATGGACTCAGAGACAGTTTCTAGTTCTGGAGAATGTGCCATGCTAAATAACTAAATTCACACAAATTAATGTGTACTGACTAAAATAAGAAAAGATTATGTCCTCCTTTGGCAGCTGACTCTCACCGTCGACGTTGTACTTCTCGACCTGAAATGGTTGTATCTAGCTACCGATAATATAATACACAATTCGTTAGGCATATTTTTATTTTGAAATATGCGTGAAGTTTCAAAATTTATCGTCATGATACAGCACTCCAACTTTTTCAGACATAAATGATACTAGTGGCTTACCCACTACCGCTGAACTGGACAGAAAGTAGTCATTGCTCTAAGTTAGTTAGTAATTATAACAAATTCAGCTCTGGTGACGTGGGATTTCAGTCTACATTAAGTCTTAGCCGATGTTAAGTCTGCTGTGAGTTTCAACAATTTTATGCATATTAAATAAAGATTTCTAGAAATTGTAACCTAAAAATTTTCACGTTAACAATTCTCTTGTTCCATTTTTATGTTCTCCATTCACATATTCGTTCATTCTCACAAAATGTTTTGTAGATAACATCATGAAAGATAGTCTTAAGGCATGTAGAATGAGCCAAGTTTGGACGGAACCAGCCACTGCTGGCAGTATACAAGTAACAAATTATGACTTGTGCTAATCTACTCAAACTAATATTTATGGCAATTACAAATATTTAAAAACGCTACTGTGCCTCCTTTACTGTTCAGCTGTTGTTATTATGTAACACTCAAAGTATTTTAACTTTACACAGACCACTACTATCTTCGCATTTACCGCCTAAATCAGGCTCTATCTGATAGTAACAGTCAGGTAGAATTTCAATTATGAGACCAAATATTTAAATATATCGTAGATGGAGTAGCTAATGATCTGTACTCGAACTTTGTTATTGAATCTTTGGGGATTTGACATTTCCTGTGTGATGACCACTAGGAAACTGTTTCAGACTTTTGCACCGGAATATAAAACTCCATTCTTAATTGTAGAGAGGGCTGCACAGTTTATGTGAAAATTATTTCGTTTCCAGTATTGTGGTCATGAATTGCTGATTTCATCCTCAATTCTCTCTTGTTGTCAACTACAAATACTAATAGCGAGCATATGTATTGCATGATAGTGTAAAAATCTCTAGTTCCCTGAAGATGCTTCTACAATAAGTTCCATCATCAACCGAAAATTCCTAGTCTGTTGATTTAATTATGAGTTCATTTATACTTCTAGACAATAAACCCTAATCGTCGTGATACAAAATGAGCAAGTGCAGTGGTCGTTATTGACACAGAATAACAAGAAAGCTAAATCGTGATGATACCAGACGAGGGAATGGAATGCTCGTTACGTTTACAAAATGAAGAGTACATTATCCTTGTACGATTTCGCAGCCACTGAGCACAAGGACAACGCCGAGACTGTGCAGTTAACCATTGGGATACACAACTGGCTATATTTATTTTGAACGGATCGTTTAGTCGGAAAAAAGAGGACAAGTTAAAGGATCTTGAAATTACGCAAGCTTGCGTATAACAGAAGTTTATTTTCTGTGTGTACTTCAACAAACGAACAACAAATTGGTTGACAGAAAAGTTATCTGAATATTCAGTTAGAATAGTCAAAGACTACGCTATCACTGTGAGAGGTCCCAAAATGTAGGTGCAAGACGACATTAAGAATAAAGCACCAAGATCTTTATCTGTACAGCTCGCGAATTCAAAATTAATAATTTCAGAAGTACAGATTACAACAAATCAAATAGGCAGCTCAAGTTGCATGCTAGAAATAAACAAGTCAGTGAGCTGCTCAGAATATGGATCACAGTAGTGCAGATTGTGAGCGCACGTTTCTTCAATAACAGCAAAGAGTGTCCAACAGCATCACACAGCAGCTGCAACACAATACTTGCAAATTACCTCTACAGACGGACGTCAGCCGCCGACTCTCCCTAACTTCGTTGCTTCTTCCCCACGCCCCATTTCATAAAGCTCAGCACGGGGTTTGGCCTCTATGCTGTTGCCAGTGAGATAAATTAAAATTGTTGCTAAATTCATGAAAAAGAAGGGGAAAGCGCACTTAACTTCCCTCATTTTGTATGCAAGATACACGTTTTTAAACAGAAAGTTGGCTCTGGGCCGAGTCGGTTTCTTTACAACCAGTTAGCCTTGCATTCCCTACATATCCAGAGCGATGCAATTCTACTGGCTACACCAAACTTTTAGAGTGAGCGCAACTAACTCTCCCATGCTGCTCGGATTGTTTCATGGTGAGCTGCTTTTTAATGCTTGCACAGTAATGCAAAAAAAGAACTTTCCAACCCATGGTGGTGTGGTACAGCAACCAGCGGTAGCAATATGTAAGAACACACAGACTTGGATGCAAAGGTGGATTTTTCATTTTATATATCCTCCAATGATGCGTTTCACCTTACACAAGGCATCCTCAGACTGGCCTACAGGAGAAAAAATACGATCTTTCAAATAAATGGCATGACCTCGGTTTAGCAAAATTGGACTAGCAAGAATAAATGAAACAACCTACTGGAAAAATTCAGTGTTAAGCACATAGAATACCGCGCATACAAATATCGCAGCAGAAAACCACCGTGGTCAGAATTTGTAAAAAAGGTTAAGTGCGGTGTCCTATAAAATAAGAGTAAAATATATCGGAATATGACCAATAAAACGTTCAGGAGCCAGTAACCAGTCTAATGCACGAAAGCCCAAAATGCACTCAAACAAAATTTTAAAAAATACATAAAAATAACTTACTGGTGTAGAAGTTGTTAAATGTACGGGAATCCGCGCGTGGAACTACATTAAAGCCATGACGGGTAGTTGCCGTTGTCAAAGTTTTTTAAAGATGCCTCGCACGGCTTCCTATAAACATATCACCTTGAGAATAGTCAAGAAGTATTGAGAAGCAAATAACCGGCCTTAGTCCCATATGAGGTACGTATATTTATATAAATAGGCAATAGGTTACCTTGTATGTCGTGCTGGTCTTCGTGATTATATGCGGAAGACTAATAGCTACCGCACCAAATGGCCTACATGCGCCATCTGCTGTGTGCAGCGTATACTAACCGTACACTTCCTGTACGTTTCTATGCTTAGTACTGCGTACATAGCCGGAATCATGAGCAACTGCACCTCCTACGTATTTACTGTGTGATGTATCTAAGTGAACTTGACCCGTTTTAGTGGGTGAGGACGGTGCCACATGTCTGAGAAGGTAATCTGCTGTCTATTTACACAGATATACGTTCCTGTTGTGAGACTAAGCCGGTTATTTGCTTTTGAATACTTCGTGAGTGTTCTCGAGTTGTTGTGTTATTACGATGCCATGCGAGGTCTGTTTAGAAAAATTTGACAAGGGCAACTATCCGCTGGGGCTTTCATGTGGTTTTAGGAACGGTTTTCCGTATATTTAACAACTTCTATATCAGTATTTTTATATCTATATTTTTAAATTTTGTTTGAATATTTTGAGATTATGATGCATTACACTGTTTACTGGTTTCTGAATATGCAATCTGGCGTATTTCGATATATTTATTCTTATAGGACACCACATAATGTTTTTTTCATATTCTCACCATGGTGGTTTACTGCTGGGACATTTGTATACGCAGCATCCATATTTCCGGTTGGTTGTTTTAATTTTTCTTGCAAATACGGGGTCATGCCACTTCAATTTAAGGTATTTTCTCTCTTAGGCCAATCTGGTGATGTTTTGTGTAAGGCGAACTGCATCATTGGAGGTTAAATAAAATAAACGAAGACTGTTCTTTCATAAGGCGAAAATGTCATGCTCAGTTACTCTCTGGGGACTGTTAAGCGGCCACAGTATTCATTCACTGCAGGAAATGCACACACTAACCTGGCTTTCAAAAATCCAGGCCAGGTCACTACCCGACCGCTGTGCAAACTACTTCTATGTCCAACGGGGGCTCCCTTAATCTAATGAGAATCACAGATTGCCTTTTTCCCAGGAGATGTTTCTGGTGAAACACCATACCAGCGTGAAGGGAGCAAGGCTGCCTTTCCAAGCAAATGGTTCAGACCTTCTCACTAAAATAACCGTGAAACAGTGGCAGGAAAGGTTTTAATATCACGTAGAGATCTGAGACAGTAGCGTCACACAACTACTGTTATTGCACGCTTTTGATGTATAAAGTTTTCTTACATCTTAGTTGCAATTTCCCAGAAGATAATAGCATATGACAGAACTGAATAGCTGTAATGTCTCAGAAGATTGTGGCATAGGACAGAACTTTCCAGTACTCAGAGTACGCTAGTAAGCTTGTATACACATAAGCATAGTGAAAGATATTTCTAGCGGCAAAACAGACAGAACAGATCGTTTGTCAAGTTTGGAAAAGGAAGTAAGATCAAGGTTTAACGTCCAAGCAGTGCAAAAATTTGTAATAGGGCAGTAAGTATTCCAGTATGCTTCTTAGTAGGCAAACATGTCAAGTGCGATCATCCGATTCCTCAGGGACGTCACTTAGTCGAAGAGGAGTCAAAATAAGCGGATACATGTCTCGGATTATCCGAAGGTACTCGACCATTTCCGAAAAAACGGCAATCAAAGATTCAGAGGTATTTTCGAGGTACACTATGTGATCAAAAGTATCCGGACACCCCTAAAAAACATACGTTTTTCATATTAGGCTCATTGTGCTGCCACCACTGCCAGGTACTCAATATCAGCGACCTCAGTGGTATTTTCCATCCCGTTTTCTAAATCCGATTATTTCATTTATCTACCCATGTCCGTAGAAGATAACTGCATGAATGTAGCTTATTAAATTAGGGAATACAAGGGCATATTAACTGTAAAATTACAATTGAATTTCACAATAAGTGTCCATATTTATTATATAATATATACGTGTATGGTGTGTTGAGAGGTTACAACCTTTTTAATTTCTCATATTCTGATATTTGATTCTCATATCAATTCTTATGTTATTTCTTGTATTTTATTAAAACATTTATTCTTGCCATAGTGACAGTTATTTGTATGAATATCACTCTGGAAAGAAACGTCCGACAGCCGCTGTGCCGAGTGGTTCTGGGCGCTTCAGTCCGGAACTGCGCTGCTGCTACGGTCGGAGGCTCGAATCCTCCCTTGGGCATGGATGTGTGTGTGATGTCCTTAGGTTAGTTAGGTTTAAGTAGTTCTAAGTCTAGCCCCCCCCCCCCCAAAGAACCATGGAACTTGCCGTTGGTGGGGAGGCTTGCGTGCCTCAGCAATACAGATAGCCGTACCGTAGGTGCAACCACAACGGAGGGGTATCTGTTGAGAGGCCAGACAAACGTGTGGTTCCTGAAGAAGGGCAGCAGCCTTTTCAGTAGTTACAGGGGCAACAGTCTGGATGATTGACTGATCTGGCCTTGTAACAATAACCAAAACGGCCTTGCTGTGTTGGTACTGCGAACGGCTGAAAGCAAGGGGAAACTACAGCCGTATAATTTTTCCCTAGGGCATGCAGCCGTACTGTGTGGTTAAATGATGATGGCGTCCTCTTGGGTAAAATATTCCGGAGGTAAAACAGTCCACCATTCGGATCTCCGGGCGGGGACTACTCAGGAGGACGTCGTTATCAGGAGAAAGAAAACTGGCGTTCTACGGATCGGAGCGTGGAATGTCAGATCCCTTAATCGGGCAGTAAGGTTAGAAAATTTAAAAAGGGAAATGGATAGGTTAAAGTTAGGTATAGTGGGAATTAGTGAAGTTCGGTGGCAGGAGGAACAAGACTTTTGGTCAGGCGAATACAGGGTTATAAATACAAAATCGAATAGGGGTAACGCAGGAGTAGGTTTAATAATGAACAAAAAAATATAGGAGTGCGGGTAAGCTACTACAAACAGCATAGTGAACGCATTATTGTGGCCAAGATAGACACGCGGCCCACGCCTACTAAAGTAGTACAAGTTTATATGCCAACTAGCTCTGCAGATGACGAAGAAATTGGAGAAATGTATGACGAAATAAAAGAAATTATTCAGATAGTGAAGGGAGACGAAAATTTAATAGTCATGGGTGACTGGAATTCGGTAGTAGGAAAAGGGAGAGAAGGAAACGTAGTAGGTGAATATGGATTGGGGCTAAGAAATGAAAGAGGAAGCCGCCTTATAGAATTTTGCACAGAGCACAACTTAATCATAGCTAACACTTGGTTCAAGACTCATAAAAGAATGTTGTATACATGGAAGAAGCCTGGAGATACTGACAGGTTTCCGATAGATTATATAATGGTAAGACAGAGATTTAGGAACCAGGTTTTAAGTTCTAAGACATTTGCAGGGGCTGATGTGGACCCTGACCACAATCTATTGGTTATGAACTGTAGATTAAAACTGAAGAAACTGCAAAAAGGTGGGAATTTAAGGATATGGGACCTGGATAAACTGAATAAACCAGAGGTTGTACAGAGTTTCAGGGAGAGCATAAGGGAACAATCGACAGGAATGGGGGAAAGAAATACAGTAGAAGTAGAATGAGTAGCGTTGAGAAATGAAGTAGTGAAGTCAGCAGAGGATCAAGTAGATAAAAAGAAGAGGGCTAGTGGAAATCCTTGGATAACAGAAGAAATATTGAATTTAATTGATGAAAGGAGAAAATACAAAAATGCAGTTAATGAAGCAGGCAAAAAGGAATACAAACGTCTCAAAAATGAAATCGACAGGCAGTGCAAAATGGCTAAGCAGGGATGGCTAGAGGACAAATGTAAGGATGTAGAGGCTTATCTCTCTAGGGGTAAGATAGATACTGCCTACAGGAAAATTAGAGAGACCTTTGGAGAAAAGAGAACCACTTGTATGAATATCAAGAGCTCAGATAGAAACCCAGTTCTAAGCAAAGAAGGGAAACCAGAAAGGTGGAAGGAGTATATAGAGGGCCTATACAAGGGCGATGTACTTGAGGATCCCATAGATAGCAGGTGTTGACAGATGTGAAAATTACCAAACAATCAGTTTAATAAGCCACAGCTGCAAAATACTAACACGAATTCTTTACAGACGAATGGAAAAACTAGTAGAAGCCGACCTCGGGGAAGATCAGTTTGGATTCCGTAGAAATATTGGAACACGTGAGGCAATACAGACCCTACGACTTATCTTAGAAGCTAGATTAAGGAAAGGCAAATCTACATTTCTAGCATTTGTAGACTTAGATAAAGGTTTTGACAATGTTGACTGGAATACTCTCTTTCAAATTCTGAAGGTGGCAGGGGTAATATACAGTGAGCGAAAGGCTATTTACAATTTGTACAGAAACCAGATGGCAGTTATAAGAGTCGAGGGGTATGAAAGGGAAGCAGTGGTTGGGAAGGGAGTGAGACAGGGTTGTAGCCTATCCCCAATGTTATTCAGTCTGTATATTGAGCAAACAGTGAAGGAAACAAAAGAAAAATTCGGAGTACGTATTAAAATCCATGGAGAAGAAATAGAAACTTTGAGGTTCGCCGATGACATTGTATTTCTGTCAGAGACAGCAAAGGACTTGGAAGAGCAGTTGAACGGAATGGACAGTGTCATGAAAGGAGGGTATAAGATGAACATCAACAAAAGCAAAACGAGGATAATGGAATGTAGTCGAATTAAGTCGGGTGATGCTGACGGAATTAGATTAGGAAATGAGACACTGAAAGTAGTAAAGGAGTTTTGCTTTTTGGGGAGCAAAATAACTGATGATGGTCGAAGTAGAGAGAATATAAAACGTAGACTGGCAATGGCAGGGAAAGCGTTTCTGAAGAAGAGAAATTTGTTAACATCGAGTATAGATTTAAGTGTCAGGAAGTCGTTTCTGAAAGTATTTGTATAGAGTGTAGCCATATATGGAAGTGAAACATGGACGATAACTAGTTTGGACAAGAAGAGAATAGAAGCTTTCGAAATGTGGTGCTACAGAAGAATGCTGAAGATTATATGGGTTGATGATATAACTAATGAGGAAGTATTGAATAGGATTGGGGAAAAGAGAAGTTTGTGGCACAACTTGAGTAGAAGAAGGGATCGGTTGGTAGGACATGTTCTGAGGCATCAGGGGATCACCTATTTAGTATTGGAGGGCAGCGTGGAGGGTAAAAATCGCAGAGGGAGACCAAGAGATGAATACACTAAACAGATTCAGAAGTATGTATGTTGCAGTAGGTACTGGGAGATGAAGAAGCTTGCACAGGATAGAGTAGCATGGAGAGCTGCATCAAACCAGTATCAGGACTGAAGACCAAACAACAACAACAACAACAAGTCTAGGGGACTGATGACCACAGATGTTAAGTCACATAGTGCGGAAAGCCATTTGAAGCATCTTTTAAAGAAACGTCGTTAACATTGGCGAAGATTTGGCACGTTGGCATTAATTTCGGCGAAGACGACGCATAACGGATCACTTTTTCCGAAAACTGGCGCTTGCAGTTGATTATGAAGCAAGATACTCTAGTTGAAAACAATTTCAAATTTTTTTCTCATTTGTTCAAAAAAATCAGTCATCTGATATACAAGTAGTGGAAGAATAGGGACAACGTGGTATCTGTATACATTGGAAAAATTCGCTGCAGTAATCTTCTACTTATATGGGTATATAAATGAAAAACAAAATGAAAATGACAATTGGGTTTCGAACACGGGGCGCAAAATTAAATAGCCACGGTATTAATCGCTGTTCCACCATTACGTCTAACGATATCGCACTATGAAATATACATATAGCAAATAAAAATACCTCGAAAACTTCGATCGTCGTTTTTTCAGAAACGATCGTGTACCTATGGATAAGCCGAGACACGTGTTTGCTTATTTTGACCCCTCTTCCAGTGAGCGAATTTTTTGGAAAATTGGGTGATGACGCTTGCCGTATTCTCCTCGTTAGCCTAGAGGCACTAACGAAAATACGTGCAGAAAAATAAACTGAAAGAACATTATAGAAACAAGGCTGGCAGGAAGGAGCGCGTGTAGGTTGAATCAACAGCTGGCGGTGTGCAGGTGTGGGCGCAGGGCGTGTCGGGGCGCACCTGGCGGCTGCTACGTTATGAGGGCGGCCGCAGTGGCCGCTGGCTGGCAACTGCTCCCCGAGGCCCACTACTAGCGCACTCCGCTTAGCAGGTAAGCCGCGCCAGCAGGGGCACGGGCCGTGCAAGGAGCAGGGGGCGCTCGCTGCTACGCTGACGCCCTCTCACAGCAGAGGTACCAAGCCGAGGGTAATAATCATAGCGTGACTGAAATTATGTGTTCTGTAGCAACCAAATAGTCCGGTTTTTACGTAGAGACTTTGTGATTAACAAAGATGTAGAAGATTTGCAGCCAGCATGATAATTCTCCTTAGAAACTGTTAACCAAATGATTATTCAGGTCGGCACGTGGAATCTGAGCGCTCTAGTCGTAACATTTAGCACAGGCAGAATTTGAGCTTATAATCTGTAACACAGCCTTTAACTTTGATAATGGCCTCATATCGGCGAGGACGGTATGCCATATTCAGCTGTAGCCACTAACTGATGATGGCGTCCATGGGGCTGGCAAACTGCAGGGACGTTGATTGCTACATTTCACCTGCCATTGCTAATAGTCCCTGACGTTTTCCATTAATCTAAGAATACGTGATTTAGTGGGATAGTCGACGAGCGATACGGTGCCTCAATTGTCGTCCAACGCAGGAAGCCTTTGAACACGACTGTGTCATCTTGGGGGATGGAACTGTTCACAGCGCAATCATGAAAATGTAGAGAAAATAACTAACATTCTTTCTGGAGACATACTACCGAACATTCATAAGATATTAGTCTTGCAATCCCGATGATACGACATTTATAATATTATCATCTTAGGAGCTCAAGCATACAACTTGCTGACAGTAATATACAGAAGAACGGAAAATAAAATAAAGGATGTTTTAGACAACGATCAGTTTAGCTTTAGCGAAGTTAAAGGCACTACACAGATTTTTGTAATGGAAGCAAGCCTTAACAGTACAATATTTTCGTAAATCGAAAGCCGAGTAACATACGTAAAGGAAACAACAGAGCAAATAATTTTGGTATAACCTAAAGAGAAATGCTGGAATTAGAAGGATAGTAAGGTAGCGACGCTGTTTTTGTCCTTAGAGGTTCAACTGGTATATCTAGGAAGCAAACAATTAAGTAAAAGTAAGGTTCAGAAGTGGGATTAAAATTCAGGATGAAAGATCTCAACGATAAGATTCGCTGAAACCATTCCTGTTCTCTGTAACACTGAAGAAGGATTACGGGACCTGATGACTCGAATTAACAATTAATGACCTCAGAATAGCATTTGACATTAATTCAAAGACATTTGGGAGTAATGACCATCAATAGAAATTATATTAGCTGCAAATTTAACGTCAGAATTGTGGACCACATAGTAGACTAGGTCTTGGAGTGGTTTATCCTTGAATGAAAAATAACATGTAACGAAAGAATGAAGGAAGAGATAAGAAACAACCTAGCACAAGAACAGAGCGTTCTTCGCCAAAGAAAATCTGGTAATATCAAAAGCCTTAAATTGAGATATACATTTATGTTCATGTAGCTGTCAAGCACATAACTGAATGGAAGTTTATGACGGATTGTGAGAAACAGGAAAAGAAAATCATTGAAGCGTTGCAAATGTGTTACTGTAGAATGCCGAAAGTAAACGTCAAATCACAGAAAAACTCTCTTTCTACTATTTCTAACACACAACTCAACAAAACCCGTTGTCTTAATTTCAAAGAATGGGTATATGACTAGTGAAACTGAACAGTTCAAATTTGTAGTTGTTGATAGATAGTAAACAGTCGTGGAAAGCCCACGTTCAGGATCTTGTTCAAAGACTTAATGCTGCCATTTTTACTATTCGAACGGTATCTCAAATAAGTGATCGTTCGACACGAAAATTAGTCTACTTTGCTTATTTTCATTCGCTTATGTCGTATGGTATTATTTTTGGAGTAACGCTTCCAATTCGCATAGGATATTTTTGGCTCAGAAACGGGCAGTTCGAACAATAAGTTGTGCAGGTTTGCCAACCTGTTGCCGACTCCTGTTCACTAGTCTCGGTATTCTGACACTGCCCTCTCAATAAATATATTCTCTACTGTAGTTTCTTTTAATAATATCAGCTAATTCCCAAGAAATAGCAGCTTTCACTCAGTTACTACTAAGCAGAAATCCAGTCTGCATTTGCATCGAACTTCCTTAACTCTTGTGCAGAAAGATGTGCAGTATCCTGCTGCATCCATTTTCAATAAGCTACCACAAGAATTCAAAAACCTTAGAGTAATCCACGTGCTTTCAAATCGAAACTGAAGAGTTTCCTCATTCTATTCTGTCGAAGAGTTCCTTGAAAATTTAAGCTAATGCCTATGTTTTATTGTTGATTGGGTTTACTTACCATAAACTTATAGCCTGACTTTCCTTTGGTTCATAAACATTTAATTTTATCTGATTACTTTTATGTTGTCATTTCATGTACTGACACGTTCCAGGACCTTGAAGTTCTGCTCCTCAGTTAGGTCCTATAGAACTAGACGTGTAAATAAAAATAAATAAAAGTAAGTGAACTGTTTAGGTAAAAAGATGATTTTCTCCGCAGAATAACCTGACTAGACGAGGGAACAGGATGACAGCACATGTATCAAGACTACAGTGAATCACTGCATGTTTCCAGACTGAGTTACTGAGTGTAAAAATTATAGGGGAAAATATAAATTAGAATAAATTCAACAAACAGCTGAGGCAATTGGGTGGAAGTGCTACTTTAAGGTAAAATTTCTGGCACACTTTAGAAAACAGTGGTGGGCTGTATCAAACAGATAAATAAAATAAAACCACTTTGCAGAATTTTTTTTAGTAGGTATTATATCCCTGAAGTACTCTGAAAGCTCTGCTAAATACACAAAACAAATACAACATTATTTACTGGTGCGATGGTAGTTAGAAATTAAAATGTGGCAAGCACTGTGGATAGGGTGAATATACTACGATTCATTAGTCTGCTTATGGTTTATGTTTTCCGTTTACTAAAACACCTTTCATTTATGTGGTAAAGCATACCCTTTTTTTCTTTCAAAGTTTTGGCCTTTTTAAAGTTTGTACTCTTACAGTTGGTCATGAGATCTCGCGCACTGTCAGCCATTTAAGGGTCTATCTTTTCCAGGTATCCAATGACCATAAGCTACTCCATTACTCATGCCACAAAACGCAGACAGCAGATATCAGTGATGACATCACGCTATAGGAGAACCAGTGTGTACTACAAATTTTAATAATAGCGACTGATGGCATATTATACACGTATAAATGGCCAGTTTAAATCACAGTTGCGGTTCGTTACCTACAATTACGAAAACTTCAGGACCGAAAATATTATTTTCAGTAAATGATTATTTTAAAGCTCTTTAGTACATTTCTGTCTCAGTTAACAAGATTATAGTTATCAGGTATTCATACATCGCCACTTCAGATGATAGCTACTAATTTACATTATCCAGGTATTATGCAAAATTTGAACGTAATCATCTTTTTTCTGGTACCACTCAGTGTTCATAAATTAATACGAGAAGATTCCAACCACTTTTGAATGGTAGGCCACATGAGTATTGTTTATTGTCATATGTCACGCTATAGTGTTCGAGATATGTTCTATTCACATGTGTTAACCTCATATTTTTCGAATTATGGAGCTGAGAAAGTCATGTTGGACTCCTTGGAACACTTTTGGTGGTGTGTAATATCTTTTTTCAACTGAGAATTCTTTCACATTTATAATTAAGCGTTATGGAAAGAACAGCATAAATAAAAGCCTTTAGCAAATTGACATAAACTGTATCATTGCTTTGTTTTTCATGAAACGATAGCATCTATCGAACTGGAACAGAGTCAAAAGCAACCCTCAAATTTGTGAATTCAAGACAAAGTGATAATTCATATTCGTTTTTCTGTTTCTTTTTTAAATTTTATTCTTTTAAATTTTCCATGTTTCAGATCTAAAGCAAGATAGTTCGTTCAAATGACTAACATACACTGCTTTAACTGTCGTTGGTTCTTTTATGTGGCTGTCGGATTTCCATTGTGCTCTCAGATACATCATCTCAAAGATATTGAGGGTAAGGTTTCTTTGTTCAGCTTATTCCATCAAGGCCATTTTACGGGGTGGAGCAGGATGATCTTTCTCTCGTCATGTAAAGTGTGAGTAAAGTTCTGACAAAACTGAAGCTGTGGGGGCGGGTCTTGTGTTTCTGCTGGATAGCTTAATCGGTAACAGCTCTTCCCACGAAACACAGCTTTCGGGTTCGAGTTCCAGACTGGCAAGCAGCTTTAATCTACCAGGAAGTTTCAAGAAAAATTTTTCTTTTGCGTTATTCATACATGGAAGATCCTTTTTAAGAATGTTTGTAAAATACGAAGGTTATTCGGAAAATAAGGAACGATCGGTCGCGAAATGGAAAGCACAGTGAAAATCCGATGTAGTTTTGCACAGGTGTGTTGGGCAGTGTCTCTAGTACGCCCGTCGATCGCATTACGTCGTTCTTTCTGGTTCTGAACTCACAGGAAGCACATAAAGTTACATGGAACCATAGTGTCTCCCGCCAAGTACGAGGGTCTGATGAGAAATTTCGCCTGAAGATATGCAGCCAACATTAAATAACTGTTATGCCTTTTCTTCTTCAAGACAAATCTCAGCCGCATTCTGAAGTGGAAATAAAGAGGCTCCTGCACGGTTTTCAATTGGAAATGTTTGATTACCCACAATACAGCCCGTAATTGTCTCCCTCTGGGTTTCATCTCTGCTCACATGAACCGCTATCTATGAAGACAGCATTTGACACAGACAACGAGCTGTAGGCCAGCTTAAAGAATTGACGGAAAGCACTGGCGGCTGCCTTATACAGGGTGTTACAAAAAGGTACGGCGAAACTTTCAGGAAACATTCCTCACACACAAAGAAAGAAAATATGTTATGTGGACATGTGTCCGGAAACGCTTACTTTCCATGTTAGAGCTCATTTTATTATTTCTCTTCAAATCACATTAATCATGGAATGGAAACACACAGCAACAGAACGTACCAGCGTGACTTCAAACACTTTGTTACAGGAACTGTTCAAAATGTCCTCCGTTACCGAGGATACATGCATCCACTCTCCGTCGCATGGAATCCCTGATGCACTGATGCAGCCCTGGAGAATGGCGTATTCTATCACAGCCGTCCACAATACGAGCACGAAGAGTCTCTACATTTGGTACCGGGGTTGCGTAGACAAGAGCTTTCAAATGCCCCCCATAAATGAAAGTCAAGAGGGTTGAGGTTAGGAGAGCGTGGAGGCCATGGAATTGGTCCGCCTCTACGAATCCATCGGTCACCGAATCTGTTGTCGAGAAGTGTACGAACACTTCGACTGAAATGTGCAGGAGCTCCATCGTGCATGAACCACATGTTGTGTCGTACTTGTAAAGGCACATGTTCTAGCAGCACAGGTAGAATATCCCGTATGAAATCATGATGACGTGCTCCATTGAGCGTAGTACAGTACATACTGACGAAACTAAAATGAGCTCCAACATGGAAATTAAGCGTTTCCGGACATATGTCCACGTAACATCTTTTCTTTATTTGTGTGTGAGGAATATTTCCTGAAAGTTTGGCCGTACCTTTTTGTAACACCCTGTAAATCGAGGGTATTGGAAAGTTCCTACAAAGCTACGACAAACGTATAAATCGGATCAGTGACTGTGAAGATAAGTAGCTGTAAGTTGTAGCTAACTGTTGCAAATAAAAAGGTTTGATTTTCACTGTGGTTTCCATTTCACGTGCTATTGTTCCTTACTTTCCGAATAGCCCTCGTAACTTCTCTATGTGCTCTGTGTGTATTCATTTTCTAAGATGCCGGATTTATTATGCCTTCCCATTCTGAAATAAATTCTCGTAACTACGTTTTTATTACTTTCATTTCAGCTCGATACCAATTTTAATTCTGCACCTTATTAGTCAGTGGCAACATGATACTATAAAGTGGTTTAGGACTGTTCTGTACTGTAAATATTCCCTGTCTTTTTGTAGAAAATATGACCAGTTCCCACTTTAACTCCATTTGTTCCTTTCTATGTCCCTTTCCTTTTATTTTCTCGTGGAAACAGGTAACAAAAACATGCTTTCATTCAGGGAAAATATTACTAAGTCACAAGACATCTGTCATATTTGGTATAATGCACAAAGATTTCTATGAAGGAAATGTTCTTTAATTTTTTACCTACGTTTGGCTTAAAACCGTCTATTATTAATTTGTGGTGGAATTTACTTTCATATATCAGTTGTAGTAATTATTAACAGCGGCCTACTTCTTTACCAGAAACTGAGTAATTTAATGGGTTAACTTCAATGTTTTCCATGGATTATGTTTTGTTTTTGTCTAAGGATACTACTATACCTCATTCGCAGTATTTAACTCTACTAATCCTGCATCAGACGCTTAAGTTTTGTAGTAGTTCGTTTATAATAAGAATTAGTAGAGACAATTGGAAGTAAGAAGTGCATATTATTCTTTGTTTATACAAATTCCGCGTAGCAAGATGCGTGCGTAGAGGTAGTTAAGATTGTCTCAATGAACTGAAGGCATTATTTAATCCATTAGTCTATCATTTCTAACATTTTTTTCATCCAAACCGATATACTAACGATTAAGAAACTCACTCGTATCAGCAGCGACTCCGATTACTTTACCCCATTGTTTACTAGACTACCAGATTTACAGGAATGTAGCCAGACACATAAGGAAGGGTAGACCTTAGCAGGTGTATGCTCACCACATTTTCAACCTAGGAGTGCTTGTGAATCTGACAGTATGAGATCATGACGTGAGATCATGACGATGAGGTAGCGTGATTATCTCATGCCACCTGAGATCTCATATTAATATTGTCTTTTAGTAGTCAGTGACATTTCATGTGGCTGTAAATGAATTAAATCTTGAGGTTCGTGGACTAGGGGTGGTGAGCGATCGATCCACATTTGTGACAAAGCAATGTGTCGAGATGACTGTAGTGTAGGTACTAATTACGGCACAGCACTTACGCCAGGACCAGACATTGGAATCTCCCCGACTGGTTCCTTTAAACCTCTATGTGATCTCGTCCTTATTCCTACCAAAGTCATCTCTTCCTTTACTTTTCTTTGTTTCAAACGGTTAGACACTATACTCCATTCTGTGTCGTGTTAATCTGTTGATGTATACGTAGCCAGCCGGGCCTGGTGCTCTGACATGGTAGCTCATGTTCGGTCAGGGAGCAGGGAGCTGGCTACCCACTGTACGTTTTTTTTTAAAAAAAAGAAAAACCACGCGGGATTGGATCCTGGTAGGTCCACGAAAACTTCAGTCTACTTTTAATCAAGCTTTACCTATCAACGATAGGAGGAGTCATAGTTTCAAATTTCAGGTTACACGGAGGGTCACCTTTCCCCAGGTGGATCACTGCAAGTCGCTTAGGTATCATCCAACTGAAGACTTGCACCTGGCCATTGAGCCACACGAAATTATTATTTACCTCTATGTAACCACGACACACAACATCCTCTGTAACGTGTTTTGCGTAGTTTAGTCTGTGTCCATTCCTATCATTTTTCTCCTTCACTGCTCAATTCAGTGTGAAGATAACTGTACCCCGATGACGTAGTAGATGTTTCAGTAAACTGTTCCTTCTCCTGATAAAGTTCCTCTTTTCCATCTATCTACTTAATATTCAATATTCTTCAGCAACACCATATTTATAATGCTTCCAGTTTCTTTTTATCTAGTTTTTTGAGGGTCTACGGTTTATTTCAACACTATAAAATTCACAACAGTTTCTTCATCCTTTGAATATCAGTATGCCGTATTACAGGTCATTTATTGAAGAAAGCTTTCTTCACTTGTACCAGTTAATTCTGATACTTCCTTGCTTTTGCCTGTATAATTCTGTTTTATATCTAGGATATTTCTTGTATTTCTTCCATTATCGTGACGCTGTTATCCTTTCTAGCACTCGTCACCTTTGATTTGACTATGCTTCAGTCTTATTTTGCACTAAGTATGCTGTCCATTCGTTTCTGCAGGTCTAGCTGTTCCTTAAATCCGTCCAAGACAGCCATGTGTATATCATGTATGAATTCTGACATAAGTATTTGTTCACTTACTCCTTTGGCCCTGTTGCGAAATTTTGATTTTGTTCAAATTTCATACAATTGTTCTTCATTGTACAAGTTACACAAAAGTGGTGACCATCTGCAAGCCTATCTTACAATCTTCTTCACATATAATTGTCTTTCTCAGCTTTCCATTTTTATCACTTTCTTTCTGGTTATGTAGATGTACCGGATGATTCTTTCGTCTCTGTAATTTAGTTCCAATTTTCTAAGGATAATGAACATATTATATCATATTGCATTGCTGCTGGCTTTCTTTAGGTAAAATGCCAGGAAGGTACTATAGTGTATTTCTTTCAATCTGTCTTCCATTACTAACCGTAATACCAGAATTATTACGATAGTACCTTCTCCATTTTTGAAGTCAAATTGATCTTTGTCCAGTACACCTTTAAGTTTTTTATGTGCATTGGATAATAAGTCATCCGTTTCATAGATTTTTGACACCAGATAAAATTAAATTCTTGTTCCTACAACTATTAATATCCCCGAATGTGTATCAACGACTCTTGTTGAACTGCATGAGTTGTGAGCATTCAACGCTCTGTCAACTTCTGACTACACAAATGGATCACCTATCACTTCCTCTCCTGACCTACTACATCACGGCTGTCTCTTCCTGTTACACAGGAATTCAATGTATTCCTGCCTATGGGTGCCCGTTCTTGCGCATTTAATAACTGTTTTTCATCTGCACCAAGCAGATTAAGGCTTTTGCATTTTACCTCTTCAAAGCTACATTTAATATTTAAGTTTGCTTTTTTCCATTTCTTCTTCAAATATGTCTTTAGTAAAATGCTTCTCTCATTCACAATCATTTAGCCCGTTTGCCTTTCCTGTTACTTTCATTCTCTGCTTCCTCTGTACCTCATTTTGAAGATTCATATATATTACTCATCCACACACACGCTCGACCACTTCCTTGATCATCCACGGTTTCTGTGACTTTACTTTCGCTGTATCTACGGTGTCGTGTCTGTCCTGGTACATTATTATGGAAGATAGAAAATAAATATTTTTAAGTTCGTCAGCACTAACGTCGATTTACCCAGTACGTGACATCGGTGGCCGAGCGGTTCTAGGCGCTTCAGTCCGGAACCGCACTGCTGCTGCGGTCGCAGGTTCGACTCCTGCCTCGAGCGTGGATGTGTGTGATGTCCTTAGGTTAGTTAGGTTTAAGTAGTTCTAAGTTCTAGGGGCAGATGACCTCAGATGTTAAGTCCCATAGTGCTCAGAGCCATTTGAACCAAAAAAATGTTCAAACGTGTGTGAAATCTTATGGGACTTAACTGCTAAGGCCATCAGTCCCTAAGCTTGCACACTACTTAAACTAAATTATCCTAAGGACAAACACACACCCATGCCCGAGGGATGACTCGAACCTCCGTCGGGACCAGCCGCACAATCCATGGCTGCAGCTCTTTAGACCGTTCGGCTAAGCCCGCGCGGCCCATTTGAACCATTTTTTTTTTACTCAGTATGTACCTGTTTTCTATTTACCCAAGATATTCAGGAAATCAGAGTAATAACGGCTCTGTGTACTTTCATCATCTTTGACGTCCTTCATTATTGTCATCATCATCTTATCTGGCTCTGCCTCACTGAAATATTTGTTTCCTCGCCAGTTTTTCACAGTATTAATTCCGTCATTCCACTATCAATACTTCGAGACACAGATAGCATTTACAAGAATTTTATGTATTCATTGTGTTGTGTTAGTATTGTTAAACAAGAACGTAATTTTTTGGTTATCATTATCTTTCGATATGCATCAAACAGTGATGGTGCACTCAACGACGAACGTGGGTGCATGAATGCAAAACGTCATTTTTTCGGATGAATCCAGGTTCTGTTTACAGCATCATGATGGTCGCATCCGTGTTTGGCGACATCGCGGTGAACGCACATTGGAAGCGTGTATTAGTCATCGCCATACTGGCGTATCACCCGCCTTGATGGTATGGGGTGCTTGCTATTGGTTACACGTCTCGGTCACCTCTTGTTCGCACTGACGGCACTTTGAACAGTGGACGTTACATTTCAGATGTGTTACGACACGTGGCTCTACCCTTCATTCGATCCCTGCGAAACCCTACATTTCAGCAGGATAAGGCACGACCGCATGTTTGCAGGTCTTAAGCGGGCCTTTCTGGATACAGAACGACTGCTGCCCTGGCCAGCACATTCTCCAGACCTCTCGCCAATTGAAAACGTCTGGTCAATGGTGGCCGAGCAACTGTCTCGTCACAATACGCCAGTCACTACTCTTGATGAAGTTGTCCCGACACAATTTTAACTAGAAATGTAGTGGGCGCAGGTTCACGCACATATCTCAGATAACATAGGCTAACAGTTATGGTTTTTTTAAGTCGGATGATTCTTTTGGATCACCTTGTATATGGTGACAAGACAAGACTGTAAAGAAAGTCACGAACATGTGGCAATGCAAGAAGTACTGTAGGAATCTTCAGAAAGCAAGGTTGTCCGAAGTGGATAGGACGAAAAACAAACTTTCACTGTACCTTTCAATGAACTTTCTCGTCGTTTTGAAAATTTCCACGAAGTTTTTAACGCTATTGATGTAGGCACATTTTATTCAGTTTCTTCAATATGTGCACTTCAAAGATCTCTTACGTGTAAAATGGATATACTTTATCACAATTTTCTGAGCAATGGCTGTGTTAGTGAGACACGGCCCCTTTCCTTATGCCCTGTTTACGAGTGAATTACACCAGAGTTGGCCACCTGGTCTTTGGAACACAGGACACAATTATCGCCGGACACCGATGCTGATGTCCCTATCACGTTTCCAGACTACGGGCAGTTCCCGTCAGGACAAATTTTTAATGAAGTCGCTCTCCTTTCCAGCTAAAGAATTGTTCTTCTGCGCTTCGAACCGAAAATTAATTTCAGGATATTCAAAAGACGGCCGAGTATAATTGAAACCGCTGCCTTTGAGAAAATGCTTCTTGTAAGGCGCCCCTAACGACTGGTGTTAATTTGTATAACATGTTTTTGTTGATTTCTCTTCCGCCTTTCCTAATAAATACTAGCTCCTAATTGCTTAAGACGGATTCCATTAATTACAAAACTTTTAATTAAACACGGCGCCTCTTTCCCCGGCGTCTCGTAATTATTTAACACGGCACACACTTTCTACCTGCCGCCGCCCACCGTCTCTGCCGGATGCTCTGGTTCCACTCAGGTCACAGTACTTCTTAAAACAGCCGCGAGGTAACTGAGAAGGCGAAGGACAAACTTTCAAGGCACATTCTCTAGAGCCGGTGTACTTGTTGACTAGGTGTTTCTAAATTTTAGTGAGTTTTATAAAGCAAGTCCAATCCATTAGGTAAATCACTACTTGGAGATGAGTAGGCCATGATCCTCAAATGTCAGATGTTTTTGACATCACTGAAAGTTCGTAATTAGATGCAATATGGCATAATCACTATCAAACACGTACCTCAGCAACTTCATCGGCAAATTTAATCCTTGTATGTGGATGGTAGGCGATGAGAGTGGCTACGCCGTCGAAGACAAGAAGCTGTTGCAAGGTGGAAACAGTACTGCGAAAAGTTGTATTCTGGGATTAACAACAGTATGGAAAGTTAAGTAGTAGAACAACTTGCACTGACACTTACAATATTACGCAGAGAAATAGAATACGCAATTCAACATCCAGAGAACTATAACCTCTTCAGTCCCGACGTACACATATGTGCACATCAGGTCTTTGTAGTGTCATCCTGGCAAGTGTCGTTTTCCCGAATTGAGACCTGATATGCACGACTGTGCACATCATGCGGTTTCTTTTTTTGCCACTAGGTCGCTCGCAAGTCAGTTTTGACGGGTTTCCTCGCATCCTGAAACTTCCGATCTTAAGGATGGCGTCATCTGCGACACGCTAGAAAGGTGAATTAAGTTTCAATATATGTTTTTAATTGTATTGCTGTTTTTATCGTGTCTTACTCCAAACAAGACATCAAGGAAGTGATATGTGTATGCAATTAAAACGATAGTTTCGTAGTTTTACACACTTGACTGTTGAATTTGAAGTTCACATTTGTGTACATCAGGTCTTAGCTCATAGAATGTAGTGGTACTAACGCTAAGACTGATCTCACTGAGAAATCGTGATTTAAAACGTAATCTAAATTAAAATCTGAATGTTTCGGTACTAATACGGTAGAGTATGAGCAAAGTCGTTGTGCGCGTTACGGGTAGCATGATGGACATGTAATCTATAGGTCCTGGGTACTAATCACAGTAAAAGCTCTAAAGTTTTTTAATTTTGTTATTAGGTTCACTTTCATTTCTTTATTCAATTACATCAACAGTTACCTTCACTTTATTTAATTTTCGCTTCTCAGCTCTGACAAACGATGAAATTATGAAACTACTTGAGACGAGTGACTTGAGTACCTTGTCAGATGAAGACGAGGTTTCTGTTGATGAACTTCCAACTCAACCTG
Source organism: Schistocerca cancellata (assembly GCF_023864275.1). Lineage (NCBI taxonomy): Eukaryota > Metazoa > Arthropoda > Insecta > Orthoptera > Acrididae > Schistocerca > Schistocerca cancellata. The sequence continues at coordinate 748,104,381 of NC_064626.1, read as the reverse complement.
AAGGTATTGGTGTGCCACTACTAATTCATGAATTATGTACAAAAGGTATTGTCAAAAAGAAGGGATACCAAAACAAAAGTGGATGTCTTTCATTAACTTCAGAATTTACTTGGCCCACGACTTGGTGAAGTCTTCAAAAATTGTAGACTCACTGGAAGTGTCGAAAGAAATTTCTCCGAGTGTAACACAGTTCTGATGAAGATGAGGAGCATCAAACCACACAAAACGAAGATGAAATGTGCCAAAGCCAACTAGAGAAAGCAAATGTGACAGGGCTGGCCACCTTCCTGAAGATATTGAGAGTGTTTTTGTCTCAAGGTGTCTTCTTCCAGGGTGCAAGTCACGTTCTCGCATCATGTGTGAAAAGTGCGAAGCTTATTTGTGCGTATTAAAAAAAATTGTTTTGCTAAATTCCATAAACAAGAGAAGTAATGTGTTCATAAAATGCAATGTGTACCTAAAAATGAGAATTAATGTGAACATTTTTCATTCTAAATAAAAATATGAAAATACTACGAGATCGGCATTTTTTTCTCTGTTAAGACCCAATGTTCACATATGTGTACATTCAATTATTCAAACATTATCCAAAATAAAATTTCATAATTAGGTTTTTTGTGTTACTTGGAGATCTACTGCACCAATAAAATGTGACTGAAATATTTTTCCATTCTTTGTTTATCTTCGGGACTGAAGAGGATAAATCCCTTGGTCTAGACAGTATATTTGGTGGGACGATCAAGGAAATGGGGCAGAAAGTTGTTTATGTACTGCATTCAATGTGCACAAGAATATAGGAAACAAGGCACTGGTCAGAAGGCTGGTCGAAGTCTCTCTTCATCTCCTACGCGAGAAAGGGTCGATCAGTCACTGCTCCGACTACCGAAATATTGTTCCCATATGCCAAGGAAGCAAAATTTTCCTATACACATCAAATCGCGAGAGTTCTATGTTCCTGTCTTCATCTTCTGTCCTGAATATAGGAAAGCCATTGACTGTGTTGTGTAGGAAAGTTTGTGGCACGTGATTGCAGAGCTCGTTGTCCCACCACATTTGGCAGAACTGATCAGAAGTCCATACAATAATCGCCTCGCAGCTGTGAAGACAAGTGCCGGCACTTCTGATATCTTCGGTACACCAAAAGGTGCCACACAGCTCTACAACACCTATGCAGAACATGTCATCAAGCATGCTCTTAATTGGTGGACAAAGGCATCTCGATTGTTGGTAGAAGGAGCAAAAGGTCAACTCACAAATCGATTAAAGGAACTGAAAGTCGTGCATTCTTTCATCTGTCTTAGAGCAACCACCTGCTACATGGGAAACTGTGGAGAGGAGACAAGAAGACGCATCACGTTAGCACGAGTAGCTGTGAGGAAGCTGCCAAGACCTGGCAGGACAGAGCAATAAGGAACACTATTAAGGTTCGGCTTGATGAAAAGACTCGTGTTTCCCTTCTTCTTTTATGGTTGCGAAACATGAATTCTTAAAGCCAGAGGCAAGCAGCGCATCGATGAATCTGAACTTAGGTGTTGGCACAAGATGCTGCGCATAAAATGGACCGAAAGAAAAAGAAAAAATAGTGTTCATTATTGAGCGACTCACTTTCCTTTCTCCTCGCGTCAGCAGAAAAGTTCTCCATTTCGTTGGCCATATTGTGAGAAGAGATGGAGAAACCTAGAGAAAATAATCTCAGAGAGAAGATTGAGGGCAATAGATGGACGGGAAAAGCAGCGAGCAGAAGGATAGATGAAATTCAGAAGTCTGGTCTACCTCTTCAGCAGGCTCTAAGAGAAGCTGATAACCGCCTGCGATGGAGGCTTGGTTCATGGGGTCACGCCGCTCAGCAATGAGCACAACGCCTTGTAATGATGAATAAAGGGTTAACCCATGGAAGTATAAAATACTGCATCTGCGGAAAAATGTGTGATACATTTATATTGAAATTTAAGCTCATTTGCTTATTTATTAGCCTTGATCTACTTCTCAGCTAGTTTACACCGTGAACAATAAATCAGGTACTTCTCTGCTTGAGAACCGTATGCGCTAAAGATTGAAATAGACGAACAACAAAATATGAAAAAAAAGGAAGAGGAAAGAAGTATGAAAAACAGTAAGCATATATAACTAATTGCGAGTAGTATTTTAGCATTCCTTAATTTTTAACAAAGGGTACACAACTGTAATTAAAATATGCATTTGAATGTCGTAATAGTATATCTACAGAAATGTATGGATGAATGAATGTGTGTGTGTGCGCGCGCGCGCGCTCGCCTGTGTGTGTGTGTGTGTGTGTGTGTGTGTGTGTGTGCATGCGCTCGCGTGCGTGTGTGGGGGTGTTAAGGAAGGGGACTGCCTAGTGTTCTTGCATAGGCTCATTGGTAATAGCTATAATGATTTTTCCAAGTCTATTAGAGTAGAACAAATACAAATATGAAGAACTTTCTCGAAATACGTGTATATAGTCTGAGGAATCCTCTCTTTTCCAATACATGTACGTGTATACCTGCATTTACACAGGAAATCTGTAGGAACCGCAGAGGAAATGATTGGAGTTGTAATCGGTTGACGTAGTTATTTGCTCCAGTTGTTCCACAATTATATCTAATCTCCAAAGTACCTTGCACTGGATGCATCTCTGTTTCATTTGCCGATGCAAATGTTGAAATAAAAGCTTAACAACTGATACGCTTATGTCCTGAAATTAAAAGATCTCTCGCTGCCTTAGGTACACGAATAGTGGGATCATATGCGTTTATGAACGCATAATTACATAAAACTTTCATTTACCTCCCAGGTCAGTTTGCAATCGAATTGTGACCTGTAGTTCTTATTTTCCTGCATTTGGCAGGAAGCAGCACCCTGCTTGTCCTGGCAGTCGAGGTCTCATGGCAGTAACATTGCCTTTCCATCTCTTATTGTAGAATCATTCCATAAATAATTACTTCAGTGTAGTAATTGCCACAGATTTTTCATTCTACTTTTCTTTGTCACACATTACTATCAATATCTTTCAGATACATGGGATCGCTCTCTGTTGTTCGTATTCTCGCTTGTATCACTGAACGATTTTGACTGTGTTGTTTGTGCGAATAATATATCATGGGTTACGAAGTCGGTCTGGCTGCTTCTTTAGGTATAAGAGCTACTTTTTTTTTTTTTACTCTAAGTATTGATACATAGTTTGAGACTCCGATTAAGCTTAACCCTCCTCAATGTATGTTACTCATTTTTGAGCTGAATGTCATGTCTGTTAACAACTTTAAGAAAGCAGCTTCGCTGGATGTTAAATTCTACTGGCACTTCCACAATTTATGTTGTATTCATTTCATTGTTACATGAAAGCAGTCAGTTTTTAATGTATGTACAATTACTGAATGTTACACGGCTGCTTTCTTCCTATGTAGTGTTGCAGAAATTAGTTAATGTGACATACAATAAATTCTAATTTTGTATTGTAAAGTAAAGTAATAGCACGGACAATAAATATATTACATCCCATTTGGAACATGTTTGCTTTCTTAAAACTTATTGAAGCTGTGGCCCCCCACAAGAACAAAATCTAAACATAGAACAGCATGATGCTCATGCTGAAAGTCACGTAGCACTCGACTGCTAGATTCGGCCAATATCTTTCTGCGAAACTTTGGTAAATTTGTGTTCTGGACTGGCAAGACAGCCAGTCCACTAGGAGGAAGCCGAAAGGCACGCGTTTAAGCTCACGCAGGCTGGCGTGAGGTCTGGAACAGGACACGGACTCTATAGTAGCAAAGAACGTACGTAACTACTGGAATACTTAACTTTAATTCATAATTGGTGAACATCGCTCTTGACGGCACATGTTTTACAGCATCAATAGTAACTGGTAATGGCGCCTTGCTAGGTCGCAGCAAATGACGTAGCTGAAGGCTATGCTAACTATCGTCTCGGCAAATGAGAGCGTAATATGTCAGTGAACCATCGCTAGCAAAGTTGGCTGTACAACTGGGACGAGTGCTAGGAAGACTCTCTAGACCTGCCGTGTGGCGGCGCTCGGTATGCAATCACTGATAGTGGCGACACGCGGGTCCGACGTATACTAACGGACCACGGCGGATTTAAAGGCTACCACCTAGCAAGTGTGGTGTCTGGCGGTGACACCACAATTTGTGTGCGTAATAAAAATGTGGCTCATTTCTGTAGTTGCTTCATCGTTCTCCCTGCATCTCTCTCTTTGTTATATCTAATACTTTACAAGTAAAGTCATTATTTATCACATATGTCTTCATCCCTATATATTTCATATTAAAGTTTATGCATTTTCACCAGTAGCTTTCAGTTTTAATCCAACAAATAATTTAAACAATTTCTCCTTCCCTATCATACGTCAGCGTATCCATAGAGTTTCGTAAAAGGTTTTATTTTATTATTGTAACTAAGACAATTGTCAAGATGCTAACGAAGTATTTATAACAACATAGTCCAAAATGGGTCTTCTCTCTAAGGATTCACTACAACACTTTAAATACAAGTACTTCAAAGATCACCAAAGGCAGAATGAGTGATGTATGTTACATTTCCTGAAGCGGCTGTGTGTGCCATTGAAATTCATGTCACCCTGAAAGACGCAGTCAAACACAAATTTTTCTTTTCACTTCGTTCATTAGGAGGCTTTTATTGCTTTAATAAGGCAATGAAATAAATGGAGTGCAAACTCGTTAAAAAGAAAGTTAATGAGGATTTAATCAGCCAATAAATTTGCGAATAAATTTGTTTGTTGCACACTGCAATAACTGCTGGTGTGGAGTTTCTTTATCATAACTAAAGAAACAGCCAACAATATTATTGTTTTCGATTTTTTTCTGTTATTGTGTGTTTTGCCGGCAGGGAGATCATATAAAGAACACTGTTAAAGTATCACTGCATAATTCTACTTCATTTCCTGAAAGGCAGCTACTGAAAAACTTTTCGTGGCTATCAAGAGTAGCACAGTATCTCAAAACAAACAAGCTGGCTTAAGAGAGACTTTGGATCATACTCGTATAAAGGAATTGCCACCGAAATATATACTTCGATCGTGACATACTACCACTCACTAAATTAACTGGTCCGACAACGGCCCACTACTACAGATATCATACTGCAGCTTACTTAAGAACAACAATGTCATGGTGCAGGAATTGTGTAACAATTGGGTATTCACTAAAAGCGAAGCAACAGGAAGCGTCTCTCCCACGAATCACTTACCATCGGAAGGACGTGCATGAAAAGCTGAATGTAATACGCAGTGAATAATGCACATTAGCTATTGGTTGAAGCTTATGTGGTCGAAACAGACTATATTGTAACACAAAATATAAACTTGGAATGTACAGATGTCACCGTAATCTAATGTGCTAATATTTAGCCAAGATATTGCAATTTACAACAAGCAATTAGGAAATATCGTAAAAAGCTATACAGATTTATTAGTCGGTTTACATTTATTTCAAGTGCAAACAAGTGTAATTAAGGCATGCCAGTTAATACAGACTAATGGCATCTACCACAATGTAGTGAATAAATAGCTGCATGAAGTACGTATGCTAAATTTCCACGTAGTAGAATTCCAACACATATTTTTATTAAGCCTTTCGTGGGCTGAAGTGCAAGTCTTATTTGTATTATGTTGAACTGTTATACGTACAATAATGTTTGAGGCCTGTACAGGCTTGAAAACGTGCAACCACCTATGTCGGAAGTATTGCACCAACTTTCGTGAAATGTGACTATTTGGTCGTTGTGTGTATCAGGAGCTCACAGCTGATAGTTGATAATTGACCAGAAGATTAGCGTTCTCGCTTCGCACGCCCGGGTTCCCGGGTTCGATTCCCGGCGGGGTCAGGGATTTTCTCTGCCTCGTGATGAATGGGTATTGTGTGATGTCCGTAGGTTAGTTAGGTTTAAATAGTTCTAATTTCTAGGGGACTGATGACCATAGCTGTTAAGTCCCATAGTGCGCAGAGCCATTTGACCAGAAGAGGGAAACAAAGCAAAGCTCTGCGTTCTGGCCCTGATGGGCAAGTTGGGATCGACCGACCGCCGTGCCATCCTTCACCAATGGTGTTACTGGATGCGGTGTTGAGAGGCGCCGAGTTAGCACACCGGACCTCCCGCTCGTTTTCGGGTTTCCTGACCTTGAAGCCACTGCTTCTCACTGAAGCAGCTCCTTAATTGACGTTAGGAGGCTGAGTGCACTCCTTTCCAGTCCTCCTAGTGAAGAAAAATCCCTGGCAGTGTCCGGAACTGCTGCCAGACACACTGATCACTGAGCTAAGGAGGAGGACAGGAGACGGAAGAACCCAGACACAAACACGCGCGAGGGCGCCACTGCCATACACTTGCAGAGCTGATGACGTGGCTACCTGACTTCAATTATGTTTCGATTCTCAGTTCGGGAATTTGTCTCGGCGGGAACCAGGTTCGTCGTTAGGTACCTACAAAATTTCATGGGCTGCGTATTTGTTGAATTTCAACTTCTGCAAGGGAGCTGTATTTAGAAAATTTTCAAGTAAATTAACGTTTTACTAGATTTTAACGATTAAGGTACGGCGTTTCTTAGACATGTTTCCAGCACTGTAACATCTTCCAGGAGAAATTAATGATTTTCATTGAGGCCACAGATATAAAAACACGTACACACACACACACACACACACACACACACACACACACACACACAGATAGTGACGTGAATCTCCTCAAAAATTCGACCTTCTATTGCTCATGACCTGTGGAACAATATATATCTAGGAACCAGAAGAGCAGCCACACATTGAGAATCCCGGCCATGCTGAATATTTGTCGTAAATTCAACGAAAAAGTACAATTTCAAAGGATACCATCTTCAACCTGGCCCTGCTGCAGCGTTGCTGGTGTCACGAGGAAGAAAGTCGAACAGCCTTAGTTACGTGTCAACAGTAAGTGGCTAACGGTATAATCATTTAGGATGTAAATACTCTGTATGAAATATGTAGTAGATTGTAGATGCAAAAAGAAGGAGAAAAAAGTTGTAAAACGCCGAACCTGTTTTCTAGCCAACAATGTGGAAGCTCCATCGCTCTAAAGGGACTACTGCAGCAACGAAGCAGGCCGCTATGTTTCTCTGACGGCCTTCAGCTACAAGATAATTAATGTTAGAAAGCACTAATAAACGCTTTTCGTTTGTCGGTCTTTAAGATTTCGTAAGATTTTAGCATGGGATTTAATGGCAGTTGGGTAGAGAGTTTGGTCCTGAAGGTAGCACATATTTGAGTTCCAGATGGGGCGGGGGGGAGGTCGATTTTAAACTGTGACTTAAAGTCGGAGTTGAGAAATGATCAGATCAGCTCAAAGGGTACACGAAACCATAAATTTAACACTCTCCAGATGAACTGTATATTCGGTTGATGTGCGTTGTGCTACGTATACAGAATTCGATTAATATGTCACTTTCAGGGTCCTATGCAGGGAAGGAAATTTAGGTTGCGCAAACTTAACAAATACTGGTCAACAGAACAGATTTTGATCGACAGGATCTTCGATTAATTTCAGCTGCAAAGCAGTTTGCTTGAGTAGAGCCTCATCTCCTGAGAGGCTAGTTAATGTAGGAAGTATTTCGATACGTTGCCTTTGGTGCTCGAGACAGACTCAAGTGTGTAGCTGATGTTGTAGCAGGGGTTATTTTCGAGTTACAGTATCGTTTGAGTTGCTGACGGACGATTTCATCCCTCAACCAAAACATTATTACTGAACTGAATTCTCCACCTCTATGTGTACTCTGACAGAACCTTTAAAAGACAAAATATTGCACTATTTGTCACTTTTTTCATAAGCTGGATTGAATTTCCGCATTTTATTCTAATTCGTAAATGAAGGAAGTAATTTAGCTAGAAAGCAACGCCTCATATGATTGAGAATTGTTGCATCTTTAATAACTGGTGGCTTTCAAGTGGCGGTGGCACTAATTTCTTTTTTTTTTTTTTTTTTTAATCAAAGGCAATGTTAGGAACGGAGATACAATGGAACTCGCTTCCAGCGAGTGTGCTAATTTAAAAGAAAAAATAAAATTTCGAACTGCTTTATAGCATTGAAATAGAAGGTTCTGATATTTTTATTTATCAGTTTGTCCTGATCTAGAACTTAGAACCACTTAAACCTAACTAACCTAAGGACATCATACAACACCCAGCCATCACGAGGCAGAGAAAATCCCTGACCCCGCCGGTTGAAAGTAAAAGAAAGAGTGTTACTATAAATCTTTATGTAAAGTAGTTATAGCTAGACTGTGTTGCTACTTCAAAATTTCTAAAGGGAATAAGAGTAGTTAGTTTTTAATGCAGAGCCACACGGTATTTGAAACACTTTTAAATGGGCGAGGTAAAGCTACAAATCTAATTGTACATTAGTTTCTTTTTACAGCAACGATGTCAGACGTTACTACTACCTTATCGCAATTAGGAACAATCTGATTTCAGTTTGTGTACATCACGCCGCAAAAAAATTGTGTGTGTCAAAGTAAATTTTGTTGTACGACGGCTTTTGAACAGAATAAGTAGGCAAGCTGGAAAATGGTCAGTTTAACACGGAACGATGTAAGGACACTTATATGAAGACAATCAAATAGTCACAAACTACAACCAAGCAACTACTGTGTAAGACTGTTTATATTAAAAGAATGATTGTGTACAGTCACGAAGGAATAAAGCTAGAGCTAGAGTGCATAGTTTGAAGTAATACAACACTCTCAACGATCCTGCCAGGATTAGTGCATAAATAGGCATCTTCATCTTCCAAGATTCTTGAAGAATAAAGGATTTAATGTAGCCTTTAAGAGATAACAAATTTACTTTTACACTTTGAATCAGATTTTTTGTGGAAGTGGTTGTAAATTATTAACAGAAACCCCAAATTATGTACAAGGTACAGTAAACTGAAGCGTCACGTACTTTCGAGGTATGAGTTATCACAACAGAGAGCCCGTTGCGAGACTGTCACGTCTAGTGGGAGGCCAAGACAAGAGAAATTAGAATAAAACACCACTTTTCCTTATGGTAGAAGTGATATAAATCATGTTTGATGTGACTGCAGTAATTTTGCTGGAACGTGTAAACGAATAATTGCCAGTAATTAAAGAAGTCAGTACTTAGAAATTCTGTGGTGGAACGACAGGTAAGTTGGCTAAAACACGAACAGAAGGTTATAATTTGTGATCAACAAGTGTAGGTTTTTATTAAGACGGACGAAGAATTGAAACATATGCTACCACTGCGTTTTACTTAAAGAAAACCTTAAAACAAGGCGAGCAGGAAGCAAACAGATGAAGTGAAGTGATTAAGAAGAGCTTAAGAGGCAACACGATACACTTAGTTATAAGACAATAGCTTAAGAAGAAAAGGGATGCGAGTTCGGTACACTTCCTGGATAATTTGCAGAAATTAAAGAATCCCAGGATGTATCCATGGAATTATTATTAAAAGGTACTACCGCCAGGTAGATGAGAGGGGCAATGTATTACATAAAATATTAAGATATGTAGATACGAGACTAAAGAAACGCTATCATACGCTGAATAAGGATTTAGCTGATATTCTTGACTCAAGGATAAAGAAAATACAATGTTAGAGAAGAAAGAGAAAGCAAATATTCCAGTAAAGAAAATTAATTTTTGTGATAAATATGTAAATTACGATCGTGATAACAGTTTGGGCGGAGAAGGATGTATAACTTCCATTCCATGAAGTAGGGAAGAAAGTAGCAATCGTGATTGTACTGGAAATAATTCAAAGGAGGTCTACAGGTCACGCCATTCAAGCAGCTGTAAAAATAGGTATGCATGTATCTGGTGATAATACATAAGAATAGATAAGAACAGATTAGGAATAAAGTATACTGGGAATGACTTCCCTCATTTCAACCCAAATGGGCAGTCCATTCAGTTACATTTATTAAACCTTTTCAAGGGGTGCTACCCACATCAGAGGACAGTAAAGAAGTATTAGGTTTTATGATTAGTCATTTGGAAGGACATGCTTCACAGTGAGCTCTGCCTAATATAGATCGTTTCACCAGTACAGGAGATTCAAAGCAAAATATTGCTCAGAGGATTTGCTCAAAGAAACTTGAGGCTAGAATTATTTGTTCATCAGAGATGTAATGACAGTTCAGGTGGATATACAAATTTTGTGGAATACTACCCCAACCAAGCATTATCTCAGTATTAACTAGTGAGTTACATCTCATCAAAGTAGTAGTTTTAACATTTCCTGATGTAGTGAGAGGACACTTAGCAAATTAAAAGTGAACACAAGCACAAATGTTATTGCAATTATTAGACCAACTGGATCACGTTAGCAAATCGAATGATAAAACTGAAACTATAGTAGTTAACTAGGAAGACATGAATGAAAAATGAAGTAAAATTAATAACGAAAAAGGAAGGTTACAAAAGGATAATTACAGTGGATATCGAGATCACAATTACCAGAGACAAAGAGGTAGTGTACAAGTTAGTAGATAATGATAGTAATAATAGTAATAATAATAACAGGAATAATAATACTAATGAAAGTAATAATAATTGTAATAATCATGGCAGTGTACAAGCGGCGATGCATCAGTTCTCAGAGAACACCAATACTGTCCATGTCCCTAGCACATCTCAGGACCAAAGTGGTTTTAAACGTGCATTTTTACTATGTAAAGGACAACAGTCCTAAAAATTCCACCAGGGAGTATCAGGACTTACTTTGAGGCAGTACGCAAATTGTCGACAAGTCTTCCTGGATTACTACAAGCTTCCAGAAGTGTTCATAATGTATTTGAAACAGAAGACTTTATCAGTGTATTAATTTTTGCAGGCGACAGACTACGTGTGTACTTCTTACTGGTCATGAAGAGAATGCCAGTCCTTGTGGTGGGTCAGCCAGTGCGTACTCTTAATGATAAACGGTATGCTGTTCGCATCACGTATTACCCAGTTTCACTTGCAAAGCGTTCAGCTTTGATGAGGAGGCGAAACCGTTTTTCTGTATCTTACATATTGCGGATTTTATTAATTGTCATGTAGGCAGGCCATACACGTAAGTATTTTAATGCAAAATCACATGGTGTTTGAAGTACTTTACGCAGTGGTCTTTTTCCAATTACTTCCAACACTTAGAATTCGGGATTACATGTTGTATGCAATAATATTTAATTTCGCGTTTATTCTCTAAGAGGTTCAAAAATGCATATTGCCAGAATGAGATCACCAAGAAGCTCCTAATTTGTATTCACTCGCCACTGCATGGTACGATAATATAAGAAGCCTACGAAAACACAAGTTCGGCAGTCAACTCTAGACGATGGTGTGGAAGTCCTTACAGAACAATGAAACTTGACTGCATGGCGTGTATGCCTTCTGCGCAACCCGCTACAAACGGCATCATCAGTCAAGTAAGACATGTGTATATCCGTTGAGTGCTAGAACGTAGGCGTACGACCGGTTAAGACAATGTGAACGTGGTATACTCGTACTTGTACACAATGAAAAACTGAGTGCATGCCCTTCAGTGCATACAACTATACTGTATTTTGTACCCCTGGTTCCACACACGCGCCTGTATCATAGCAGTATGCCATGTGGAACCTAAGTATCTAGGTATGCTATGGTCGCAGGTTCGAATCCTGCCTCGGGCATGGATGTGTGTGATGTCCTTAGGTTAGTTAGGTTTAAGGGGCTCCGGAAAGGCTCAAAATCATGAAAAGTTCAATTTTTACTTTTTTGCGTTTTCTGAATCTGCAGACTATTAGCTTTTAATAGATATATAATTTATTCAATTCCGAAGACTACAACTATTTTTAAATTTTTTTTGAAATGTGTTCTACATGGGCGTGACCCACTGTGGCGCTGTTAAACTGCTGTCAAATGGTGTTATTATTAACGTCCGTGTTCATCAGGTACATTTTAGTGATGTGAGATAAAGTATGTGTTGTGGCTAACCTGTGATGGTTCAATATATATCGCTGGTGTGATTGTCGATTGTTTCATGTTTATTTACTCTGTCGTTATCTCGAAAATATTCGTAATTAATTCTGTTTCTTGAGTCTCTGTTTTGTTGAAGTATAATAATGAGTAAAAGTAAAGTTGCTGTTGCGACTTTCAATGATGGCAACATTGTAAGGTGCAAGGTAGTTAGAAATATGGGAATGAAGATAGGTTCTAACATGGTACGAGCGATGCTTGCTTTAGACAAGGAACGCCTTCGGGCTGCAGACAGGGCTGTAAAGAGTCTAGAAATACAAGCCAGAGTAAACAGGAGGAGGAACAAGAGGAATCTGGAGGAGGAGTTTGCAGAGGATGAAGATAATCCATCCCATGGACCTGGAATGCACTAAAAAGTTAATCCAATCTTTGTCGCTCGATTCCCAAAACTTTTATTTTCTCATACTAATTACATGTTTTCTAAGGATCTTCCAAACATATTTGTTTCAAACTTTCAGTAAATGTTACACAGTACCTTCTGCATAATTTAACACAGCCTTTTTCCAAAAAACTGTATATTTTTGAATATATAAATAAAAAATTGCAAAAAAATATTGTGAATATTCATTACAATAGAAAAAAAATCATCTTTAATAACTGAACTAAAATTTTGTAAAATCCCTGTGTTAAGTTGTAGCCCATATTCCAATAAATAATCTGTAAAAAGTTCAACTTCCTACCTCAAATACTTTGTGAGGAAAGATGTAATTTATAACCGTTATTTTAACATTGCAAGTATAGGGCGTTCCGGAGCCCCTTAAGTAGTTCTAGATTATAGGGGACTGATGACCTGAGAAGCTAAGTCCCATAGTACTCAGAGCCATTTGAACCAGTTTTTTTATCTAGGTATGACAAACTCGTCTTCTGGAAATGAGATGCTCTGGCCCGGTCGAAATCACAAACATGTTCAATTTTGCTCTTTCCGGTCGACGAGGCATCGTGATATTTACTTCGACGTTTAAATATTTCTGGCCTCCACTGACTGATAGTATTGATACTTTCTGCCTACGTCTCTTTAAAACTTTAGTTATTTATTATGCTGCCATACATTTGCGCCTCTCTTTCTTGCGTGAACGAGCACTGTCGCCACTATAGTATTAGTGACCCTCCGTGCGGACAGGTTGATGTTTGGCAGGTGTGGCAGCTACATACAACCAAGGACAGGTACGATGTCGGGCGCCAGGAGCATTACATCACGTTAATAGCGGCCCCTGCCCCCTCGACCAGATAAGGCCTTTGTCGGACGGCGGTATCGACCCGGGCGCGGCCGATCCTGGGGTTTATTTATCGGCCTTGTTGGGCAGCGTGTCGACGCCACCCCGCCTGCTTTGTCCGCGCATGCGCGCTTTGTTTTCAGTGTAATAAAGCTCGCCGAGCGTGTGCTGGCATCCCGTAATCACGCGCCACTTTCCGGGCGTCCGCTTAGCACGACACACTTGTGTGCGACAGGACACGAAGGCGTAATAGGCATATGACGTACGGTTCCAGGAATTGAGAGCTTTGATTAACTGCTCAGCACGCATGCCATAACAAAACTGAAATAAAGCAATTAAATGAGCTCTTATGATGTTATGTCCGTAGATATTTTCTGGTTTTTCGATACAAATTTAAATATCTCAGCATCGCCGGTCTTGCACTAGTAAAATTGTGCTTCCACACGTAATCAGTACGAGAAAATGCGTTTACTGTGTTTAGCAGTAATTATATGGTCATCAGTGGTGCACGTAGCTGCTTGAGGTAGAGCACTGTAGTCAGTTTGTGAAATATTGAAACATCCCCTTAGAACAATTTATACACGACTGTGCTTAAACTGACACACAATATTTTTAGCGCAACGCAATCTGACTTTCAATAATCCCTACAAAACAATGGCCCTGACTAACTGTAACCTATACCTTTCACAAATCACTTACCTCACAAAAATCTTCGTTACTCGAACTACTGCAATACAGCGAGCGCCACTACTGCCAGCTAAATAAAAGATTCAAACTACGGAAGGCACTAACTACTGATAGGGATAGTTAGCAAATGAAAGATATTAATAGAGAACAAACAATGTATTTACCTTAATAGTCATAATATATATAGCAGTTCATGACAAATTACAAAACTCCGCCATCTCTCTCCCCACATCCACCACTGCTGGCGGCTCAATGTAAGTAGGCTGTTTATATTTTCTTATTGGCAACGTTACGTAGCGCTCTGTACGCTCTGTACGAAAATCACTGGCTGTGCTGTGTGCAGTCTGTGGCTAGTTTGCATTGTTGTCTGCCATTGTAGTGTTGGGCAGCGGCAGCTGGATGTGAACAGCGCGTAGCGTTGCGCAGTTGGAGGTGAGCCGCCAGCAGTGGTGGATGCGGGGAGAGAGATGGCGAAGTTTTGTAATTTTTTCATGAACTGCTATATATATTATGACTATTAAGGTAAATACATTGTTTGTTCTCTATTAATATCTTTCATTTGCTAACAATCCCTATCAGTAGTTAGTGCCTTCCGTAGTTTGAATCTTTTATTTAGCTGGCAGTAGTGGCGCTCGCTGTATTGCAGTAGTTCGAGTAACGAAGATTTTTGTGAGGTAAGTGATTTGTGAAAGGTATAGGTTAAATTTAGTCAGGGCCATTGTTTTGTAGGGATTATTGGAAGTCAGATTGCGTTGCGCTAAAAATATTGTATGTCAGTTTAAGCACAGTCGTGTATAAATTGTTCTAAGGGGATGTTTCATAAGTACGTTTTGTGGCTGCCAGCGGAGTGAGTCATTGCCTATTGTCTCCTTGTTGGTGCGCGTCATTATTGGGATTTGGAGACCTAACTTCTACAAATTCACCGTGACGAGAATCCCGCCAGTTCTGATGCAGTTCAGGTCTGTCGTTACGATCATATCGTCTGTCGTCATGTCGGTAGATTCCATAGTTTCTTTCTTGTCGGTCACGTGGTGGAGAATTTCTCCCTGAGTCGTAACTGCGCGCTGGACCGTTGCGTCTAAAGTTATTCTGTCTCCCGTGATAATAATAGTTTTGGTTCCCATATTGTCTGTTTCTCTGATTGTCTCTGTGATAGTCTTTAGCGCAGAGAGGTGATCTTTCCCTGTAATTATTACTACTCTGCCAATGGTTGTCATACGGGTGGTGTCTGTTTTGGTCACAATTTGTGTTGTGAGAATAGCCTTGTCGTGTCCAGTTATTATTTCTTTCATCGCGGAACTGCGACGGATGTGACCTGTAATGACTGTTTTCCTGTTTTCGCATCCCGTGACTGTCTGTGTTAATTTCTAATTCTTGTAAGAGTCCTTGAAAAGATTCAATGTCATCTTTGCAACGCGCTGCCAAAATAATATGTCGTAAATGTTCAGGCAGTTTGATTAAGCAAATGCGGATGAGTTCTGAGGGGCTATATGGGTTTGACAGGTACTGATTCTTGTGCAACATGTCTTCAAAATATTTCACAAGACTGGAAAATTCAGATTGTTCGAAATGTTTCATCATTATGATGACATGTTTTACTCGGTCTTGTGTGGCTTGAGACCAATATGCTGAGAGGAACGCATGGTAAAATTCTCCTTCACTGTGACAATCGTGAATGACCGATCGCATTCTTACAGCTGGTTCATTCTCCAAGTAGCCACACATAAATTCTAACCTGTGCTCCAATGACCAGTTGGGAGGAAAACAATGAGAGAATTGATGGAGCCATGCTTGTGGATGAATGTCGTTGGCAGAGTTCTTAAACGTTTTGAATTTACGTGTAGTAATGAACAGCTTATAATCAAAATCATCATGTCGGCGAGTCGCATGTCGGCCATTGTTACGTCGTTTCGGCGGTTCCATCTCAAAATTCGGTGCACCTTGCCAATTCCTTTCATAATTACCGAAATGCCCTGTGCTATTATTTTGTGGCTTTTCCGTATTTCTAAGTTCCTCTTCCCGTGTTGGAGCGCGAGTGTCCTCTGAAATATGTAATTCTTGTATTACCTGTGTCAACTGATCTTGTACTTCCCGGATTTCTCTTTTGTACTGTGTATTGATTTGATTTTGATTTTGTTTGAATTTTGTAATTTGTTCATACTCTTCTGTGTCAGTGAAGGCTACGGGTCTTGTGTCATTCAGATCATCATCTACCTTTGTAGATAAGTTAGTGACCTGATCCGAAAGTTCGGCTACTTTCTCCGATAGTGAACACATTTCCTCAGTGTGTCTTTCTACTGTGTCCTTTAAGTTTTCCTGAGTTTTTGCAAGTTGCGTAACCGAATCGGTAGATGCAACTGAGTCTATTTTAGCTTGCAAGGTCTCATGATTTTCATGAACAATGGTTTGAAGTTCTTTTATGGCTGCTTCGTGATTCTGTAATGCATTTTCATGCCGCGAAAAAATAGGTTGGAAATGCTCACAAATTTGTGTTTTTACGTCATTACAGACCTTTTGACATTTCGATTCGATGTTATGTAACTCAGTAGTTAAATCTTCACGTGTTTGTTCAAGTGTGGTGTCTAACTTTTGAAGATTTTGTTCCATTGTGTCTAACTTTTTAAGATTTTGTTCCACTGTGTCTAACTTTTGAAGCTTTTCCTGTGTTTGTCTCTGATGTTGTTCCATTGTGTCTAACTGTTGCTGTGTTTGTTTCTGATTTTGTTCCATTTTTTGCATTAATTGCAATAATAATGTATTAGTGTCTGGAATCTGTTTCTCTATGATTTTTGGCAGTGCATTATCACCGGCAACATTCACATTTTGACAAGCAGAAAATGTGTCTTGACTCATTTGAGAAAACGGTGAGGACCCAAAACCTAAATCTACAGTATTTTCAATATTGTGTTCTGTCATTTCGGATTCCTGAGGGGAGCTGTTGCCGACCGATCGATCGATAATTCTTCCCTGTTCACTAATTGTTTCACTGTCTACGCCATTATTTGCCGCCCGCTCCATTTCCCTATGTACAATTACCGAATTACGACTTTCAACATTAGTTAATTCATTACTCGGTGGCGCTAACACACTGCTTGCGTCTTCACTGTCATTTCTCAGTTTACTTTGGAGCCTAGTATTACGTTTTTCACACGCCATTATTGTCACAATATTTCACACGACAACACAAAAAAAAAAAAAAATTTGAAGAGCAAAAATAGGAGAACACATTAACATAGAACTGAAAATAATATCTAGTTAATTGCAAGTGCAGCTGCGAAATACTTGGTGCAAATCTACATGCATGCCACAACTGTTTTACAGTACAACAATGAAAGACTGAAACTACAAAGGAGATTCTCTCTACAATTACGCTCTAGCAATAAACAAAAGCTACACTAAATACACAAATTACAAGAAAAAATCAGAAGATTCCAGCGAGATATCCTTGGCTAAGGGTCGACATATGAAACATCCCCTTAGAACAATTTATACACGACTGTGCTTAAACTGACACACAATATTTTTAGCGCAACGCAATCTGACTTTCAATAATCCCAATTCGGAACAGTTTGCCAGTCGTTCGACATCATCCTTCTCTGCTGCTCAAGAAACATAGTGCAAACTGGTTAGTAAGAAGGATAGATTTACCGCATAGCGTTATTACTTCATTAACCATTACGATTTTCGCGATTAAATTGAGGTACTTGCGTAAATTTCAAGTTAAACACTTGAAACGGACTGTTTCTTCACTCTATCGCCCTTTATGCTTTTTTTTTTAATCACGACTTTGATTTGGTCCTAACCTTGCTCAGATAGATTTTTTAGATTTTTTTTTCAATTCTTTGGATTTCGGTTCGTGCGCATCCAGCCATTTCAGTAATGGTGAGACGATACGACAGCGCATTGGAGACGATGTTCTTGTCAGTTATGACGATACAAACGTAAGGGCATCACAACACCCAACCCGTCAAAGACAATCGCTCAAGTCACTGGCATTTACCGTTTACACGTCTAGGATGACATTTCTTGGTGCCAACGAGCCCCATCTTCGCTACAGTGTCGTTACGAACACGAAAGCGAGTGCTGGTTTTTGGCTAACCAGCGCCTCACGCATACTCTACGAAAGCCTCAGCATATATTCCTAAGATCGATAACACTTTTGCTACAAAACACACTTATCATCAACGATTACCTGCATTATTTCTAAACTCGATAATGGGAAGGTTCAAATGGCTCTGAGCACTATGGGACTCAACTTCTGAGGTCATTAGTCCCCTAGAACTTAGAACTAGTTAAACCTAACTAACCTAAGGACATCACACACGTCCATGCCCGAGGCAGGATTCGAACCTGTGATAGTGGGAAGAATATTCCGTTAGGGGAAGTTGGTAAAAATATACAGAACCATCGAAGACATAAATTTCCGTTACACATTTAATTAATTCTCAAGGTCTTAAAATGAATTTTAGCAGGATTTGTCTTTGCATTGCACATATAATGGAACTGAAGCATAGAAATTCTACTTCTCCTAATTTCTAATCGTCATAAATCGTCACAAGGAACACCGGCGAATATGAACCAAGGAATTTAAAAAAAATGCATACACAAAGTAACATTTGAAATGTTGGGGCAGCACCGAGCGAGGTGGCGCAGTGTTTAGCACACTGGACTCGCATTCGGAAGAACGACGGTTCAAACCCGCTACCGACAATCCTGATTTGGGTTTTCCATGAGTTACCTGAACCGCTTTAGGCAAATGCCGGGATGGTTCCTTTGAAAGGGCACGGCCGACTTCCTTCCCCATAGCCGGCCGAAGTGGCCGTGCGGTTCTAGGCGCTGCAGTCTGGAACCGCGAGACCACTACGGTCGCAGGTTCGAATCCTGCCTAGGGCATGGATGTGTGTGATGTCCTTAGGTTAGTTAGGTTTAATTAGTTCTAAGTTCTAGGGGACAAATGACCTCAGGAGTTTTGAGTCCCATAGTGCTCAGAGCCATTTTTTTTCCTTCCCCATCCTTCCGTAATCCGATGACTTCGCTCTTTGGTCTCTTCCTCTGCGGCAGCAAGCAGAAGAAAGAAAGCGGGCGCCACAATTATGGGCTCAGAGCACTGAAGAAAAACACAACTTAAGAAAAATGTTTTCTAATAATTGGCTCGAATGTGATGTAGCCTTGTGTGTTAGAATCAGTAGAGAAGTAATAACGGAAATCTGTAAAAGAAAAATTAAATATGAGAGGATGAATGCGAGGAAATCAATCGATTCAGGGGTGAGGGGGAGGGGGGGGAGGCGTGTGGGACAAATGTGGCGGCAGCTGGAAAATGGTAGCACGACTGAGGAAACCTGCCGATTTTAGGTCTGGTAGAGCGGGAGAAGCGTTTTAAAGGCGTGATAGCATAAGAAAGGACAGAGCACAAGGAAATAAAAAGGGAGATGTGGGAGAAGTAGAGTCTACAACTACGAAAGAAGTACAGACGGCGGCTACACAGATGAAAATGAGGAAATCACCAAGGCCTAGAAGTGTACCGACACAAGTAGTGAGGTATGGCCCAAGTATCCGGAATGAATATATAAGCAAAGTATTTAATAAATATGTGTGGTAGTGGAGGAAATTACAGCAGAGTGGAGTTTAGATCGAATCTGAGCACCGTACCTATCAAAGGAAGCGGAAAGTGTGCGGAAATTACCATGGTGTAAGTTTCACAGGTTCAGTTTGCTGGCTGTACGGGAGGATTTTAATATCAAGAGTGGAGATGAATGTAAATGAAGTGGAAGCACAAAGTGACTTTAGAAGAGGCATCTCATGTGTAGATAACATAATTACCATAAAACAGCTAATGGAGAAGATATTGTAAAGGGCTGTAAGCAGTCTATGGTCTTTATAGAACCTGAGGAAATGTATGGAACATTGTCAGTCGGCAGAATGTATCACTAAAGTGGGGAAATGAACTTCTAGTGAAGACCTCAAACTAAAAGACCGAAATACGGATGCTGTGTGTTACCCACACTTTTTAAAATGGATGTAAAGAAGCCACTGGGTCTATGGTGCAGGAAGTGCGTAGGCATCCTATGTCATCACGTGTCAAGTTACTTGCTATTAAATTGACGGAGAATGTCGCAACGCCAAGATGGAAGTGTGCGACGTAAACCGAAGTTGTTGTGCGTATTTCTACATCTGAAAGATGGCGCCTATTCAAATTTCTCGCCAGTCGCATAAGAATGGCGCTAGTAGCACTATGAGCATGCGTTTGCTTTAAATACACGTCGTAAAGGCCGTGAAGGTTAGTTACCTTTGAGACTTGACTTGGTCAGCTGATGTTACTCAAGAATGTCTTTAAGCCGATTAAGACGCCACATAAACACCTCACTCAGATGAACACGTTCGTGTAATAGGAATACGAGAAGTTGTATGTTTCTTCTGCGATAATGTAGAAAGACGTGGTATGTGTGTAGCCACTATACACGACAGCTGGCAGCGGAGGTACAGCTGCAAGAAGACCGAGCTCTGGACGGCCACGTGGCACTACCGAGAGGTAAGACGACTATGTTCGGTGTTTGGCTTTGGCCCATCGTACTGCATATCCAGCACGTATAAGAGCAGCATTTGGCACCACAGTGACACAACGAACTGTTACAAATTTGTTACTTCAAGGACAGCTCCGAGCCAGACGCCTTGTAGCGTGCATTCCACTGACTCCAAACCACCTCTGTTTGCGAATTCAGTGGTGTGAAGTGAAAGCGCATTGCAAGACAGGGTGGAGGAGTGTTGTGTTTTCTTGTGAATGCTGTTTCTGCCTCAGAACCAGTGATGGCCGTGCGTTGGTTACAGGGAGGCCAGCTGAGGGCCACGCAATAAACTTGTCTGCCTGCTAGACACAGTGGGTCTAAACCTGAAGTGCGATTTCGTAAGACAGCAGGAACACTCTCATGGATATCCCAAGCACGCTGACTGCAAGATTGTACGTTACTTTGTTGATTCGACCTGTTGTGCTGTCATTCGTCAACAGCATGCCAGGGGGTCTTTTGGTGTTTTCCAAATCGACAACGCTCGCCCACATACCGCTGCCGTAACTTAATATGCTGTACAGAATGTTGAGATGTTGCCTTGGCCCGTTCGATCAACAGATCTGTTTCTGGTTCGAGCATGTATGGCTCATCATCAGTCGAAAACTCCAGCGTCTTCTTCACTCAGCATTAACCATCCTTATATCGACCGCCCAAGGGCAACAGGCATGGAAGCCCATTCCGCGAACTGACATCCGACGCCTGTACAACGTAATGATTGTGTTTACATGTTTTCATTCAACAAAAAAAAAAAAAAACGGTTCAAATGGCTCTGAGCACTATGGGACTTAACATCTGAGGTCATCAGTCCCCTAGAACTTAGAACTACTTAAACCTAACTAACCTAAGGACATCACACACATCCATGCCCGAGACAGGATTCGAACCTGCGACCGTAGCAGCAGCGCGGTTCCTGACTGCAGCGCCTAGAACCGCTCGGCCACCGCGGCCGGCTTTCATTCACCATTCTGGAGGTTATACCGGTTATTGTAGTACCTGCATTTCACATCTGCAATGGCTTTTCTTGCACTTACATTGACCGTGATCTTGCCATGTTAATCACTTAAATATCTTACCTGGAGAAATGTATTTCCGAAATAGCATTACTCTACATTAATTATTTTTTAATGTTGCGTTTTTTTAGGATTTTTTTTTTTTTGGGAGTGTATCTGTTGTCGTGTACTGCTTCGTACACAACGAAAGGGGGAGGTGGGCTACAGAATGGTGCAGCAACCGTCGCTGTAGAAAAGCTGTGCAAGAGCAGAAAAAATTAGTTAACAAGTAACACAGAAAACAAAATATATGCTTAACTTGTATTTCTGCAAATGTACAAAGGCCCAATACAAATGTTGCAGCAAGAAATAGAGCCCAGCTATACATGTCACAAGGAAGCAGCACAAACAATGATGTAGTACTGTGTTCACTCGTACGTGTACACCATAATTAGTCTATCATGCCAACCTCTGGGGTTACACTCGTCTGGTGTGAGACGTTCTGAGAGGAGAGGGGGGCGGGGGATTCCACTGGAGGCCGAACCGCACAATAACCCTGGTTCGTCTGAGGCGCTACAAACATGGACTGTGCGGCTGGTCCCGGCGGTGGTTCGCGTCCTCCCTCGGGCATGGCTGTGTGTGTTTGTCCTTAGGATAATTTAGGTTAAGTTGTGTGTAAGCTTAGGGACTGATGACCTTAGCAGTTAAGTCCGCTAAGATTTGACACACACATTAACCCTGGGTTCGGTGTGGGGCGGCGGTGGGGTGGGTGGACTGCTGTGGCCTGTAGTGGTGTTCTGTATCACAGAGGGCTACGCCAGGACGAAGCCTCACAGTCGTCTTCTAGGTCCGCAGTTTAATACACATATAATACAGACGCACCGTATTGATTCCAAGCTCAAGTGGGCTGTGGGCTGTGGGCCGCAGCTGGTCGTCTTACATTGCAGCAGTAGAGCGCGCGCCTAGTGCAGAGCCTCTGCATGGTGTGGCTTGGTGGGCGCGCCGAATCGGTCCACCAGATCCCACACGACCGCTATCGGCCTCAGATGGAAACTGGCAATTCCAGTGCTATGACGCCGGTGGGATGGTGTCGATTCATGGTAGCACATTCCTCTCCCCAAACCATCTCACCATCGCCGTGTAGTATAGATGAGCGAATGACAATGGGGGCATAGGATTGGATGGAGGTGGTAATCAGGTAACGGGATCCGAAACTGAGGCTGATTCCGAGCTCCTGCCCATGTCCTGGCATATCAATCGAAAAACTGAGCAGAAGGTGTGCACCACATCCAGAGGCGCAGCAGCAAACGAAAACTGAGGCGCATCGATGGCTGCAAGGGACCCCTACGCGGAATGTGAGACAACCGGCGGGAGGAGGGGCCCATCCCCAGATAATGGTGGCCGTAGAGACAGTGATCGATCTTGAAAGACTCCATTGCTCCAGGCGCGGGGCCTGCGGCAGCCGGATGCAGCGAGGGCTGAAAAATAATACAGGAAAGAGAAATTTACTTAAATTGCATTTTTCCAAATTTATGGAGACGCATTACAGATGACACAACAAGAAATAGATTCAAACTGTCGATGTCACAATGAAGATGCACAAACGAACGTGTGTTAATATAGTGGCTCCAAGCGCAAGTGGGTGGTGGAATGCCGCCGCTGATCCCATACTGCGGCGGCAAAGGCCACTCATACTGCAGAGGCGCTGGAGGTGTGGCTCAGTGGGAGCGCCCGACTGGGTCCGCCAGACCCCGTGTGACCGCTATCGGTGTCAGACGACAACTTGCAGTTCCGTTGCCATGATACCTGTCGGATGATATCGATAAGAGATATCACATTTACCACTTTTGACATCAGTTTATCAAGCTGGTTAATCGTTGTGCCTCCGTTGCAGGTGTCTCTGGTTTCGTTGAGGTAGAAATTTGTAGTAACTACTACTTACTGCAAATATTTTTTTTAATAACGTCTGCTTGTTGTTGCCGAACGGCAGTTGGCAGTCTACAGTCGGCAGCAAAATTTTGTCGCGTTAGGTGCAGCCGATATAAGAGTATATACGGGCCGACACAGTTTGATTAAAGCTGCCAATCTCTTTTGTACATGGCTATTTGCGCCGCGTTATTTCATTTAACAGTTTCAATGTGAAATGACAGAAGTCGTATTGTGTAACGAAGAATATTAATGAAGTGTGGATGTTTCTAAGTATTTGCTGTGTCATGTTTTCGACAGCAAATAGAACTGGTTGTGACGTCATATCACTAACCGTTCTTCATAGAATCCCGTCATTATCCGATTCCTCAAAGCATCAATCATTGGATTTTACCTGTCTCTTAATAAATGGACTTGAGAGAGGAAGCAGCATCGACGAAATTATAGCGCACCATTCTAGTCGCATTATAATGGTGACTGAATCAGGCAACCAGTGTATATACACAGTTTACTATGCTGATGATCAGGTCATTGCAAAAGACGATGAAGAGGATATGTCTAACATGTTTAGGAAGATGTTGGTAGAATATAAAAAGAGGGGTTTGAAAATTAATTTCGCTTAGACGAAATATCTATTTTGACATCACACACATCCATGCCCGAGGCAGGATTCGAAACTGCGACCGTATCAGCCGCGTGGTTCCGGACAGTAGCGCCTAGAACCGATCGACCAACGCGGCCGGCGAGGAGAGAAGTAACTTGGATATTGACGGACAGCGTATTAAAGCGTGCAAGAAATTTAATTACCTAGGTAATATCCTATCACTTGATGGAATATGTGACAGCAAAATCCAACAAAGTGTCAGGCCGGGAAGGGTGGCTATCCAAACATTAAATCTTGTGCTTCAGTTCTCAAAAGTGAGTTTTATAATTAAAATGCGTTTATACAAATCCCCTGTGACACCAATAACAAGCAATTGGAGTGAGTGCTGTGAACTCTGAGAAAGAAATAAAAAGAGACTTATAGCGTTAGAAATGGACACCTAAGAAGAGAGTGTGGACTTTCCGAATTTCGCCAAGTAAAAGATGAGGAAATAAGAGAAAGGAAGCAGAGTTTTATAGTATTACGAAAAGAATAGAAGAAATACAGCTAGGATGGTTACGGCACGTCAAAAGAATGGAAGAAGGGCGATTGTCCAAGACAATACTTTCGTGGCGACCTTCCGGAAAGGAATAGAAGAGCATGAGAAACAAAGATGAGATCGAGGCGTTTGGCGACAGAGATACGAGATGCGGCGACAGTTGTAGGAACCCTGCAAGAAGGAGAATAAATATTTTAGAAGGACCATGGCAGGTGGCGAAAGAAGTGTTCCACAGAATAATTGTTAAATGAAAGTAAGAGTCAGAGTACAGATACAATAGCAACAAAAAGGCAGTGGTCCTCAAGGCGACAACTGCTGAAGTCGTTCCTGTTGTATAAGTTGATTAATCTTCCAGATTACAAGTATCGTCAATCTGAAACAAAAGGATCCACTCCAAAAGCCACAAGAATGGGAAGTGCTTCTCACTATTGTAAAATGTGTGCTTCTTACTTGCAACTGAAACTGTTGTAAATGCTGATGTTTTTGCTTTAAATGAAACTGTAATCACTGACTTTAATAGAATAGATAAAAATCAGATTCAGGCCAAAAAGTCGTTGGTTAACAGCGCCCGCGTGACGAATGTCTGTGTATGTAGTAAACGTTCATACAAAAGTAGTCATTGCGTGACAAAGTTAACCAGGCATCGAATTAAGATGCAAGCTAGACTTCTTTAAGAATGATAAAATATTTAACGGTAGATCACATTAGGCATTCAATTACTGTGTCACCAAACAAGTCAGTTAGTGTGTTGTTGTTGTGGTCTTGAGTCCAGAGACTTGTTCGATGCAGCTGTCCATGATACTCTATTCTGTGCTAGCCTCTTCATCTCTGAATAACTACTGCAACCTACATCGTTCTGAAACTGCACAGTGTATTCATCTCTGGTCTTCCTCTACCTTCCTCTACGATTTTTACCCTGCATACTTCCTTCCAATACTAAACTGGTGAACCCTTGATGCCTCAGAACGTGTCCTACTAACGGATCTCTTCTTCTAGTCAAGTTGTGCCACAAACTCCGCTTCTCCCTAAATCTGTTCAGTACCTCCTCATCAGTTATGTGATCTACCTCTCTATCTTCAGTATTCTTCTTAGCTACACATTTCAAAAGCTTCTATTCTCTTCTTGTCTAAACTATTTATCGTACATGTTTCACTTCCATGTATGGCTACAGTCCATACAAATACTTTCAGAAAAGACTTCCTGACAATTAAATCTATGATCGATGTTAACGAATTTCTCTTCTTCAGAAACGCTTTTCTCGCCATTCCCAGTCCACATTTTATATCTTCTCTACTTCGTTCATCATAAGCTATTTGGCTCCCCAAATAGCATAACCCAGCTGCTACTTTAAGTGTCTTATTTCCTAACTTAATTCCCTCAGGATCACCTGATTTAATTCGCTTACATTCCATTATCCTCGTTTTGCTTTCGTTGATGTTCATCTTATATCCCCCTTTTAAGACACTGGCTATTTCGTTCAGCAGCTCCTCTATATCCTTTGTTGTCTCTGACAGAATTACAATGTCGTCGACATACCTTAAAGTTTTTATTTTTGCTCCGTGGATCTTAATTCCTATTCCAAATTTTTCGTTTGTTTCCCTTACTGTTTGCCCGATATACAGATGAATAACATCGGGGAAAGGTTACAACCCTGTCTCACTCCCTTCTCAACCACTGCTTCCCTTTTGTGCCCCTCGACTCTTATAACTGCCATCTGGTTTCTGTACAGATTGTAAACAACCTTCGGCTCCCTGTATTTCACGCTGCCACCTACACAA
Source organism: Schistocerca cancellata (assembly GCF_023864275.1). Lineage (NCBI taxonomy): Eukaryota > Metazoa > Arthropoda > Insecta > Orthoptera > Acrididae > Schistocerca > Schistocerca cancellata. Next base: position 748,078,060 of record NC_064626.1, on the reverse strand, counting down.
TTTGAAAGAAGTATTCCAGTCAACATTGTCAAAAGCTTTCTCTAAGTCTACAAAAGCTAGAAACGTAGGTTTGCCTTTCCTTAATCTATCTTCTAAGGTAAGTCGTAGGGTCAGTATTGCCTCACGTGTTCCAACATTTCTACGGAATCCAAACTGATCTTCCCCGAGGTCGGCTCTACTAGATTTTCCATTCGTCTGTAAAGAATTCGTGCTTGTATTTTGCAACCGATAGTTTGGGGAATTTTCATATCTGTCCACACTTGCTTTCTTTGGGATTGAAATCATTATATTCTTCTTGCAGTCTGAAGGTATGTCGCCTGTCTCATACATCTTGCTCAGTAGATGGAAGAGTTTCGTCATGACTGGCTCTCCCAAGGCTATCAGTAGTTCTATTAGAATGTTGTTTACTCCCAGGGTCTTGTTTCCACTTAAGTCTTTCAGTGCTCTGTCAAATTTTTCACCTGGTGTCATATTTACCATTTCTCTCTCATTCCCATAATGCTGCCCTCAAGTAAATCATCCTTCTCTAAATACTCTGTATACTCGTTCCACCACTGTGCTTTCTCTTCTTTGCTTAGTACTGGTTTTCCGTCTGAGCTCTTGATATACATACAGGTGGTTCTCTTTTCTCCGAAAGTCTCTTTAGTTTTTGTGTAGGCAGTATCTATCTTACCCCTAGTGACATATGCTTCTGCATCTTTATATTTGTCGTCTGGCCATCCCTGCTTAGCCATTATGCACTTCGTCATTTTTGAGACGTTTGTATTCCTTTTGGCCTGTTTCATTTCCTGCATTTTTATATTTTTTGCTTTCACAATGAAATTCAATGCATCTTCTGTTACCCAAGGATTTCTACTAGCCCTCGTCTTTTTACTTACTTGATCCTCTGCTGGCTTCACTATTTCATCTCTAAAAGCTACCCATTCTTCTTCTACTGTATTTCTTTCCCCTATTCTTGTCAACTGTTCCCTAATGCACTCCCTGAAACTTTCTCCAGGCTCTGATTCGTTCAGTTTATCCAGGCCCCATCTACTTAAATTCCTAGCTTTTTGCTGTTTCTTCAGTTTTAATCTACAGTTCATAACCAATAAATTATGTTCAGACTCCGCACTTGCCCCTGGAAATGTCTTATAATTTAAAACCTGGTTGCTAAATCTCTGTATTACCATTATAATGTCTATATGAAACCCTCCAGTGTCTGCAGGCATCTTCCACGTATACGGTCTTCTTTCATGATTCTTAAACCAAGTGCTAGCTATGATTAAGTTATGCTCTGTTCAAAACTCTACCAGGTGGCTTCCTCTTTCATTTCTTACCCCGTGTCCATATTCACCTACTACTTTTGCTTCTCGTCCTTTTCCTACTACCAAATCCGGTCCCCCGTGACTATTAAATTTTCGTCTCCTTTAACTATCTGAATAATTTCTTTTATCGCGTCATACATTTCTTCACACTGTTCATCATCTGCAGAGCTAGTTGGCATATAATCTTGTTCTACTGTGGTAGGCATGGGCTTCGTGTCTATCTTGGCTACAATAATGTGTTCACAATGCTGTTTGTAGTAGCTTACCCGCGCTCCTATTTTTTATTCAGTAATAAACATAGTCCTGCACCATCCTTATTTCATTTTGTATTTATATCCTTGTATTCACCTGACCAGAAGTCCTGTTCCTCCTGCCACCGAACTTCACTAATTGCCACTTTAACGTATCTATCCCCCTTATTAAATTTTCTAACCTACCTGCCTGATTGAGGGATCTGACATTCCACGCTCCGTACCGACGAAGACCAGTTTGGTTTCTCCTGATAACGACGTCCTCGCGAGCAGTCCCCGCTCGGAAACCCGTTTGAAGGACTATTTTACCTTATTTTACCTCTGGATGATTTTTCCCATGAGGGCGCCATCGTCATTCAACCGTACTGTAAAGATGCATGCCTTCGGGAATAATTGTGGCTGTAGTTTCTCATTCCTTTCGGCCGTTCGCAGTACCAGCACAGCAAGGCTGTTTTGGTTGATGTTGCAAGGCCAGATCAGTCAATCTTCCAGACTGTTGCCCCTGCAACTGCTGAAAAGGCTGCTGCCCTCATCAGGAACCACTCGTTTTTCTGGCCTCGCTACAGATACCCCTCCGTTGTGGTTGTACCTACGGTATGGCTATCCATATTGCTGAGGCACGCAAGCATCTCCACCAATGACATTTTCTATGGTTCATGGAGAGAAGTCAGTTACTACTTAATTTAAACGGTCAGAACTTAGTTGCATATTTCAATTAAAAGAGGAAAACTGAGAAGTTTGTCATTTTACAAAATGAAAACATGTACTGAATAGAGTGATTCAGTTATTTTCGACAAAAGATGTGTAGTGTACATTTATATCCACAGCGTACCGATGTCATAACAAGAAAAGCTAAACAGTCTACTACTGAGGTTTTATCAGAAACGAAATTTCAATTATTGGAGAACAAAGATCGGTATAATACCAATGTGTTACATATTGTATGATGTCGTGGTCTCCTGACCTTCATTGCTTACATATTCCGCCCTCACAATCATATTCCACACATCAAGACGCTTCATTCGAACCGAAACTCGATAAGATAAAGTCAACGTTGTATGAATTCATGTAAACGATATGCAAATAACAAATAAGTGCACCGTGGTTGAAATACTCGAGGCTGGCGGACACACATACATTCCAGACACGACGGTCACAGGAGCTTTTAGTTCAGGAGACGCAAACCACACGCCGGGGGGCCGGTCCCTTCAGAGGACCACTCAGTCTATGTCAGCCGGTGACCGCCCATACAGCAGACAGCGTTTGCCCGAGTGAAAGGAAGAACGACCCTGTGTTCGGATTAAAGGCAAATTGCGCTACATTGTGCGAGAGCGCCCAGCCTACACATTTTTTACAACATAGCACGCAGTTTCAGAGATTTTCACTGGGAGACAGCAAACGCCAAACGCTGATGCTACAGATTTCTGGATTGGTCGCCTTAAACGAAACGTCATTCTCCCGTTTTAGAAGAGCAATGCTGATTGGCAGACGATATTTCTGGTGACTTGAGCTGAAGGAGTAATGGAAGAGACCAAAAGATATACCCCTTCAAGTCTGGCGTGGAGAGGGGTCCTTCCGATGTCGCTCTCGGAGTGAGAACACGTAACGAGCGCATGCGCGCTAGTACATGTACTCAAAGAGCGAGGAACAAGTCTCTCCTCAGTACGTCACTGGGAGAGCACCTACGTCAAGAGCGAATCGGAGTGCGACTCTATACTGAGTCCTTGCGATTAAGTATTGTTCACTGTGTTGGCCGCCTCACTTATTGTGCGTTGTGAACGGACAGAGTTATAGTTAAACGCCTGTGAGCGAATTTTTGAGTGGCATCGCTGTGGACTGGTTATCTGACCGGTGTACCACACCAATAGTTAGATTAGGGGCGAATAGGAGTTCTTGACTTCATCAAGGCGTAGGGAGAATTTGATTAGCGAAGGTCAATCCAGATAGAACGAGAGTTATCTTATTTGACAGCAGCGAGCGGCGCAGACAGCAGTCATCGCAGCTTACGGTATTATGTGCTACAGCTCTTGCGAGCCCCATATTTCCTCCACAACAGTACACTTCACTGCAGACACAGCTCTTGCGAGCCCCATATTTCTCCAAAACAGTACAGTTCACTGTATTTCACATACGACAGCCTCGACCGTACCTAGCAACATTCTAACGGATAATTATTCAAGTTGAGTAGGTGCGGCTCTCAGCCATTCTGCCAAGTCAATAACAATCTTAAACTTTGTATAAAAATTTCATTAGCGAATCCTATCCTTAAGAGGTAACCTTACATTCCGAAAAGAACCCGGAAATAACCAGCTCATAACTAAAGGTGCCATTGTGATTTCTCAGAATTTTAGTAAAATAAATAATAGTTTTCGTTAGTTTCATGTTTTTCTTACACTATCCAGCACTACTCCAGTAACCAAGTATCCCACTAGTTACGTAAGAAATTTTGTGAATTTTTGTGTCATATTCTTACAGCGGACGACTCTGGAAGATGTTTATTTTTGAAAGTTTCTCAGGCATTTCTCTTTAGAACGTTAGGAGCGTCTGTCTGACTTCTGTAGTAGTGTGGGGGTGGAAACTGCATCTCGCAAGTGCCACAGGGTTAAGGGTACATCTCAGATTAATCCGTTGCGCATAATGACAGAATAGCACCCACACACTCACAATATATTAATTTTTCCAAGATTCCGCTTTTCACAATTACCACCAAACGAAGTATTTTTTATTGTTCACTCAATGGCTATGATTTAATCTCGTAAACATTTGAGCTGAAATAATTTTAGGAATTACCGTGTGGCAGTCCACAAGCAAGAATATCACTTGAGGCGTTGTTATCATGTCCTTCTATGTTATACTTTCATGATTGTAGACATCGTGGGGTTTTATACGTAGCTGTTGGATCGACTGTATTGTTTGATTAATTTTTTTTCAGGAGTGAAACGATGTTGACTTGTAATTTCTTAGACTTTCTCGGCATTCGGTGTCATCTCGTGGAATCGGGAAACAACTGATGAAGACGCCTAATTACGACATCGAAATATTCCACGGGACGATGTTGACTTGCTTGGTAATTCACAGCATTGCACAATGAAATTGCATCTTGTTGTTGACGGTCCATTGCACTTTCATTGTGCGTACTTTACAGGGGTAAAATTTGTGTCTTGATTTTGTCAGCGGTCATAGGTAAACTTATCTTTTTTGGCGAGGCTAGAAGATTTATTCGAGACATGCAGTTGAGTAACTCACTTTGTTTAGTTAGTGTACGACCACCTGCACAAAAGCTAATAGCCTAGGCAATATGAGTAACCTTCTAGAAGAAAGCACAGAACGGGACACATTCGAAGGTGTTGGGAAGATATTTGCTCTGGGCGACATAGTTAGGACAGGGGCCACAATAGCAGCCGAGGTCCCCACTGCGCAGAGTTCGAACGACGAGGGGACGGCAGCCAAGGGATGGGTCGTCTCATTTCTCCATATCCGGTACCACCCAGCAAACAGCCCAGACGAGGCAGAACAATTCGAAGTGAGGGAGTGTTCGCTACGCCTGCACTAGCTTTTAGTGCCTTTCAAATGCTAATTCTGTATTAGTTCGAAGTGCACACAGAGAAAAGAGGTACTGAGTATGACTCTAATAAATTGTATGGAACCTTAGAAAACTAATACAGATCCTCAGACAGAAAGCATCGACGAACAGAAGGTGTGAACTGAGACTCAGAGCGCCGAATTAGACGTGTACGTTGCAGAGAGTTAGGGAAGCACAGAGGAAATCTGAAGAGGAGTGAAAAGTTAGATCCGGGTTGGAAGCGAAAAACCATTGGTGAGAGGAGGTGAACAAAACACTTTCTCATGTGACAGAACGCCAGTTCGAAATAGTAGAGGGTATCGAAAACTAAGTGATGGCTACTCTGAGATCAAATGGTTGGCCCGGGAGAGGAACCATGCCAGATCTAGTTCTTTAGCCCCTTAGATCAGACAAGTTTTTCACACTTACTGCTTTTTGCTTTACAGTGTAATTAAAAAATTTAATACTTACATTACTATATATCATAATAAGAATAGTCAAAAGGCCTGTGGAAGCAGAAGTCTGTAACCTCATCCATGGCCAGTGTTGTTATCTCAAATGACCTAAGCATTCCACTTACGTTGTTACGTTTTTATTACTACTATTATTGTTATTATTATTGTTTATGTGATCACTCATTCTTATAGGGTATTTATTAATGACTAAACACTAGTCATAATCATGACAGTGTGAACAACAACTACGTCAATCCTAAGAACCCGACAAACCATTCTGCAGGTCTTCAGTAAACAGCTTTCTGCAGTTTCCAACAGATCTAAGGCTGCTGTTTCATGTCTTGTTGGGTCTCCATATTTCGATTTGGGACAACGTTAGAGTAGCGTGGCTACCATACATGTATAGCATAGATCAAGAAACTGTTACTAGTCGGTGCTGCAGTCAATCAACAAATCCAAGATGACGCCAGAAGGAAATTAAAAGTTGGAGGATTGTGCGGCTGGGAAATTTAAAAAAATGGAAAATGGTGGTGGTGGAAAATTTCAAAATTCAAGATGGCGAAACTATCCCAGTTGTGCTTTTTACACCCTTCCCTCCTCTTCCCTCTTCCTGTCCCCTCTCCAGCCAACAGCAGAGTAGTATAAAAATGATTAAGTTAATCACAATTTCGCTGTCAGATTACGTAAGCTTCACTTGGAATGCGTAAAAATGGCGCCATGTTCAATATTAGTTGCCTCTGAATTGCGTAAAATGACGTCATTATCGAAGATATTTGCCTCTGAACTGCGTAAAACTATGTCATGTTCGAAGATATACGATATACTCATATCAAACAATATGTAGCGTTTACTTAAATTGGTACCATGTTCAAAGATATTTGCCTCTGAATTGTATACACTTTCACAATCACACACACACACATGCACACTACTGAGTGAGACCAATGATGGATAACTGATTGGATCACTGTCGTTACCCTGGATACTACAGGGTGAGAGAAGTGATGGGCAGGTAACGATGTGACTACTAGAACTGCTGGATGGGGCAATGATGGTCATCAGACATTGTATCTATCATATACATCTACGTCTACATACGTATTCCGCAAGCCAATGTACGGTTCGAGGCGGAAGGTACCCGGTACTATTACTTGTCATTTCCTTTCCTGTTCCACTCGGAAATAGAGTGACGGAAAAACGACTATCTATACGCCTGTGTATGGGCTCTAATTTCTCGTATCTTATCTTTGTGATACCTAAGAGAAATATATGGTGGCGGCAATGGGATCGTTCTGCAGTCAGTTTCAAATGCCGGTTCTCTAAACTTCCTCAGTAGTGTTCTTCGAAATGAATGTCTTCTTCCCTTGAGGATTCCCACCTGAGTTTCCGAAGCATATCCGTAACACTTGCGTGCTGATCGGAACAAATCTAGCAGCTCGCCTCTGAACCGCTTCAATGTCTTCTTTCAGTCCGACCTGTGCGGATCCCACACACTCGAGCAGTATTCAAAAATAGGTCGCACTAGCGTCCTATATGCGATCTCCTTTACGGATGAACCACATTTTCCTACAATTCTCCTAATAAACCGATGTCGACCATTCGCCATCCCCACCATAATCCTTACACGTTCGTTCCATTTCATATCGTTTTGTAACGTTATGGCCAGATATTAAAACGACGTTACTGTGTCAAGTAGGACACTACTAATTCTTTATCTGAACATTACGCGTTTGTTTATCCTACACATCCGCATTTATACGTTTGAGCAGCTGTTATTCATCACAACAACTAGATATTTTGTCTAGGTCATCTTGTATCTTCCTATAGTCAGTGTTCTTCGACACCTTCCTGTACGCCACAGCATCATCAGAGAAAAACCGCAGATTGCTGCCGACCCTGCCCGCCAGATCGTTTCTGTACCTAGAAAACTGCAACGGTCCCATCCCACTTCCCTGGGACGTGGCTGATGTTACCCCTGTCTCCGATGAACACTCACCGTCGTACTGGGTTCTGTTACTCGAGCCAGTCACGGGAGCCTTTTCCATACGCTCGTACCGTCGTTAACAGTCTGCAGTGGGGTACCGTGTCGAACGCTTTCCGGAAATCTAGAAATATGGAATGTGCCTGTTGCCCTTCATGCTCAGTTCGCAGTATATCATGTGAGAAAAGAGGAATCTTGGTTTCGCACGAGCTATAATTTCTACAGCCGTGCTGAGTCGTGGAGCAGGAGGAGATTAGTGTTTAACGTCCCGTCGACAACGAGGTCATTAGAGACGGAGCACAAGCTCGGATTAGGGAAGGATGGGGAAGGAAGTCGGCCGTGCCCTTTCGAAGGAACCATCCTGGCATTTGCCTGAAGTGATCTAGGAAAATCACGGAAAACCTAAATCAGGATGGCCGGACGCGGGATTGAACCGTCGTCCTCCCGAATGCGAGTCCAGAGTGCTAACCACTGCGCTCGGTGAGTCGTGGACATTAACTTCTTGGTCTCTACGAAATTTATTATATTCGAACCCAGAATATGCTCTAGAAGTCTGCAGCAAACCGATGCTACGGACACTGGTCTGTAATTTTGCGGGTGTGTTCTTTTACCGTTATACACAAGGAGTCCCCTGCGCTTTTTCCCAGTCACTTGGCACTTTGCGCTGGTCGGGAGATTCGCGATAAATGCAAACTAACAAAGGGGCCATTGACGTAGAGTACTCTTTGGTGACTTATTTGTTCTCAACTCTTCCTGTTGTTTCTCTACGCGAGGGATGCTTGTTACTATGTCATCCACACGGGACTCTGCGCGATGGTCAAGCGACCATACGTTTGTACGATTCTCCTGCGTGAACGATTTCTTAAACGAAGAATTTAAAACTTTGGTCTTCCTTTTGCTATCTTTTACTGCCAAACCAGTCATTGGATGGAAGCGTCAGATCTACTTAACTTTTTTACTCAGGACCAGAATTTTTTCTGTTTCTCTGTCAGATTTTTGACGTCTGACGGAGGTAGCTGTTAGGTGCTTCGCGCCTAGATCTTTTCAGAGACGCACAAATCTCTGCTAATCTTTACTGTTGTCATTTGTGTATCCTCTTTAGAACCGAGGATGCAACAGTCTTTGCTTCCTCTGTGTTTTCCTAATTTCGTTATTAAACCATAGTGGGTCACTTCTGTCCTTAATCCACTTTCTAGCCACATACTTGTCGGGATCACGTTTTACAATCTATTTAAACTCTGCCCATAATTCCTCTATGTCCATCATTCTGGAACTAAATGATTGCAGTTCATTGTCTATGTGCGATGCTAAAAACTGCTTTTCTGCTCTTTGTAGCAAAAACCCTCTTCTAGTCGTCTTGACTGCTTTATTAACTTTTGTAACCATAGTCACTATGATGAAATGATCACTAATCCCTGTCTCTACACTGACCTGTTTGTAGCTACAAGGTCCAGGGTATTTCCACTACGTGTGGGCTGCCGCACTAGCTGCTCAAGACAGTTTGCGGAAAACGTGTTCAGAGGTACTTCACAAGACTGTCTGCCTTTACCTCATGCAATGAATTCATACATGTCTCAGTCCGTACTCGATACGTTAAAGTCACGACGAACAAGTATGGCATGATGTGGGCATTTATGTATAACTGACCACAGACTTTCTCTGAATGACTCTTGAACTGTCACAACGGAATCGAGTGGTCGGTAAAAACATTCAACAATTAATTTGGTTTTAGCTAGAACTGTTACACGCGACCAGACAATTTGACTATCACATTCAATTCCAACCTCAATAGGCACAATATTTTGGTCGACTGCAATGAACACTCCCCCTCCTACGGCGTCTAATCTGTCGTTTTGATAAACATTCCAAAACTCACTAAATACCTCAGAGCTTTTTAGATAACGTTTTAGCCACCTCTCAGTCCCAAAAATAATTTGTGGTTGAGAACTTTCCTGGAGGTCAGTAAATACGGGAAATTTGTTACGAATACTTAGATAATTTACTGAAAAAATTTTTACAGGTGAACTGTCTTTACTCTGAACGTTATCTGAATTCTTTATGTGCATATCGACTGGCGAGCGTTCATGAGATCACCTCAAACTACTGCCTAGCCTAAAAAATCCCCTACGTGCACTCCACAAGTACTTTGCTACCCGACAAACAGCTTTCTTTGTGTAATGCACCCATGACCTATCAAGGGAAGTTCTACAAATCCCCATCCTCTAAAGCAGGTCCAGAAATCGGCAGCCAAGACCGTCACAAAGACGGGAAGCCTTTGGCTGAGACCCTCGACTCGGCTCCCATCAACTCTGGGAATGATGCTGCAGATTGTGAGCTCTGCTTGCACCCCGAGTACGAGGCCAACCAGTCTTCATCACCTCCGCCAGCCGCCTGTAAGAACTGAGGATGGTCTCAGAACCCATGCCACAGGCGTCACTGGTGCCTGTGTGAGCCACAACTTGCGGACGACTGCAACCTGTACGCTCGATAGTCGCAAGTAAGGCTGCCTCCACATCTCAGATGAGGCAGACATACCGAGTGCAGATTGGCTTTCTTTCCAGCCTTGAACGCTATCTTCCTAAGGGGCACCACAACGCCCCTAACATTGAAGCTCCCAGTAACTAGAAAACTCCTGCTCAGGGCCTGCTGAAGGAACGGCCATCCGCTCACTCAAAGGGTGAATAGGCGAAGCCATACGGCCAGTCTCCATATTGACCGTCTCGACGAACGCGAACACATTACCACCCGCCACTCACCCAGCGGATCCACTGCGTCGGGTACACTAGAGGATTCCTCGGCAGTAGAGCCTTCTGGAGAAACGAGCAACATCTGACGTGCCTCATGTGACGCTCCAGGATCTCTGCCACCGCTGCATACCAAGGTAGTAGCCTGAAGGCGACTGATCCCAGTCAAAACCACTGCAGCAAGATCCTCCTGCGTCCGCAAACAGCAGGCAGACAAGACTAACTCAAGAGCCCACAGTAAAAGCTGGCAGAAACCTACACAACTTGTTGCCCTCCTGACGTGTATCAAGCGATGCTGATACCTCAATGAGCTATGCAGCTGGCTGTTCAGAAGAAACGACAACTGAACTACAGTATGTCTAATTTACACTTACTAAACTTCTTAAATATCAGAACATGCAAGCAATTGGACAAATATATATTTCAATGGAGCTACTGGTTGGATGGCCTATGGAGAGAAAGAGGAGATGGGAGAGGGGGGGAGAGAAAGAGAGAGAGAGAGGGAGAGAGGAGGGAGGGCGAGAGGGAGAGAGGGAGAGAGAGAGAGAGAGAGACCGTGAGGCTAGAGCAAAAGAGAACGCTTCAGCCGTCAGCAGTGGACGTGTCTGATAGCATGCTCAGACAGCTACTAAGGAAGAATGTATATCAATTCCGGTAATGTTATGTTAGTTTCCCTGTAACTTTCTTTCATGAAAGCAGAGGAAACGTAAGAAAAAGGTTGAACGATAGTACTCTAAATATAAAATTTGTTACAAAAATAAATACATTCCAAAGAAAGTTAGATACACAACTATACTGACTGTGCACATTTGCATACGTCGTTCTGCATAGCCTGCTACACGCACTTCATTACGACACGGTATATTCATTGTTTAATTCTATATAAATAAGAATCTAAATGATCGTTTGCTCAAAATTGTGTACCTCCGGAAGCTCTTGACCGATTGCTTTGAAATTTTGATACGACGTTGCATTGTAATACAGGCGTGCTTTTAGGTACCTGTTTCTTTAGTATATACATACTAAAGAAATGTGCGTATGTGTAACTTCCTGAGATTTTTGTAACAACATTTCCTTATTATTACATTTATAAAATATTATGCATTACTTATATAAAAAAAACAAATGCGTAAAAAAAATACCTATTGCAACGCAAAGTTGCGTCAAAATTTCAAAGCATTCGGTCAAAGGATTTCGGAGATTTACGATTAGGAACATTTAAGACTTCTATTTAAGTATAAATGTACGAGTAGATGTTCGTTTCTTCGATACCTCAAATCTCCGAAGGTACTTCACAGATTGCATTTAAACTTTCACAAAACATTGCATTCGAATACTCATGTGTTTTTATATACTTACTGGAACGCAACCTGCTATATATGTAACGAAAGGGGAAAAGTTACAGAAATGTATGTGATGGTGTGTCCAAAATCGTTAATCTCCGAAAGTTCTTGATCGATTCCTTTGAAATTTTGATTCAACGTTGAATTCTAATACGGATACCTTTTTAGGTAGATAATTCTTTAATGTACGTAAATTTTAATACACGTATGAATGTAATATATAATGGGAAAAAATTGTTACAAAAAATCTCAAAATACATCTTTCTCATTTACTTCAAATTTTTACACGTATCTATAATAAACGTTTAGACTCTCTTTTAGACTCTCACTCTCTCTCTCTCTCTCTCTCTCTTTCTCTCCCCATAGAGCTCCATGATCTGCTGCAGCAGAGATAACAAAGGAACCAGCAGAAGACGTTCCTATTGGCGCACAAACATGGAAAACGTGTTCCTGCTTATTTAAACGACACTAACTGAAAAGTGGGGTACCAGCTACCTTATTCTACCTTCCTCTTCGCCTTTAAAACTTTTCCCAAAAATTGTAAACAGGGAAGTAGACAATGGCAGTGTGAGAGAAAGGGAGAGACACAGTGGCAGTGGACCTTAGCTGACAGTGACAGAAAGATATTAGAGAAAGAGTGAAGGAGAAGGCGAAAGCGGGGTAGAAAGCGCAACTATCCTAACTAGGACCGCCAAAGAAGTTTTTTTTTTAAATTTCTCGCTACCGACATCTTTCATTTTTTAGATTTTCCTTCAGCGGCATCTTAGATTTTTTGGCGGCTGCAGCGCCGACTAGCGGCTGATGCTTGAACGGTGTTCTTCATGGTTGGTAGCCATACTATTCCGACGTTATCCCGTTATCCCAAAGTGGAATATGAAGAGCCTCGAATACCTAAAAACAGCGTCGTTGGATGTGTCGGGAACTGCAGAAAACAGTTTTACTGAACACCTGTCAACTAATTCATCGGAATATGAGGGAGAACACAGTTAGTGATAGTTATTGTTTAAAATTTTATCATTATCACTACAGTCGACACAATCGTCTTGAGAGAATTGAGCAACTGCATACGAGTAGATACTTGAGATAATTTTCGATTTATTACTCGGTCTCTGTTAAACATTTTTAGTTAGATTACATGTTTGATCACACTGGATCATTTTTAGATCTAAGTAATTGCATCAGCAACCCGTCTTGACTACCCAGAAAAACATAGAGTACAGTATTGTGATATGTTGTTCCGAGAAGATAAAACTCGTTGCTGATGCAATTAAATATCACAATACTTTTCCCTTATATGATGTCCTGGGTAGACAAGACGGGTTGCTCATGCAATTATTTAGATCTGAAGATGATTGAGAGTGATCGAACATGCAGTGTAATTAAAAATATGGAACTGAGACGGAATAATAAATGAGAATTACCTCAAATATCTACTTGTATCGTTATAACTGCTTTTTGTGCAGTTGTAATTATATCGACGATTGAGCAAATAAACAATAAGAATAATAATAACAATAATAATAATAATAATAATAATAATAATTAAGGTAGCAGCAAAAATGTAAATATGATACGTATATATCAACGCTATTTGAAATAAAATAGCTGCCAGGAAATAATAAAAATAGAAATATTAGTATTGACATTAACAATAATATTGATAATAATAATGACTGTGATAAAAAAAGTGAACGTCAAAATGCATATATGATCACGAGTAACGGTACTAAACTGAGATGTCAAGCGCGTTCCAAGAAGGAGATTCAGGTAGGCCATTCAACCTAGAGACTTTGGGAGTAATTAAATCTCTAATAGGAATGGTGGGTACCTACATGCGAGTCCAATGACAAGATATCGATTTTTGTTTCAGGATATTTGGATTAGCTATCTTTTAAGCTAGACACATGATTAATGACGCGGTTGAGCATTTAGAGAAGATGACTGAGCCCTGGAGCGGGATATAATGGTTTTTGCCTCTGACAGGAAAGCTGTTAAGGTCGATATAGGAGGAACTGTATACATCTATGAAACTTCACATATACGAAGTAGTCAAAACGGCATGAATAGTTCACTAATCTTCCGTTATTAAGTGGTTTCTACTAAGCGTGTACACGAACAAGTTGCCCTACAGAAGTGGCTAACTAATGTATACAGCTCTTTGGTGTGGAGAGAGATATTTTAGGATCGTGAAACACGTCTCGAGTGGAAGTGTTCTGGGAATAAAGCGTTCGTTAGGACTCAGCGCCCTCTTTTGTGGGCGCCTTTGTAAGCTGACAAAGAGACAATTACCGCAGACAGCTGGAGGGCTCTAGAAAGAGCGGTGTCCACCTCGCCGGAGGCAGCGGACGGACCGGTGAATGGCAGCCGCCCCTGCCCGAGCGGCGAGTGCAGATGGCCACGTGGTGCCGGACTCTCCGCCCACGCACGCAGCGTTAATTAGTGCCACTAATGGCACCTTCCTGCCGCGCGTCCGCACCTGCTGTTAATGGACCCGTAATTGGCCGCTGCAAATATAATTAAGGGACTCGCGACGTCCCGGCGCGCGAGGCGCGGCGCTTCTTTCGCGGCGCGCGCAACACTCCCCGCCACACACCGCCCCGGGCTGGCCTCCAATTAAGGCCAAGGAGCTCGCGTAAATAACGCGCGGCCAATTAGCTTTGCCGAGCCGCCGCGCCGCTGCGTATTAATTCTCTCGGGCTTAATTGCCGAATTTACGACTGCGTTTTGCCCAATAACTGGCGAATTTATTGTGCAGGCAGCCCCGTGACACAACGGCTGGGGACGGGGCGGCAACGCCGTCGCTGGAATCTTTTCAGTTAGGCGTGCGAGGCGCGGACCGCGGCTCCAGCGCGCGTCGGTAATTTCGCCTTCAAGAGCACAGCTCCCTTTGCTGTTCGTCTCAAGTGCAACTTGCTACGCCGTTTTACTGCTGGTGTCCTTAGAGTTAAGTGCTGCCGTTCAAGTACGTTTTACGTAATAACTGTATTTCGTCCTCATACACTGTCGAAGATATAAAGTGCTTCAGCACCAGTCCAGCGTTTATCGGACGTTGTGGAGATGTTCATCACATTCCATGCGGAACTGACGTCCATCGTCAATATCAGAATGAAGTGTGACCCCACGAACGCAAATACACTATTGTACAATCTGTGGCTTGACAGCAAACAGCCTCCGAATATCTTGAGGAGTTTCTTACCATGTAATTTTGTCGAAAACAGAGAAACAGTGTAAACTTATTTGTCCGTCGCTGACATACAGGACCGTAAACCTTCTTTCCTTCCCGTCTGGGCAAGCTGTGCAGGGAGTACATGTAAAGCTTATTGGGACAAGGTAAATGTTAGCTACAATGAAGTCGATAATTCAATTGTAATATTGGCATTGTAATTGGATATCCCCCAACTAACATCATCATCATCATCATCATCATCATCATTTAAGACTGATTATGCCTTTCAGCGTTCAGTCTGGAGCATAGTCCCCATTATACAGTTCCTCCATTATCCCCTATTCAGTGCTAACATTGGTGCCTCTTCTGATGTTAAACCTATTACTTCAAAATCATTCTTAACCGAATCCAGGTACCTTCTCCTTGGTCTGCCCCGACTCCTCCTACCCTCTACTGCTGAATCCATGAGTCTCTTGGGTAACCTTGCTTCTCCCATGCACGTAACATGACCCCACCATCTAAGCCTGTTCGCCCTGACTGCTACATCTATAGAGTTCATTCCCTATTTTTCTTTGATTTCCTCATAGTGGACACCCTCCTGCCATTGTTCCCATCTACTAGTACCTGCAATCATCCTAGCTACTTTCATATCCGTAACCTCAACCTTGTTGATAAGGTAACCTGAATCCACCCAGCTTTCGCTCCCATACAACAAAGTTGGTCGAAAGATTGAACGGTGCACAGATAACTTAGTCCTGGTACTGACTTCCTTCTTGCAGAAGAGAGTAGATCGTAGCTGAGCGCTCACTGCATTAGCTTTGCTACACCTCGCTTCCAGTTCTTTCACTATGTTGCCATCCTGTGAGAATATGCATCCTAAGTACTTGAAACCGTCCACCTGTTCTAACTTTGTTCCTCCTATTTGGCACTCAATCCGTTTATATTTCTTTCCCACTGACATTACTTTCGTTTCCCAAAACTAACAAAATTTACAAAAAAAAAAAAAAATGTGAGTTCCTTTGTCCACCCACACACTCCTGAGAATGGCACATTAACAATTTGCAATTACGCGCCCCTATTACCGGTAGCTACGTTGATAAATATGCGGCACTCCGCAAGGATAACTACCAGATCAAGAATATTGGGTAAGTTGTTGAGCGTTGGTGAAAATTTCGCTTCTGAGCACACAAAGAGCTCTAACCGCAGAACTCTGCACGGAACACGTGTCGGTGCAGTGCTGCGATACAGACCGTATATCTCCCTTCGAAGACGATGGCCAAGACGCCGTCTCCAAATCCGCACCGCTCGATGGCTGAAGGCGAACTCCTCTCCCTCCACAATTCTCCCGTCCCACACGCGTACGAAAACGCGGCGGAAGAATACCCCGTTTCGGCCAATGTCGAACGCCATATCATCGCCGAAATCCCTCCAACGGCATTTCTGAGATCTAGCCAATGTCCGAGTTGGTCATATCGCCCCTAGGCAAACGAAATCCCCGTATTCGCCACGTGTTGCCCAGCACAGGTGGCTCTGGATGCCGGGCTATCCCTAAAAGTGCCGTATTGTCCAGCGTTCCGGTAACCGCTACCTGCTGCCCACGGCGGCCCGGCGAGCTACGGCCATCTGCAGACTTTATATTCCACAATTCTCAACTTCCGACACTTTTCACCAACGCTTTATGTTAGTGATTTAATCACGCAGACATGCAGGGAATACTGTTCGAGAGTGCCTCAAATTTATCATGATTCAATAGAGTCGTGATCTGATGCCCTTGCCAGGCCCATTATTATTAGTACTAATATTGGTAAGTTAACGTGTAAGTGCCCTTGTCCTGGCACCTTACAGCAGTTTTATGAATTTGTTTTTGAGGATGAAGTACACATGTACATAAACGCAAATCACCGCAAAATCTCCTCAATGGACAGACCAAGATAGCCAGTGAAACCTCTCTTTGCTACGGTCGCAGGTTCGAATCCTGCCTCGGGCATGGGTGTGTGTGATGTCCTTAGGTTAGTTAGGTTTAAGTAGTTCTGAGTTCTAGGGGACTTATGACCTAAGATGTTGAGTCCCATAGTGCTCAGAGCCATTTGAACCATTTTTGAAACCTCTCTTCAAACTTCACTCACCTGCTTTCCAGTTTAGAATGAACACTACTCCCTTTGACAATAACAACATGCTGACGCTGACCTAAAATCAAACAGTATGTAAAATATATCAATTTGCTTCATCCCTCAGCAATTAATTTTTTCCAGTGTGTACCATAATACTTACAGAATGTCGCTGCAGTAACACCTTGTAACAAACTGGCTTCTTTATTTGTTTGTCTTTATTGCAAATAGTCCTCGTTTAATATAAATTGTAAGCAATAGAATGTCTGTTATTTGCAAATCTTATTGCCAGATCTATGAATATATCGAAATATTTCTGAGGGAGAATTTCTTTGGCATTGTTGTGGTTGTGATATCGCTATCTTTGTATACATCCATCCATGTGACAGAACTTTTCGGTGTGTGTGAGTGGTACTTTAAGTACACAGGGTGATTATAATTAATATTAAACATTCATACCGCTGTAGAAATAACACTACTGGTCAAAATGACGTCAAACTGCAATGGACTATTATCGGAGAAGGGGGACAACGTACGACAGAAGAAAAATAAATAGTTACAAAATGTAGCTATAGATGGCGATGTAAGCATCATAATTTAATAGAGGTCGACTTCAGATGACAAATGAATCATACAACAATGCCCAAGACATGCGTTTGACTCTAAACAAACTGTACTTCTCAGTGTGCATGGGTGTACAGGAGTGATACTGTTAGTAACGTAAGCCCATCCACCACGGCAAGGTCATATCACATAGGATGAGTAAAAACAGTTTTTAATTGTCCTGAGGCCAAAAACCGCATAAAAAGCATCAATTACATCGATTTTTAATTCTCCTAAGGCGAAAAACGCATAAAAAGCATCGTTAAAAATCAAATCGGATTATTAATTTCCGTGTGACTGGCACAAAACATGTTCACATATGCTGTCCACCGTTGTCAGCAACAAGTTGAAATCGAGAAACAGCATGTTCCACAACTGATCGAATTGTTTCTGGGGTCACGTTCAGAATGTGTTGCGCAATGCGTGCCTTCAATGCAGCTAAGTTTGCAATCGTAACACTGAAAACAACATCTTTCAGTTAGCCCCACAGCCAGAAGCCACATGGATTAAGGTCAGGTGATCGGGACGGCCAGGCTGTAGGGAAATGCCATCTGATAATTCTAGTATTTCCGAAATGATGCTTCAGAAGCCGCTTAACTGGATTTGCAATGTGCGGAGGTGCACCATCTTGCATAAAAATGATCCCATCCACACATCCACACTGTTGGAGAGCTGAAATGACGTGTTTGCGCAAAGGACACTCATAGCGCTTACCATTGTGGTACGAATGCCGGACATTTGCCACGCCGGACATTTGCCATACTTGCCCCTTCGCCAGGTAGCTTGAGTGGGGACGCCCTTCCCCATACTACCTCTGTCCGCTTTCAAACCGCCGTCTCCACATCTTACTCGATACAACCAGTACGTAAAGGACCTTCTTCTTCGACATCTTGGCCAAATACAGAGCTTCTTTTCCGAAATCGAAATATTTATAACTTTTGGGGAACGAAATCAATACCGACGATTATGTCAGTATGTAATTAGTTCTGCCAAGTATAAATATAGATTCCTCTGTGTGTACGGTAGCTTCCTTTCACGTTTACGGATTGCGATAGAAATAGTCCATTTGCATGGGAGATACAAGAAAGGAACGTTGTAACGAGAAAGCAAATATACGCTAATCATTTCTTTTTGACCACTGAACTTGTGTCTACTTTAATTACTGTAACTGCATGCCCAAGAGACAATAGGGAAAGAATAAATGGGTATGTGAATGTTTGAAAAGAAGAACGACATACTCCATATTAATTTACTCTCTAAAAACATTAGTTAATGAAGTGTAGCGGGGCAATGTTCAAAACATAACTGAAAACACCTTCACTAAATAGAGACAAGTACATCTATGATTGACATGTCATCTAAAGTCGACTTACAATTTTAAAATGTTAGAAAATAGGAAATGAAGTAATACAGAATGCTACGCTTGTAACGTGCGTTGTTGTACTACATTGTTTAGCTCTGGTATTTACAGGGTCACAGAGAAATCATCTTAGGTTCTGGAGGGAAAAGCCATAATTGTAATTATCTGCACTACAACATAAACAAGAAGGACAACTTAAGGAAAAATAATGTAAGATCACAATCGACTTTGAAGCAGATAGTTCCTGTGACTTAGTATGGGCGGAGGTTACATTCGACAACGGGAATAAATTATTAACTAGCTCCTTTTACCGACCCCCTGTCTCAGATGAAACAGTTGCTGAACAGTTCAAAGAAAACTTGAGTCTCATCGCAAATAGGTACCCTACTCATACAATTATAGTTGGCAGTTACTTCAATCTACCTTCTGCATGTTGAAAAAAATACTTTTCCATGTACCCTATTGTAAATAGAAAACAACTTCCGTAATTGATCTAAATGCTTTTTTTAAATTTATCTTTTACAATTAGTTGACGAGGCCATTCAAATTGTAAATGGTTACGAAAACACACTTGACGTCTTAGCCACAAATGTGTGTGTGAAATCTAAATGCTAAGGTCATCAGTCCCTAAGCTTACACACTACTTAACCTAAATTATCCTAAGGACAAACACACACATCCATGCCCGAGGGAGGACTCGAACCTCCGCCGGGACCAGCCGCACAGTCCATGACTGTAGCGCCTTAGACCGCTCGGCTAATCCAATGCAGCTAGCTACAAATAATCCTCAGCATCACGACGGATACGCAGTCGTAGCGAGGCTCACTTCCGTAACAAAGAAATTCACCAAAACTAAACGCGAAATATATCTATTTATAAAAGCAGCTAGAAATACGGGTGACGTCTTTCTAAGAGATAGTCTCCAATACTTCCAGCTATGTAAATTAAGACCATATGTGGCTTAAATTCAAAGAAATAGTATCAAAAGCACTCGAGGTATTCGGTACACAAAACACGACAGAAAGCTGTTGCAGGAGCACCGCAAAAGGCACGTATAATTTAGACGAACGCAAAATCTCCAAGATTGGTGAAGTTTTACTGAGGCTCGAAATTTGGTGCGGATTTCAGTGCGAGATGCATTTAATAGTTTCCACAACGAAACTCGCTCTAGAAATGTGGCGGAAAATCCAAAGAGATACTGGTCCCATGTTAAGTAAACCAGCGGAAAAGTTGAGTAAGTACCTTTACTGCGCGACAGCGACGGTAATGTTACTGATGACAGTGCCACTAAAGTGGAGTCAGTAAATGAATTTTCCGAAATTCCTTCACCAAAGAAGACGAAATAAATATTCCAGAATTCGAAGTGAGAACAGCTGCAAACATAATTTAGGAGTAGATATCCCTGGTGTTGCAAAGCAACTGAAATTACACTGTCAGTGACAGAGGAAATGATCAAATATCTTTTCAAAAAGTCTCTAATGTATAAGTAAAGTAGGTCTAATACATTTGATGCTGATGTTCTTTAGTAACAATTAATTTTCAGCAGTAATCTTCTTGCTCTTACTGACCTGTTTAAAGATAATCAACAATTTAGCAAGAAATTTTGATTTTTCAAGGACTATATCTAAATGTACTTAAGTAGATTTACATCTACTATAAATGTTTGCAGCAAAACTTAAAAAAAATTTGAGGTACCAAAACTGTCGACCTTAGGATCAGATCAGTTTTGGGATGTCAATTTTAGGTGCAATTCAAAGGTTCAGTTCCCATTTTCTTTTACAAAAGCGTATACTATCAGTTTAACAAACTATGATATTTTAGGTGATGGTTGGGATTCTGAAGCTTCAGAAAATTATTTTAGAACTCACAATTATTTAATAGTATGGCCATAATATTGGAAGGTAGAAAACAGTTATCTTAACGTGACAACAATAAGGATACTTTTGTGAGGTTTGGAACACTTTTTAATTTTTACATTAAGGGCTGATTCGCATCACACTTTGCACAGGCTTTGGACCGTCAAAATGATAAATGACCATTTACCATTCTTGCGTATGTAAAATCAGCCTAAACACGCTGAACTAATGTACACTCTATTTACAATTACAACTTAATATTGGCTCCGATAATGCTGCTTCAATGTTTCGATAATTTTATCTCAGTAATCTGCGAGGACTCGGTGGTCTTCATAATTTTTAATACATTATTTTTAACGTATTTTAGTCCAGTTTCTGAATATGGGCAATGGCTTTCAAGCAAGGCCTAATGTTGCCTGTCTCTTCATAATTCTTTACGATTCTCTCTATCCTGTCGTCCAGCTTCAAGTACTTCTTCTTCCTCTTCTTACCTTCAAGATTCATTTCCAATTTCATGTGCATGCTGTTTGTGAGCTCTGCTTCCTTTTTCAAACACTCCACCAAATAATTGATTCTAGGGCGAGGGTTTCCAATAATACTATTTATTTTGTTGTGTCACCCTTCAACAGCATTCGTCGTTCGGTGCCTTTTTCCGTAACATGCCCACATTTCTATAGCAATAGCCTCATTCTCAAGCCAGTTATCCACAAAGTAGTCAAAAAATTGAGAGAACCTTCCGTTATCAGGAGCTTCTACATGAATCTCAATCCATCCATTGCTTACGTCCACCGCTTTTACAACTGCCAGCGCTGCACACATGCTGACGTGAAGTCTTAAATCCTCGTTCTAGCGGTACTCCTCAGTTAGACCGAGAACTCGAATTCTTCTCCATAAACTCTTCGTCATATGGAAATAGAATCCATTTATTTCAGTTGTGGGAAAAATTTGACGAATGGCCAATATCGCAGCGGCCTCAAAGTCCACCTTTACTTGTTTAGGACACCACTCAGAGACTGCCTTTTTTATCAAACGAAACAGACGAACATATGTGTCTTTCATCTTATTAGGGAGCAGTGCAAATACAGTAGGAAGAATATTTCTTTCTTTAATCGGGCCTCTGAAGTCTACGTGTATGGTGTAGATCTGTGCAAACTGCTTGCTGCATCTCTTAAATGTTCCATCCATAAAAAAATGGGAACATGTTTTTAAACTTTCTTTTCCTTTGCTTCCACTAAAAATCATTATTCTCACCTCTAATCTATCGTCTTCCAGAAGAAAACTTCTGCCATCTCCCATTTTAATAGATCTTCATGAAGATCAATTTCATAAGAGTTCTTAGGCTCTTGTTGGTTCCCCCGCTCTTGACTCCATCGAGGACGCATGGTTTTCATAGATTCTGAATTAGGTATCACTGTAACTGTATATATATATATATGATGACTTTTGAACACTATTAAGGTAAATACATTGTTTGATCTCCATCAAAATCTTTCATCTGCTAACTATACCTATCAATAGTTAGTTCCTTCAGTAGTTAGAATCTTTTGTTTAGCTGGCAGTATTGGCGCTCGCTGTATTGCAGTAGCCGGCCGAAATGGCCGAGTGTTCTAGGAGCTTCCATCTGGAACCGCGCGACCGCTACGGTCGCAGGTTCGAATCCTGCCTCGGGCATGGATGTGTGTGATGTCCTTACGTTAGTTAGCTTTAAGTAGTTCTAAGTTCTAGGGGACTGATGACCTCAGCTGTTAAGTCCCATAGTGCTCAGAGCCATTTTTTTGTGTTGCAGCAGTTAGAGTAACGAAGACTTTTGTGAGGTAAGTGATTCATGAGAGGTATAGGTTATCGTTAGTTAGGGCCATTCTTTTGTAGGGATCATTGAAAGTCAGATTGCGTTGCCTTAAAATATTGTGTGTCAGTTTAGTGATGATCAGAATAAGTAAAGAGAGAACTGTCTGAGTACGTTCAGTTCTGCTCAGCTGCTTCAAAATCAAATAACGTAAGAGTTTTTCCAGCACTGTCATTCTTTACATACAAAGGGGAAGTTTCTTGGCACAATTACTGTTAAAGAGATAGTTTCACATATCATGTTTTGATCGTAGGGTACGACCAGTCTAACGAAGTTTCACCAAAATAGGGATTAAAAACTGAAAACTAATGTAAAGTACCATATAAAAATTTATCTTAACATGAACAAGCCACTTGATGGTGAAGCTGTTGGTTAGAAATCGGCAACGGAGCTATTTATGTGAATAAACAGCACTATAAAGAGTGGTTGCTTGCTGTTATCTTCTCTGAAAGAATCACCCTGTATTTCTTACCGTGCCTGAAATACGTGGTGTGTCAGTACGTGACACTGGCTGGAAAGTTGCATAAAAGTCTTCCTACCACATAGCAGAGTTGCCGTATGCGTTGATGTTCATGATACAGTGGTGTCCTTAGCGTCTGTATTAAATGAACTGTGGGTGGTAAATCAGGGGACGTGGCACACCACTAAAGAATCAGTATATTCCACATGACGACTTCGGTGTGAACTACATGATGAGGTCTTTCAGTATCCTACTAAAACGTGTCATTTGCTGCCCTTGCCATGGAACTTATGTCAACAGGGTTTATATTACTTCACACAGACTGCTGACCAATTAAGCTCCCATAAATTAGCAAACCAGTCTTGTTGTCATATCCAATAGCTGCCCACACTATTATAAGAGGAGATGAAGACACATGGGTGCCGAGAAGCGCTGCTTCATGCGACCTACCACCAGGCCGTCTCCAGACACGTTAGTGTTGATCTGCTCGGCACAAAGAGAAGAAATACTTACCGCCGAGTACCACTGAATGCCATTCAATAATTGCTATGACAATATAACATGCAAGTCTCTTTTGTCTACGATATGGTATAGGTGCAAACAACACATGGCAAGTCTAGATCTCAAACCAGATTCCAGTGAGCTGTTTGTGACGACTGCTGTAATATCTGCCAAGATTTCATACGTTGTCATTAAGTTGAACAATTTTACAATCTTCTGGTCGGGTACTGAGTCTGTAAGGACTTGTGCCTACATCTCTTGACGCTGTTGTCCTGAATCCACCTCGTCACCGATTCTGCAGTCCTTACGCAACAGCCACCAGTCTGTGCTATGATTCTCGCATGTTTCTCAAGCCCGAGATTCGACATTTCTCAAGGCCTAAAAGATGGGTGGCGGCATGCTGTTTGTGCATGCGGTCGCACCTATAAGGTTCCTGTTACCCAATAGCTGCCATCACTACAGCGTTCTTCTTACATATGTAGAAAACAGCTTTCTTCTGTGCTGAAAATATTGGAAAGAAGCTCATATAACGATTAAATTTTGATCAACATCCCCCTCCCAGGAACTAATACAATGAACTATCAGCCTGGTAGCATTCAGCCGAGGTGGTAATGGCGTAACAGTTTCCAATTCAGTCACTGGATTATGTAGTTTACCTGACTGTGTCTTCTCAAATAGCAAAGGTTGAACAAGATATTGTTTTCCTGTTGGTGTACATTGAGCAGTAACATAAATGAGTGAATGTAACAGTGACAGTGATGCTTTCGAAGATAATTCACTTGAAGATATCTTCAACTACAAATGAAAACTTTGAGGAAGGAACAATATCTTATTGAACACAATGCAGAATAATTGGTGGAGATGTGTTGCGGGCTCGCCTCACAGCGCCAGTAGAACTGTCAGTACTTCCAAGTGCTTTGTTATGGGACCCCACCGTAGCTCAGTACAGAAGCATCAGCCTGGCAGAGGCATTCTGTGGCCCCCTGCGTGATGTCACTGCAATACTGACAGAACACAGCGTCACAGAGTTTGTGCTGCCCATGACGCAACAGCTTCCGTCAGCGGCCAATCCAACTCCAGACAGCCTTGGCTAGCTGCGAGTGTGTCCGTTGCGGCATAGTTCGTGCCCCCCGCACCGTCCAGAAGGTGACAGGCCGGTGATGTAATGGCAATGACACACTGCTCCCGAGTTGATGACCGGTGAGCTGCTCCGTAGGGCCATTGTGCCCATTGTGGCGGTGGCTCCAGGTCCCGCAACTGAGGACGAACTGCCCAGATGCGAAGTTGAACAGTGGCGCACAAACAGCATTCTGGATGGTAACCAGTCGACACTGCCCCTTGGTTATAGAGCTTGACCCTATCAGTAGTGACTTAAGTGTAAATGGCGGGATATTTATACACTTCAGAGCTGCATTTGTTTGGAATTTGTGACGCACTGTGTATTAAACATTTTGCTGACCACTTGTGCGGAGAGACTTGTGCAAACTATAATGACAAGTTCCCTGGCAGGAGGACTAGTTGGCTCTGGTCCAGTCTTTGCTCAAAATTACTGTTACCACTATACTTCCTTAAGCACTTTTTACTCTAACCTTCGATAGTTCCTTTGGAGCTTAAGTTAACTTACAGTTACATGCTGAGAAACCAAAGAAACTGGTACACCTGCGTAATATTGTGTAGGACCCCGCGAGCACGCAGGAGGGCAGCCACACGACGTGGCATGGACTCGACTAATGTCTGAAGTAGTGCTGGAGGGATCTGACATGCAGGGTCCATGGATTCATGAGAATGTCTCCATAGCCGTACACGTCCATCCGCTGATGTAATTTGAAACGTGACTCGTCCGACCACCCAACATGTTTCCAGTCATCAATAGTCCAATGTCGGTGTTGATGGACCCAGGCGAGGCGCAAAGCCTTGTGTTGTGCAGTCATCAAGGGAACAAGAGTGGGCCTTCGGCTCCAAAAGCCCATTTCGATCAAATTTAGTTGAATGGTCACTTGTTGGTGACCCAGCATTGAAACCTGCAGCAATTTGCGGAAGGGTTGCACTTTAGTCACGTTGAACGATTCTCTTCAGTCGTCCTTGGTCTCGTTCTTGCAGGATCTTTTCTCGGCCGCAGCGATATCGGTGATTTGATGTTTTTCCCGATTCCTGATATTAACGGTTCGCTTGTGAAATGGTCGTACGGGAAAATCCCCACTTCATCTCTACCTAGGAGATGCTGTGTCCCATCGCTCGTGCGCCGACTATAACACCACGTTCAAAATCAAATATGGACAAATTGCTTTTGTAGCAGCAGTAACCGATCTAACAACTGCACCAGGCACTTGTCTTATACAGGCGCTGCAGACGGCAGCGCCATATTCTGCATGTTTACATGTCTCTGTGTTTGAATACGCATGCCTATAACAGGTTCTTCGGTGCTTCAAAGTAGTTGCCTCTGCTGCCTATTAGGCTCTGGGAATCCAGTCCATCGTGATTTGAACACTGGCTGAGTCATAACCTTAGCTCATGTTGCACTTCTTGTATATGTAAACGAGGCCTATCCTTAGCAGAGTAAGTGTCACTGCAGACCTTGGTATGATAATGGTCAATGCTTCTTTGTGGTACTGGTTCTCCCTGGACGTATCCACATTCTGCATTAACGTCTCCAAGGGGACTCACCCCACTGTTTGTTAACAAGTTTATTTACGAACTGAAACTTGGGTCTTGCGTCTGGTTCAACACAGTCACATTCGTGGGTGGTAACAATTCCAGAGGTTCCTCTGGCCATTAAATGCAGGCTGCTAAACGTCAGATGTTTTATTCCCGATTTTTTGGCAGGTAGAAACGAAGTAAATCCCATTATTTCGCATTATGTCCCGTTTATTATCAATCTACTCCCATCCAGATCCATCTTGTTCGCTTTTGTGAGTCACCCTTCTCGAAACAACTGGATAATACGATTACATTATCGAAGGTAGAATAATACGAATGTGCTTCCACCACCTGGAAGTACAACTGAGTCCTAATCACCTCTTTAAAACAACCCTTCCCGTTTCTGACCCGGCACTAACTTCACTGTGCAGCTTATCTCGTAAGCTTTGATGCCTACAGACTTTATCTCATCGGTTCATCCGTAACGTCTCGCTCGCTCCGCTGCACTTATTTATTCCCCTTTTTCCTTTAGTTCCAGCCAGGTAACTTCTGGAATAACCTCTGGACTATCCTGAAACGATTTCATACTTCCCGAACAATAGTCGTCCTTTTCAGCAATTGGATCTGAGCGTTTACCAGCGATGTAGTTTCCACAACTTGACATGATCCTTGCAATTTTGCAAAAAAGTTCTTCATCTTGCCCTTCGGAGTGTAGGAAGTCAACAACGTTACCGAGTGGCCACATTTGTACTACGATATTCATGCTGTATAGATCATTGCTTCTTCTTGCTTTTCCGGTGCCTGTATATTCAGGTTTCACACCATGTTCCGTATTTCTCTTATACCATTCGTAAATTCCTTAACCAATTCTCCCGTCTTCTCCGTCTTGGTTTTCAAAATGTCGAAGGTCGGTGGCTTCTTACGACCATTTAATGTCTCATATGGTGAATCCTGTGCTCATATGCTGCTCTGAGTTGTCAGCTTAGACAACGTACCTTAAACAGAAATCCCAGGTGGTATGCTGTGAGTTCACATGGTATCGTAACATCTTCCCTATAGTGTTATGATCGCTTTCCGTTCTTCCATTAGCTTGAGGATGTAGAGGAATAGTTCTTAGTTTCTTCACACACAACTACTGACAGAATTCTTTGAACCAATCCGACATGAAGTGGGTTTCATGACCTGTCACTATCGTCTCAGGTGTACTGAACTTCAGTACTGAGTTGTTCGCTAGCCCTTGCGCCACTGTTGCTGCCTGTTAGCTGAGCATTGCAACCATTTCCGTGTATTTAGAAAACTGGTCTACAATCAAGAGCACATATCTGTGTTTCTGCGTTTATTGCTGGGTTTATGGATAACCTCAAAATCAAATTCACTCAAACGTACAGCCCATCGTGTCAAACCACTAAATGGATCCTTTAATCCCAGCAACCATTTCAACACAGACTGATCTGTTAAAACAGGGCAGGTACAAGGAATTCACGTACATCTTCAAGTAACCTTGACTGTGTCTTAACCCATCTGTACTAATTATGGCATTAATTTCAGGAATATTTCCCTTAGGCGTCTTATGTACTGCTCCATGTCTAATACCATGTGAATTTTATCTACACCCCAAGGTCAAACCTGCATTAAGAGGAAGAAGGAACAAGATTTCAGTCTGTTGAACCAGTGTAAGAAAAAGCGGCACACGCTATCAAGGAGCTCACAGATGAATACCACCACCACTGTTTCCATCAAAGGAATATTTGCATGGAGCGTTGTAGGGATGGAGGACGGGAATATATTGAAGGTGATAATAACTAAATACGTACATTCTTGAAATAAAATGCTTCACACTAATAGCCCGTTATTTTATAGCTGCATCTCGTAACGGGGTGTTTCAAAAATACTTTTTCAACAGTTGGGGACAGTATAAACGTATGTCCGAAAATCGCTCGTTTTAGAGTTGACGTTCAACGTCTTTCCAGGTACAACCCAACAACTCCACTTAGCTATGCACCCGTTCGGCTTATTCTGTCTTGCAAGGCGTTCTGTTGCCACGCAGAGTTACTTACATCCCTCATTCCTCTGTCTTCAGTGCGTCCACTGTGTACACCACTAGAGGTAGAGCGTTAACGGAAAGTTGCTCCGTTCAAACATGTCAAGGTATTCATTATGTGAGCAGGCATACACGATTTTTGTGTCTATTTTGTGCGAATGCCAATGGTCAAGTGGCTGAAAGTGTACGAAGACCGCCGAATCATCCAACCTTAGGTACTGTTTATCGGCGCGTTGTCAGAACAGGATCTGTAGCGCCACAAACTATTGATCGAGGAAGACTGTGTGTTGCTCGTACAGCTGACAAGAAGGATCTTGTTCTGTGGGATGTCGAAGAAGAGCCAGATATCAGCACAAGCCAAGTGGCCCTGCCATATGATGGACCGGATGCATAGCGATATTCAGCATAGAGGACAGTTCACAAGTAATTCATGTTGAATGTGTGCAATGCCTTACACCTGCCGATCACCCGCCACGGGAAACTTTTGCCGATTGTGTTGGACAAACTGCCAATTCGCTGTTTGTCTCTTCAATGTTGTTCACAGACGAGACAACGTTTGGAAGAGATGTAATAACAAATTTCCACGGTCAACACCTTTGAACATCCCGCAGCTCTCATGCTACTGTACAGGTTAGAAACCTGCATGAGTTTGAGACTAAGGCCATACGTTCTCCCAGCACTTCTTCAGGTGCTGTGTACATGGAATTTATTCACAATAGGCGTGCCCTCCAAAACGTAGTAGAATATATGCCCCATCAAATACTAAGTAACATTTGGTTTATAAAAGATGGAACTGCACCACGTTTCAGTCTTAGTGTTCGAGATGCACTGGCTGGTACCTATCATCACACAAGATCATTCCTCTGAATTATTATCTCTGCGGAGAGGGTGGGGCATCTAATCAACTGGTCTACGCCGCAGACCACGGGGAAGCAGAATCTGTTCATACGAATGTCATGCAGGCCCGCGAGACCATTCGAAACAGGCAGGAAGCATTTGGAATGATGCGACAGCCAATGATTCGACAAGTGCATTCTTGTTTAGAAGCATAAGGAGGACATTTCGAGTATTTATTTTGAGTTCATGTATTCATGAACTCCAATCACCTAAACTTAAAAATTTTATTGCAGTTTATAAGATTCGTCGTATTATGCCTTGGTCGGATGAATTTCACATTAAAACACAACGTTCACCGAAAACACGCACACAGTGGCCATTGAAAGGAGTCTACTGGGGTACACTTATATGTGGCACCTGAAAATTGTAATGATACTAGTGTAAACTAAAATGAAACTATTGTACTGTAAACGATGTATGTCTCTGATGGGCTCTATAAAGCGGATCGCTGACTTCTGGTCTGAGACTGTAGTGTTGGAACAAGAGAGCGCTTGGCGCACAGCAGTGAGGGAAAGAGGATGCGTTAGGCAGTTTTTGTGGTGTGTTCTGTAAAGCCACAACGTGAAACTAAATGTAAATTTACTTCTGACAGGAACGGTTTACTGGATTGATATTATAAAGTAGCTTTACGAGTACACGTATTAATGGAAATATAAATGTGGAAACAGAAGTCTTCTCATAGTTAAGGTAAAGAAGTCAATTCTTTTACTACTTTCCCTTTGCCAGCGTGTTAGGTAAATGAGTTGGCCGATAATTGGTAACAGTGAGTTCTATGTTGAGTAACCCCAGAATGTACTCATAAGTAAACAGATTTGATGTGTAGCCTAGTTAGATATTTCCGTTTTGTAATGTTTCTAAGATCTGTTAACACAGGTATACGTAATCTGATGATTTATATTTATGCCTTTTAGTGATGTTAGATAATAGGTGCTGTACAAATCTCATTGTTTGTGACTCAGTCAGCAAAGAAAGGTTTTCATTTAGTAAAATGGATGAAAATTTTCTCAGTAATGCCAGTTGCGACATATTTTGAAAAGTCAAGCTTAACTTCGAATATAAATTCGATATTGAAAAAGTCAGTGTTAGTAATTCACCCAAACCACTACCGCATACCTGTTCAGGTCATATGTTTTTTAAAGACATTCAATTTTTCTTAAATGTTTTCAGAAGCCAAAAGAATTTAATGTATAGTATGACGATCAGCATTGCACGTCGCTGAGCCTGTAGCTAGTGTATTTTATTCTTCTTCATGAGAGAGCCGAATAGAACGCGATAAACCGTTGCTGATTTAGAGATAAGACAAATTTATTTATTTGTTATGTGCACAGGGAACAAAGTTATTAGTTTTCAAGAGGGTCAGAGCATTCACTGCCTAAGGGGCTGAATATATTTTGCAGTACCTGTACTTCTTTATTGGTATTGAGAGTTGTAATGCCCAGTCAGTTCGTACAAAGTTCTGCTAACCATAACACAGAGTAAGCACACCACTTACAGTTACAATACGCTGCACGATAACTGCAGTTTTGTGAGCATTCGCAGTTTAGGCATTCATTTAAGTATTTCAGTATTTCCAAAGAACGTTCCACCACTGCCATAAAAATCATTGGCCGATAGGCAAAGAACATCTGGAAACCAGAGCTGCTTAACGCATAATTAAATCACCGCATCAATTTATTGTTCAAGAATCATTATTCGTCCGCTGAGGTAAAAAATTCGTTAAGACAGCCGCACAGAAGTCGCAGACATGAGTCACAGATATGAAATCGAAGGTTTTCCAGCCTTTCAGTAAGGACGTTACTGACCACCCAGGAAAATTTTTGACAAAATGAAACATCGCGGTAATCTACAGATCCATCCGGAAGATACAGGTCACCTAAAATTGCGCAAGGATGCAACCCCTGGAAAAAGCAAGAATTTATAGGATTCCCTGTAGTTGTGGGGAGGTGTACGTGGTTGCTACAAAAAGAACTGCGAGAAAACGATTAGAAGAGCAGAAGTACAACTGCAGAAGGGGAGAGACAGAGAGCAGCTGATGCTTTGCAGCCAGGAGACCAACGCCCATGCTCATTTTCATAAGACTCAAGTCCTGGCAGCCACAAGCGGATACCATGGAAGGCTATACAGAGCGATTTTTGTTTTTTTAATATTTTGAAGAATCAGCATCAGTTGCGCAAATTTTCTGGTCTTTACCAGGTTTCGGCTAAATTAATCTAGCCATCTTCAAAAGCATAAAATTACTATAACATGCAAGAGTAAGGCACAGTCATCATTCAAATTAAAACCTATAGTACTGTGGTACCATGTCAAATTAAAACTACTTAACTGAAGTCCAGCCCCGGCATCTCTTCACCAAGCGGTAGGTTGGCAGCGGCAGCTACGTTGGCACTGACCGTTGCACGCGGAATTGCACTAAGCACATAGCAACTCGTGCGCATGTGCATACGGAGAGTCAAGGCTGTATATCATTGGCTGTCTGTATATCATATGCTAAAATATTTTATACAGAGAGACCATAAAGTTTGTAAAACCCTCTAGAACTTCAGTATAAAGGAGGTGGGATTGAAATTCAATGACATCTGGATCCCGGTGCTGACGGAGACATTCCACCATGAAGTGATAGGAGCACCGGCCGACGGCAACCGACAACGACCAGTTGCGCTAGGGTTTCCAAGGCATAGCACGTCAGTCGGACACTCAAAGAAACTAAAATCACCCTCGAGAATGTCCTACGCAAGTCGGGACGAAATGCTTGGTTTTAGTGTGAATTGTAGAGGACCACGGCAAAATTGCCCGGAATATTTTATTAATTATGACTTTTCTAGCAGTGAAAGTTTAAATTTTACAAATTTTGATTAATAAGTCGGCAACGAATGATTTTGGGACATTTGTCTGTATGAAGTTTTTTTTCCTTGTTTTGGTGTAAGGAACCTGTCACCAAAGTTTGTAAAAATATTTTTGGAACACGCAGTACACAATAAGTAATATATCGTTATTTGCTGTCCCCCTAGTGTTGAAGTTTCAACTATTTTATGTAATAAGCTTTAGCACTCGTGGTGTCACTCGCCTTCATACATGGCAGTGGACGTTTGAAAATTCAATGGTCGTCAGTTGATTTAAATGTTATTCCCGGATGACTCTTAACTCAATTACTGCCACGGGGGTGAGGAGAAAGAACACATCCTGGTGATACCAGCATAATGCGTATTTAGATGTTCGATTAATCTGAATGGTTTGCAATGTTCCAGTGATTCTATTCGAACTCTATGCTGATATACCGACAAGGACATTTTCGCAGATAAACATGCAAGTACGTAATGATTGTTCAGTTTCTCAATACACTTCGTTGCACTCACACATTATACATCCGCTGAAGAACAATTTCATGCATTTACGTTTCTGGTGTCCCATAATATTGGTTAGCTAAATATTATGACGATACGTTGTATACAACTTCCACAGATATTGTTTATCATGTAGTCAAAACTACGTAATGAAGCCAAAATCGTGGATAAAATTTAAATGTAGTTTGTTTATGAACACTTTTCTCTTCACTAAATAAATATGAAATATGAATCGGGATTGGAGGTGATGATCCTATCCTTCTTTTCAGTATTAGAATGATCGATATCGTGTTCTGAATAACGCGTGTCATATAATGTGCAAATATCGACACGACCCAGGCTCTCAATTCGGCACCTAAATGTCTATTCTTCGCTTTCGAAACGTTCGATGTGATTGTCTTTCACACGCAGGGTTCAATTTAACGGTCTATGCATTGCTTTTAGTATTTTAGGTCCCCGTTAACTATTTTATGTAATAAGCTTGAAATTTATAATCACGTCGTGATATTCGTTTGAGTAGTTGGTGAGGCTGGGATGGGTGCCTCCTGGTGAACGGGGACAAGCCGGCTGGGTGGCGAGCGGGCGCCACGGCCCAGCAGTGTTCTGCCGCCGCGCCTCATCTGCGTTTTATTAGTTTGCTCGAGCATTGTTGCCGCCGCGGGGACAAATATTAAAAAGCGCGGCGTCGGCCGGCCGCCAGATTGCCGCCCAGGCCCGGGGATTCCCGTAATAACAGTCGCCCGCTGCGCCCCGCAGCACCACACCGCACCGCGCTGTTCCTCCAGGCTCAGCGAGTGGAGGAGGGCCGGGGCCGCTTCCATTCCATCTGGCTCCCTGCGGATGCAGCATTCCTGAGGCCGACGCCGCCCGTGTAATTAGGAGACTGCTGTTAACTTTAACTACGTGAACTACTGTAGCACACAGTGAGCGGTTGTAATTTCAACCGACAATTACGTGTGTGGTTAGCAACCCAGAAGTGAAAGTTAGGAATTTGTATTCATGCAAAGCTTTACGCTGTACGAGAGCACTTCAAAAAGGATGTTGCCACGTGGTGTCACACGACAAATTCATTGCGCAACTTGAGTGGAGCATTGTGAGAACGCAATATCCACTACTGGCTATTAAAATAGCTACACCACGAAGATGACGTGCAACAGACGCGAAATTTAACCGACAGGAAGAAGATGCTGTCATATGCAAATGATTACCTTTTCAGAGCATTCACACAAGGTTGGTGCCGGTGGCAACACCTACAACGTGCTGACATGAG
Source organism: Schistocerca cancellata (assembly GCF_023864275.1). Lineage (NCBI taxonomy): Eukaryota > Metazoa > Arthropoda > Insecta > Orthoptera > Acrididae > Schistocerca > Schistocerca cancellata. The sequence goes on along the minus strand of NC_064626.1, from coordinate 748,044,334 downwards.
GAAAGTTTCTGACCGATTTCACATACACAACAGCAGATGCCTGGCGTTGCCTGGAGAAACGTTGTTGTGATGCCTCGTGTAAGGAGGAGAAATGCGTAACATCACGTTTCCGACTTCGATAAAAGTCGGACTGTAGCCTATCGCGATTGCGATTCATCGTATCGCGACACTCCTGCTCGCGTTGGTCGAGATCCAATGACTGTACTAGAATATGCAATCGGTGGGTTCAGGAGGGTAATACGGAACACCGTTCTGGATCCCAACGGCCTCGTATCACTAGCAGTCGAGATGACAGGTGTCTTATCCGCAAGGCTGTAACGGATCGTGCAGCCACGTCTCGATCCCTGAGTCTACAGTTGGGGACGTTTGCAAGACAACAACCATCTGCACGAACAGTTCTACGACTTTTGCAGCAGCATGGACTAGCAGCTCGGACACCATGGCTGCGGTTACCCTTGACGCTGTATTACAGGCAGGAGCGCCTGCGATGGTGTACTCAACAACGAACCTGGGTGCACGAATGGCAAAACGTCATTTTTTCGGATGAATCCAGCTTCTGTTTACAGCATCATAATGGTCCCATCTGTGTTTGGCGACATCACGGTGAACGCACATTGGAAGCGTGTATTCGTCATCGCCATACTGGCGTATCACCCGGCGTGATGGTATGGGGTGCCATTAGTTACACGTCTCGGTCACCTCTTGTTCGCATTGACGGCACTTTGAACAGTGGAATTTACATTTAAGATATGTTACAACCCGTGGCTCCACCCTTTATTCGATTCCTGCGAAAACCATCATTTCAGCAGGATAATGCACAACCGCATGTTGCAGGTCCTGTATTGTCCTTCCTGGATACAGAAAATGTTCGACTGCTGCCCTGGCCAGCACATTCTCCAGATATCTCACCAATTGAAAACGTCTGGTCAATGGTGGCCGAGTAACTGGCTCATCACAATATGCCAGTCACTACTCTTGATGAACTGTGGTATCGTGTTGAAGCTGCATAGGCAGCTGTACCTGTACACGCCATCCAAGCTCTGTTTGACTCAATGCTCAGGCGTATCAAGGCCATTATTACGGCCAGAGGTGATCGTTCTGGGTACTGATTTCTCAGGATCTGTGCACCCAAATTGCGTGAAAATGTAATCACATGTCAGTTCTAGTATAATATATCTGTCCAATGAACACCCGTTTATTATCTGCATTTCTTCTTGGTGTAGCAATTTGAATGGCCAGTAGTGTATGTCGTGGGCTTTCTGCACGCGCAGTTTTTCTGCGGTGCGGATAACAGGTACATTACACAGCGGGAAGGAAATGGCGCTGCAGCTGGAAACGTGCCCCAAAGTAATAATAGTGGGAGTATGGTTCTTGTTGGCCAAGTGTCACAGATTCTTCGTGATATTCTGGCGGTATTTGGACCAAATGCAGTGTCGCATACAGCCTTAGTGAAACGGTGCGTTTCGCTGATCGGAGGGTAGACTATTGACATTGACCACAGACGACAAGGAACAGGCAATCGAGGGACTGATTAGCAGCAATCGTGGATTTCCCGACCACGAGGATGTTCGCAGAGTTTTTCGAATGGCTCCATGACTAAGGAGTGGATTTATGTCGTTGAGGAATTGTAAGATTCCTAGAAAGTACCGACTGTTGCTTACAGAGTTGATGACGATGTCGAAAAATAGTGTCACGTAAAGTCATTATGTAATTTACTTTTGACAGTCCTGCCGTTTATTAAAATGATTTTACACTCCCCGACAGAGCAATGACTAGGCACAAAACATTTCCTCTTACACACTGATACATGGCTATCGAGACGGCATAAACTACACACTCGAATAACACTATTATGGCCATGTCGAAAAATAGTGTCACGTATAATCATTGTGTAATGTACTTTTGACAGTCCTATCGTTTATTAAAATGATTGTACACTCCCCGACAGAGCAATGACTAGGCAAAAAACATTTCCTCTTACACACTGAACCATGGCATAAACTACACACTTTTTTTGAGCATACCTTCTTGTGACATAATGCGGCTCTGACAGGTATCTAGCGCCATGCTTCCTACAGTGCTTTCTCCAGTTGTTGAACCATGTACAACCGAGAATTCGTACATATAAGGGTACTAATATCTATAGTCGGATGTAGTATAACTGATACGTCTTGCGGCTGGCGCCAGTACCCCTTTCTTGTAGTGTCATCTTTGCCATCGATTTCGCTTTGGCCGGCCGCGAGTTGGTAGTTCACAGCGGTTCCGGATATTTAATTCTGCAGCGTCGAGGCAGCACCTCTCTCTGTGTGGCTACAACACGGTCGAGAGACTGGCCCTTATTTGATGCGCATGCGCATTGGGCGTGGCATTACTGGAGTGCTGCGGCCTGAGACGTCGGAAAGTGTTTGGGTTCCGGCACGAGGCGTGGCGTTTTGGCTTTTCTCGCCATGCAGCGCAAGTTGAGAAGAAGAGCTTGCCGGAGCGTCGCCTGGAATTAGCCGTTCCTCTGGGCATATGGTGTGTGTTCGTTTTAAACAGGTGCAATTGTGTGTTTAAATATGTTTGTTAATGGTTAACTTATTCTGTCTTCAGTGACGAGTATGATATGTCAAAGTTATGTCACACGTGACATGATAATGGGGCTTGAGCTTTCCATCTTAGTTTCCTACCACTTGATAACGGATCTGCAGTCAGACGTAAGGAAACCCGGTGAGCTCCTCATTATTGAGTGATGGTATTTCTAAAATTGTGGTAACTTTGGTGATTAAGGACAAAAATTAGAACCTTAATTAACGAGTAACGAAACACTATTCCATGAAAGTTTAGTTCTGTTGGGCTCTTGCCCGTTTCAGGTAACACTCAGCTGTGGCCATTGCGTTTCAAGGAACAAACTTGTTTACGCGTGTATAGAAGTGTTTAAATGAACTCCTACGGGGTGAGTTTAAAAAAAAAGTTTTTTTGACGAGCGTTCCAGTCTCGATGTTATGCTTTATTCTTTTATGTAATTTGAATTTGCAATCTCAAGTGTACTTTTGTAGTTGATTTGTGTTTCAGTTGAGGGGAGCGCAGTGTATTTCCTCCTGTACGATGGGACGTGCCACTGGGGCTTGACGACTTGGCCGTTGCCAGTGGAACTTTGTTTCGTTAGACATGGCTCCATATTAGTAGCCTTCTGTCTCGTTCTTAAGTTGAGGATTGCTGTTCCTTGCTCCTGGCACTGTTATGTCGTTAAGCTTTGTAACTCGTTCCTCCGCCGCCTTAGCGGATGCACCTTTCTCTCGAAATAAGTATTTAAATCTGTAAAACTGGGTCACCCTGCAATTAGTGCCGATCAGATTGTTGGAGACTCCACCTTATTAAGTCTGTATTCCCTTATCAGCCGTTTGTATCATATTTGCACCTCGTATGCTGATTTTGAAGTTTAATTTTGTAAAGGAGGGATTCATGTGCGTATGTTCTCAGGGTATGTTTAGATGCCGAGGCGCTGTTTTTTTATTGATTGCTTGTTATTTAATTAACGTGTACCTGTACTGACATTAACTGGATTATTCCTTAGTCAGAAGTTCGTGTGCACGGTGTCTTCACTGCCGAGCGTTCAATTTTTATAAGTTGGCTTATTGTTAGTTTTGTGCATTCTGTTACGCGTAAATGTTATACCTTGGTATGAATGTATATTGCAAAGGAGGAGTCATTGTACAGGATAGTCTAGCAGTTTCAGAGTTTGGCAAGTTTTGATTGTATTAAGTATTTACAACAACAGAAATGTTCGCCCTCGGTAGCTGGGTGGTCAGCGCGACAGAATGTCAATCCTAAGCGCCCGCTCAGGGACTGGGTGTTGTATTGTCCTAATCATCATCATTGCATATCCACCGATGCGCAAGTCACCGAAATGGCGTCCAATCGAAGGACTTGCACCTGGCGAACGGTCTACCCGACGGAAGGCCCTAGTCACACGATATTTACATTTATCAACAGAAATTTTCTTAATGCTTTAAGCATTTGTTGCACAGATTTGAACAGAGATTTAAGACAATTTTTTATTGTGCTTGTTAAGTTTATCGATTTTATTGTATTTAAATTGTGCACGCTAATAAACATTGTTTAACACAAGCTGTGTATGTTTGGTAATGATGGCCCTGCTGCTTCCTGTCCTATTATTGGGCGCAAATAGCACTTCCCAGTAATCGTATCATGCCCTTAACTCTGTGCCAACGGCCTTGCCGCAGTACTAACACCGGTTCCCAACCGATAACCGAAGGTAAGCGCTGTCGAGGTTTGCTAGAACGTGGATGGGCAACCGCCCGGTCTGCCGAGCTCTGTTGGCAAGCGGGGTGCACTTAGGCCTTATGAGACAAATTGAGAAGCTACGTGACCGAAAAGTAGCAGCACTGGTCACGTAAACTGACAACGTTGGTGTGCTGACCACACGCCCCTCCGTATCTGCAGCCAGTGACGCCTATAGGCTGACGATGACACGGTGGTCAGTCAGTACCGTTAGGCTCTCCCTATACCTGTTCTGACGGGGTTTAGTTTACTTTAGTTAAGATTATCTCTGCCGTTTGCGCGAGCTTGCCTTGGTAGGACATTTAGTACATGTCGACTGCCAGGTCATCTTCTGCCAAATGCGTCATTCCGATACGGTGCGGAGTGGCACGTGGTCGTGACTCCGCTCTCCTGACGGTTGTCAGTTCCCCAAACATTGGAGACGCTCATTCGAGTAGCTCTTCAGCTGTGAACCACAGGCTGAGTGCACCCCCTTCCAGTCCTCTCATCAACTAAAAATCCCTGACGTAACCGACAAGGCAGATTACGACATTGATGTTGGATTAAGAAAAATTTTAGGTCCACGAGCACGACGTACTTACTTCTTCTCCCTGCCTTTAATTCCCTTTGCAAATTCCGATTTGCTTTCCTCCGCAGCTTTATCGGAGTACAGACTGAACGCCACTGGGGATAGGCTACAACGCTGTTTACCCACACCCTCCACAGCAGTCCGACAACTGGCTACTTGGATACTGCTAGACTGCCTCTGTACCTCAACCCTTATAGGATCAGTTTGTTCTGCAACTGTTTGTCCGACAGTTAAAAATCCTTTTATTTTTTATTTATTTATTTATTTATTTATTTTTTTATTTTTTTTGGGAATTGGTTGACGTATCAGGTCGAAATCTGTGTGACATACTACGGTCTATATTCCCTTTCTGATGCAAGCTTCTAAGTCAATGTAGTCAAAAGAAGCGGTCATCTGTATCACGTACTTCGATGCTCACAGACATCAAAACCTGTAGGATATTTCCCGTGGACTTAGAATGAAATTTGGCAAGCAGCAAGGTTTCATACTAAAAGTACGATAAAATTTCGAAAATCGTCAATTTGTAAATAAATCACACGAAAAAATTTGGTCGTATGTTATCCGACAGCCTGTCTGCCCATCTTTTAAGACCCCTTTTTCACAGGGCCAGGTAGATGTAACAAACTGAAGCTTATGTGACATAAGATGGCCTAAAGTCTCTTGGGAGTACAGTAAACATAAGATTAGAAGCCAATGCATTCAAAAGATACGGCCGTTAATGTCACATATTTTCATACAAACTCGTTCATCAAAACTTTCGTTGACCTGGAATCATGAAATTTGGCAAGATACAAGGATTGACAGTACAAGTAAAGGGAAAAATATCAGAAAATTGTTAATTTGTACATCACACCAAAATACTTTTTTTGTCATTTGTTATCCGACTCCAGACTTAGAATCAAAACATCCGCGAAACTCTTGGAATTCTCGGGATCGAAATCTTGCCAGTATAAATGTCGATAACAGACAAATATCGTAGAGATTCTCGATTCCCGGAATCGGTGAACTAGCTATATACATAATTAAATTTATAAAAACCCCTCAGGTTGTGACTCCCACTCGCACCTAGCTAATGTTTCTTTTCTGTGAAGCACACTACATAAACAATTAGTACTGACGTAAATTAGTTCTATGTGAAGAGATTCCTGTACAGGGTAGCGATATTACGGTTTATTCACTTCATAGAAAGCTCGACCGGAATAGAAGGTAATATTACCTTGCTATACAGATGTTGGAAATCACAAAATTAACGTGACCACAAGACTAATAACTAACTGCAACATATCGTAAGTTCGTGAATACTTAGTTATATTGCTTTGAATTTGATTATCGAGGCTGAACCAATTCAGACCATTTATACCTACGTGAGTTGTTGCTGGGGAGGTGCGAAGACGCTGCGCATGGGTTTCGTCTGGTATCAAACCCACAGACTTATGGTATGCAGAAGGTACATCTACACGCTGTACTTTTCAGGAAAAGAAATGAAGTGATCGTAATGCATTTTTGGCAGAAGGACTCACCTGGGGTTTTTCGACCGACTAGTGTAAATATTTTCATTTCACACCACTTCAGCGACTTACACGTCGATGATGAAATAATGAAGACAACACAATACCCAGTCCCTGAGCAGGTAAGATATCCGCCACGCACGGGAATCGAACCCGGACACCATTCATGGTACTCTTCTCCTTTGGGTCGCCTTAAGAATTTGTTTTTACATCTCTTGGCTTCCAAGCACGTTCTTTAACCCATTTTCCAAACAACTTCGGAAATCCAGAGAGGGCCATACAAACACACACGACCCTTCACCACAATATTTCTCAAATGCCATATATACGAAACAATATGTAAGTTATGTGTATATACACTGAAACGCCAAAGAAATTGGTATAGGCATGCGTATTAAAATATAGAGATACGAACAGGCGAAATACGGTGCTGCGGTCGGCAACGCCTATGGCTGGCGCAGTTGTTAGATCTGTTATTGCTGCTACAAAGGCAGGTTATCAAGATTTAAGTGAGTTTAAACGTGGTGTTATACTCGGCGCAAGAGCGATGAGACACAGTATCTCCAAGGCAGCGATGCAGTTGGGATTTTCCCGAACGGCCATTTCACGAGTGTACCGTGAATATCTGGAATCAGGCATAACATCAAATCACCGACATCGCTGCGGCCGGAAATAGATCCTGCAAGAACGGGACCGACGACAACAGAAAAGAAACCTTCAGTGTGACAGAAGTGCAACCCTTCCACAAATTGCTGCAGATGTTAATGCTGGGCCATAACAAGTATCAGCGTGCGAGCCATTTATTGATATGGGCTTTCAGAACTGAAGGCTCACTCGTGTACCGTTGATAACTGCAGGACACAAAGCTTTACGCCTCGCCTGGACCCGTCAGCACTGACATTGGACTGTTGATGACTGGAAACATGTTACTGGTCGGACGAGTCTCGTTCCAGATTGTATCGAGCGGATGGACGTGTACGGGTATGGAGACAACCTCGTGAATCCATGGACCCTGCATAGCAGCAGGGGATTGATCAGGCTGGTGGTGGCTCTGTAACGGTGTGGGGCGTGTGCAGTTGGAGTGGTATTGGGCCCCTGATATGTCTAGATACGACTCTCACAGGTGACACGTACGCAATCATCCTGTCTGATCACCTGCATCCATTCATGTCCATTGTCCTTTCTGACGGACTTGGACAATTCCACCAAGACAATACGACATCCCACATGCCCAGAATTGCTACACGGCGGCTACAGGAACACTCGTCTGAGTTTAAACACTTCTGCTGGCCACCTTGCTCCCCAGATATGAACATTATTGAACATATCTGGAATACCTTGCAACACTCTCTTCAGAAGATATCTCTATCCCCTCTTAATCTTACGGATTTATGGACAGCCCTGCAGGATTAATGGTGTCAGTTCCCTCCAGCACTACTTTAGACATTAGTCGAGTCCATGACTTGTCGTGTTGCGGCAGTTCTGCGTGCTCACGGGGCCCTACACGATATTAGGCAGGTGTACCAGATTCTTTGGCTCATACATGTACACCATGTGATCAATAGTATCCGGACACCTGGCTGAAAATGACTTACAAGTTCGTGGCACCCTCCATCGATAATGCTGGAATTCAATACGGTGTTGGCCCACCCTTAGCCCCGATGACAGTTTCCACTCTCGCAGGCATGCGTTCAGTAAGGTGCTGGAATGTTTCTTGGGGAATGGCATCCCATTATTCATGGAATACTGCACTGAGGAGAGGTATCCATGTCGGTCGGTAAGGCGTGGCACGAAGTCGGCGTTCCAGAACATCCAACAGGCGTTCTATAGGATTCAGGTGAGGACCCTGTGCAGGCCAGTCCATTACAGGGATGTTATTGTCGAGTAACCACTCCGCCACAGGCCGTGCATTATGAACAGGTGCTCGATCGTGTTGTAAGATGCAATCTCCATCCCCTTGCTCTTCAACAGTGGAAAGCAAAAAGGTGCTCATCAATGTAGGCCTGTACTGTGATAGTGCCACGCAAAACAATGAAAAACACGACCACACCATAACATCACCGCCTCTGAATTTTGTTGTTGGCACTACACACGCTGCCAGATGACGTTCACCCGGCATTCACCATACCCACACCCTGCCATCGGATCGCCACATTGTGTACCGTGATTCGTCACTCCACAAAATTTTTCAATCGTCCAGTGTCTACGCTCCTTACACCAAGCGAGGCGGCGTTTCGCATTTACCGGCGTGGTGTGTGGCTTATGAGCAGCCGCTAGACCATGAAATCCAAGTTTTCTCACCTCCCGCCCAACTTTCACAGTACTTGCAGTAGATCCTGAAGCAGTCTGGAATTCCTGTGTGATGGTCTGGATAGATGTCTGCCTATTACACATAACGATCCTCTTCAACTGACGGCGGTCTCTGTCAGTCAACAGACGCGGTCGGTCTGTACGCTTTTGTGCCGTACGTGTCCCTTCACGTTTCCACTTCTCTATCACATAGGAAACGGTGGACCTAGCGTTGTTTAGGAGCATGGAAACATCGCGTACAGACGTATGACACAAGTAACACCCAATCACCTGACCACGTTCGAAGTTCTTGAGTTTCGCGGAGAGCCCCATCTTGCTCTCTCACGAAGTCTAATGACTACTGAGGTCGCTGATGTGGAGTACCTGGCAGTAGGTGGCAGCACAAAGCACGTAATATGAGAAACGAATATTTTTCGGGGTGTCAGGATACTTTTGATCACATAGTGTATATGTAAGTGTGTACGTGTGTGTGTGTGTGTGTGTGTGTGTGTGTGTTTTACTTTAAAAGCAATATGAATGATGGTAAATCAACCACGATGCTGCTACGACCGCAGGTTCGAATCCTGCCTCGGGCATGGCTGTGTGTGATGTCATTAGGTTTGTTAGGTTTAGGTAGTTCTGTCTAGGGGACTGCTGATCTCAGATGTTAAGACCCATAGTGCTTAGAGCCATCTGAACCATCATCTGATGGTAAATCCTAGAATTTACTGGTAATTATGATACGTATTTGTACGAAGAGTCGTTGATAAATCTCAGCATTTACTCATGCGAACAGCTAAAAGCATATTCATTACAAAAATCACTTTATTATTTATCAAAATTCTGTACATTGGTTGTACAATTGCGTTACTTAAATATTATTGCATACCAATGTGTCTATAATAAACATTACTCCATATCAAAATTTGTGAAAAATATTATAATTAAGCAGAAATATTATAAAAAATGTTATCTTGTGAATGTTAATTGTCGTTAGAGCGATGTTGACTGTTGCAGCAGTTAGACTTACGTAACTTGGAAAACAATTTGCACAAATAAGTTTCTAGTTGAACACTTTTAAATAAATGCACTTTTTCATCCCTTTTCTTCCAACAAAAGATAATTTGGCTTGCCGACTCAAGATGTTGCTCACCGCAATACAAAATTCTCGGCAAAGCAAGACTCACTCAGTGTGAAGAGTCGTAACGTGATAGTATGCAACTCAAGGAAGAAAATCAGTAACATGCGTCAGACGTACAACGCAGAGCGCTTACGTGTGATGTCTAGAGAGACAAGCCGCTTATCGATTTTTTTCGCTACCATTTTGGGAAAGCGAAGGGTCTACGCCATGTAATATACCTACTAAAAATATAGGTGTCCCATATTCGTACTTGCAAAATGACAAGTGAGCATCGTTTATGTTCCAGTATGGCAACCTGAATTTTAACAATAACATTTCTCCATTTCAAATCCCCTGTCTTCAGTGGGCAACTATCAGACAAGCCCCAAATATGTATGCCGATCCACAAACCTTACCCAAGAAAGGACAGTGTCCCCGAAGCGGCATGAGCCGAGATATTTTCAGTTTTCTTTATTTAAGCCCGCTTCTGAAGTACGACAAAAACCATCAGTTGTCACTGTTAACAAGGGGACTTCCTCACCTCGACGATGGAGGATCACAACATCATCGGCCTACAGCCTAAATGTGAAGTTTCCCCAGAGAGTTTCAAAAGTGACAACCGATCAGCAACTTGCCGCAACAACGGCTCAAGAGACACGAGAAAAGGAGAGAGAGAGCGAACTGCCCTAAGGCACCGTCCAACAGAAAACAACTGGCGGTGTCAGGCGTCCATAGACCACCATAGACGTTACAATGTTCTTGTACAAAGTGGAAAGAACGACACGTTCAGGAGCGGCAAAGCCAACAATCTTGAACAGGCGATAGAGATAAGAGTGATTAACGCGATCGAATGCCTTTGCGAAATCTAACAAGGCAAAAGCGCAATGAATAGATGTGACAGCAGCCACCAAAACCACATCCCTATATTCTATCTCTGGAGTCAAAATTGTACGGTCGTGGAGGCACCATTGATGTTTACCAGTCTCACAACCAAGCAACAGGCACAGTTAACTGTTCACATCCAGTACAGAAACTTCATAGACGACAGTAGGCTAAAAGTAGGCTAAAAGGCCATGATGATACGGAATGAGAACAACTTCGCCCAGCGTGATGCTCGCAGCCACAGCTCTCCCTCACAAAACCACGTCTAAAATTTAAGTGAAAGTAGAATCCAAGAGACGCAAAAAATGACCTAAGGGGGGAATCAGCTAGGAAATCAAGCACTTCGTCCCCCTGAAAAAACGCTGAAACACTAGTCAGGCGTAACGATCTCACCAAGGGTCGCAAAACTAGCATCGGACTGAGACCCACGGTGTCACCCGCTTCATACAATTGTGCTTAATAGTGACGTAAAATCTGCGTCATCTCACCTTGAGTACTCAACTGATGGACTTCATGTGCGGTGAAGGAGGCAACAAGAAAGTAATGACGATGAGTCTGATGATGATGTAGGTGGTCCAAGAAAGTCAGTTCCTTGTTGACGGGAGAATGTGGCTTGGACTTCACACTCAACCCATCCAACCGTTGCCTCTTAATCGGCAGCAACTTAACGTAGATCCACAGAAAGTGAGCCACCCTCAGAGGGGCATCACCTGCTTGTGAATACGAATCAGGAAGAACTGTATAATAAAACTCGTAGTTGTTAAAAAACTCTCTCGCCTTTGCATGCAATTACGTATCAGCTTTTTACGGATTCACAGCTTTGCATATTCAGACCACCATCCCAGGACGGGTACGCTGTACAGAGCGGAGACGAAACTCTCACTCAACAGCAACAGTCCCACCAGCAAGATGGGATACGTTGAGCATCGTTGAGTACGACAGAATTTCATGAGTTCTTGTGGGAGGTTGATAGTCGCCGTAACAGCACAGTGATCAGTGAAAACGTATGAATTATGCCGACTGGAAGGATCTCATGGCACAAAACATGAGACAAATAAAATCTATGAAGTAGTAATAAAAAACGTGAATTTCATCAACGTCGGAAATTTGTGTTCACAAACACCCCTCGTGCGTATCGTAAGAACCAATTCATGGAGATCACGACTAAGATTAAAATGAGAGAACTGGTCAACGGGACACGACACGCAGTTTAGGTCAGCCACTAGCAGATTCCGAGGATTCAAACGCAAAAGATAAGGGAGTCCTTCTCTGTAAAATTGAGAGCACGCCACTTATCGACCAGCACCAGACGATGCATATATCATAACCAGTGTGAGGTCAAAAATACGACAACCAACCCCGGGTCCAGAATCGAGAACTTCAATGTCAGCGACGAGAATAACTTCACTATAAAATAGGACTGTACCCGTCGAATCTTCAGACTCTATACTGACAAAGGTCTGAATCCCAGGAACAGAAAATGTGGTAAACAATACTGCAAGAACACACTATTGCGCTGGAATCATAAATAAACTAAGAGCAAAGGGACGTAGCTCAGATTCAACGCAACTGACATTCAAAGTAAAAAGGGTGAATGCCTGAATCATCTACAGAGGTGGGAGAGTAGTGAAGTCCATCTATGTCACATTCCGATCATCAGTCCACTGCCGAGTCAACAGACGAATCTAAGGGAGGAAGACTAGTCCCATGCCTTTCAGAACCCTTACATCGTGATTTCTTGCGCGAGACAGCGCGATCCGTTGCCGGCACTGAGGCAAATCGCCTCAGCTTCCGGAAGAGTAGGAACTCAAGCACCAGATCTGAAACTGTTCACGCTGGACCAGAGGAAGTAACCTACTCCGCAAAGGGATCATCCGACATGACAGACAAGGACGGAACAATACGCTCAGCAGGCGATAACCCTCGAACAAAGTGGGGCGACTGCTGGATTACAAGACTCAACGGCGGAAGCTCCAAAGGTTGCGTGACCGAAGTGCCGTCGATGGTGGTCGACACGAAAACAGGGAGGCGTCGCTGTTCGTCAACAGCGATATTTGGGGGTGAAAGGGGTTGGGGGGTGGACGGATGAGATATACCTGAATCCTGACGTGTCTCCGTTCTTAAGATCCACCCAGAGGCCGAGTGAACGCAAGAATCCTGCATCCCATAGCCTCCACAGGAGGATGGGAGGCTCCTTCGCAATTTTTGTCACAAAGAGAGACGCTTAATGCAGGAGGGTAACATTGGGAATTGCACGTGGAAGCACATGCATCTTGGGTACGACGTCGCTTATGTTGCAGCACCTCAGCATCGGAGTGGGGAGCAGACGGCGCAGAAAATTGCTCACATTGCTGTTCAAGAGAATTTTTGAGGATAGAATCCCGTTTCGGACAATTGACAGGTTGGTGACCATTCTACTACATAAGAAGTATGTATCCAAGTGGCCATTGTAAGTAACATAGGCCCCCATAACCACTAATCTAAAGATGTGACTGTATCTTCTGTTTAATGTACATCTCAACGGAAAGGTTGTGTTGACTCGACTGGCATTCTCAGTGAATACTTTTAATATCAACAAATTTAAACAACTCATCATTAAGACAGCGATCCTCTACCTCCGACGACATGTTGAAAACCACTACATTAGTATATTCAGTATCATCATTAGCAAGGACAACAACGTTAAGTGACCCATCCCTGTCGTGGAGAGAAATCTGATTGCCATGTTTAAGTAAGAGCCTGTCTGCTTGGAGGGGGTCCATGAATTTTACAAAGAAGATATAAAGCTCATTGTCAAAACATGCGGTGTGGACCTCAAGTATAGCAAGCGTTGCCACTAACCACTCACGAATTTCGAGGGAACTTGGCTGCTCGCAACGAGTGGACTTGCCATAACAGCATCTTTGCATGCGATTAACTTGGACAACGAAGAAGTTAGAATAGGTATCAAAAACACACGTAAATTGGCACAAAAGACGATTCAATGACGAATAACCACTCACAAATGTCACAACTTACCACGTAAACAACTAACTACTAGGACTCTAAACGCTGCGGCGGAACGGAAGATTAAACTCATCCGGCCGGTTCGGCGCTCCTGTTTAGCGCATTCACTCTGTTTGAGTGAATAGCCACTGAGGCACTGCTTCTTAAAATGATGCGTAAACGTTGCTTTCGTCGCCGTCGGCGATTGCTGGTTTACAAATCACTTGTCAATGTGGACGGCAGTCTAGGTGCTTCGACATCTTCTGCGAAGGGTAAAAAGAACGAAACAAGAGGAGTTGGTAAAACTACTCAATTTGTTCTTATTAATGGACCTACTTTATTTTGTGGTGCGAGGTTAAATTTTTCTTTAATGAAAGTATCTTCTTCCTCTAGTTTGGGTAACGGGTGGCTAACTGTAGCTTTCGTTGCTTGTAACAATGCAGGGAGAGCAGGTTTGAAATCCTTTGAAACTAGGGAAATCTTAGCTTACCGTACTATTCCTGTTTCTGAGATTATAATTGCTAGTGAGGGTTCCTACCTTTTTCCGCACGGGAGTTTGTCTTTGTCTTGTCGTAGACGTTGTAAGATAAATTCTGACTGTAGCGTTCAATTATGGGTGAAGGCGAGTGGTCCTTCTTCTTTGGAAGATTGTCGCATTGTGGGTGATTGTACTTTATATAATCATTGAAAGTAGTAGTTCTCATCAAACGGAGGAGGAGTTGCCTACAGAGACGGACACTTGGCACAAATAGCTGTATGACCAATCCGGTGTCAGCACAGCAGAGTGAGAGTAGCGTGTCAGAACAGACGGTCTGACAAATCTCGGTTTTATAGCCAGCGATAAATAAACCTTCATCTCTGATTTGTTCCATGGTATTGTAGTGGCTGAGCTTGTATTTCAGTGCTAAAGCGAACCACTACACGCATCAACATATGTAACACGGCAACACACTCGTAACCAATCTGAGTGCACAGACTGCTCATTTTTCAGTTTCGCGACATAGTCCATCCTACCCACTTTCATCTTTCCTCTCTCAACACAACACATGAAGAGACACGCACACCCGCCAGGGCACGTACCTTACGTGACGCGGTTGGCTCCCGCGCGGACCCTTAGCTGTCTGTGTCGTTCCTTCACTTTTCCGTTTCGCGGCATAGTCCATCCTACCCACTTTCATCTGCCAAATTTCAACAGACACAAAACTATTCAGCCCAGACTTTGATCTTCCATCTCGAAGAAGAGTTCACGAGAACAGTGTTCCGTGGTCTCTGACGACAGCTGATCAGGCAACGTCAGACGCGAACCGCGTCTAGCCCGCAGCTAAACGCCAGTAAGCGGAAATCTCTGTTCAAACCCTTGAGCCTTCTTTGTTTTCCCATTGCCCATAGTCTTTTAAGATTTCCACCTCTCCTATGTCCATTATCTCACCTTATCCATTAGATTAAATGGCGTATTTCAGCTACTGGGTAAGCATGTAACTTATTGGTGATGCAGCTGCTGCCGCGCGAAGCTACAGATAAATCCATTGCGCAACACCGTTCAAATGATTGGAGGAAAGATCTCAGTCTTACGAATATTTGTTGTTAGGAATTTAGAGAGCACAGACATTTCTGTAGTTCATCAACATAGCGAGTTCTCTCACAGACTTTTATAAATGTGTACTTCCTAATTACAGCAGCCTGTTTTCTTCTAATGACTGCTTGTTTGACTTAGGAAAATTTGGTATGGACTTCACATTTATTGAATAGTTGTGTCTGTAATGTGGCTGACTCAAAATGTCTTGAACTTGGTGAACCAATAATTATATGCAGCATTTCGCCGGCCGTTTCCGTTTCTGATACCACGCCGGCAACTGGCGGGTAACCTGCTTTCAGTGGCATAGGTGCCTCTCCTTTCGGAGACTGTTCACATGCTTTTCAAGTGCGTCGCATGTTGTGGGCACTGTACTGCTGACATATAAACTGTTGACTAGCTGATAGCTGGCAGCTGCTGCTAGGGTCGCCCTAATCGCTCAAGTATAGAGTGCGCATCGACAGTGCCGATACAGCCGAGGCGTCCGCAGGTCACGTGCCCGTCAAGCACT
Source organism: Schistocerca cancellata (assembly GCF_023864275.1). Lineage (NCBI taxonomy): Eukaryota > Metazoa > Arthropoda > Insecta > Orthoptera > Acrididae > Schistocerca > Schistocerca cancellata. The sequence goes on along the minus strand of NC_064626.1, from coordinate 748,028,614 downwards.
CACGAACGATCCTTCCCGGATGATCCTCCACCCGATGTGTATTTGCTGTGGGTCACTGCACGGTCCCCAGCAGCCCGTCCTTCACTCAGTCAGTCAGCGCCCTCTGTCGGACGGTTCCAGTGGGTCATCTATCGGAACCCAGCCCGGGGAACCGGATCTACACTGCACAATTACGTTGCCCCAGCACTCTCTAGCTATGGAATTTACCTAGTGAACTTGTGTCTAATTGTAACAATCAGGACTAACGTCATTGAGGACCCCTGATTGCGAAATCCTTACATAAAATCAGGACAATTATGTAAATGTGTCATTTTCAATCTGCATTATGTTTAACTTATCTTTCGTGTGTTGTGCTAATAATGTGTACTGGCATACTACCTGGGAGTCATCATTTAAGAATGATCAATTATGTTGCGTGCAACTTTTCATTCTGAGGGCATAAAACCAATAATCCCTATTAAATGAAAGCATGCATAGTGAATTGAGGCCCGAATGCGTACGTGTACTTCGCATACGGTTGTTTAGTAGTAGCACAAGTAGCGGTACTAGAAAGAAAAACAGAGGCAGCTTTCAGCCTAGCACGCGGTAAGAAAGGGAACGCAAAGGAAGAAGTGAGCAGGGAATAGCTAAGTCGCTTACGAAATGGACTTGAACACCGAAAACATAGAAATGTAATGTCTACCCCAGAGTAAGACTGTTACATATCAGATGCAATCGTTGCTGTGTATCACGTATCCCACGAGTTGAAGTAGCGTTTCGTTCCTGCCTGTAGCGTTTCGTCAATCGCTTTTTTTTTTCTTCACTTTACCTAGGTCGTACCTAACTAGGGCTGAATCGGTAGTTTCCGTATTCCTCCAATTCGTTACCCTCAGGGAATTCGGTGTGACGTAAACATCTCCTTCCTAACCTGCCTTCCCTCCCGCACATTCGTCCTAATTTCCTGCAATTTCCTATTCTCGGCAGAACCAGCCGTTAGAGACACAGAGTACCGAATACGTTTTGTCAACAGCGTTGTATCCCCACATGCCATTCGTGTCTGGTTCGGACAGAGACGGCAACATCGTAATCCTTCAGTTACCCTCGTTCCCACCTTTCGTATTCCGCTGCACGAGAAACCACCGGGTTTTCGGCTGTGCACGCCGTTAAATGGCGTTTTTAACAGGGCTGTGGCAAGTGGTGTGGCTAGGTGGCCAGTGGGTTCAATCCGTTTCCGGGCTTTAAGACGGAGTGGCCGAGTTTATAGCGATCGCGCTCGTCGCTTCCATTTGTGTTATCGATTCGAAATTGTAAGTACAGTGAAAATGTCTTGTTCACAGAAAACAACGTTGGGGCTTAGCGTGGAGAGAAATAGTCCACATCCATCCCCGTTCTTCTTTTGGAAGTGGCTAGTACATGAAGTAAAATTGAATGATAATGAATTTTTCATTATTCAAACGGAATCAATCGCACAAAACACGAACAATACCGGTAAATTTGAGCTCTACGGTGCTTTTGTAAGCACAGTTTCCAATAATTATGCTGGTTTAGGTTTCAAATCAGTCAGAGTTTTCGATATGCCTTTTGAAGTTCCGTCTGATAAAGCAAGAGATAATGAAACGATTTATGACATTGTCTACGATGTCAGAGGGGACACATGGTCAGAGAAACGTTTATTTTGAAATGTAAATGGAATCATTGTGGCTAGAGTGGATTTTCAAAACCATGTTCCGTTTTATCTGTTTATTTGTGGCCACAGAGAGTATGTAGCGCACTAAAATCAGCTTCGTACTTATTTAATCTGCAACTCACGGAGCATTAGAAGGATTCTTGTGATCTAAGAAGAACCGTACAACTTCTCAGCAACATGGGCTTCCAGCAGGTAAGTACAGACGCAACCGTTTGGTCTAGACGAAGTGATGTGATTGCTTTGCAGTGCAGACAAGTGGAACGTGTGGAGCCGGCAGAAGAAACGACTACTGCAGTGAAAACAAATGAAGTTGGGATAGTGAGCACATCAGAGCCAGCTATACCACTTAATATGGTCTTACAGTGTCAAGACGGTACAATTAGCATGCGGAAACAAAACTGCAAGAGACAAGCGTGAACAAACTGAAGAAACTCAGCAAGGAATCCATGAAATGGACATGATAGATACTCTGCAACAAGAAATAAATGAGTCATCAACGATTATGGGAAAGGACGATAAAACTACGGAAACTACGCACGAGGAACAAATGATCAGCAGACGAGTGAGTTACGAAGAAATTGGGACAAACATAGTCTGCTGATTACGAGATGAAAGAGCTCCCAGTGGATTGTGTCGCAGAAGACAACGTCGTGATACAATCGAAAATGTCGGCCTCAACGGCCGCTACCAGGTTAAGGCCTAAAAGCATGCAACAAATACCTTCAACACAGAAACGAGGATAGACAGTGAGAAAGACTTATACACTCCGGTGTTATGAAGATGAGACGTAAGGCTAAAAGCAAAGATCAAGTAGACGTACCAGTCAAAGTAGTTTACGCACAAGAGCATGAGGACGTGGAGCTGATAAGTGGCATTCAGAAATACGAATCTTGGCAGATGAACCAACCGATTCGTTGGAAGATCTTTCATTCTTCATTTTCTGTCCTTCGCAAAACCAGTAGGACTTAATGGAGCGTTGACTCAATAAATATAAATAAGCTAACGAGTAAATTAAAAAATCGTTACTTGCTGATTTTCTTTATTGTGATGTTGTTGACGTAGCACTCTTACTAGTTCGTACAGAGGAAATCCAAGTGACAGGCTACTGATAGTATTCGATATCGCCAAGACTGGCTGTAGTGCGACAGGTGCAGTGAGAGAAGGAATTCCAGTCCCGGGAATAGAACTACTGGACTCGGTCCTTTGAATGACTGGACTTCTTTTCGACACACTAATAGTGAATATACAGGGTGTAACAGGTATAATTTTAAATGTAGTAACTTAATATCTGCACATACCAGTGTGTGGTTGTTTTGTCTCTGCGTCGAACAGTCTTCTCACAAACACGTCACAAATTTTACGACCTGGTATTTTCTGTGTGGCTGTATCTGGGTCATGAAGTGAACGACGCCAGACAATATAGACCACCCTTTTGACGCTACGCCTCCCCTCTTCAATATCTGACTGCTGTCCTGGGGAAAATGACATTAATGGCTTGTCTTACCATGTATGCGTGGAGATACTACTCAACCTAAAAACATATTACTTGTGATAGATATAATTATTAGTCTGCAAATGACGTAAATACTGATGCAGTGGTGTTGAGTACACTGTCCTCAAGCCACCAACACAAATATCGGCATTTATACACCCTGTATCTGCCACTTCTGGTTACGAAACTGAGAGAGCAAAACATTTTTAAGACGGAAATAATATACTTGTTGTGTAAGAATCCACAGGAAATTATCTGAGGTGGTAATTTCAACTACATATAACATGTTATTGATCAACATCCAAACTTCAATACTTAGACAGAACTAAGGACGCCTGTTGATATCCTTGACTTCCATGACACGTGGAAACCAAAAAATGCAGCAGTACCGACTTACACCTAAGCAACGAACACATCAGCGAGCAGGATGGATAGAATATACGCAACAAGGCCATTAAAATTAAAAGTAGTTAATTCTGAAACAGCACTTCTTGCCTTCTCTGACCATCGGTGTCACCGTGACACATAGCACGATGCAACCATAGCAAAACAAATGTGCAGGAGGGATATGGAAGCTTAGCGTCAGCAACCTCTTACACGGAAAACTAGAATACAAAGTTCATGGCTAATCTCGAAGCTGTACAAAGCTAGTGGAACAGTATCCTAATGCACTGGTCACTCGCCTTCATACATGGCAGTGGACGTTTGAAAATTAAATGGTCGTCAGTTGATTTAGATGATATTCCCGGATGACTCTTAACTCAATTACTGCCACGGGGGTGAGGAGAAAGAACACATCCTGGTGATACCAGCATAATGCGTATTTAGATGTTCGATTAATCTGAATGGTTTGCAATGTTCCAGCGATTCTATTCGAACTCTATGCTGATGTATCGACAAGGACATTTTCGCAGATAAACATGCAAGTACGTAATGACTGTTCAGTTTCTCAATAAAATTCGTTGCACTCACACATTATACATCCGCTGAAGAACAGTTTCATGCATTTACGTTTTTGGAGTCCCACAATATTGGTTGGCTAATATTATGACGATACGTTGTATACAACTTCCACAGATATTGTTTACCATGTAGTCAAGACTACCTAATGAAGCCAAAATCGTGGATAAAATTGAAATGTAGTTTGTTTATTAATACTTTTCTTTTGACTAAATAAATATGAAATATGAATCGGGATTGGAGGTGATGATCCTATCCTTTTTTCAGTATTAGAATGGTCGATATCGTGTTCTGAATAACGCGTGTCATATAATGTCCAAATATCGACACGACCCAGGCTCTCAATTCGGCACTTAAATGTCTATTCTTCGCTCTCGAAACGTTCGATGTGATTGACTTTCACACGCAGGGTTCAATTTAACGGTATATGCACTGTTTTTAGTGTTTTAGGTCCCCGTTAATTAATATCTGGTAGTTAATAAGCGAACTATTTTTATGCTGGTGCGTTGTTTGTATCAGTTACCCCCGCAACCGTCCAAGGATAAGGTTCTCTTAATGTTCCGCGCACAGGCGTTTCACAAAAAATGCAGAATTACGTAAATTATAGCTTTCCGTTGCGTACAGGTTTCGTGGGTTCCACAACCATAATAGTTTCCCAAGAGTATTTTTCCCAGCTGATACAAAGCTCGAATTATGTTGTCGGAATCATTCTCGCTTCACCCGACAATAAACGTCTCTGATCACTACGCCACACGTAATGTATTTTAAACGTGCTTGAAGAGTCTTGAAATAATCTCCTTAATGAATTTCGCAGTCGCATACCACTTTTTCATCGACTACCCCGATCGCGATAACTAAAGGTAGAGAGCTCAATAATGTGTTACATGTTTTTTTATATGTAGTAAAAAACAAACGCGCCTTTATATCTTTCTGTCCCGTTTGGTCTTTGCTACTTTGCTTTTATTGCTTTTCATTATATTGCTTCTCAGTAATACTGTGCAGTTATTGAAGTTTCGTATTACTTTCTCCTTTTTTATTCTTCCAAAATAAAGTCTATTTATCCCCGATTTTAATTAATATGATGCTAATTGACACGCCTGCCCGCAAAGTACCGTTATAAGATGCAAAAGGAGAGAGAGCAAGAATAAACCTTAAACTCCTGTTATTCCTGTCTCCGTTACTTATATAGGAGACGTACAGTCCTAGTACGTGATAGGAAAAAAAATTAACGAAATTAAGGCTAAAACTTTACACTTCAAATCACAGTAGGTGATGGTGTGAGAGTAAGAGCCAACGTCATCAGAGGAGTTGAGCGAGAACAAATATCCTTGCACCATCTTTTCAAACACGAGGAAAGGAGGAATCAACACAGAGAGAAATACAAACGAAGGAAGACAGTGCATCGGGAGATCAGAAACGCATTTGACAAAAAGTTCATAAATACTTTCAAAATCTCTATGTAGGGGATGTTACCGATGATAAAAAGCTCATGATCTCTTGAATTACGTAATAGAGAAGCTCAATGCCGAAGATAATCGGTCACTATGCAGGCTCTTCACAAAGGCAGAGATTCTTTAATCTATAAGACAAGCAGCTAAAGGGGAGTCACCAGGTTAAGATGGAATACACGTTAATTTTTGTACGAAATTTTAGGCCTATCACTGATGTCATGAACAATATTTCTGCACAAAACATTCCATGAGATTTTAATGAAGGACTAGTCGTGGTCATTACAAACAGACGCTGGCCAAACATTTACCTTCTCGGTCTGTATTAGACTATACTACATGGTATACGGTTCAAATGGGTCTGAGCACTACGGGACTTAACATCTGAGGTCGTCAGTCCCCTAGAACTCAGAACTACTTAATCCTAACTAACCTAAGGACATCACACACATCCATGCCCGAGGCAGGATTCGAACCTGCGACGGTAGCAGTCACGCAGCCTGGACTGAAGCGCCTAGAACCTCTCGGCCACGACGGACGGATTACATGGTATACACTTATGTACTGGACCAGACAAAACGCCTAACTTCCATAAAAGCAGCAGATGTGTATAAACAGATGCTCCATCCGAAGTGAACAGAATGGGAAGAAAATTTACAGAGAGTAACTGGACAGCAATGTGGCTAAAAATATCCAATACACATTTAACTCTTCAAGTGCAGTCAGCGTGGTATCAGGTTGTGAAAGAAACAATAGCAGTAAATGAAAATCCAGTTAAAGTATGTGAAACTTTTAAATTTTTTTACTGTGAAGGAAAAAAAAAACAATCTGGAGCACAGATTGCTCTGCATCAAATACAAGCAGATACGCCTATGGACAAACAATATACATGATTTAATGAGAATAACAGGCTGCATTCAGATAGCCGAAGAATTTAAACCAGATAACAGAGACTATCCGCCCAACATAACAAATTTTACAATATCTTCCTTATTGAATAATAATTTTTATTTAACCACTTGAAACGCGTACGTTTCAAGCAGCGATGGCGAGGCATGACAGAATCTCTGACCAGAGAGTTGTTTATCGTTGATAGTCTGCGCTTGACTGCGCGAGAGTTCAGTTCCGAGTTGGACGCAGTTGCGAGAAAGTAGTTGTACGTAGCGAGTCGCGACAGCACGTAGTTCAGTTGGAGAGTAGTAGCGCGCGGGAGACGTAGTTGTGTGTGAGGAGTAGGCGGGCGTCGACATGGGTCTCTGGTCACGGTTCTGGACGAGGTATATTGTTATCGAAGGTAATGAAGCAGCATTGCGCTCAGCTAATAATGTATGGTAATTGTAATTAATTTGTTCAAGAAATGCCCCAATAATAATTTCGTTTTCAAATCAATCGTTTTTAAGAAAAGAATCATTACAATTGAAACAATATTTCCTATGCTTTTCCTCCATGAATCAATTTATCAGATTAAATATTGCACAGGGCCTAAGGTCAGCGCAGCTGCCCTTATAAAATTTATCAGGTTCATCTTAACGTTAATTTTGTGGGGACTCAACATTATTTGCACATTTTTATTATCATTGAGTTTTATTACTGTGGGAAGCTAACATTTGGCACTATTTGCATTTTCATTCAATTCATATCATTTAAAAATAATTACGGGGAGGTTACACTTAGCACGATGTCCAATGCTCAATTAAATATTTTCTTTTATTTTCACGGGAAGGTTACACTTTAGCACGATATTCTATTCACATTTAAATATTTTCTTTTATTTTTGCGGGGAGGTTACACTTGGCGACCCTGCCAGGATCGTATTTCTTTGAGTACCTTCTGAAAAGTAGCCAGATATCTGCTCTTATTTACTTAATATAATTAGCATTTGGCACAACGCTTTTACTAATTGTGTGACTTTCTTTCCTCAGATCATTGGCAATTCGTTGCTCTTTGTTGTATTTGTTTGTTGCATTTTGTATTGTCTTTGTTTCATTGTGAATAATTGTGACTAGTGTATAAATGCCGCGAAAGACTATTAATAGTGCATCGTGAAGTATAATGAGTGAAATAACCGAATTAAACAACTTGACCGATAGTAATAGTGACACGCAATGTAATGATGACAATCCTCCGTTTATTGACAATCAATATGTACCGACCACCAATGTTCATTTTGATCTTAGTGATGAACGGACAAATTCAGTTGTGTCGTCCGTCAATTTGACGACAATTGATGACGCGGGGCGTTCTGTTGCAATGAGCGCTGCCCAGCTTGACACACCCGGTGTGCAGGATTTACGTGACAAACAGATAAATTTTTCTAATGAAAATGAACAGTGTAATCAGAGTACGACAAATTTATTTAATTCCGGTGTAGTGACTAACAGTCCACATCCGATTAGCAGAAATCTTCAAGAATCACAGAATGACCAAATGGTCACACAAAACGTGACAATTGCAGCTACGCCATCAAACAGCACAATGAATAGAGTAGGTAATGTTACTGAGGATCAAATTATAGCATTGTTACAACAAATGATCAAAAAACTTGATGAACAAAACAAACGACTTGAAGAACAAAACAAACAATTTAGAGAACAGAACAAACAATTTTCTGAAAGTCTTAAACAGCCGAACGAAAAACACGACAACCTTAACGAACAGAACAAACAAGTTAGTGAACAGATTACAGCTGTTACCGTGCAACATCACGACACGAAAGAACAATCATGTGAAGAAAGTAAGGATCATGCTAGGAACAGTAATGAAGAAATTACAATTGTTGTACAGGAATTAAGTAGTACACGTGTAGGTACAACAGAATCACTTAAAGATGAAATTAATGCAGTCACTGAACAATGTTCAGAAAAGGCAACACAGATACGCGACGAGTTTAATTTAAAGTCACCAGAAGTTTCATACACTCTGAATACGGAAGTCGATAATAAATGTGAACAACAGAACAACCAAATTGACGAACGTATTAAAGTGACAGAAATGAAAAATGTTTCAGTCACTAATACGTCACAGAATACGCCACGTTGCGAGCATTTGTCACACTCACACAGTCAGTGTCATTCAGGCAATTTACAGAGACTACGTGATTTAAACTACGAAGTGACAGAGACAAATAGATTCTTATGCAATCGTGAACCTGTTCACACGTTCAGAAACGATTACGTTGATCACGAGCAATTTCTATCCGTAAGAAAATCTAAAGTATTTGAAAATGACAAAGCACAGGTATACGACGAGTTTAATTTAAAGTCACCAGAACTGTCACACACGCTGATTACGGAAAACGATAAGAAATTTGAACAACACATCAACCAAATTGACGAACGTATTAAAGTAACAGAAAAGAAAAATGTTTCAGTTACTAACGCGTCACAGCGTGCGGTACATTCTGAACGTTTGTCGCACTCTTACAGCCAGTGTAACTTAAGCAATTTACAGAGACTACGCGACTTAAAATCCGAAAAGCTACGTGACTTAAAATCTGAAAAGCTACGCAAGTTGAAATCCGAAATGACACATACAAACAGATTCTCATACAAACCTGAACGTGTTCTCAAATTCAGTGACGAGAACGTAGATTACGAGCAATTTTTATCCGTAAGAAAATCTAAGGAACTTAATAATGACAGAGCACAGGTACACGCTTTGAACTGGATACGTCGATTTATTTTTGTATTTTCAATAGCATTGACTATAATGCAGAAACTGGCATTAGTATGGATACAGCAATTTATTTCTGAATTTTTACCGCCATTGCCTGTAACACAAAAGCTGAAGTTTATTTGTAGCGCGTAATAAACCTCAGGGGATTCATTACGCTTTAATGAATATGTGCCGTAGCGTGCATAGGGCCCCAAGCTGTAGTAGTGATGTTTCATCTTTAGTTTTCTGCACTGCTGCCTTCTCTTCTACTATCCTTTATATCTGTCAAAACAGCTCTTTAACTGTTGCTCTACCTAGAATTAAGAAAAATGTATAAAGAAAACCGGATAAGACAAGTATATACCGAAAGTGACAATTTTTCATTAGATACTCCAGAAATGACAACCACGAGAACTTTAATATCAGAGAAAATTGTTATCATCAGTATGTATAGCATTTTCAGCAATCGTCAAAATTATCATCAGTCGCAACTACATTTTTGTTACAATAGAGGTATTTCTCCGCAACAGCATGAAAGTCAGCCGTTTAGCATACGAAACCAACAATGTAATGCACAAGGTCAACCAAGCTTTAATGTTTCGCCGCGTGCACATATAGTCCCTGGTACAACAAATAGTAACACACGGCAGCAAAGAAATAACTACGTACAGAAAACACAATATTTCAATTCTTATCGCAATGCACCGTACAGAAATGACTATCACGACAGACGTAAAATTAATGAGCACAATTTTCAGCGTACATTTAATAACAGTCGATCTTATCAGCAGCAAGAACATCAGCAACAACATATTATCATAAATGAACCAGACAGTAGGTATCATCCAGAACGTAATACGTCTGGAAGAAATAACAGAACAGTTCAAATAGTCGAAATTCCACAGCATCCTCCCGAAAATAATAACACGTCAGATATAATTTGACTAGATACTGTACAGGTCGCATCTTCGAGTAACACAAGCACTACTTTAGACACGCATAATGTTGTTCACGAAAATGTTATTACTTTTGACGACATCAGAGACACTCTTTTGCAGGAAAGACCAATTGTTCAGAAAACCATTTCATATCCTGTCATCGAAATTAGAATTGGATCATCGAAATTTTCAGCAGTAATCGATTCTGGATCACCTATGTCAGTAATAAATGAAGAAACTTTTAACGAGTGTAACAAAAGAATACCTATCCTACATTACCATTAGGCAAAACGAAAGTGAAAGGAGCAGTGTAGAGTAAAGGAGTAGATGTTAAATAACAGACACATTTATCATTTTGTATTGCAGGTCACACATTTCACTCAAATTTTTGGATTGTTCCTTTATTGACAACAGACGTTATTTTAGGCACGAACTTTCTGGTACAACACGACGCAACTATTGATTTTCAAAATTCATATTTAATGTTAAAGGATGAAAATGTACAATTGGCTTTAGAATTTCAGCACTCTTTATCTGGGGAAGAACAAACAATTAACTGTACAGTGGTCATTTCCGTATCACGTAGCATAGACTGTAATTCCACATTGTTCACAGATACGTACGTACATAACTATAATACTATGACGTAATGCAGATGATTTCTGATAAAGTTAAACAAAGCAGAGCAAATACAGACGACGAACGCATGCAGCTACACAAAATTCTTTTACAGCAAGCTCCAGTTTTTGACAACATTCCTGGTACTATGTCCGGTTTCATGTATGAATTTCAAGTCAAACAGCACGACACATTTAAAGCAAAGCATTATCCCATTCCATATATCCACAGAGAACAAGTTAAATGAGAGTTGCAAGATATGCTCGACCAAGGAATTATAGAACCGGCAGTTAGTCCTTACATAAACCCACTCCATATTGTTAAGAAAAAGGATGGCTCACTTCGCCTCGTGCTTGATTCACGTCATATCAATGACATAATTATTAATGACACAGATTGACCACAGACACTAGAGGAACTACTACAGAAATTTCACGGTACTGATATTTATTCTACATTAGATTTAAAATCGGGATTTTGACAAATTCAGCTTCATCCGAATTGCAGAAAGTATACAGCTTTTCTCTGTTTTGGCGATTGTTATCAATTTCGTAAATTACCGTTCGGCTTAACAATTTCTTCTGCTGCTTTTATTCGCGGTTTGAACACAATACTTCCGACAGAACTTAAAGACAGAATCACGACGTACGTGGATGACATTCTTATTGCAGAAGCTACCTGGTCTGAACACAATATGATTCTTGAACGACTGTTGCAAACTTTCATGCGCAAGGACTCACAATTAATCTCAGTAAATCGCACTTCGGCAAAACTTCTATAAAATTTCTTGGACACGTAATTTCAGCAGAAGGCATTGCGCCTGACCCGGAAAAACTTCAAGCTCTACGTGACATTACTGTTCCTACAACGAAAAAGCAACTACGCAGTTTTTTGGGTTTAATTAACTTTTTTCGTAAATTTATTCATCACTCTGCTTTAGACACACCTAGATTATGCCAATTGACAGGTAAAAACACTATTTGGTCTTGGGATAAGCAAGCACATTCTGAATTTGTGAACCTGAAAGAAGCCTTGTTGAATGCTCCACTTTTATCGCACCCAGACCTTACCAGAAATTTTTCCATTGCTACCGACAGTTCCAACACGGCTTTAGGCGTACATATTTTTCAGGAAATTGAAGAAGATGGTTTTACAATAATTAAAAACATCGCATTTGCAAGCCGCATTCTGTAACCTGCTGAACGAAATTATTCCGTTACTGAACTTGAAACACTATGTGTTGTTTGGGCATTTAGGAGATTTCGGCATTTTCTTTATGGGAGACACACTACAGTTTACACAGACCACAGAGCGATACAATTTTCACTTTCAGCTAAATTCACACACGACAGATTAAGTAGATGGAAGCTTTATTTACAGGAATTTAATTTCACAATTGTTCACATTCCCGGCACACAAAATGTTATAGCAGACGCACTATCTCGTTCTCTCAGCAACAATCAGCAAGGAATCGCAACCAACTTCTGCAAAGCAAATTTCAGCGTCATGTACATTCAGCAAGTTGCATTTGAAAATTTTATTTCGTCGTCATTACAGGACATAACAAAGGAGCAAAATAAAGACAACGTGTGGAAAGAAATTAAACACCTTTGGCAAGATAACAATAATGATACGATTGGAAACCATTACACTGTACGCAATAACATTCTGTTTCGCCGCTCTCATCCAGACAGCAACAATTGGTTATTATGCATTCCTGACGAACTTGTTAACAAATTAATCTGGTACACTCATTTAAGTTACGCACATTACGGAGCCAGAAAATGTTTCCTTATACTGAGACAGAACTGTTATTTTGCCAACATGGAGAAACGTATACGACGAGTTTTAGCGTCATGTAAAATTTGCCAGAAAGCTAAGTCAGACACAACTTCACATATTCCTCCATTATATCCCATTGTACCTGTTAAATTGAGACACATGGCCGCTGTAGACATTTTTGGTCCGATTCCCAGAACTAATAGAGGTTTTTGCTACACTTTTGTCGCTGTTGAACTCACATCAAAATTTGTTACCTTCACTCCGTTACGCAAAGCGACTGCTAAAACTGTTTCGAAAGCATTCGTAAAACATTTCTTATTTCATGTAGGGCATGTATTGAAAGTAATTTCTGACAATGGACCAAAGTTTCGATCTGCTATATGGACACGTATGTTACGAGCTAGAAACATTTCTCCGATTTATATATCCAGGTACCATGCTTCCTCGAACCCTTGTGAACGATTAATGAAAGAAATTGGTAAACTGTTTAGAATATACTGCCATAAAAGACATATTGATTGGGACACGCACATACACTCATTCCAGGATGTAATTAATTCCATACCAAATGAATCCACTATGCTATCTCCGTCTGTAATACTGAAAAATGTTGAACCACCTAACAAACTTAAAGAATTAGTAAACTTTCCTACATCTCATCGACTACGACACCATGAAATAATTGACATTGCGCTGAACAACATCAAACGTGCCGCAGAGCGCCGGAGAAGCCAACAAAAACAGGTTTGTACACACCGTGACTTTCGCGTTGGACAGAAGATATTAGTACGTACACACTATTTATCCAGCAGAGTGCAGTAAATTTGAACTTCTATACGCAAGTCCATATCGGATTCGCAGCATTCCTCACCCCAATGTAGTACACGTCGAAACTCTGAGAACCAGAAAAAGTAAAGGCAACCACCATGTCTCCAATATTAAACCCTTTATTGAATGAAGACACTTTATGTTTTAACATGCTATGATGCCATTTACTAATTTTTATGATCACGTATGCAATTATACTCACATGAACACTTACTGATGATTATCGTATTTTTCTTGGCAAGTGCCCGGCGAGGTAAGGTTAGCAGGTCGCTTTTCTTGTCGTTATACACCTTAGACCGTGCATACTTTCCATTTTTTTGTATGTATGATTGTTTTCCTGTTTTGTTTGTGTGCACTATGAAATAGTTCACATATAACACACACCAGTTGACTTTGACATTTTTGTCCTATGATATCTCAAGATCGTGACTGTTTTACATTTTTTGCTGCTGTATTGTGATATTCTGTGTACATTTTTGCATTTGAACACTGTCTATTTTTTTTCTCTTTTTTCATATTACGTTTTCCGTCATGCTTTGCTGTATGCTCAATTATGTTACTATAAACCAGGGTATATGAATTAAATGCAAGACATTAATCTTTGTTCATCATTTTCAGAAAGAAATAACGTGTAATGGAAATAAATTAAACAGAAATGGCAATTTCACCTACGGAATAAACGAAAGAAGATGCAAAAACCTTATGAGGAAGAGTAAATGGATCAGAATTAACAAGCATTAATAAGAATATACTATACACATCGTAGAATAGCAGTCTTAACTAATTTTTTCTTTCAGAATACGAGGCGATTGACGCAAGCTGTCAGACAGAACTACACATCTTAGCTTTAGTGATGAAATATGCTAGAGATAAGGAATAGTTCTATAATGAGTAATGAAGTGATTTTTTTGCAGATGATAATGAATGCTGAATATGCTACTATGAATAATGAAGTTTTTTCTTTACAGGTGATGATAATAATGGAGTTATGATAATATGGATAATGAAGCGATGGATAATGAAGTTTTTTTTCTTTATAGATGAGGATGATGTTGAGGTTTATGTATTTATGCTATGTAGTTATTTAAGTATTTGTTGCAGTTCGTTTTGACAGTATGTGTTATATTGCATAGTAGGATGACTGAAGGTTTTGGAAGGGACAGCTAGGAAACACACATATTTTTTTATACACATTTCACTGCCTGTTAATTCGAAGTTCACTACTTTTCAGCATAAAATGCATTTCTTCTTTCAGCTTAATAATCCAATTTTTTGTATATGTTTGCAGGAGAAATTATTTATGAAATTAATGTGCTATAAGCAGTTGTTCATTAAATCTATGTCATTTATGAATGTGATTACATATACTCTACTTGTTTCATAATCTTGCAACAGTGGACTCATGACGAATGACGTTACACATTTTCATTTACAGCAACAACCCAGAAGCAAATTTTTTTCCCTTGCTTTCCCCAATAATTACCCAAAGCAATGCATTGCTAACAAAAAAAAAAAAAAAAGGTATTACCAGTCCCAAATAATGATACCAGTTTAAGAGAGTTCTGAGTAATGCTGATCAGCTATGAATAATATGTCACTTGAATAATGAATGCTACTGATTATGCTTTGTAACAGGGAAATGAATGCTACTAATTATGCTTTGTAACTGGGAAAAGAATGCTACTGATTACTGTATTGAGATGATTACTGTATTTAAATGACCAATGATTAATAATGCTTGGTAACTAGGAAATTAATGCTACTAATTATGCTTTGTAACAAGGAAATGAATGCTACTAATTATGCTTTGTAACTGGGAAAAGAATGCTACTGATTACTGTATTGAGATGATTACTGTATTTAAATGACCAATGATTAATAATGCTTTGTGACAAGGAAATGAATGCTACTGATTATGCTCTGTAACTGGGAAATGAACGATACTGATTACGGTATTGAAATGACCAATGACAATGTTGTCTGTAAATCAATTAATGAACATTTTTCTGTAATACTACATACATGGTACAGAAATGTTGAATAACTGGGCTATGAATGCCGCAAACTACTAATGTAATTCTCAGTGAAGACTAGTATGTAACTTAATGTCCTTCACCTTCTAGCCTAACTACCCTGAATTACTGCAATATCCGTTTGCCCTGTCTATCCTCATGCTCATGGAGCACTATGTTTGGTTCTTGCACTAATTCTACGTTGGTGTGCCTTGTAAGAGCGTGGTGTTGACACGACATGCTGTCCACCACCGTGAGCGATGGAGACGTTATTATGGTCCCACTGTTTGGTGTACCTGATGTACTGCCAAAACGATAACATGTCTTGGCTACGCTGATAATCACTTCTGGGAAAAGAACTTCAGATTGTCTCACTTGGTGTTGTACTTTTGTGGAAAGATATGGACTTTCAGTGCAGCTGCGTGCAACATAAAGTGCTACAACCATGATGCAATCCTTCCCTTTCCTATCCAAATTCTTGTAACATAGTGAAAATCTTTTTTTTTTTTTTTTTGCTAACATGATTTATATTCATGGCTTATACATTTTTTTTTTCTTTCGAACTTCAGTGCGTGTGCACTTTTGTTATTTTCTAATATGATTACTACTTATTGTATATACATTTTGTGATTTGCTGATATATTCTGAATTTCAGTGCGTGTGCACTTTTGTCATTTTATAACATGATTACTACTCATTGTATGTACATTTTGATTTGCTGATATGTTCTGAACTGCAGTGCATGTGCACTTATGTCACTTGTCAACATGATTTTTTGCCATTATGTTTATTTGTTGTGAAAATGCTAAAGAGTTTTTCAGTGCGTGTGCACTTTTGTCATTTACCAATATAATATGTATATACATTTTTCTGATTTGCTAATATGTTCTGTACTCATTGTATATATTTTTTGTCATTGTCTGAAATGTTTTGTACTCGGTGCATGTGCACCATATTTACTTCATGTTCTATATATGTATATGCTGTAATTGTAAAGTTAATTAATTCTGAAAAAATTTGTTGCTCATGGCAAGTCCAAATGACTCACCATCGCTGCCAAATTTATGCCCCCCCAGTGGAGGGTTATGAAACGCGTACGTTTCAAGCAGCGATGGCGAGGCATGACAGAATCTCTGACCAGAGAGTTGTTTATCGTTGCTAGTCTGCGCTTGACTGCGCGAGAGTTCAGTTCCGAGTTGGACGCAGTTGCGAGAAAGTAGTTGTACGTAGCGAGTCGCGACAGCACGTAGTTCAGTTGGAGAGTAGTAGCGCGCGGGAGACGTAGTTGTGTGTGAGGAGTAGGCGGGCGTCGACATGGGTCTCTGGTCACGGTTCTGGACGAGGTATATTGTTATCGAAGGTAATGAAGCAGCATTGCGCTCAGCTAATAATGTATGGTAATTGTAATTAATTTGTTCAAGAAATGCCCCAATAATAATTTCGTTTTCAAAGCAATCGTTTTTAAGAAAAGAATCATTACAATTGAAACAATATTTCCTATGCTTTTCCTCCATGAATCAATTTATCAGATTAAATATTGCACAGGGCCTAAGGTCAGCGCAGCTGCCCTTATAAAATTTATCAGGTTCATCTTAACGTTAATTTTGTGGGGACTCAACATTATTTGCACATTTTTATTATCATTGAGTTTTATTACTGTGGGAAGCTAACATTTGGCACTATTTGCATTTTCATTCAATTCATATCATTTAAAAATAATTACGGGGAGGTTACACTTAGCACGATGTCCAATGCTCAATTAAATATTTTCTTTTATTTTCACGGGAAGGTTACACTTTAGCACGATATTCTATTCACATTTAAATATTTTCTTTTATTTTTGCGGGGAGGTTACACACTTACTAATTTTTTCTTCGGGCAATAAGAAGCAATTCACTTTCTTTAGATGTTGTCATATAATTTTAAATTATAATTTTACGTCAAGAAAAGAAAATAACGACCATAATGACAAAATGGAATTTAGTTATGAGACAAGAATAATAATAAGAAATTCTTTGGTACGGCAGATAAAGCCGACACCGAAGGAGACGAAAGTGGTGAGCATAAAGGAGGAAGAGGAAAAAGAAAGAAGAGGTGATACCGTGTTAACTTACAATTCCACAGGTCTGTAGCTTCGATACGCCGTAAACCATAGGATTTTTATTCTCTTCTTTCACCCTTGGCAGCGTCTGTTGCAGCGAAAAATGTAGAGCTGCATCGTTGTTCGCAGTCTACGTTAAACTGGAGGTCTGCTCATAACTGGTTGGATAAGCTATTTCAAGGATCGGAGGAAGGCAACGGCATACCACCTGCAACTGGACCTTGCCTAGTAAAGCACTATGCCCTGCCTGCCCTTGGCGACCCGGCTTGGAATTTATTTTCATTTGACACAGTTCCTTTACTGCAACATCAGATACTATCATTAATGCCAACACAGCTATGGTGACTGTTCGTCAGTGTTCAGGAGACAGGAATTTGTCAAGAAAGAGAAACAACTGAAATGGTGCATTCACAAGCATCGTTATTATCAGATACCGTTTTTATACTGTGGTAGTTACGACCCTGTGGTAGTTACGACACTGTCAAACATACCGCACAACCTTTCGGACCTGTATACTTTGAGAACGGTGGGGGACTACAGTGACAGTTTCCTCAGAACCTTAAGTTCCACGATTCTTAAATTGTTAGGTACCATGCGTTGAGTTGATGCTATGATAATCACTCGGATCTTCTCTATCGTTTCTTTAACGAGATACGAGCTCAATGCGTTCTCGTACTAATAAAAGTTATCAAAGTATCACCAACTCTGAGTTAGCAGAGTAAGATTATAATTTAAATTTCAATAATGATAAAATGTGTAGACAAGAAGAGAATAGAAGCTTTCGAAATGTGGTGCTACAGAAGAATGCTGAAGATTAGATGGGTAGATCATGTAACTAATGAGGAGGTACTGAATAGAATCGACGATAAGAGAAATTTGTGGTAGGAATTGACTAGAAGACGTTCTGAGGCATCAAGAGATCACTAATTTAGTATTGGAGGGAAGCGTGAAGGGTAAAAACTGTAGAGAAGGACCAAGAGATGAATACACTAAGTAGATTCACAAGGATGTAGGTTGCATAAGCTTTTCGGAGATGAAGAGACTTGCAGGGGATAGAGTTGCATGGAGAGATGCATCAAACCAGAGTCTGGACTGAAGACCACAACAAAGACAATGTCTAATCTGACAATGAATAATAATAACTTTCAATGTTTGCTAGTTGGCCGGGCATTATCTTTGTATCAGGTATATCGCAGTTTAAAAGCAATAACTTTTATTATTGCAGTGCAAGCCAACATAAAACTTTTTAATTTATATTTAATTTACAGTAAATACTTAATTAACTGCGTACAAAATTAATACACAAGGATTATGAACCACTGTTCTTTTTTCATAAAAATCATTAAATTAGTTGGTGTGGTCTTGAGACATAGAAAAAATCTGATAGTCCCACTAATTCTCCACCATTTCCAACCTACGTTTCCTACACAAAAATATTGAAACAGAAATCGGATAAAATGCTATATTCAACTCTCCCGCCATTATTTTACATAATATTTTGAGACATATACTCAAACACCTGCATCAACATCTGAGAGTGGAAGTACGCTCCTTCTCTTACCTTGCTGTGGAATAACTTAAAAGTCCAGAATATGAAACATCAGAGTGCTGATCAAGATTAACTCACTTCAGACAATCTGATACAGACCAAACACACAAAGAAACAGTACCTTGACACTGGTCCATGTTCTTATAACATTAAAATCTCAATTAATATACGAGGTCGTAATGAAAGCTAATGCCTAAGGAATTTTTTATGGGAAAGCTCTTAAAGCTTTTTAAATAAAACAAACGTCATTATCATCCTACATCTTTATTCTTCATGTCCATACATTTATTTTTCAGCATAGTCACCCTGGCGACGAACACATTTCTCCCTAAGAGAGACCAGTATATTGATACAGCCACTGTAGAACGTTTGACTTCTTTGAAGGAGCCACAGCCTCACTTCTGCTTGCATCGCTTCATCACTATGGAAGTGAGGTTCTCGAAGATGCTCTTTAAGTTTTGGAAACAGATGAAAATCTTATGGAGCCAAGTCGGGACTGTATGAAGAATATCAATGAGAGAGAACCCAAGGCATCGGATTGCTCCAGATGTCGCAGCCCTGTGAGGTCTGGCATTGTCATACTGAAAGAGATGATGCTCCATGTGTCTACAGCCACTTCGAATGCTGTTTCTCACGCACCGACATATTTATGTTACACACTGCCATGTTACACGCTACAGTTCGGAGCCTACTAGCAGCAGAGGTATGAAAATACATACACATTAAGTATAAATACGTGCAATGTTAATAACCGATTGTTTTTATTCAAAAAGCCTTACGAGTTTGCATATAAAAATTTCGGAGGCTTCATTTTTCAGCATGCCCTCGAACATTAGAAGATAAAAATTAGTCCTTTACACTAACCTGCGCGAAAAGGTATTTAATATTGTATCCCACCAGGAAGGCGGCTCATGGGTCTGCTCATATGAACTCAAGGTTAGGCCGAATGTAGGAAGGGAGTAGGAGCAGGAAAAGGTAAAACACGTCGGTACTGCGTGTCAAATTATAGATGTTTACTATAGGCTAAAACAAGTTAATAAATGGTTACATAACTTTGCAATGATAAGCAAACCTTAGACCCGTCGTAAGTAGTGTAAAGTCTCCTGATTAAGCGAAGTGTCCCGGCCGTCTGCTCTTCATCAAATGGGTGAATCCGGAGCGACGTTCGTAGATCTCCACAGCGCCGGCTAGAGGGCGCTGTCGTCGGTGCCTCGTAGTGCCAACTTATGAACTTGCACCTACGCCGTGGCATCGTTGCTATCGATATCACATTTAATAACTCCTTAATCGACAGCAACAAATTCCGATGGGTGGAAATTTCGGGAAACAAACTAAAAAGACCACTGAGATCAGTAGAGCAAAGTGGTACTCGCATTATACCAACAACTTGATAGGTTAGCAAAAAAGTATTGTATGTAATGTCTACGTCAGTAAATATGTTCAGAAAAAGTATCGAATACTTTATACCGTGTATGTTGAAGTGGCGAATACTTGTATTACAAAATTGTGAGCTCTTGGAGCGAAACATCTCCAGTAGCGACCAGCACGTCTGCTTCCCGGCGGCCACTCATTAGCAGACACCGGAAGCTGGCGCTGTCTGGTGGTTGAGGTGGGTAGTGTGACGGAGAGAGGGGGGGGAAGAATGGGGGGAGGGGGGAGGAGAACCCTGTCACAAGTTGGTGCGAGGCCAAACTTGGGTGCGCCTGCCGTTGTCACAGCGCCGAAACTTTCTTGCGGGCGAGTTTTCATCGTTTGTTGGGTGAGTGAGCAGATTCAGGCGCTGATGAACCCTCCGCGAGTTATGAAAGTAGGGCCTCACTGGACGCAAACAGCTCCCGGTCCGCTCCCGGCTATGAAATGGATTTATCTTACTCGCTAGAAATACGGCGCCTGCATACAATGAAGCAGACCTTCGACCATTATTGTCTGACTGTATAGAAAGAATAACTTCCTGTTTCCCATTATAATTAGAGCTGCTTTCTAGCCAAACAACGGATCAGTAGTTAAATGTTAGGATTGCCAGTAGTATTGGTAAAACTGGTTGGGAAACAAACGTAAATGAATGTGTAAGAGAGGAACAGGGAGACTGCAATTTCTCTCCCTCTCGGTTTTGCTCCACATAATTCTAACCTACATCATTCAATGCTAGTCTATTGCTACTTTATATCCAAACAGAATAAAAATTGCATTTTATAAGTAATAAGAATTAGTTGATCGCTTAACTTGTACGCTTTTATGTAACCAAAGCAAATAACTTTTGATGCAAATACGGTTACATCCACAAACATACACTACTGGCCATTAAAATTGCTACACAACGAAGATGACGTGCTACAGACGCGAAATTTAACCGCAGGAAGAAGATGTTGGGACATGCAAATGATTAGCTTTTCAGAGCATTCACACAAGTATGGCGCCGGTGGCGACACCTACAACGTGCTGAAATGAGAAAAGTTTCCATCCGATTTCTCATACACAAACAGCAGCTGACCGGCGCTGCCTCGTGAAACGTTGTTGTGATGCCTCGTCTAAGGAAGAGAAATGTGTACCATCACGTTTCCGACTTCGATAAAGGTCAGATTGTAGCCTATCCCGATTGTGGTTTATAGTATCGCGACATTGCTGCTAGCGTTGGTCGAGATCCAATGACTGTCAGCAGAATATGGAATCGGTGGGTTCAGGAGGTTAATACGAAAAGCTGTGCTGGATCCCAACGGCCTCGTAACACTAGCAGTCGAGATGACAGGCATCTTATCCACATGGCGGTAACGGATCGTACAGCCACGTCCCGAACCCTGAGTCAACAGATGGGGACGTTTGTAAGACAACAACCATCTGCACGAACAGTTCGACTACTGCCCTGGCCAGCACATTCACCAGATCTCTCACCAATGGAAAACGTCTGGTAAATGGTGGCCGAGCAACAGGCTCGTCAGAATACGCCAGTCACTACTCTTGATGAACTGTGGTTTCGTGTTGAAGCTGCATGGGCAGCTGTACCTGTACACGCCATCCAAGCTCTGTTTGACTCAATGCCCAGGCGTATCAAGGCTGTTATTACGGCCAGAGGTGGTTTCTCTGGGTACTGATTTCTCAGGACCTATGCACCCAAATTGCGTGAAAATGTAATCACATGTCAGTTCTAGTGTAATATATATATCCAATGAATACCCGTTTATCATCTGGATTTCTTCTTGGTGTAGCAATTTTAATGGCCAGTAGTGTAAAAAGTATACATAATCATATTTATATTTTACTCAGTACAACATTCTTCATCATGATGAAAGGCTAGAGTTTGCTGTTGCTAGTCATAAATGCGAACGTTGTTTATGAATAACAGACACATGTGTTATATAAGTTCGACGAAGTATTTAACCAATGAATGTTCGATTATTTTTGTTTGGCGATTTCTTTTTGTTTTGCCTTTTCCTTGAGAAAATTGCACTTTGTAGCGCTATATGCTACATCTGTACTGTTTAATTTATTTTTACTAATCAACGATTGGCGAATACACACTTAATTAAGCACTGACAATTACAGTTTTGCTGTAACTACTGTTTGTACTTAAGTAGTAGCAGACACGAGGATAACTATGTAGAATAAGAATGTTCCGTAGGTCACCGGGCGCTTCATATATCTTCAGTCAGTTTCCGATTTTTGGGAAAATCCAGTAAGACAATGATGGCATACATACAACGATGTCACCGGATCACACGAGTTCGCAGTTCGTTTCAAGAACATTCTGGACAATTGGAGCGAATGATTTGGCCATCCAGATCGCCCGACATGAATCCCATCGAACACTTATGGGATGTAATCGAGAGGGCAGTTCGTGCACAACATCCTACACCGACATCTGTGACAGCTACTAAGGCAGCGTGACTCATTATTTCTGTACGAGACCTTTAATGACTTGTTGAGCTCACGTTGTAACAACACTAACCTTATCCTACTGTATATGTAATAAAATTTTTTCTTCTGAATTTCGATAAATTAGTATAATCGATATTCTGGTTTCATTCCTTTTTTGTTTCATGCCATTGTGTGGAAGAAGCTATAAACAATTTTCGATGTAAATTTTAATATTTATGTCAAATTTCAAGCAATGTTGTAATCAAAGTGAAGTGTAACTAATGTTGGAAATATTGTAAGATGTGAAAGTTGAAATTGTATGCCTGGTCCATACGTAGGCAATGTATTAGGATAAGTAGAATGTAAAACCTTTGGTGAATACCCTGTCTGTAGGTGAGCGGTAAAAGGTGGAGGCAGGCGGGCGCGGAAAACTGCACACGGGCGCGGTACAGCATAACGGGCTCAGCAGTAGTAGTCGGAGTTGGGCATCGATCTGAGAAACACGTGCTGGATCGAAGAGGCTCTCCTGGAAAAAGTGGTTTCGTTGAGCCTCGGATGCGTTGTTTCCGACGCCCATGCAGCATGGCAATATTCCATAGGCACTAAATGGAAAAGTATTGCGACGCTATGAAGAAGTAAAGTGCCGATATTTCATGAGCCATTGCTGTAATTGCATGTGTGCTTTGTGCCTCGCCGCCTGCCGACCGCCTCATCGATACGAACAGGTTGAAACTTTTAGTACTGTATTCGTGTGGACCAGTGTTACTTTTGCTACGTATTGTTCAATAACAACTTAAATTTTACCAGAACTATCCTATCAATTAATTATCCTCACAACTAACCTAGACAGGGTCCTTTCCACATGTTGTGCAATCCGAGTGTCCCAAGATGAAGATTTAAAGTTTATGTTAATAATAATTACCTGCAGACCTATCAATGTTAGAATGATGTTTAAAGAACTTTGTTGTTAATGAATACTGGACAAATAATATAGGTATGACCAAGTCGGAAGATGAGGTCGAAATTGGGTTAGTAATGAAGTTTATTTAAATTGAGACAAAAATAACGGTAGTTAAATGAGCAGGAAATAAGACAAAAAGAGTGGTAAATCATATTTTGGAAATCTTGAATGTTTAATGCTCTCAATAATCAAACTTTCACTACAGTGATCATAATAGTTTCATGGTCCCCCCCCCCCTCTCCTTTCTTTCTTTTCTATTCATTTGAATTCTGAAGTGTACTGAACTGCTTTGACCAGCAAAGTTAAAGTCAATATAAAACCTAAATTTATCAGTGTTTTCCCTTCTTGAAATTGACTTTGTATGTGTGTTTCAAAAGTACTATTTCTAGGGTAACCTATGCCCGATTTCAGTCGGATCAAAAGACAAAACGTAGGTTGTAGTAAACATTATAGTGTATTGTTGTGTATTTATGGTGTGTCCATATTAGTACAGAAAGTGAGATTCTTAGTTCAGTAGATTTTTCTGGTTCTAAAATTTACCATATAATGCAGTATTACTACCTGTTGTTATGCTTGAACGTACTTCCTCTTGTACAGGGAAGAAACTCAGCTTATGCCTAACTAGTCTGGCGACCGTATTATTAACAATTGGTAGCATCTGCTGTGTATGTTTCTTGTCCGTCCTAACGTGCAGTTACATTTTGGACTTGCTTGACGTATCCTTGTTGTTACTGAGTGGGTGTAAGTCTGACTTTGCCTCCATTCAGGTACACGCGGTCAACATATTTACTAAAATCCTTTCTTATAAGGTGAAGCCCGTCAACTTACCATAGTACAGGCTTTAAAGAGTTAACGTGCGCCCGAGCGAAGACGTTACAACGTCAAGTCCAGTTGCTGCGATACGCCAGGCAAATAGAGGTCCTACACGATACTAAGACTTTTGTTACATCGGTGTTAACACATAACTGACACAAATACACAGTCAGACGATTAGAAATGGCACTTTTATTCAGAGACAATAATTATAGTGAAATCACCCCGATTTATGATGGTCCCTTGGAGGTCACAATTGTTCTTAATAGGATGTGTGATCACCATGTACAGCTATCAACACATCCTCTGCAACGTACTCAATGCTGGCCAAAATGTTAGTAAAGTGTTCCTGTGGTAAGACCTCCACCATCGTTAGTTGACAACTGCTGGATGGTCACTGCTGCACGTGAACGTACTGCTGTACATGTCGCCAGTGCATTCCACATGTGCTCGATGAGATTTAAGCCGGGGGAAAGTGCAGGCCAGTCCATCCGCCGAATATCCTCTCGATCCAAGAGCTGTTAGATGTGGTTATCCACTGTCATCCATGAAAATGAAGTCAGGGTCGAAGGCACACTTGGAAAGAAGCACATCGGCAAGAAGTACAGTTAACTTTGACAGGTGAATGTACCGTGTTCCAGTTTTTGGATGTCAGTACGTATATCAGCACGCATCAGTACGACTCCCCATGCCATTATACCTGGACCACAAAAACCATTATACTCCACACTGCTGAACGCACCGTCATGGTGATAGCTGACAGGCTTAGTTTACTTAGTGGTGCAGTTACGAGAGTGCAGCAAAAATCAGGCTATAAATTTCTCCTGGAAGGCTGTTAGACGCAGAGAAAAAACAACGATCACATCGAAATGGATACATATTGAGTGACTAATGATAACAATACCTGCACTTATACCCCCAATTTCCCAGGAAGCCATCGGCCACGATAAACTTTCTGAGATGGTAATATTGACCAAAACAAGAAAAACTTTCTAGTAATCATTGGCTCCTGTTTAATTACCTTAAAAGCCCATCTTCACTACTGTGAAACACATCTCTCCTACCGAACAAGTATTCATAAATCTTGAGGTATGCATTTATAACCCATGTTTATTGGACAATTTTTTCTTTGTTTGTTCCATATTACCTCCTTCCAAAACACTGAAAGCAATTATAACAGTACCGTCTGCTACTGTTATACCATAACCTCAAAGCTGGAGGCAGTTCGTATAATGAAATTATTTTTATTAAAGCAATTGCAGTATAAAGAAGCAGAGCAGTGGTATCCTCGGAAAGGAATTTAGTTGTGTTGACCGTGATGTACCTAACGGAGGTGGCTTATCGGAAGTGAAAGTCAGAATTACGCAAATAATTAGACAGTAAAAAAACAATATTTAACTTATCCACACTGTTCAAAGAATAAAGAAAACGGTCGCCAGCCTAATTAGACATGAGAATGACTGACATTCTTCTTCAAGAATGTAGATATGAGTAACTTTAATGGACAGACACAGCAAATACTTTATCACACGAGAGTGCAATGAACTCGGTCACTAGCGGATGTTGACGTTAAAGAAAGTGCTAACAGTTATAGAAGAACAAGACTATATGCCTAAGTACAACAGATAATGATATACACTTTTGCCTTCAAGGCTTGGTCAGACTGAATTGTTTCAATAATACTACTAGTAAAGTTCACTTTAGAATCACAAATTGGACATAAATGTACTATCACGTTTCACTTTCCTATTTAACGAGGGATGTGAACAAATTTCACCGTAAAATTAGATTAGGAATCGGTTTAGTCTTTATTTTACCAGTTACTTTTCTAACTGACATGGGAATAAAAAAATTCACTAGCAAACTATTTCTCACTGTCCTCTGAATAATAGAAGTTACTGTTTTCACTGAAAGTGGTCTTTCTGTTGTTACCTATCATAAGCGTAAAGGACAAACTGTGGATCCTGTTACACTATTAATATGCACTTTTAATACACAAGACAAACAAGTACTTAGCAAGCATGAGTATATAACTTTCCACAGTTGCAATTTTCAACTTTTACTGCAGTGAGACACAAAATTGGCATATTTGTAAGATACTGACTCACCTTTTGCGATTTACAACAGGCAGCATTACCTAAGCAAAACTTTACAAGTCTCAGTTTTAAGAACTTTTAATTTTTAAAAGTAACAGCAAATTGTCTTTATTACCACAGTCTTCTACTTTCAAGTCAATGATTCAATAGGTAACTTTGAAAGACCACAAAACTGTTTCAATCACTGGGAGGCTTTCACAAACCTACATTTACTACCTCCCACAATTTTACCAAATCTACAGTAAATCTGAATACTACCTTCTTACCAAATATCAAACAACATTATTTAATTAACTGTTTGGCTTTGAGGCTTTCATTTCTTCCACAACAAGGACACTCGGTAATCATAGTTCAAATGGAGAGGAACCAGAGAGGTGTTGTACAAGGAAAAATCAAGGTAGGTACATGAATTCAGTTATAAGTTACCTTATATTT
Source organism: Schistocerca cancellata (assembly GCF_023864275.1). NCBI lineage: Eukaryota > Metazoa > Arthropoda > Insecta > Orthoptera > Acrididae > Schistocerca > Schistocerca cancellata. Next base: position 748,001,409 of record NC_064626.1, on the reverse strand, counting down.
GATTCACTATAATATCCAATGAGCTGATCCTTCACTGTACATTACTACTGTTCTTCTGTTCCATTACAGTGATTGCGCAGTGTGGCGGAGAGTGCATGCTGGTAGGTGTATTTGCAGGTACAATTGCTGGACTCTGTCATTTCTAGGTGGAGATGTTAGATATCAATTCCAACTAGTTACTGCATCCACCTGAGGCTTTGGCACACTGGAAAGCGTCACAAAAAGCCCCTCTCAGCACCAGCACAATTCACAATCGTTTCGTGAGCTGTTGGTGGTTCATTAGCTCATCCCCGACTGACTCTTAATCCACCTCTTCTATCCATGCCAACCACATTTTGCGCGCGCTGCATGCTTCCGTTCCTGAGGGGAACCACAACGCCTTTTACATACAAAATAAGAACCCTAAGTGAATGTCAGCAGTTTACATAACAGCAAACAATCATTTTAAACAAAACATATCATTTGCACACATTGGTAGTTCTACACAAAATTATTTAAATAAAATTATTCAGTTTCAAAGACAACCAAAGAGATTATGTGAGAAAGACAAAACATATCATTTGCTCATATTGTGCATATTACATAGATTACACTTCATTACAGTATCGAATTAATCATACACTAATTACAGAAGTTCAACGATGGGATGTTGAACAAAACAGAAAGCTAAATGCATCAACAAAATGTATGCAGTGCCAAGCTATGGTGTTACACAATGAGCTTCCAGTAGGTGTGTTTGACAGTATCGAAGATGAAAAATTGCTCATAGGTCTTAGTATATGCATTTTTGAGCCATGATTACCAAGTATTTGTTTCTATTCCGTGGATTTCACCCTCTGTATGTATGGTGGGTGTGCACCGATGGTCTAGCAGTAACGTCTTTGATTAGTAATCAAAACTTCCTCGGTCCCGTGTTCGAACCCCGCCTCCGCTTAAATCTTGATTAATAATCAGCATTGGTGGGCGAAGACTTCCGGCGTAAAAAGTAATCCTCGTTCCGCTAATGATCCTGTTAAAAGGGCGGATGAGCGGACAGAGGTTCAAGGCACTCTCTTGTCCTTGGGGTGGGAAACTGCCTGCCCCATATGGCGGAAGAATCAGCAATGAACAAGGGCATGAGTATGCAGAGGGCAATGGAAACCACTGCCTTAGAGACACATAGCGTGTTTCCACAGGATATGCGGCCTATCATTGCAAAAGTGTCATGATGATCTCTCCACTGGCAAAAGATTTCGGAATAGTCCCCCATTCGGATCTCTGGGAGGAGACAGCCAAAGGGGATGTTACCATGAGAAGAAGATTGAATAATCAACGAAACGATAGCGTTATACGAGTCGGGGCGTCGAATGTCCGAAGCTTGAACGTGATAGGGAAACTAGAAAATCTGAAAATGGAAATGCTGTGGCTCGATCCAGATATAGTGAAGAGAAGTAGAAAGAAGACAAGGATTTCTTGTCTGGTGAATATAGGATAATATCAACAGCAGCAGATATAAACTCACATCACAGTTTAGTAGTGACGAAGAGTAGTATGAAGTTTAAGAGGTTGGTCAGGAAGAATCAATACGCAAAGAAATGGGATACGGAAGAACTAAAGAGTGACGAGACACGCGTGAAGTTCTCTAAAGCTATAGATACGGCAATAGGAAACAGATCATTAGGCAGTACAGTTGAAGAGGAATGGACATGTCTAAAATGGCAGTGACAAAATTTGGAACGAAAATCATAAGTACAAAGAAGGTGTCTGCGAAGAATTCATAGGTAACAGAAGAAATTCCTCAGCTGATCGATCAAAAAAAGAAAGTATAAAAACGTTCAGAGAAATTCAGGAATACAGAAATACAACTCGCTAAGGAATGAAACAAATAGGAAGTGTACGGTAGGTAAGACGAAATAGTTGCAGGAAAATGTAAATAAATCAAAAAAGAAATGACTGCTGGAAGGATAGACTCAGCATACAGAAAAGTCAGAACAACCTTCGGTGAAATTAAAAGCAAGAATGGTAACACTGTGCCATTCGCACAGACGAATGCGCTCAAGTTGCCCAAACTCTTACGGGAATCGTCACCTTAGTGTGCGCGAGCCATGAGTGGATGGGCAAATATCTATTAGGTGCATTACGTATGTAGATTGTGGACAATTGGGAATGTAGGTCTCATGGGAAGCGTGAAAGGGATAAGTCCCAGCATTCGCGCTATTCATCTGTGTCCACGGTGGCTCAGATGGATAGAGCGTCTGCCATGTAAACAGGAGATCCCGGTTTCGAGTCCCGCTCGGGGAACACATTTTCAGCTGTCCCTATTGAGATATACCAACAACATCTTTCGGCAGCTGAGGGCTTCAGTTATCGCCTATAGTATCCCCTGGTCGTCAGTTAGTTTAGTGACACTCCTTTTGATTCCTAGTCACCTCAGAAAACCGCCATGAGACGTGGAGATTTTATTCTCTGACTACTGGAGTAATCTTCAGGCATTCCACGACATTTACCAAACTGAGTTGTGCATTCAAAATATCTAGTACACTTGCTTTGCCAATAAATTAGGCCAAAGAATATCATTCCTCTGATACCAGATCCGATAGGAGTCTAGCTCCATGGATATCACCTGGCAAATACAGGGAGAAGAGACATTAATAAGGGAAATACTGTGGAACAATGTATTGCCTACTTACATAGAAGTTATTGTTCGTGAGGATAATCAAGGATCGACGAGATAGAGAATGGTTTGAAGTGATGTCGGTTTGAACACATAAGCAGAGTTGAAGGGTAATGTGTAAATAAATACGAAGGACCTTCAATAAGTGTTGCAACGCATTTTTTCTGAGAGCAAGTTTGTTATATTCAGGATTATGATTCACTATTTTTAACATAATCTCCGTTCAGTGTGGCACCCTTCCATTACCTGACTGAGTGGTCCCGTATGTCCGAATGGTACCATTATGCTGGTCGACCTCGGAGCCAATGTCTTGCTGCATCAACCGCGATCCCATCATCCACGTACTGGATTCCACGTTGTGTATCATTCATTGGGACAAAGAGATGGAAGTCAGCGAAAGTGGATGAGGAAGATTCGCGCGTCCTTGTTGCGATAATGGCAGACGTCTCGCCCAACGACTCACCGTGCTTTTGTTCACTGGTAGGTCTCTTAGACATTCTTCAGGGGCCTATGAATATCTACGATGTTCTGAT